>NW_027518620.1:2400000-3000000 GCF_049243985.1 Paroedura picta | reverse complement strand
TTTTTCGGAAGTGTTAGACCTGTAAGAGAAAAATTTAAATGGTTGGGAGAGGCCATGGGATGTAGAAATATTTTTTTCACATTTTACTTCCTTGTAAAAACAGGAAAATCAATAGGGATTTTTGTACGGATAAGTACCCAATGAACGGTTCGTTTAGCTTTATATATTGATCCTGGTGGGCGTTGTTTTGGTTTTTCGGAAGTGTTAGACCTGTAAGAGAAAAATTTAAATGGTTGGGAAAGGCCATGGGATGTAGAAATATTTTTTCACATTTTATTTCCTGGTAAAAACAGGAAAATCAATACTGATTTTCGTACGGAGAAGTACCCAGTGAACTGTTCGTTTAGCTTTATATATTATTCCGGGTGGGAGTTGTATTGGTTTTTCGGAAGTGTTAGACCTGTAAGAGAAAAATTTACATGGTTGGGAAAGGCCATGGGATGTAGAAATATTTTTTTCACATTTTACTTCCTTGTAAAAACAGGAAAATAAATAGGGATTTTTGTACGGATAAGTACCCAGTGAACGGTTCGTTTAGCTTTATATATTGTTCCTGGTGGGCGTTGTTTTGGTTTTTCGGAAGTGTTAGACCTGTAAGAGAAAAATTTAAATGGTTGGGAAAGGCCATGGGATGTAGAAATATTTTTTCACATTTTATTTCCTGGTAAAAACAGGTAAATCAATATTGATTTTCGTACGGATAAGTACCTAGTGAACGGTTCGTTTAGCTTTATATATTTTTCCGGGTGGGAGTTGTATTCGTTTTTCGCAAGTGTTAGACATGTAAGAGAAAAATTTAAATGGTTGGGAAAGGCCATGGGGTGTAGAAATATTTTTTTCACATTTACTTCCTTGTAAAAACAGGTAAATCAATAGGGTTTTTCGTACGGATAAGTGCCCAGTGAACGTTTCGTTTAGCTTTATATATTGTTCCGGGTGGGCGTTGTATTGGTTTTTCGGAAGTGTTAGACCTGTAAGAGAAAAATTTAAATGGTTGGGAAAGGCCATGGGATGTAGAAATATTTTTTTCACATTTTACTTCCTTGTAAAAACAGGAAAATCAATAGGGATTTTCGTACGGATATGTACCCAGTGAACGGTTCGTTTACCTTTATATATTGTTCCGGGTGGGCGTTGTATTGGTTTTTCGGAAGCGTTAGACCTGTAAGAGAAAAATTTAAAAGGTTGGGAAAGGCCATGGGATGTAGAAATATTTTTTTTCACATTTTACTTCCTTGTAAAAACAGGAAAATCGATAGGGATTTTCGTACGGATAAGTACCCAGTGAACGGTTCGTTTATCTTTATATATTCTTCCGGGTGGGCGTTGTATTGGTTTTTCGGAAGTGTTAGACCTATAAGAGAAAAATTTAAATGGTTGGGAAGGGCCATGGGATGTAGAAATATTTTTTTCACATTTACTTCCTTTTAAAAACAGGAAAATCAATAGGGATTTTCGTACGGATATGTACCCAGTGAACGGTTCGTTTAGCTTTATATATTGTTCCGGGTGGGCGTTGTATTTGTTTTTCGGAAGCGTTAGACCTGTAAGAGGAAAATTTAAATGGTTGGGAAAGGCCATGGGATATAGAAATATTTTTTTCACATTTTATTTCCTTGTAAAAACAGGTAAATCAATAGGGTTTTTCGTACGGATAAGTGCCCAGTGAACGGTTCGTTTAGCTTTATATATTGTTCCGGGTGGGCGTTGTTTTGGTTTTTCGGAAGTGTTAGACCTGTAAGAGAAAAATTTAAAAGGTTGGGAAAGGCCATGGGATGTAGAAATATTTTTTTCACATTTTACTTCCTTGTAAAAACAGGAAAATCGATAGGGATTTTCGTACGGATAAGTACCCAGTGAACGGTTCGTTTATCTTTATATATTCTTCCGGGTGGGCGTTGTATTGGTTTTTCGGAAGTGTTAGACCTGTAAGAGAAAAATTTAAATGGTTGGGAAGGGCCATGGGATGTAGAAATATTTTTTTCACATTTACTTCCTTGTAAAAACAGGTAAATCAATAGGGTTTTTCGTACGGATACGTACCCAGTGAACGGTTCGTTTAGCTTTATATATTGTTCCGGGTGGGCGTTGTATTGTTTTTTCGGAAGTGTTAGACCTGTAAGAGAAAAATTTAAATGGTTGGGAAAGGCCATGGGATGTAGAAATATTTTTTTCACATTTTACTTCCTTGTAAAAACAGGTAAATCAATAGGGATTTTCGTACGGATAAGTGCCCAGTGAACGGTTCGTTTAGCTTTATATATTGTTCCGGGTGGGCGTTGTTTTGGTTTTTCGGAAGTGTTAGACCTGTAAGAGAAAAATTTAAATGGTTGGGAGAGGCCATGGGATGTAGAAATATTTTTTTCACATTTTACTTCCTTGTAAAAACAGGAAAATCAATAGGGATTTTTGTACGGATAAGTACCCAATGAACGGTTCGTTTAGCTTTATATATTGATCCTGGTGGGCGTTGTTTTGGTTTTTCGGAAGTGTTAGACCTGTAAGAGAAAAATTTAAATGGTTGGGAAAGGCCATGGGATGTAGAAATATTTTTTCACATTTTATTTCCTGGTAAAAACAGGAAAATCAATACTGATTTTCGTACGGAGAAGTACCCAGTGAACTGTTCGTTTAGCTTTATATATTATTCCGGGTGGGAGTTGTATTGGTTTTTCGGAAGTGTTAGACCTGTAAGAGAAAAATTTACATGGTTGGGAAAGGCCATGGGATGTAGAAATATTTTTTTCACATTTTACTTCCTTGTAAAAACAGGAAAATAAATAGGGATTTTTGTACGGATAAGTACCCAGTGAACGGTTCGTTTAGCTTTATATATTGTTCCTGGTGGGCGTTGTTTTGGTTTTTCGGAAGTGTTAGACCTGTAAGAGAAAAATTTAAATGGTTGGGAAAGGCCATGGGATGTAGAAATATTTTTTCACATTTTATTTCCTGGTAAAAACAGGTAAATCAATATTGATTTTCGTACGGATAAGTACCTAGTGAACGGTTCGTTTAGCTTTATATATTTTTCCGGGTGGGAGTTGTATTCGTTTTTCGCAAGTGTTAGACATGTAAGAGAAAAATTTAAATGGTTGGGAAAGGCCATGGGGTGTAGAAATATTTTTTTCACATTTACTTCCTTGTAAAAACAGGTAAATCAATAGGGTTTTTCGTACGGATAAGTGCCCAGTGAACGTTTCGTTTAGCTTTATATATTGTTCCGGGTGGGCGTTGTATTGGTTTTTCGGAAGTGTTAGACCTGTAAGAGAAAAATTTAAATGGTTGGGAAAGGCCATGGGATGTAGAAATATTTTTTTCACATTTTACTTCCTTGTAAAAACAGGAAAATCAATAGGGATTTTCGTACGGATATGTACCCAGTGAACGGTTCGTTTACCTTTATATATTGTTCCGGGTGGGCGTTGTATTGGTTTTTCGGAAGCGTTAGACCTGTAAGAGAAAAATTTAAAAGGTTGGGAAAGGCCATGGGATGTAGAAATATTTTTTTTCACATTTTACTTCCTTGTAAAAACAGGAAAATCGATAGGGATTTTCGTACGGATAAGTACCCAGTGAACGGTTCGTTTATCTTTATATATTCTTCCGGGTGGGCGTTGTATTGGTTTTTCGGAAGTGTTAGACCTATAAGAGAAAAATTTAAATGGTTGGGAAGGGCCATGGGATGTAGAAATATTTTTTTCACATTTACTTCCTTTTAAAAGCAGGTAAATAAATAGGGTTTTTCGTACGGATAAGTACCCAGTGAACGGTTTGTTTAGCTTTATATATTGTTCCGGGTGGGCGTTGTTTTGGTTTTTCAGAAGCGTTAGACCTGTAAGAGAAAAATTTAAATGGTTGGGAAAGGCCATGGGATGTAGAAATATTTTTTTCACATTTTATTTCCTTGTAAAAACAGGTAAATCAATAGGGATTTTCGTACGGATAAGTGCCGAGTGAACGGTTCGTTTAGCTTTATATATTGTTCCGGGTGGGCGTTGTTTTGGTTTTTCGGAAGTGTTTGACCTGTAAGAGAAAAATTTAAATGGTTGGGAGAGGCCATGGGATGTAGAAATATTTTTTTCACATTTTACTTCCTTGTAAAAACAGGAAAATCGATAGGGATTTTTGTACGGATAAGTACCCAGTGAACGGTTCGTTTAGCTTTATATATTGTTCCGGGTGGGCGTTGTATTGGTTTTTCGCAAGTGTTAGACCTGTAAGAGAAAAATTTAAATGGTTGGGAAAGGCCATGGTATGTAGAAATATTTTTTTCACATTTACTTCCTTGTAAAAGCAGATAAATCAATAGGGTTTTTCGTACGGATAAGTACCCAGTGAACGGTTCGTTTAGCTTTATATATTATTCCGGGTGGGCGTTGTATTGGTTTTTCGCAAGTGTTAGACCTGTAAGAGAAAAATTTAAATGGTTGGGAAAGGCCATGGGATGTAGAAATATTTTTTTCACATTTTACTTCCTTGTAAAAACAGGAAAATCGATAGGGATTTTCGTACGGATAAGTACCCAGTGAACGGTTCGTTTATCTTTATATATTCTTCCGGGTGGGCGTTGTATTGGTTTTTCGGAAGTGTTAGACCTGTAAGAGAAAAATTTAAATGGTTGGGAAGGGCCATGGGATGTAGAAATATTTTTTTCACATTTACTTCCTTGTAAAAACAGGTAAATCAATAGGGTTTTTCGTACGGATACGTACCCAGTGAACGGTTCGTTTAGCTTTATATATTGTTCCGGGTGGGCGTTGTATTGTTTTTTCGGAAGTGTTAGACCTGTAAGAGAAAAATTTAAATGGTTGGGAAAGGCCATGGGATGTAGAAATATTTTTTTCACATTTTACTTCCTTGTAAAAACAGGTAAATCAATAGGGATTTTCGTACGGATAAGTGCCCAGTGAACGGTTCGTTTAGCTTTATATATTGTTCCGGGTGGGCGTTGTTTTGGTTTTTCGGAAGTGTTAGACCTGTAAGAGAAAAATTTAAATGGTTGGGAGAGGCCATGGGATGTAGAAATATTTTTTTCACATTTTACTTCCTTGTAAAAACAGGAAAATCGATAGGGATTTTCGTACGGATAAGTACCCAGTGAACTGTTCGTTTAGCTTTATATATTTTTCCGGGTGGGCGTTGTATTGGTTTTTCGGAAGTGTTAGACCTGTAAGAGAAAAATTTAAATGGTTGGGAAGGGCCATGGGATGTAGAAATATTTTTTTCACATTTACTTCCTTGTAAAAACAGGTAAATCAATAGGGTTTTTCGTACGGATACGTACCCAGTGAACGGTTCGTTTAGCTTTATATATTGTTCCGGGTGGGCGTTGTATTGTTTTTTCGGAAGTGTTAGACCTGTAAGAGAAAAATTTAAATGGTTGGGAAAGGCCATGGGATGTAGAAATATTTTTTTCACATTTTACTTCCTTGTAAAAACAGGTAAATCAATAGGGATTTTCGTACGGATAAGTGCCCAGTGAACGGTTCGTTTAGCTTTATATATTGTTCCGGGTGGGCGTTGTTTTGGTTTTTCGGAAGTGTTAGACCTGTAAGAGAAAAATTTAAATGGTTGGGAGAGGCCATGGGATGTAGAAATATTTTTTTCACATTTTACTTCCTTGTAAAAACAGGAAAATCAATAGGGATTTTTGTACGGATAAGTACCCAATGAACGCTTCGTTTAGCTTTATATATTGATCCTGGTGGGCGTTGTTTTGGTTTTTCGGAAGTGTTAGACCTGTAAGAGAAAAATTTAAATGGTTGGGAAAGGCCATGGGATGTAGAAATATTTTTTCACATTTTATTTCCTGGTAAAAACAGGTAAATCGATAGGGATTTTCGTACGGATAAGTGCCCAGTGAACGGTTCTTTTAGCTTTATATATTGTTCCGGGTGGGCGTTGTTTTGGTTTTTCGGAAGTGTTAGACCTGTAAGAGAAAAATTTAAAAGGTTGGGAAAGGCCATGGGATGTAGAAATATTTTTTTCACATTTTACTTCCTTGTAAAAACAGGAAAATCGATAGGGATTTTCGTACGGATAAGTACCCAGTGAACGGTTCGTTTATCTTTTTATATTCTTCCGGGTGGGCGTTGTATTGGTTTTTCGGAAGTGTTAGACCTATAAGAGAAAAATTTAAATGGTTGGGAAGGGCCATGGGATGTAGAAATACTTTTTTCACATTTACTTCCTTGTAAAAGCAGGTAAATCAATAGGGTTTTTCGTACGGATAAGTACCCAGTGAACGGTTCGTTTAGCTTTATATATTATTCCGGGTGGGCGTTGTATTGGTTTTTCGCAAGTGTTAGACCTGTAAGAGAAAAATTTAAATGGTTGGGAAAGGCCATGGGATGTAGAAATATTTTTTTCACATTTTACTTCCTTGTAAAAACAGGAAAATCAATAGGGATTTTCGTACGGATAAGTACCCAGTGAACCGTTCGTTTAGCTTTCTATATTGTTACGGGTGGGAGTTGTATTGGTTTTTCGCAAGTGTTAGACCTGTAAGAGAAAAATTTAAATGGTTGGGAAAGGCCATGGTATGTAGAAATATTTTTTTCACATTTTATTTCCTTGTAAATACAGGTAAATCGATAGGGATTTTCGTACGGATAAGTGCCCAGTGAACGGTTCTTTTAGCTTTATATATTGTTCCGGGTGGGCGTTGTTTTGGTTTTTCGGAAGTGTTAGACCTATAAGAGAAAAATTTAAATGGTTGGGAAAGGCCATGGGATGTAGAAATATTTTTTTCACATTTTACTTCCTTGTATAAACAGGAAAATCGATAGGGATTTTCGTACGGATAAGTACCCAGTGAACGGTTCGTTTATCTTTATATATTCTTCCGGGTGGGCGTTGTATTGGATTTTCGGAAGTGTAAGACCTGTAAGAGAAAAATTTAAATGGTTGGGAAAGGCCATGGGATGTAGAAATATCTTTTTTCACATTTACTTCCTTGTAAAAGCAGGTAAATCAATAGGGTTTTTCGTACGGATAAGTGCCCAGTGAACGGTTCGTTTAGCTTTATATATTGTTCCGGGTGGGCGTTGTTTTGGTTTTTCGGAAGTGTTAGACCTGTAAGAGAAAAATTTAAAAGGTTGGGAAAGGCTATGGGATGTAGAAATATTTTTTTCACATTTTACTTCCTGGAAAAAAGAGGAAAATCGATAGGGATTTTCGTACGGATAAGTACCCAGTGAACGGTTCGTTTATCTTTATATATTCTTCCGGGTGGGCGTTGTATTGGTTTTTCGGAAGTGTTAGACGTGTAAGAGAAAAATTTATATGGTTGGGAAAGGCCATGGGATGTAGAAATATTTTTTTCACATTTACTTCCTTGTAAAAACAGGTAAATCAATAGGGTTTTTCGTATGGATACGTACCCAGTGAACGGTTCGTTTAGCTTTATATATTGTTCCGGGTGGGCGTTGTATTGGTTTTTCGGAAGTGTTAGAACTGTAAGAGAAAAATTTAAATGGTTGGGAAAGGCCATGCGATGTAGAAATATTTTTTTCACATTTTATTTCCTTTTAAAAACAGGTAAATCAATAGGGATTTTCGTACGGATAAGTACCCAGTGAACGGTTCGTTTATCTTTATATATTGTTCCGGGTGGGCGTTGTATTGGTTTTTCGGAAGTGTTAGACCTGTAAGAGAAAAATTTAAATGGTTGGGAAAGGCCATGGGATGTAGAAATATTTTTTTCACATTTTACTTCCTTGTAAAAACAGGAAAATCAATAGGGATTTTCGTACGGATATGTACCCAGTGAACGGTTCGTTTAGCTTTATATATTGTTCCGGGTGGGCGTTGTATTGGTTTTTCGGAAGCGTTAGACCTGTAAGAGAAAAATTTAAATGGTTGGGAAACGCCATGGGATGTAGAAATATTTTTTTCACATTTTATTTCCTTGTAAAAACAGGTAAATCAATAGGGTTTTTCGTACGGATAAGTGCCCAGTTAACGGTTCGTTTAGCTTTATATATTGTTCCGGGTGGGCGTTGTTTTGGTTTTTCGGAAGTGTTAGACCTGTAAGAGAA
Source organism: Paroedura picta (assembly GCF_049243985.1). Taxonomy (NCBI): domain Eukaryota; kingdom Metazoa; phylum Chordata; class Lepidosauria; order Squamata; family Gekkonidae; genus Paroedura; species Paroedura picta. The sequence continues at coordinate 2,991,961 of NW_027518620.1, read as the reverse complement.
AAATTTAAAAGGTTGGGAAAGGCCATGGGATGTAGAAATATTTTTTTCACATTTTACTTCCTTGTAAAAACAGGAAAATCGATAGGGATTTTCGTACGGATAAGTGCCCAGTGAACGGTTTGTTTAGCTTTATATATTGTTCCGGGTGGGCGTTGTTTTGGTTTTTCAGAAGCGTTAGACCTGTAAGAGAAAAATTTAAATGGTTGGGAAAGGCCATGGGATGTAGAAATATTTTTTTCACATTTTATTTCCTTGTAAAAACAGGTAAATCAATAGGGATTTTCGTACGGATAAGTGCCGAGTGAACGGTTCGTTTAGCTTTATATATTGTTCCGGGTGGGCGTTGTATTGTTTTTTCAGAAGTGTTAGACCTGTAAGAGAAAAATTTAAATGGTTGGGAAAGGCCATGGGATGTAGAAATATTTTTTTCACATTTTAATTCCTTGTAAAAACAGGTAAATCAATAGGGATTTTCGTACGGATAAGTGCCCAGTGAACGGTTCGTTTAGCTTTATATATTGTTCCGGGTGGGCGTTGTTTTGGTTTTTCGGAAGTGTTAGACCTGTAAGAGAAAAATTTAAATGGTTGGGAGAGGCCATGGGATGTAGAAATATTTTTTTCACATTTTACTTCCTTGTAAAAACAGGAAAATCAATAGGGATTTTTGTACGGATAAGTACCCAATGAACGGTTCGTTTAGCTTTATATATTGATCCTGGTGGGCGTTGTTTTGGTTTTTCGGAAGTGTTAGACCTGTAAGAGAAAAATTTAAATGGTTGGGAAAGGCCATGGGATGTAGAAATATTTTTTTCACATTTTACTTCCTTGTAAAAACAGGAAAATCAATAGGGATTTTTGTACGGATAAGTACCCAGTGAACGGTTCGTTTAGCTTTATATATTGTTCCTGGTGGGCGTTGTTTTGGTTTTTCGGAAGTGTTAGACCTGTAAGATAAAAATTTAAATGGTTGGGAAAGGCCATGGGATGTAGAAATATTTTTTCACATTTTATTTCCTGGTAAAAACAGGTAAATCAATATTGATTTTCGTACGGATAAGTACCTAGTGAACGGTTCGTTTAGCTTTATATATTTTTCCGGGTGGGAGTTGTATTCGTTTTTCGCAAGTGTTAGACATGTAAGAGAAAAATTTAAATGGTTGGGAAAGGCCATGGGGTGTAGAAATATTTTTTTCACATTTACTTCCTTGTAAAAACAGGTAAATCAATAGGGTTTTTCGTACGGATAAGTACCCAGTGAACGGTTCGCTTAGCTTTATATATTGTTCCGGGTGGGCGTTGTATTGGTTTTTCGGAAGTGTTAGACCTGTAAGAGAAAAATTTAAATGGTTGGGAAAGGCCATGGGATGTAGAAATATTTTTTTCACATTTTATTTCCTTTTAAAAACAGGTAAATCAATAGGGATTTTCGTACGGATAAGTACCCAGTGAACGGTTCGTTTAGCTTTATATATTGTTCCGGGTGGACGTTGTATTGGTTTTTCAGAAGTGTTAGACCTGTAAGAGAAAAATTTAAATGGTTGGGAAAGGCCATGGGATGTAGAAATATTTTTTTCACATTTTACTTCCTTGTAAAAACATGAAAATCAATAGGGATTTTCGTACGGATATGTACCCAGTGAACGATTTGTTTAGCTTTATATATTGTTCCGGGTGGGCGTTGTATTGGTTTTTCGGAAGCGTTAGACCTGTAAGAGAAAAATTTAAATGGTTGGGAAAGGCCATGGGATGTAGAAATATTTTTTTCACATTTTATTTCCTTGTAAAAACAGGTAAATCAATAGGGATTTTTGTACGGATAAGTACCCAGTGAACGGTTCGTTTAGCTTTATATATTGTTCCTGGTGGGCGTTGTTTTGGTTTTTCGGAAGTGTTAGACCTGTAAGAGAAAAATTTAAATGGTTGGGAAAGGCCATGGGATGTAGAAATATTTTTTCACATTTTATTTCGTGGTAAAAACAGGTAAATCAATACTGATTTTCGTACAGATAAGTACCCAGTGAACGGTTCGTTTAGCTTTATATATTGTTCCTGGTGGGCGTTGTTTTGGTTTTTCGGAAGTGTAAGACCTGTAAGAGAAAAATTTAAAAGGTTGGGAAAGGCTATGGGATGTAGAAATATTTTTTTCACATTTTACTTCCTTGTAAAAACAGGAAAATCGATAGGGATTTTCGTACGGATAAGTACCCAGTGAACGGTTCGTTTATCTTTATATATTCTTCCGGGTGGGCGTTGTATTGGTTTTTCGGAAGTGTTAGACCTGTAAGAGAAAAATTTATATGGTTGGGAAAGGCCATGGGATGTAGAAATATTTTTTTCACATTTACTTCCTTGTAAAAACAGGTAAATCAATAGGGTTTTTCGTACGGATACGTACCCAGTGAACGGTTCGTTTAGCTTTATATATTGTTCCGGGTGGGCGTTGTATTGGTTTTTCGGAAGTGTTAGAACTGTAAGAGAAAAATTTAAATGGTTGGGAAAGGCCATGCGATGTAGAAATATTTTTTTCACATTTTATTTCCTTTTAAAAACAGGTAAATCAATAGGGATTTTCGTACGGATAAGTACCCAGTGAACGGTTCGTTTATCTTTATATATTGTTCCGGGTGGGCGTTGTATTGGTTTTTCGGAAGTGTTAGACCTGTAAGAGAAAAATTTAAATGGTTGGGAAAGGCCATGGGATGTAGAAATATTTTTTTCACATTTTACTTCCTTGTAAAAACAGGAAAATCAATAGGGATTTTCGTACGGATATGTACCCAGTGAACGGTTCGTTTAGCTTTATATATTGTTCCGGGTGGGCGTTGTATTGGTTTTTCGGAAGCGTTAGACCTGTAAGAGAAAAATTTAAATGGTTGGGAAACGCCATGGGATGTAGAAATATTTTTTTCACATTTTATTTCCTTGTAAAAACAGGTAAATCAATAGGGTTTTTCGTACGGATAAGTGCCCAGTGAACGGTTCGTTTAGCTTTATATATTGTTCCGGGTGGGCGTTGTTTTGGTTTTTCGGAAGTGTTAGACCTGTAAGAGAAAAATTTAAAAGGTTGGGAAAGGCCATGGGATGTAGAAATATTTTTTTCACATTTTACTTCCTTGTAAAAACAGGAAAATCGATAGGGATTTTCGTACGGATAAGTGCCCAGTGAACGGTTTGTTTAGCTTTATATATTGTTCCGGGTGGGCGTTGTTTTGGTTTTTCAGAAGCGTTAGACCTGTAAGAGAAAAATTTAAATGGTTGGAAAAGGCCATGGGATGTAGAAATATTTTTTTCACATTTTATTTCCTTGTAAAAACAGGTAAATCAATAGGGATTTTCGTACGGATTAGTGCCGAGTGAACGGTTCGTTTAGCTTTATATATTGTTCCGGGTGGGCGTTGTTTTGGTTTTTCGGAAGTGTTTGACCTGTAAGAGAAAAATTTAAATGGTTGGGAGAGGCCATGGGATGTAGAAATATTTTTTTCACATTTTACTTCCTTGTAAAAACAGGAAAATCGATAGGGATTTTTGTACGGATAAGTACCCAGTGAACGGTTCGTTTAGCTTTATATATTGTTCCGGGTGGGCGTTGTATTGGTTTTTCGCAAGTGTTAGACCTGTAAGAGAAAAATTTAAATGGTTGGGAAAGGCCATGGTATGTAGAAATATTTTTTTCACATTTACTTCCTTGTAAAAGCAGGTAAATCAATAGGGTTTTTCGTACGGATAAGTACCCAGTGAACGGTTCGTTTAGCTTTATATGTTATTCCGGGTGGGCGTTGTATTGGTTTTTCGCAAGTGTTAGACCTGTAAGAGAAAAATTTAAATGGTTGGGAAAGGCCATGGGATGTAGAAATATTTTTTTCACATTTTACTTCCTTGTAAAAACAGGAAAATCAATAGGGATTTTCGTACGGATAAGTACCCAGTGAACCGTTCATTTAGCTTTCTATATTGTTACGGGTGGGAGTTGTATTGGTTTTTCGCAAGTGTTAGACCTGTAAGAGAAAAATTTAAATGGTTGGGAAAGGCCATGGTATGTAGAAATATTTTTTTCACATTTTATTTCCTTGTAAATACAGGTAAATCGATAGGGATTTTCGTACGGATAAGTGCCCAGTGAACGGTTCTTTTAGCTTTATATATTGTTCCGGGTGGGCGTTGTTTTGGTTTTTCGGAAGTGTTAGACCTATAAGAGAAAAATTTAAATGGTTGGGAAAGGCCATGGGATGTAGAAATATTTTTTTCACATTTTACTTCCTTGTATAAACAGGAAAATCGATAGGGATTTTCGTACGGATAAGTACCCAGTGAACGGTTCGTTTATCTTTATATATTCTTCCGGGTGGGCGTTGTATTGGATTTTCGGAAGTGTAAGACCTGTAAGAGAAAAATTTAAATGGTTGGGAAAGGCCATGGGATGTAGAAATATCTTTTTTCACATTTACTTCCTTGTAAAAGCAGGTAAATCAATAGGGTTTTTCGTACGGATAAGTGCCCAGTGAACGGTTCGTTTAGCTTTATATATTGTTCCGGGTGGGCGTTGTTTTGGTTTTTCGGAAGTGTTAGACCTGTAAGAGAAAAATTTAAAAGGTTGGGAAAGGCTATGGGATGTAGAAATATTTTTTTCACATTTTACTTCCTTGTATAAACAGGAAAATCGATAGGGATTTTCGTACGGATAAGTACCCAGTGAACGGTTCGTTTATCTTTATATATTCTTCCGGGTGGGCGTTGTATTGGTTTTTCGGAAGTGTTAGACCTGTAAGAGAAAAATTTATATGGTTGGGAAAGGCCATGGGATGTAGAAATATTTTTTTCACATTTACTTCCTTGTAAAAACAGGTAAATCAATAGGGTTTTTCGTACGGATACGTACCCAGTGAACGGTTCGTTTAGCTTTATATATTGTTCCGGGTGGGCGTTGTATTGGTTTTTCGGAAGTGTTAGAACTGTAAGAGAAAAATTTAAATGGTTGGGAAAGGCCATACGATGTAGAAATATTTTTTTCACATTTTATTTCCTTTTAAAAACAGGTAAATCAATAGGGATTTTCGTACGGATAAGTACCCAGTGAACGGTTCGTTTATCTTTATATATTGTTCCGGGTGGGCGTTGTATTGGTTTTTCGGAAGTGTTAGACCTGTAAGAGAAAAATTTAAATGGTTGGGAAAGGCCATGGGATGTAGAAATATTTTTTTCACATTTTACTTCCTTGTAAAAACAGGAAAATCAATAGGGATATTCGTACGGATATGTACCCAGTGAACGGTTCGTTTAGCTTTATATATTGTTCCGGGTGGGCGTTGTATTGGTTTTTCGGAAGCGTTAGACCTGTAAGAGAAAAATTTAAATGGTTGGGAAACGCCATGGGATGTAGAAATATTTTTTTCACATTTTATTTCCTTGTAAAAACAGGTAAATCAATAGGGTTTTTCGTACGGATAAGTGCCCAGTGAACGGTTCGTTTAGCTTTATATATTGCTCCGGGTGGGCGTTGTTTTGGTTTTTCAGAAGTGTTAGACCTGTAAGAGAAAAATTTAAAAGGTTGGGAAAGGCCATGGGATGTAGAAATATTTTTTTCACATTTTACTTCCTTGTAAAAACAGGAAAATCGATAGGGATTTTCGTACGGATAAGTGCCCAGTGAACGGTTCGTTTAGCTTTATATATTGTTCCGGGTGGGCGTTGTTTTGGTTTTTCGGAAGTGTTTGACCTGTAAGAGAAAAATTTAAATGGTTGGGAGAGGCCATGGGATGTAGAAATATTTTTTTCACATTTTACTTCCTTGTAAAAACAGGAAAATCGATAGGGATTTTTGTACGGATAAGTACCCAGTGAACGGTTCGTTTAGCTTTATATATTGTTCCGGGTGGGCGTTGTATTTGTTTTTCGCAAGTGTTAGACCTGTAAGAGAAAAATTTAAATGGTTGGGAAAGGCCATGGTATGTAGAAATATTTTTTTCACATTTACTTCCTTGTAAAAGCAGGTAAATCAATAGGGTTTTTCGTACGGATAAGTACCCAGTGAACGGTTCGTTTAGCTTTATATGTTATTCCGGGTGGGCGTTGTATTGGTTTTTCGCAAGTGTTAGACCTGTAAGAGAAAAATTTAAATGGTTGGGAAAGGCCATGGGATGTAGAAATATTTTTTTCACATTTTACTTCCTTGTAAAAACAGGAAAATCAATAGGGATTTTCGTACGGATAAGTACCCAGTGAACCGTTCGTTTAGCTTTCTATATTGTTACGGGTGGGAGATGTATTGGTTTTTCGCAAGTGTTAGACCTGTAAGAGAAAAATTTAAATGGTTGGGAAAGGCCATGGTATGTAGAAATATTTTTTTCACATTTTATTTCCTTGTAAATACAGGTAAATCGATAGGGATTTTCGTACGGATAAGTGCCCAGTGAACGGTTCTTTTAGCTTTATATATTGTTCCGGGTGGGCGTTGTTTTGGTTTTTCGGAAGTGTTAGACCTATAAGAGAAAAATTTAAATGGTTGGGAAAGGCCATGGGATGTAGAAATATTTTTTTCACATTTTACTTCCTTGTATAAACAGGAAAATCGATAGGGATTTTCGTACGGATAAGTACCCAGTGAACGGTTCGTTTATCTTTATATATTCTTCCGGGTGGGCGTTGTATTGGATTTTCGGAAGTGTAAGACCTGTAAGAGAAAAATTTAAATGGTTGGGAAAGGCCATGGGATGTAGAAATATCTTTTTTCACATTTACTTCCTTGTAAAAGCAGGTAAATCAATAGGGTTTTTCGTACGGATAAGTGCCCAGTGAACGGTTCGTTTAGCTTTATATATTGTTCCGGGTGGGCGTTGTTTTGGTTTTTCGGAAGTGTTAGACCTGTAAGAGAAAAATTTAAAAGGTTGGGAAAGGCTATGGGATGTAGAAATATTTTTTTCACATTTTACTTCCTTGTAAAAACAGGAAAATCGATAGGGATTTTCGTACGGATAAGTACCCAGTGAACGGTTCGTTTATCTTTATATATTCTTCCGGGTGGGCGTTGTATTGGTTTTTCGGAAGTGTTAGACCTGTAAGAGAAAAATTTATATGGTTGGGAAAGGCCATGGGATGTAGAAATATTTTTTTCACATTTACTTCCTTGTAAAAACAGGTAAATCAATAGGGTTTTTCGTACGGATACGTACCCAGTGAACGGTTCGTTTAGCTTTATATATTGTTCCGGGTGGGCGTTGTATTGGTTTTTCGGAAGTGTTAGAACTGTAAGAGAAAAATTTAAATGGTTGGGAAAGGCCATGCGATGTAGAAATATTTTTTTCACATTTTATTTCCTTTTAAAAACAGGTAAATCAATAGGGATTTTCGTACGGATAAGTACCCAGTGAACGGTTCGTTTATCTTTATATATTGTTCCGGGTGGGCGTTGTATTGGTTTTTCGGAAGTGTTAGACCTGTAAGAGAAAAATTTAAATGGTTGGGAAAGGCCATGGGATGTAGAAATATTTTTTTCACATTTTACTTCCTTGTAAAAACAGGAAAATCAATAGGGATATTCGTACGGATATGTACCCAGTGAACGGTTCGTTTAGCTTTATATATTGTTCCGGGTGGGCGTTGTATTGGTTTTTCGGAAGCGTTAGACCTGTAAGAGAAAAATTTAAATGGTTGGGAAACGCCATGGGATGTAGAAATATTTTTTTCACATTTTATTTCCTTGTAAAAACAGGTAAATCAATAGGGTTTTTCGTACGGATAAGTGCCCAGTGAACGGTTCGTTTAGCTTTATATATTGTTCCGGGTGGGCGTTGTTTTGGTTTTTCGGAAGTGTTAGACCTGTAAGAGAAAAATTTAAAAGGTTGGGAAAGGCCATGGGATGTAGAAATATTTTTTTCACATTTTACTTCCTTGTAAAAACAGGAAAATCGATAGGGATTTTCGTACGGATAAGTGCCCAGTGAACGGTTTGTTTAGCTTTATATATTGTTCCGGGTGGGCGTTGTTTTGGTTTTTCAGAAGCGTTAGACCTGTAAGAGAAAAATTTAAATGGTTGGGAAAGGCCATGGGATGTAGAAATATTTTTTTCACATTTTATTTCCTTGTAAAAACAGGTAAATCAATAGGGATTTTCGTACGGATAAGTGCCGAGTGAACGGTTCGTTTAGCTGTATATATTGTTCCGGGTGGGCGTTGTTTTGGTTTTTCGGAAGTGTTTGACCTGTAAGAGAAAAATTTAAATGGTTGGGAGAGGCCATGGGATGTAGAAATATTTTTTTCACATTTTACTTCCTTGTAAAAACAGGAAAATCGATAGGGATTTTTGTACGGATAAGTACCCAGTGAACGGTTCGTTTAGCTTTATATATTGTTCCGGGTGGGCGTTGTATTGGTTTTTCGCAAGTGTTAGACCTGTAAGAGAAAAATTTAAATGGTTGGGAAAGGCCATGGTATGTAGAAATATTTTTTTCACATTTACTTCCTTGTAAAAGCAGGTAAATCAATAGGGTTTTTCGTACGGATAAGTACCCAGTGAACGGTTCGTTTAGCTTTATATATTATTCCGGGTGGGCGTTGTATTGGTTTTTCGCAAGTGTTAGACCTGTAAGAGAAAAATTTAAATGGTTGGGAAAGGCCATGGGATGTAGAAATATTTTTTTTCACATTTTACTTCCTTGTAAAAACAGGAAAATCAATAGGGATTTTCGTACGGATAAGTGCCGAGTGAACGGTTCGTTTAGCTTTATATATTGTTCCGGGTGGGCGTTGTATTGGTTTTTCGCAAGTGTTAGACCTGTAAGAGAAAAATTTAAATGGTTGGGAAAGGCCATGGGATGTAGAAATATTTTTTTTCACATTTTACTTCCTTGTAAAAACAGGAAAATCAATAGGGATTTTCGTACGGATAAGTACCCAGTGAACCGTTCGTTTAGCTTTCTATATTGTTCCGGGTGGGCGTTGTATTGGTTTTTCGCAAGTGTTAGACCTGTAAGAGAAAAATTTAAATGGTTGGGAAAGGCCATGGGATGTAGAAATATTTTTTTCACATTTTACTTCCTAGTAAAAACAGGAAAATCAATAGGGATTTTCGTACGGATATGTACCCAGTGAACGGTTCGTTTAGCTTTATATATTGTTCCGGGTGGGCGTTGTATTGGTTTTTCGGAAGCGTTAGACCTGTAAGAGGAAAATTTAAATGGTTGGGAAAGGCCATGGGATATAGAAATATTTTTTTCACATTTTATTTCCTTGTAAATACAGGTAAATCGATAGGGATTTTCGTACGGATAAGTGCCCAGTGAACGGTTCTTTTAGCTTTATATATTGTTCCGGGTGGGCGTTGTTTTGGTTTTTCGGAAGTGTTAGACCTATAAGAGAAAAATTTAAATGGTTGGGAAAGGCCATGGGATGTAGAAATATTTTTTTCACATTTTACTTCCTTGTATAAACAGGAAAATCGATAGGGATTTTCGTACGGATAAGTACCCAGTGAACGGTTCGTTTATCTTTATATATTCTTCCGGGTGGGCGTTGTATTGGATTTTCGGAAGTGTAAGACCTGTAAGAGAAAAATTTAAATGGTTGGGAAAGGCCATGGGATGTAGAAATATCTTTTTTCACATTTACTTCCTTGTAAAAGCAGGTAAATCAATAGGGTTTTTCGTACGGATAAGTGCCCAGTGAACGGTTCGTTTAGCTTTATATATTGTTCCGGGTGGGCGTTGTTTTGGTTTTTCGGAAGTGTTAGACCTGTAAGAGAAAAATTTAAAAGGTTGGGAAAGGCTATGGGATGTAGAAATATTTTTTTCACATTTTACTTCCTTGTAAAAACAGGAAAATCGATAGGGATTTTCGTACGGATAAGTACCCAGTGAACGGTTCGTTTATCTTTATATATTCTTCCGGGTGGGCGTTGTATTGGTTTTTCGGAAGTGTTAGACCTGTAAGAGAAAAATTTATATGGTTGGGAAAGGCCATGGGATGTAGAAATATTTTTTTCACATTTACTTCCTTGTAAAAACAGGTAAATCAATAGGGTTTTTCGTACGGATACGTACCCAGTGAACGGTTCGTTTAGCTTTATATATTGTTCCGGGTGGGCGTTGTATTGGTTTTTCGGAAGTGTTAGAACTGTAAGAGAAAAATTTAAATGGTTGGGAAAGGCCATGCGATGTAGAAATATTTTTTTCACATTTTATTTCCTTTTAAAAACAGGTAAATCAATAGGGATTTTCGTACGGATAAGTACCCAGTGAACGGTTCGTTTATCTTTATATATTGTTCCGGGTGGGCGTTGTATTGGTTTTTCGGAAGTGTTAGACCTGTAAGAGAAAAATTTAAATGGTTGGGAAAGGCCATGGGATGTAGAAATATTTTTTTCACATTTTACTTCCTTGTAAAAACAGGAAAATCAATAGGGATATTCGTACGGATATGTACCCAGTGAACGGTTCGTTTAGCTTTATATATTGTTCCGGGTGGGCGTTGTATTGGTTTTTCGCAAGCGTTAGACCTGTAAGAGAAAAATTTAAATGGTTGGGAAACGCCATGGGATGTAGAAATATTTTTTTCACATTTTATTTCCTTGTAAAAACAGGTAAATCAATAGGGTTTTTCGTACGGATAAGTGCCCAGTGAACGGTTCGTTTAGCTTTATATATTGTTCCGGGTGGGCGTTGTTTTGGTTTTTCGGAAGTGTTAGACCTGTAAGAGAAAAATTTAAAAGGTTGGGAAAGGCCATGGGATGTAGAAATATTTTTTTCACATTTTACTTCCTTGTAAAAACAGGAAAATCGATAGGGATTTTCGTACGGATAAGTGCCCAGTGAACGGTTTGTTTAGCTTTATATATTGTTCCGGGTGGGCGTTGTTTTGGTTTTTCAGAAGCGTTAGACCTGTAAGAGAAAAATTTAAATGGTTGGGAAAGGCCATGGGATGTAGAAATATTTTTTTCACATTTTATTTCCTTGTAAAAACAGGTAAATCAATAGGGATTTTCGTACGGATAAGTGCCGAGTGAACGGTTCGTTTAGCTGTATATATTGTTCCGGGTGGGCGTTGTTTTGGTTTTTCGGAAGTGTTTGACCTGTAAGAGAAAAATTTAAATGGTTGGGAGAGGCCATGGGATGTAGAAATATTTTTTTCACATTTTACTTCCTTGTAAAAACAGGAAAATCGATAGGGATTTTTGTACGGATAAGTACCCAGTGAACGGTTCGTTTAGCTTTATATATTGTTCCGGGTGGGCGTTGTATTGGTTTTTCGCAAGTGTTAGACCTGTAAGAGAAAAATTTAAATGGTTGGGAAAGGCCATGGTATGTAGAAATATTTTTTTCACATTTACTTCCTTGTAAAAGCAGGTAAATCAATAGGGTTTTTCGTACGGATAAGTACCCAGTGAACGGTTCGTTTAGCTTTATATATTATTCCGGGTGGGCGTTGTATTGGTTTTTCGCAAGTGTTAGACCTGTAAGAGAAAAATTTAAATGGTTGGGAAAGGCCATGGGATGTAGAAATATTTTTTTTCACATTTTACTTCCTTGTAAAAACAGGAAAATCAATAGGGATTTTCGTACGGATAAGTACCCAGTGAACCGTTCGTTTAGCTTTCTATATTGTTCCGGGTGGGCGTTGTATTGGTTTTTCGCAAGTGTTAGACCTGTAAGAGAAAAATTTAAATGGTTGGGAAAGGCCATGGGATGTAGAAATATTTTTTTCACATTTTACTTCCTAGTAAAAACAGGAAAATCAATAGGGATTTTCGTACGGATATGTACCCAGTGAACGGTTCGTTTAGCTTTATATATTGTTCCGGGTGGGCGTTGTATTGGTTTTTCGGAAGCGTTAGACCTGTAAGAGGAAAATTTAAATGGTTGGGAAAGGCCATGGGATATAGAAATATTTTTTTCACATTTTATTTCCTTGTAAAAACAGGTAAATCAATAGGGTTTTTCGTACGGATAAGTGCCCAGTGAACGGTTCGTTTAGCTTTATATATTGTTCCGGGTGGGCGTTGTTTTTTTTTTTCGGAAGTGTTAGACCTGTAAGAGAAAAATTTAAAAGGTTGGGAAAGGCCATGGGAAGTAGAAATATTTTTTTCACATTTTACTTCCTTGTAAAAACAGGAAAATCGATAGGGATTTTCGTACGGATAAGTACCCAGTGAACGGTTCGTTTATCTTTATATATTCTTCCGGGTGGGCGTTGTATTGGTTTTTCCGAAGTGTTAGACCTGTAAGAGAAAAATTTAAATGGTTGGGAAGGGCCATGGGATGTAGAAATATTTTTTTCACATTTACTTCCTTGTAAAAACAGGTAAATCAATAGGGTTTTTCGTACGGATACGTACCCAGTGAACGGTTCGTTTAGCTTTATATATTGTTCCGGGTGGGCGTTGTATTGTTTTTTCAGAAGTGTTAGACCTGTAAGAGAAAAATTTAAATGGTTGGGAAAGGCCATGGGATGTAGAAATATTTTTTTCACATTTTACTTCCTTGTAAAAACAGGTAAATCAATAGGGATTTTCGTACGGATAAGTGCCCAGTGAACGGTTCGTTTAGCTTTATATATTGTTCCGGGTGGGCGTTGTTTTGGTTTTTCGGAAGTGTTAGACCTGTAAGAGAAAAATTTAAATGGTTGGGAGAGGCCATGGGATGTAGAAATATTTTTTTCACATTTTACTTCCTTGTAAAAACAGGAAAATCAATAGGGATTTTTGTACGGATAAGTACCCAATGAACGGTTCGTTTAGCTTTATATATTGATCCTGGTGGGCGTTGTTTTGGTTTTTCGGAAGTGTTAGACCTGTAAGAGAAAAATTTAAATGGTTGGGAAAGGCCATGGGATGTAGAAATATTTTTTTCACATTTTACTTCCTTGTAAAAACAGGAAAATCGATAGGGATTTTTGTACGGATAAGTACCCAGTGAACGGTTCATTTAGCTTTATATATTGTTCCTGGTGGGCGTTGTTTTGGTTTTTCGGAAGTGTTAGACCTGTAAGAGAAAAATTTAAATGGTTGGGAAAGGCCATGGGATGTAGAAATATTTTTTCACATTTTATTTCCTGGTAAAAACAGGTAAATCAATATTGATTTTCGTACGGATAAGTACCTAGTGAACGGTTCGTTTAGCTTTATATATTTTTCCGGGTGGGAGTTGTATTCGTTTTTCGCAAGTGTTAGACATGTAAGAGAAAAATTTAAATGGTTGGGAAAGGCCATGGGGTGTAGAAATATTTTTTTCACATTTACTTCCTTGTAAAAACAGGTAAATCAATAGGGTTTTTCGTACGGATAAGTACCCAGTGAACGTTTCGTTTAGCTTTATATATTGTTCCGGGTGGGCGTTGTATTGGTTTTTCGGAAGTGTTAGACCTGTAAGAGAAAAATTTAAATGGTTGGGAAAGGCCATGGGATGTAGAAATATTTTTTTCACATTTTATTTCCTTTTAAAAACAGGTAAATCAATAGGGATTTTCGTACGGATAAGTACCCAGTGAACGGTTCGTTTAGCTTTATATATTGTTCCGGGTGGACGTTGTATTGGTTTTTCAGAAGTGTTAGACCTGTAAGAGAAAAATTTAAATGGTTGGGAAAGGCCATGGGATGTAGAAATATTTTTTTCACATTTTACTTCCTTGTAAAAACATGAAAATCAATAGGGATTTTCGTACGGATATGTACCCAGTGAACGATTTGTTTAGCTTTATATATTGTTCCGGGTGGGCGTTGTATTGGTTTTTCGGAAGCGTTAGACCTGTAAGAGAAAAATTTAAATGGTTGGGAAAGGCCATGGGATGTAGAAATATTTTTTTCACATTTTATTTCCTTGTAAAAACAGGTAAATCAATAGGGATTTTTGTACGGATAAGTACCCAGTGAACGGTTCGTTTAGCTTTATATATTGTTCCTGGTGGGCGTTGTTTTGGTTTTTCGGAAGTGTTAGACCTGTAAGAGAAAAATTTAAATGGTTGGGAAAGGCCATGGGATGTAGAAATATTTTTTCACATTTTATTTCGTGGTAAAAACAGGTAAATCAATACTGATTTTCGTACAGATAAGTACCCAGTGAACGGTTCGTTTAGCTTTATATATTTTTCTGGGTGGGAGTTGTATTGGTTTTTCGCAAGTGTTAGACCTGTAAGAGAAAAATTTAAATGGTTGGGAAAGGCCATGGGATGTAGAAATATTTTTTTCACATTTTATTTCCTTGTAAAAACAGGTAAATCAATAGGGTTTTTCGTACGGATAAGTGCCCAGTGAACGGTTCGTTTAGCTTTACATATTGTTCTGAGTTGGCGTTGTTTTGGTTTTTCGGAAGTGTTACACCTGTAAGACAAAAATTAAAATGGTTTGGAAAGGCCATGGGATGTAGAAATATTTTTTTCACATTTTAGTTCCTTGTAAAAACAGGTAAAACAATACGGATTTTCGTACGGATAAGTACCCAGTGAACGGTTCGTTTAGCTTTATATATTGTTCCGGGTGGGCGTTGTATTGGTTTTTCGGAAGTGTTAGACCTGTAAGAGCAAAATTTAAATGGTTGGGAAAGGCCATGGGATGTAGAAATATTTTTTTCACATTTTACTTCCTTGTAAAAACCGGAAAATCAATAGTGATTTTCGTACGGATAACTACCCAGTGAACGGTTCGTTTAGCTTTATATATTGTTCCGGGTGGGCGTTGTATTGGTTTTTCGGAAGTGTTAGACCTGTAAGAGAAAAATTTAAATGGTTGGGAAAGACCATGGGATGTAGAAATATTTTTTTCACATTTTATTTCCTTGTAAAAACAGGTAAATCAATAGGGTTTTTCGTACGGATAAGTGCCCAGTGAACGGTTCGTTTAGCTTTATTTATTGTTCCGGGTGGGCGTCGTATTGGTTTTTCGGAAGTGTTAGACTTGTAAGAGAAAAATTTAAATGGTTGGGAAAGGCCATGGGATGTAGAAATATTTTTTGCACATTTTATTTCCTTGTAAAAACAGGTAAATCAATAGGGTTTTTCGTACGGATAAGTGCCCAGTGAACGGTTCGTTTAGCTTTATATATTGTTCCGGGTGGGCGTTGTTTCGGTTTTTCGCAAGTGTTAGACCTGTAAAAGAAAAATTTAAATAGTTGGGAAAGGCCATGGGATGTAGAAATATTTTTTTCACATTTTACTTCCTTTTAAAAACAGGAAAATCGATAGGGATTTTCGTACGGATAAGTACCCAGTGAACGGTTCGTTTAGATTTATATATTGTTCCGGGTGGGCGTTGTATTCGTTTTTCGGAAGTGTTAGACCTGTAAGAGAAAAATTTAAATGGTTGGGAAAGGCCATGGGATGTAGAAATTTTTTTTTCACATTTACTTCCTTGTAAAAACAGGTAAATCAATAGGGTTTTTCGTACGGATAAGTACCCAGTGAACGGTTCGTTTAGATTTATATATTGTTCCGGGTGGGCGTTGTATTCGTTTTTCGGAAGTGTTAGACCTGTAAGAGAAAAATTTAAATGGTTGGGAAAGGCCATGGGATGTAGAAATTTTTTTTCCACATTTTACTTCCTTGTAAAAACAGGAAAATCAATGGGGATTTTCGTACGGATAAGTACCCAGTGAACCGTTCGTTTAGCTTTCTATATTGTTCCGGGTGGGCGTTGTATTGGTTTTTCGCAAGTGTTAGACCTGTAAGAGAAAAATTTAAATGGTTGGGAAAGGCCATGGGATGTAGAAATATTTTTTTCACATTTTATGGATAAGTACCCAGTGAACGGTTCGTTTATCTTTATATATTATCCGGTTGGGCGTTGTATTGGTTTTTCGGAAGTGTTAGACCTGTAAGAGCAAAATTTAAATGGTTGGGAAAGGCCATGGGATGTAGAAATATTTTTTTCACATTTTACTTCCTTGTAAAAACCGGAAAATCAATAGTGATTTTCGTACGGATAACTACCCAGTGAACGGTTCGTTTAGCTTTATATATTGTTCCGGGTGGGCGTTGTATTGGTTTTTCGGAAGTGTTAGACCTGTAAGAGAAAAATTTAAATGGTTGGGAAAGACCATGGGATGTAGAAATATTTTTTTCACATTTTATTTCCTTGTAAAAACAGGTAAATCAATAGGGTTTTTCGTACGGATAAGTGCCCAGTGAACGGTTCGTTTAGCTTTATTTATTGTTCCGGGTGGGCGTTGTATTGGTTTTTCGGAAGTGTTAGACCTGTAAGAGAAAAATTTAAATGGTTGGGAAAGGCCATGGGATGTAGAAATATTTTTTTCACATTTTACTTCCTTGTAAAAACAGGAAAATCAATAGGGATATTCGTACGGATATGTACCCAGTGAACGGTTCGTTTAGCTTTATATATTGTTCCGGGTGGGCGTTGTATTGGTTTTTCGGAAGCGTTAGACCTGTAAGAGAAAAATTTAAATGGTTGGGAAACGCCATGGGATGTAGAAATATTTTTTTCACATTTTATTTCCTTGTAAAA
This sequence comes from Paroedura picta, assembly GCF_049243985.1. NCBI lineage: Eukaryota > Metazoa > Chordata > Lepidosauria > Squamata > Gekkonidae > Paroedura > Paroedura picta. The sequence continues at coordinate 2,975,520 of NW_027518620.1, read as the reverse complement.
ACAGGTAAATCAATAGGGTTTTTCGTACGGATAAGTGCCCAGTGAACGGTTCGTTTAGCTTTATATATTGTTCCGGGTGGGCGTTGTTTTGGTTTTTCGGAAGTGTTAGACCTGTAAGAGAAAAATTTAAAAGGTTGGGAAAGGCCATGGGATGTAGAAATATTTTTTTCACATTTTACTTCCTTGTAAAAACAGGAAAATCGATAGGGATTTTCGTACGGATAAGTGCCCAGTGAACGGTTTGTTTAGCTTTATATATTGTTCCGGGTGGGCGTTGTTTTGGTTTTTCAGAAGCGTTAGACCTGTAAGAGAAAAATTTAAATGGTTGGGAAAGGCCATGGGATGTAGAAATATTTTTTTCACATTTTATTTCCTTGTAAAAACAGGTAAATCAATAGGGATTTTCGTACGGATAAGTGCCGAGTGAACGGTTCGTTTAGCTGTATATATTGTTCCGGGTGGGCGTTGTATTGGTTTTTCGGAAGTGTTAGACCTGTAAGAGAAAAATTTAAATGGTTGGGAAAGACCATGGGATGTAGAAATATTTTTTTCACATTTTATTTCCTTGTAAAAACAGGTAAATCAATAGGGTTTTTCGTACGGATAAGTGCCCAGTGAACGGTTCGTTTAGCTTTATTTATTGTTCCGGGTGGGCGTCGTATTGGTTTTTCGGAAGTGTTAGACCTGTAAGAGAAAAATTTAAATGGTTGGGAAAGGCCATGGGATGTAGAAATATTTTTTTCACATTTTACTTCCTTGTAAAAACAGGAAAATCAATAGGGATATTCGTACGGATATGTACCCAGTGAACGGTTCGTTTAGCTTTATATATTGTTCCGGGTGGGCGTTGTATTGGTTTTTCGGAAGCGTTAGACCTGTAAGAGAAAAATTTAAATGGTTGGGAAACGCCATGGGATGTAGAAATATTTTTTTCACATTTTATTTCCTTGTAAAAACAGGTAAATCAATAGGGTTTTTCGTACGGATAAGTGCCCAGTGAACGGTTCGTTTAGCTTTATATATTGTTCCGGGTGGGCGTTGTTTTGGTTTTTCGGAAGTGTTAGACCTGTAAGAGAAAAATTTAAAAGGTTGGGAAAGGCCATGGGATGTAGAAATATTTTTTTCACATTTTACTTCCTTGTAAAAACAGGAAAATCGATAGGGATTTTCGTACGGATAAGTGCCCAGTGAACGGTTTGTTTAGCTTTATATATTGTTCCGGGTGGGCGTTGTTTTGGTTTTTCAGAAGCGTTAGACCTGTAAGAGAAAAATTTAAATGGTTGGGAAAGGCCATGGGATGTAGAAATATTTTTTTCACATTTTATTTCCTTGTAAAAACAGGTAAATCAATAGGGATTTTCGTACGGATAAGTGCCGAGTGAACGGTTCGTTTAGCTGTATATATTGTTCCGGGTGGGCGTTGTTTTGGTTTTTCGGAAGTGTTTGACCTGTAAGAGAAAAATTTAAATGGTTGGGAGAGGCCATGGGATGTAGAAATATTTTTTTCACATTTTACTTCCTTGTAAAAACAGGAAAATCGATAGGGATTTTTGTACGGATAAGTACCCAGTGAACGGTTCGTTTAGCTTTATATATTGTTCCGGGTGGGCGTTGTATTGGTTTTTCGCAAGTGTTAGACCTGTAAGAGAAAAATTTAAATGGTTGGGAAAGGCCATGGTATGTAGAAATATTTTTTTCACATTTACTTCCTTGTAAAAGCAGGTAAATCAATAGGGTTTTTCGTACGGATAAGTACCCAGTGAACGGTTCGTTTAGCTTTATATATTATTCCGGGTGGGCGTTGTATTGGTTTTTCGCAAGTGTTAGACCTGTAAGAGAAAAATTTAAATGGTTGGGAAAGGCCATGGGATGTAGAAATATTTTTTTTCACATTTTACTTCCTTGTAAAAACAGGAAAATCAATAGGGATTTTCGTACGGATAAGTACCCAGTGAACCGTTCGTTTAGCTTTCTATATTGTTCCGGGTGGGCGTTGTATTGGTTTTTCGCAAGTGTTAGACCTGTAAGAGAAAAATTTAAATGGTTGGGAAAGGCCATGGGATGTAGAAATATTTTTTTCACATTTTACTTCCTAGTAAAAACAGGAAAATCAATAGGGATTTTCGTACGGATATGTACCCAGTGAACGGTTCGTTTAGCTTTATATATTGTTCCGGGTGGGCGTTGTATTGGTTTTTCGGAAGCGTTAGACCTGTAAGAGGAAAATTTAAATGGTTGGGAAAGGCCATGGGATATAGAAATATTTTTTTCACATTTTATTTCCTTGTAAAAACAGGTAAATCAATAGGGTTTTTCGTACGGATAAGTGCCCAGTGAACGGTTCGTTTAGCTTTATATATTGTTCCGGGTGGGCGTTGTTTTGGTTTTTCGGAAGTGTTAGACCTGTAAGAGAAAAATTTAAAAGGTTGGGAAAGGCCATGGGAAGTAGAAATATTTTTTTCACATTTTACTTCCTTGTAAAAACAGGAAAATCGATAGGGATTTTCGTACGGATAAGTACCCAGTGAACGGTTCGTTTATCTTTATATATTCTTCCGGGTGGGCGTTGTATTGGTTTTTCCGAAGTGTTAGACCTGTAAGAGAAAAATTTAAATGGTTGGGAAGGGCCATGGGATGTAGAAATATTTTTTTCACATTTACTTCCTTGTAAAAACAGGTAAATCAATAGGGTTTTTCGTACGGATACGTACCCAGTGAACGGTTCGTTTAGCTTTATATATTGTTCCGGGTGGGCGTTGTATTGTTTTTTCAGAAGTGTTAGACCTGTAAGAGAAAAATTTAAATGGTTGGGAAAGGCCATGGGATGTAGAAATATTTTTTTCACATTTTACTTCCTTGTAAAAACAGGTAAATCAATAGGGATTTTCGTACGGATAAGTGCCCAGTGAACGGTTCGTTTAGCTTTATATATTGTTCCGGGTGGGCGTTGTTTTGGTTTTTCGGAAGTGTTAGACCTGTAAGAGAAAAATGTAAATGGTTGGGAGAGGCCATGGGATGTAGAAATATTTTTTTCACATTTTACTTCCTTGTAAAAACAGGAAAATCAATAGGGATTTTTGTACGGATAAGTACCCAATGAACGGTTCGTTTAGCTTTATATATTGATCCTGGTGGGCGTTGTTTTGGTTTTTCGGAAGTGTTAGACCTGTAAGAGAAAAATTTAAATGGTTGGGAAAGGCCATGGGATGTAGAAATATTTTTTTCACATTTTACTTCCTTGTAAAAACAGGAAAATCGATAGGGATTTTTGTACGGATAAGTACCCAGTGAACGGTTCATTTAGCTTTATATATTGTTCCTGGTGGGCGTTGTTTTGGTTTTTCGGAAGTGTTAGACCTGTAAGAGAAAAATTTAAATGGTTGGGAAAGGCCATGGGATGTAGAAATATTTTTTCACATTTTATTTCCTGGTAAAAACAGGTAAATCAATATTGATTTTCGTACGGATAAGTACCTAGTGAACGGTTCGTTTAGCTTTATATATTTTTCCGGGTGGGAGTTGTATTCGTTTTTCGCAAGTGTTAGACATGTAAGAGAAAAATTTAAATGGTTGGGAAAGGCCATGGGGTGTAGAAATATTTTTTTCACATTTACTTCCTTGTAAAAACAGGTAAATCAATAGGGTTTTTCGTACGGATAAGTACCCAGTGAACGTTTCGTTTAGCTTTCTATATTGTTCCGGGTGGGCGTTGTATTGGTTTTTCGGAAGTGTTAGACCTGTAAGAGAAAAATTTAAATGGTTGGGAAAGGCCATGGGATGTAGAAATATTTTTTTCACATTTTATTTCCTTTTAAAAACAGGTAAATCAATAGGGATTTTCGTACGGATAAGTATCCAGTGAACGGTTCGTTTAGCTTTATATATTGTTCCGGGTGGACGTTGTATTGGTTTTTCAGAAGTGTTAGACCTGTAAGAGAAAAATTTAAATGGTTGGGAAAGGCCATGGGATGTAGAAATATTTTTTTCACATTTTACTTCCTTGTAAAAACATGAAAATCAATAGGGATTTTCGTACGGATATGTACCCAGTGAACGATTTGTTTAGCTTTATATATTGTTCCGGGTGGGCGTTGTATTGGTTTTTCGGAAGCGTTAGACCTGTAAGAGAAAAATTTAAATGGTTGGGAAAGGCCATGGGATGTAGAAATATTTTTTTCACATTTTATTTCCTTGTAAAAACAGGTAAATCAATAGGGATTTTTGTACGGATAAGTACCCAGTGAACGGTTCGTTTAGCTTTATATATTGTTCCTGGTGGGCGTTGTTTTGGTTTTTCGGAAGTGTTAGACCTGTAAGAGAAAAATTTAAATGGTTGGGAAAGGCCATGGGATGTAGAAATATTTTTTCACATTTTATTTCGTGGTAAAAACAGGTAAATCAATACTGATTTTCGTACAGATAAGTACCCAGTGAACGGTTCGTTTAGCTTTATATATTTTTCTGGGTGGGAGTTGTATTGGTTTTTCGCAAGTGTTAGACCTGTAAGAGAAAAATTTAAATGGTTGGGAAAGGCCATGGGATGTAGAAATATTTTTTTCACATTTTATTTCCTTGTAAAAACAGGTAAATCAATAGGGTTTTTCGTACGGATAAGTGCCCAGTGAACGGTTCGTTTAGCTTTACATATTGTTCTGAGTTGGCGTTGTTTTGGTTTTTCGGAAGTGTTACACCTGTAAGACAAAAATTAAAATGGTTTGGAAAGGCCATGGGATGTAGAAATATTTTTTTCACATTTTAGTTCCTTGTAAAAACAGGTAAAACAATACGGATTTTCGTACGGATAAGTACCCAGTGAACGGTTCGTTTAGCTTTATATATTGTTCCGGGTGGGCGTTGTATTGGTTTTTCGGAAGTGTTAGACCTGTAAGAGCAAAATTTAAATGGTTGGGAAAGGCCATGGGATGTAGAAATATTTTTTTCACATTTTACTTCCTTGTAAAAACCGGAAAATCAATAGTGATTTTCGTACGGATAACTACCCAGTGAACGGTTCGTTTAGCTTTATATATTGTTCCGGGTGGGCGTTGTATTGGTTTTTCGGAAGTGTTAGACCTGTAAGAGAAAAATTTAAATGGTTGGGAAAGACCATGGGATGTAGAAATATTTTTTTCACATTTTATTTCCTTGTAAAAACAGGTAAATCAATAGGGTTTTTCGTACGGATAAGTGCCCAGTGAACGGTTCGTTTAGCTTTATTTATTGTTCCGGGTGGGCGTCGTATTGGTTTTTCGGAAGTGTTAGACTTGTAAGAGAAAAATTTAAATGGTTGGGAAAGGCCATGGGATGTAGAAATATTTTTTGCACATTTTATTTCCTTGTAAAAACAGGTAAATCAATAGGGTTTTTCGTACGGATAAGTGCCCAGTGAACGGTTCGTTTAGCTTTATATATTGTTCCGGGTGGGCGTTGTTTCGGTTTTTCGCAAGTGTTAGACCTGTAAAAGAAAAATTTAAATAGTTGGGAAAGGCCATGGGATGTAGAAATATTTTTTTCACATTTTACTTCCTTTTAAAAACAGGAAAATCGATAGGGATTTTCGTACGGATAAGTACCCAGTGAACGGTTCGTTTAGATTTATATATTGTTCCGGGTGGGCGTTGTATTCGTTTTTCGGAAGTGTTAGACCTGTAAGAGAAAAATTTAAATGGTTGGGAAAGGCCATGGGATGTAGAAATTTTTTTTTCACATTTACTTCCTTGTAAAAACAGGTAAATCAATAGGGTTTTTCGTACGGATAAGTACCCAGTGAACGGTTCGTTTAGATTTATATATTGTTCCGGGTGGGCGTTGTATTCGTTTTTCGGAAGTGTTAGACCTGTAAGAGAAAAATTTAAATGGTTGGGAAAGGCCATGGGATGTAGAAATTTTTTTTCCACATTTTACTTCCTTGTAAAAACAGGAAAATCAATGGGGATTTTCGTACGGATAAGTACCCAGTGAACCGTTCGTTTAGCTTTCTATATTGTTCCGGGTGGGCGTTGTATTGGTTTTTCGCAAGTGTTAGACCTGTAAGAGAAAAATTTAAATGGTTGGGAAAGGCCATGGGATGTAGAAATATTTTTTTCACATTTTATGGATAAGTACCCAGTGAACGGTTCGTTTATCTTTATATATTATCCGGTTGGGCGTTGTATTAGTTTTTCGGAAGTGTTACACCTGTAAGACAAAAATTAAAATGGTTTGGAAAGGCTATGGGATGTAGAAATATTTTTTTCACATTTTACTTCCTTGTAAAAACAGGTAAAACAATAGGGATTTTCGTACGGATAAGTACCCAGTGAACGGTTCGTTTAGCTTTATATATTGTTCCGGGTGGGCGTTGTATTGGTTTTTCGGAAGTGTTAGACCTGTAAGAGCAAAATTTAAATGGTTGGGAAAGGCCATGGGATGTAGAAATATTTTTTTCACATTTTACTTCCTTGTAAAAACCGGAAAATCAATAGTGATTTTCGTACGGATAAGTACCCAGTGAACGGTTCGTTTAGCTTTATATATTGTTCCGGGTGGGCGTTGTATTGGTTTTTCGGAAGTGTTAGACCTGTAAGAGAAAAATTTAAAAGGTTGGGAAAGGCCATGGGATGTAGAAATATTTTTTTCACATTTTATTTCCTTGTAAAAACAAGAAAATCGATAGGGATTTTCGTACGGATAAGTACCCAGTGAACGGTTCGTTTATCTTTACATATTCTTCCGGGTGGGCGTTGTATTGGTTTTTCGGAAGTGTTAGACCTGTAAGAGAAAAATTTAAATGGTTGGGAAGGGCCATGGGATGTAGAAATATTTTTTTCACATTTACTTCCTTGTAAAAACAGGTAAATCAATAGGGATTTTCGTACGGATATGTACCCAGTGAACGGTCCTTTATCTTTATATATTCTTCCGGGTGGGTGTTGTATTGGTTTTTCGGAAGTGTTAGACCTGTAAGAGAAAAATTTAAATGTTTGGGCAAGGCCATGGGATGTAGAAATATTTTTTTCACATTTACTTCCTTGTAAAAACAGGAAAATCAATAGGGATTTTCGTACGGATAAGTACCCAGTGAACGGTTCGTTTAGCTTTATATATTGTTCCGGGTGGGCGTTGTATTGGTTTTTCGGAAGTGTTAGACCTGTAAGAGAAAAATTTAAATGGTTGGGAAAGGCCATGGGATGTAGAAATTTTTTTTTCACATTTACTTCCTTGTAAAAACAGGTAAATCAATAGGGTTTTTCGTACGGATAAGTACCCAGTGAACGGTTCGTTTAGATTTATATATTGTTCCGGGTGGGCGTTGTATTCGTTTTTCGGAAGTGTTAGACCTGTAAGAGAAAAATTTAAATGGTTGGGAAAGGCCATGGGATGTAGAAATTTTTTTTCCACATTTTACTTCCTTGTAAAAACAGGAAAATCAATGGGGATTTTCGTACGGATAAGTACCCAGTGAACCGTTCGTTTAGCTTTCTATATTGTTCCGGGTGGGCGTTGTATTGTTTTTTCGCAAGTGTTAGACCTGTAAGAGAAAAATTTAAATGGTTGGGAAAGGCCATGGGATGTAGAAATATTTTTTTCACATTTTATGGATAAGTACCCAGTGAACGGTTCGTTTATCTTTATATATTATCCGGTTGGGCGTTGTATTAGTTTTTCGGAAGTGTTACACCTGTAAGACAAAAATTAAAATGGTTTGGAAAGGCTATGGGATGTAGAAATATTTTTTTCACATTTTACTTCCTTGTAAAAACAGGTAAAACAATAGGGATTTTCGTACGGATAAGTACCCAGTGAACGGTTCGTTTAGCTTTATATATTCTTCCGGGTGGGTGTTGTATTGGTTTTTCGGAAGTGTTAGACCTGTAAGAGAAAAATTTAAATGTTTGGGCAAGGCCATGGGATGTAGAAATATTTTTTTCACATTTACTTCCTTGTAAAAACAGGAAAATCAATAGGGATTTTCGTACGGATAAGTACCCAGTGAACGGTTCGTTTAGCTTTATATATTGTTCCGGGTGGGCGTTGTATTGGTTTTTCGGAAGTGTTAGACCTGTAAGAGAAAAATTTAAATGGTTGGGAAAGGCCATGGGATGTAGAAATTTTTTTTTCACATTTACTTCCTTGTAAAAACAGGTAAATCAATAGGGTTTTTCGTACGGATAAGTACCCAGTGAACGGTTCGTTTAGATTTATATATTGTTCCGGGTGGGCGTTGTATTCGTTTTTCGGAAGTGTTAGACCTGTAAGAGAAAAATTTAAATGGTTGGGAAAGGCCATGGGATGTAGAAATTTTTTTTCCACATTTTACTTCCTTGTAAAAACAGGAAAATCAATGGGGATTTTCGTACGGATAAGTACCCAGTGAACCGTTCGTTTAGCTTTCTATATTGTTCCGGGTGGGCGTTGTATTGGTTTTTCGCAAGTGTTAGACCTGTAAGAGAAAAATTTAAATGGTTGGGAAAGGCCATGGGATGTAGAAATATTTTTTTCACATTTTATGGATAAGTACCCAGTGAACGGTTCGTTTATCTTTATATATTATCCGGTTGGGCGTTGTATTAGTTTTTCGGAAGTGTTACACCTGTAAGACAAAAATTAAAATGGTTTGGAAAGGCTATGGGATGTAGAAATATTTTTTTCACATTTTACTTCCTTGTAAAAACAGGTAAAACAATAGGGATTTTCGTACGGATAAGTACCCAGTGAACGGTTCGTTTAGCTTTATATATTGTTCCGGGTGGGCGTTGTATTGGTTTTTCGGAAGTGTTAGACCTGTAAGAGCAAAATTTAAATGGTTGGGAAAGGCCATGGGATGTAGAAATATTTTTTTCACATTTTACTTCCTTGTAAAAACCGGAAAATCAATAGTGATTTTCGTACGGATAAGTACCCAGTGAACGGTTCGTTTAGCTTTATATATTGTTCCGGGTGGGCGTTGTATTGGTTTTTCGGAAGTGTTAGACCTGTAAGAGAAAAATTTAAAAGGTTGGGAAAGGCCATGGGATGTAGAAATATTTTTTTCACATTTTATTTCCTTGTAAAAACAAGAAAATCGATAGGGATTTTCGTACGGATAAGTACCCAGTGAACGGTTCGTTTATCTTTACATATTCTTCCGGGTGGGCGTTGTATTGGTTTTTCGGAAGTGTTAGACCTGTAAGAGAAAAATTTAAATGGTTGGGAAGGGCCATGGGATGTAGAAATATTTTTTTCACATTTACTTCCTTGTAAAAACAGGTAAATCAATAGGGATTTTCGTACGGATATGTACCCAGTGAACGGTCCTTTATCTTTATATATTCTTCCGGGTGGGTGTTGTATTGGTTTTTCGGAAGTGTTAGACCTGTAAGAGAAAAATTTAAATGTTTGGGCAAGGCCATGGGATGTAGAAATATTTTTTTCACATTTACTTCCTTGTAAAAACAGGAAAATCAATAGGGATTTTCGTACGGATAAGTACCCAGTGAACGGTTCGTTTAGCTTTATATATTGTTCCGGGTGGGCGTTGTATTGGTTTTTCGGAAGTGTTAGACCTGTAAGAGAAAAATTTAAATGGTTGGGAAAGGCCATGGGATGTAGAAATATTTTTTTCACATTTACTTCCTTGTAAAAACAGGAAAATCGATAGGGATTTTCGTACGGATAAGTACCCAGTGACCGGTTCGTTTATCTTTATATATTCTTCCGGTTGGGCGTTGTATTGGTTTTTCTGAAGTGTTACACCTGTAAGAGAAAAATTTAAATGGTTTGGAAAGGCCATGGGATTTAGAAATATTTTTTCACATTTACTTCCTTGTAAAAACAGGTAAATCGATAGGGATTTTCGTACGGATAAGTACCCAGTGGACGGTTCGTTTATCTTTATATATTCTTCCGGGTGGGCGTTGTATTGGTGTTTCGGAAGTGTTAGACCTGTAAGAGAAAAATTTAAATGGTTGGGAAAGGCCATGGGATGTAGAAATATTTTTTTCACATTTACTTCCTTGTAAAAACAGGAAAATCGATAGGGATTTTCATACGGATAAGTACCCAGTGAACGGTTCCTTTATCTTTATATATACTTCCGGGTGGGCGTTGTATTGGTTTTTCTGAAGTGTTAGAATTGTAAGAGAAAAATTTAAATGGTTGGGAAAGGCCATGGGATATAGAAATATTTTTTTCACATTTACTTCCTTGTAAAAACAGAAAAATCAATAGGGATTTTCGTACGGATAAGTACCCAGTGAACGGTTCGTTTAGCTTTATATATTGTTCCGGGTGGGCGTTGTATTGTTTTTTCGGAAGTGTTAGACCTGTAAGAGAAAAATTTAAATGGTTGGGAAAGGCCATGGGATGTAGAAATATTTTTTTCACATTTACTACCTTGTAAAAACAGGAAAATCGATAGGGATTTTCGTACGGATAAGTTCCCAGTGAACGGTTCCTTTATCTTTATATATTCTTCCGTGTGGGCGTTGTATTGGTTTTTCGGAAGTGTTAGACCTGTAAGAGAAAAATTTAAATGTTTGGGAAAGGCCATGGGATGTAGAAATATTTTTTCACATTTACTTCCTTGTAAAAACAGGAAAATCAATAGGGATTTTCGTACGGATAAGTACCCAGTGAACGGTTCGTTTATCTTTATATATTGTTGAGGGTGGGCGTTGTATTGGTTTTTCGGAAGTGTTAGACCTGTAAGAGAAAAATTTAAATGGTTGGGAAAGGCCATGGGATGTAGAAATATTTTTTTCACATTTTACTTCCTTGTGAAAACAGGAAAATCGATAGGGATTTTCGTACGGATAAGTACCCAGTGAACGGTTCGTTTATCTTTATATATTCTTCCGGGTGGGCGTTGTATTGGTTTTTCGGAAGTGTTTGACCTGTAAGAGAAAAATTTAAATGGTTGGGAAAGGCCATGGGATGTAGAAATATTTTTTTCACATTTACTTCCTTGTAAAAACAGGAAAATCGATAGGGATTTTCATACGGATAAGTACCCAGTGAACGGTTCCTTTATCTTTATATATACTTCCGGGTGGGCGTTGTATTGGTTTTTCGGAAGTGTTAGACCTGTAAGAGAAAAATTTAAATGGTAGGGAAAGGCCATGGGATGTAGAAATATTTTTTTCACATTTACTTCCTTGTAAAAACAGGTAAATCAATAGGGTTTTTCGTACGGATAAGTACCCAGTGAACCGTTCGTTTAGCTTTATATATTGTTCCTGGTGGGCATTGTATTGGTTTTTCGGAAGTGTTAGACCTGTAAGAGAAAAATTTAAACGGTTGGGAAAGGCCATGGGATGTAGAAATATTTTTTTCACATTTTACTTCCTTGTAAAAACAGGAAAATCAATAGGGATTTTCGTACGGATAAGTACCCAGTGAACGGTTCGTTTAGCTTTATATATTGTTCCGGGTGGGCGTTGTATTGGTTTTTCGGAAGTGTTAGACCTGTAAGAGAAAAATTTAAATGGTTGGGAAAGGCCATGGGATGTAGAAATATTTTTTTCACATTTTATTTCCTTGTAAAAACAGGTAAATCAATAGGGTTTTTCGTACGGATAAGTGCCCAGTGAACGGTTCGTTTAGCTTTATATATTGTTCCGGGTGGGCGTTGTTTTGGTTTTTCGGAAGTGTTAGACCTGTAAGAGAAAAATTTAAATGGTTGGGAAAGGCCATGGGATGTAGAAATATTTTTTTCACATTTTACTTCCTTGTAAATACAGGTAAATCGATAGTGATTTTCGTACGGATAAGTACCCAGTGAACGGTTCGTTTAGCTTTATATATTGTTCCGGGTGGGCGTTGTATTGGTTTTTCGGAAGTGTTAGACCTGTAAGAGAAAAATTTAAATGGTTGGGAAGGGCCATGGGATGTAGAAATATTTTTTTCACATTTACTTCCTTGTAAAAACAGGTAAATCAATAGGGTTTTTCGTACGGATACGTACCCAGTGAACGGTTCGTTTAGCTTTATATATTGTTCCGGGTGGGCGTTGTATTGTTTTTTCAGAAGTGTTAGACCTGTAAGAGAAAAATTTAAATGGTTGGGAAAGGCCATGGGATGTAGAAATATTTTTTTCACATTTTAATACCTTGTAAAAACAGGTAAATCAATAGGGATTTTCGTACGGATAAGTGCCCAGTGAACGGTTCGTTTAGCTTTATATATTGTTCCGGGTGGGCGTTGTTTTGGTTTTTCGGAAGTGTTAGACCTGTAAGAGAAAAATTTAAATGGTTGGGAGAGGCCATGGGATGTAGAAATATTTTTTTCACATTTTACTTCCTTGTAAAAACAGGAAAATCAATAGGGATTTTTGTACAGATAAGTACCCAATGAACGGTTCGTTTAGCTTTATATATTGATCCTGGTGGGCGTTGTTTTGGTTTTTCGGAAGTGTTAGACCTGTAAGAGAAAAATTTAAATGGTTGGGAAAGGCCATGGGATGTAGAAATATTTTTTCACATTTTACTTCCTTGTAAAAACAGGAAAATCGATAGGGATTTTGGTACGGATAAGTACCCAGTGAACGGTTCGTTTAGCTTTATATATTGTTCCGGGTGGGCGTTGTATTGGTTTTTCGGAAGTGTTAGACCTGTAAGAGAAAAATTTTAATGGTTGGGAAAGGCCATGGGATGTAGAAATAGTTTTTTCACATTTTACTTCCTTGTAAAAAGAGGAAAATAAATAGGGATTTTCGTACGGATAAGTACCCAGTGAACGGTTTGTTTAGCTTTATATATTGTTCCGGGTGGGCATTGTATTGGTTTTTCGGAAGTGTTAGACCTGTAAGAGAAAAATTTAAATGGTTGGGAAAGGCCATGGGATGTAGAAATATTTTTTTCACATTTTACTTCCTTGTAAAAAGAGGAAAATAAATAGGGTTTTTCGTACGGATAAATGCCCAGTGAACGGTTCATTTATCTTTATATATTCTTCCGGGTGGGCGTTGTATTGGTTTTTCGGAAGTGTTAGACCTGTAAGAGAAAAATTTAAATGGTTGGGAAAGGCCATGGGATGTAGAAATATTTTTTTCACATTTACTACCTTGTAAAAACAGGAAAATCGATAGGGATTTTCATACGGATAAGTACCCAGTGAACGGTTCCTTTATCTTTATATATTCTTCCGTGTGGGCGTTGTATTGGTTTTTCGGAAGTGTTAGACCTGTAAGAGAAAAATTTAAATGTTTGGGAAAGGCCATGGGATGTAGAAATATTTTTTCACATTTACTTCCTTGTAAAAACAGGAAAATCAATAGGGATTTTCGTACGGATAAGTACCCAGTGAACGGTTCGTTTATCTTTATATATTGTTGAGGGTGGGCGTTGTATTGGTTTTTCGGAAGTGTTAGACCTGTAAGAGAAAAATTTAAATGGTTGGGAAAGGCCATGGGATGTAGAAATATTTTTTTCACATTTTACTTCCTTGTGAAAACAGGAAAATCGATAGGGATTTTCGTACGGATAAGTACCCAGTGAACGGTTCGTTTATCTTTATATATTCTTCCGGGTGGGCGTTGTATTGGTTTTTCGGAAGTGTTTGACCTGTAAGAGAAAAATTTAAATGGTTGGGAAAGGCCATGGGATGTAGAAATATTTTTTTCACATTTACTTCCTTGTAAAAACAGGAAAATCGATAGGGATTTTCATACGGATAAGTACCCAGTGAACGGTTCCTTTATCTTTATATATACTTCCGGGTGGGCGTTGTATTGGTTTTTCGGAAGTGTTAGACCTGTAAGAGAAAAATTTAAATGGTAGGGAAAGGCCATGGGATGTAGAAATATTTTTTTCACATTTACTTCCTTGTAAAAACAGGTAAATCAATAGGGTTTTTCGTACGGATAAGTACCCAGTGAACCGTTCGTTTAGCTTTATATATTGTTCCTGGTGGGCATTGTATTGGTTTTTCGGAAGTGTTAGACCTGTAAGAGAAAAATTTAAACGGTTGGGAAAGGCCATGGGATGTAGAAATATTTTTTTCACATTTTACTTCCTTGTAAAAACAGGAAAATCAATAGGGATTTTCGTACGGATAAGTACCCAGTGAACGGTTCGTTTAGCTTTATATATTGTTCCGGGTGGGCGTTGTATTGGTTTTTCGGAAGTGTTAGACCTGTAAGAGAAAAATTTAAATGGTTGGGAAAGGCCATGGGATGTAGAAATATTTTTTTCACATTTTATTTCCTTGTAAAAACAGGTAAATCAATAGGGTTTTTCGTACGGATAAGTGCCCAGTGAACGGTTCGTTTAGCTTTATATATTGTTCCGGGTGGGCGTTGTTTTGGTTTTTCGGAAGTGTTAGACCTGTAAGAGAAAAATTTAAATGGTTGGGAAAGGCCATGGGATGTAGAAATATTTTTTTCACATTTTACTTCCTTGTAAATACAGGTAAATCGATAGTGATTTTCGTACGGATAAGTACCCAGTGAACGGTTCGTTTAGCTTTATATATTGTTCCGGGTGGGCGTTGTATTGGTTTTTCGGAAGTGTTAGACCTGTAAGAGAAAAATTTAAATGGTTGGGAAGGGCCATGGGATGTAGAAATATTTTTTTCACATTTACTTCCTTGTAAAAACAGGTAAATCAATAGGGTTTTTCGTACGGATACGTACCCAGTGAACGGTTCGTTTAGCTTTATATATTGTTCCGGGTGGGCGTTGTATTGTTTTTTCAGAAGTGTTAGACCTGTAAGAGAAAAATTTAAATGGTTGGGAAAGGCCATGGGATGTAGAAATATTTTTTTCACATTTTAATACCTTGTAAAAACAGGTAAATCAATAGGGATTTTCGTACGGATAAGTGCCCAGTGAACGGTTCGTTTAGCTTTATATATTGTTCCGGGTGGGCGTTGTTTTGGTTTTTCGGAAGTGTTAGACCTGTAAGAGAAAAATTTAAATGGTTGGGAGAGGCCATGGGATGTAGAAATATTTTTTTCACATTTTACTTCCTTGTAAAAACAGGAAAATCAATAGGGATTTTCGTACGGATAAGTACCCAGTGAACTGTTCGTTTAGCTTTATATATTTTTCCGGGTGGGAGTTGTATTGGTTTTTCGGAAGTGTTAGACCTGTAAGAGAAAAATTTAAATGGTTGGGAAAGGCCATGGGATGTAGAAATATTTTTTTCACATTTTACTTCCTTGTAAAAACAGGAAAATCAATAGGGATTTTTGTACGGATAAGTACCCAGTGAACGGTTCATTTAGCTTTATATATTGTTCCTGGTGGGCGTTGTTTTGGTTTTTCGGAAGTGTTAGACCTGTAAGAGAAAAATTTAAATGGTTGGGAAAGGCCATGGGATGTAGAAATATTTTTTCACATTTTATTTCCTGGTAAAAACAGGTAAATCAATATTGATTTTCGTACGGATAAGTACCTAGTGAACGGTTCGTTTAGCTTTATATATTTTTCCGGGTGGGAGTTGTATTCGTTTTTCGCAAGTGTTAGACATGTAAGAGAAAAATTTAAATGGTTGGGAAAGGCCATGGGGTGTAGAAATATTTTTTTCACATTTACTTCCTTGTAAAAACAGGTAAATCAATAGGGTTTTTCGTACGGATAAGTACCCAGTGAACGTTTCGTTTAGCTTTATATATTGTTCTGGGTGGGCGTTGTATTGGTTTTTCGGAAGTGTTAGACCTGTAAGAGAAAAATTTAAATGGTTGGGAAAGGCCATGGGATGTAGAAATATTTTTTTCACATTTTATTTCCTTGTAAAAACAGGTAAATCAATAGGGTTTTTCGTACGGATAAGTACCCAGTGAACGGTTCGTTTAGATTTATATATTGTTCCGGGTGGGCGTTGTATTCGTTTTTCGGAAGTGTTAGACCTGTAAGAGAAAAATTTAAATGGTTGGGAAAGGCCATGGGATGTAGAAATTTTTTTTTCACATTTTACTTCCTTGTAAAAACAGGAAAATCAATGGGGATTTTCGTACGGATAAGTACCCAGTGAACCGTTCGTTTAGCTTTCTATATTGTTCCGGGTGGGCGTTGTATTGGTTTTTCGCAAGTGTTAGACCTGTAAGAGAAAAATTTAAATGGTTGGGAAAGGCCATGGGATGTAGAAATATTTTTTTCACATTTTATGGATAAGTACCCAGTGAACGGTTCGTTTATCTTTATATATTATCCGGTTGGGCGTTGTATTAGTTTTTCGGAAGTGTTACACCTGTAAGACAAAAATTAAAATGGTTTGGAAAGGCTATGGGATGTAGAAATATTTTTTTCACATTTTACTTCCTTGTAAAAACAGGTAAAACAATAGGGATTTTCGTACGGATAAGTACCCAGTGAACGGTTCGTTTAGCTTTATATATTGTTCCGGGTGGGCGTTGTATTGGTTTTTCGGAAGTGTTAGACCTGTAAGAGCAAAATTTAAATGGTTGGGAAAGGCCATGGGATGTAGAAATATTTTTTTCACATTTTACTTCCTTGTAAAAACCGGAAAATCAATAGTGATTTTCGTACGGATAAGTACCCAGTGAACGGTTCGTTTAGCTTTATATATTGTTCCGGGTGGGCGTTGTTTCGGTTATTCGCAAGTGTTAGACCTGTAAAAGAAAAATTTAAATAGTTGGGAAAGGCCATGGGATGTAGAAATATTTTTTTCACATTTTACTTCCTTTTAAAAACAGGAAAATCGATAGGGATTTTCGTACGGATAAGTACCCAGTGAACGGTTCGTTTAGATTTATATATTGTTCCGGGTGGGCGTTGTATTCGTTTTTCGGAAGTGTTAGACCTGTAAGAGAAAAATTTAAATGGTTGGGAAAGGCCATGGGATGTAGAAATTTTTTTTTCACATTTACTTCCTTGTAAAAACAGGTAAATCAATAGGGTTTTTCGTACGGATAAGTACCCAGTGAACGGTTCGTTTAGATTTATATATTGTTCCGGGTGGGCGTTGTATTCGTTTTTCGGAAGTGTTAGACCTGTATGAGAAAAATTTAAATGGTTGGGAAAGGCCATGGGATGTAGAAATTTTTTTTTCACATTTTACTTCCTTGTAAAAACAGGAAAATCAATGGGGATTTTCGTACGGATAAGTACCCAGTGAACCGTTCGTTTAGCTTTCTATATTGTTCCGGGTGGGCGTTGTATTGGTTTTTCGCAAGTGTTAGACCTGTAAGAGAAAAATTTAAATGGTTGGGAAAGGCCATGGGATGTAGAAATATTTTTTTCACATTTTATGGATAAGTACCCAGTGAACGGTTCGTTTATCTTTATATATTATCCGGTTGGGCGTTGTATTAGTTTTTCGGAAGTGTTACACCTGTAAGACAAAAATTAAAATGGTTTGGAAAGGCTATGGGATGTAGAAATATTTTTTTCACATTTTACTTCCTTGTAAAAACAGGTAAAACAATAGGGATTTTCGTACGGATAAGTACCCAGTGAACGGTTCGTTTAGCTTTATATATTGTTCCGGGTGGGCGTTGTATTGGTTTTTCGGAAGTGTTAGACCTGTAAGAGCAAAATTTAAATGGTTGGGAAAGGCCATGGGATGTAGAAATATTTTTTTCACATTTTACTTCCTTGTAAAAACCGGAAAATCAATAGTGATTTTCGTACGGATAAGTACCCAGTGAACGGTTCGTTTAGCTTTATATATTGTTCCGGGTGGGCGTTGTATTGGTTTTTCGGAAGTGTTAGACCTGTAAGAGAAAAATTTAAATGGTTGGGAAAGGCCATGGGATGTAGAAATTTTTTTTTCACATTTTACTTCCTTGTAAAAACAGGAAAATCAATGGGGATTTTCGTACGGATAAGTACCCAGTGAACCGTTCGTTTAGCTTTCTATATTGTTCCGGGTGGGCGTTGTATTGGTTTTTCGCAAGTGTTAGACCTGTAAGAGAAAAATTTAAATGGTTGGGAAAGGCCATGGGATGTAGAAATATTTTTTTCACATTTTATGGATAAGTACCCAGTGAACGGTTCGTTTATCTTTATATATTATCCGGTTGGGCGTTGTATTAGTTTTTCGGAAGTGTTACACCTGTAAGACAAAAATTAAAATGGTTTGGAAAGGCTATGGGATGTAGAAATATTTTTTTCACATTTTACTTCCTTGTAAAAACAGGTAAAACAATAGGGATTTTCGTACGGATAAGTACCCAGTGAACGGTTCGTTTAGCTTTATATATTGTTCCGGGTGGGCGTTGTATTGGTTTTTCGGAAGTGTTAGACCTGTAAGAGCAAAATTTAAATGGTTGGGAAAGGCCATGGGATGTAGAAATATTTTTTTCACATTTTACTTCCTTGTAAAAACCGGAAAATCAATAGTGATTTTCGTACGGATAAGTACCCAGTGAACGGTTCGTTTAGCTTTATATATTGTTCCGGGTGGGCGTTGTTTCGGTTATTCGCAAGTGTTAGACCTGTAAAAGAAAAATTTAAATAGTTGGGAAAGGCCATGGGATGTAGAAATATTTTTTTCACATTTTACTTCCTTTTAAAAACAGGAAAATCGATAGGGATTTTCGTACGGATAAGTACCCAGTGAACGGTTCGTTTAGATTTATATATTGTTCCGGGTGGGCGTTGTATTCGTTTTTCGGAAGTGTTAGACCTGTAAGAGAAAAATTTAAATGGTTGGGAAAGGCCATGGGATGTAGAAATTTTTTTTTCACATTTACTTCCTTGTAAAAACAGGTAAATCAATAGGGTTTTTCGTACGGATAAGTACCCAGTGAACGGTTCGTTTAGATTTATATATTGTTCCGGGTGGGCGTTGTATTCGTTTTTCGGAAGTGTTAGACCTGTATGAGAAAAATTTAAATGGTTGGGAAAGGCCATGGGATGTAGAAATTTTTTTTTCACATTTTACTTCCTTGTAAAAACAGGAAAATCAATGGGGATTTTCGTACGGATAAGTACCCAGTGAACCGTTCGTTTAGCTTTCTATATTGTTCCGGGTGGGCGTTGTATTGGTTTTTCGCAAGTGTTAGACCTGTAAGAGAAAAATTTAAATGGTTGGGAAAGGCCATGGGATGTAGAAATATTTTTTTCACATTTTATGGATAAGTACCCAGTGAACGGTTCGTTTATCTTTATATATTATCCGGTTGGGCGTTGTATTAGTTTTTCGGAAGTGTTACACCTGTAAGACAAAAATTAAAATGGTTTGGAAAGGCTATGGGATGTAGAAATATTTTTTTCACATTTTACTTCCTTGTAAAAACAGGTAAAACAATAGGGATTTTCGTACGGATAAGTACCCAGTGAACGGTTCGTTTAGCTTTATATATTGTTCCGGGTGGGCGTTGTATTGGTTTTTCGGAAGTGTTAGACCTGTAAGAGCAAAATTTAAATGGTTGGGAAAGGCCATGGGATGTAGAAATATTTTTTTCACATTTTACTTCCTTGTAAAAACCGGAAAATCAATAGTGATTTTCGTACGGATAAGTACCCAGTGAACGGTTCGTTTAGCTTTATATATTGTTCCGGGTGGGCGTTGTATTGGTTTTTCGGAAGTGTTAGACCTGTAAGAGAAAAATTTAAATGGTTGGGAAGGGCCATGGGGTGTAGAAATATTTTTTTCACATTTACTTCCTTGTAAAAACAGGTAAATCAATAGGGATTTTCGTACGGATATGTACCCAGTGAACGGTCCTTTATCTTTATATATTCTTCCGGGTGGGTGTTGTATTGGTTTTTCGGAAGTGTTAGACCTGTAAGAGAAAAATTTAAATGTTTGGGCAAGGCCATGGGATGTAGAAATATTTTTTTCACATTTACTTCCTTGTAAAAACAGGAAAATCAATAGGGATTTTCGTACGGATAGGTACCCAGTGAACGGTTCGTTTAGCTTTATATATTGTTCCGGGTGGGCGTTGTATTGGTTTTTCGGAAGTGTTAGACCTGTAAGAGAAAAATTTAAATGGTTGGGAAAGGCCATGGGATGTAGAAATATTTTTTTCACATTTACTTCCTTGTAAAAACAGGAAAATCGATAGGGATTTTCGTACGGATAAGTACCCAGTGACCGGTTCGTTTATCTTTATATATTCTTCCGGTTGGGCGTTGTATTGGTTTTTCTGAAGTGTTACACCTGTAAGAGAAAAATTTAAATGGTTTGGAAAGGCCATGGGATTTAGAAATATTTTTTCACATTTACTTCCTTGTAAAAACAGGTAAATCGATAGGGATTTTCGTACGGATAAGTACCCAGTGGACGGTTCGTTTATCTTTATATATTCTTCCGGGTGGGCGTTGTATTGGTGTTTCGGAAGTGTTAGACCTGTAAGAGAAAAATTTAAATGGTTGGGAAAGGCCATGGGATGTAGAAATATTTTTTTCACATTTACTTCCTTGTAAAAACAGGAAAATCGATAGGGATTTTCATACGGATAAGTACCCAGTGAACGGTTCCTTTATCTTTATATATACTTCCGGGTGGGCGTTGTATTGGTTTTTCTGAAGTGTTAGAATTGTAAGAGAAAAATTTAAATGGTTGGGAAAGGCCATGGGATATAGAAATATTTTTTTCACATTTACTTCCTTGTAAAAACAGAAAAATCAATAGGGATTTTCGTACGGATAAGTACCCAGTGAACGGTTCGTTTAGCTTTATATATTGTTCCGGGTGGGAGTTGTATTGTTTTTTCGGAAGTGTTAGACCTGTAAGAGAAAAATTTAAATGGTTGGGAAAGGCCATGGGATGTAGAAATATTTTTTTCACATTTTACTTCCTTGTAAAAACAGGTAAATCAATAGGGTTTTTCGTACGGATAAGTGCCCAGTGAACGGTTCGTTTAGCTTTATATATTCTTCCGTGTGGGCGTTGTATTGGTTTTTCGGAAGTGTTAGACCTGTAAGAGAAAAATTTAAATGTTTGGGAAAGGCCATGGGATGTAGAAATATTTTTTCACATTTACTTCCTTGTAAAAACAGGAAAATCAATAGGGATTTTCGTACGGATAAGTACCCAGTGAACGGTTCGTTTATCTTTATATATTGTTGAGGGTGGGCGTTGTATTGGTTTTTCGGAAGTGTTAGACCTGTAAGAGAAAAATTTAAATGGTTGGGAAAGGCCATGGGATGTAGAAATATTTTTTTCACATTTTACTTCCTTGTGAAAACAGGAAAATCGATAGGGATTTTCGTACGGATAAGTACCCAGTGAACGGTTCGTTTATCTTTATATATTCTTCCGGGTGGGCGTTGTATTGGTTTTTCGGAAGTGTTTGACCTGTAAGAGAAAAATTTAAATGGTTGGGAAAGGCCATGGGATGTAGAAATATTTTTTTCACATTTACTTCCTTGTAAAAACAGGAAAATCGATAGGGATTTTCATACGGATAAGTACCCAGTGAACGGTTCCTTTATCTTTATATATACTTCCGGGTGGGCGTTGTATTGGTTTTTCGGAAGTGTTAGACCTGTAAGAGAAAAATTTAAATGGTAGGGAAAGGCCATGGGATGTAGAAATATTTTTTTCACATTTACTTCCTTGTAAAAACAGGTAAATCAATAGGGTTTTTCGTACGGATAAGTACCCAGTGAACCGTTCGTTTAGCTTTATATATTGTTCCTGGTGGGCATTGTATTGGTTTTTCGGAAGTGTTAGACCTGTAAGAGAAAAATTTAAACGGTTGGGAAAGGCCATGGGATGTAGAAATATTTTTTTCACATTTTACTTCCTTGTAAAAACAGGAAAATCAATAGGGATTTTCGTACGGATAAGTACCCAGTGAACGGTTCGTTTAGCTTTATATATTGTTCCGGGTGGGCGTTGTATTGGTTTTTCGGAAGTGTTAGACCTGTAAGAGAAAAATTTAAATGGTTGGGAAAGGCCATGGGATGTAGAAATATTTTTTTCACATTTTATTTCCTTGTAAAAACAGGTAAATCAATAGGGTTTTTCGTACGGATAAGTGCCCAGTGAACGGTTCGTTTAGCTTTATATATTGTTCCGGGTGGGCGTTGTTTTGGTTTTTCGGAAGTGTTAGACCTGTAAGAGAAAAATTTAAATGGTTGGGAAAGGCCATGGGATGTAGAAATATTTTTTTCACATTTTACTTCCTTGTAAATACAGGTAAATCAATAGTGATTTTCGTACGGATAAGTACCCAGTGAACGGTTCGTTTAGCTTTATATATTGTTCCGGGTGGGCGTTGTATTGGTTTTTCGGAAGTGTTAGACCTGTAAGAGAAAAATTTAAATGGTTGGGAAAGGCCATGGGATGTAGAAATAGTTTTTTCACATTTTACTTCCTTGTAAAAAGAGGAAAATAAATAGGGATTTTCGTACGGATAAGTACCCAGTGAACGGTTCGTTTAGCTTTATATATTGTTCCGGGTGGGCGTTGTATTGGTTTTTCGGAAGTGTTAGACCTGTAAGAGAAAAATTTAAATGGTTGGGAAAGGCCATGGGATGTAGAAATAGTTTTTTCACATTTTACTTCCTTGTAAAAAGAGGAAAATAAATAGGGATTTTCGTACGGATAAGTACCCAGTGAACGGTTCGTTTAGCTTTATATATTGTTCCGGGTGGGCGTTGTATTGGTTTTTCGGAAGTGTTAGACCTGTAAGAGAAAAATTTAAATGGTTGGGAAAGGCCATGGGATGTAGAAATATTTTTTTCACATTTACTACCTTGTAAAAACAGGAAAATCGATAGGGATTTTCGTACGGATAAGTACCCAGTGAACGGTTCCTTTATCTTTATATATTCTTCCGGGTGGGCGTTGTATTGGTTTTTCGGAAGTGTTAGACCTGTAAGAGAAAAATTTAAATGTTTGGGAAAGGCCATGGGATGTAGAAATATTTTTTTCACATTTTACTTCCTTGTAAAAAGAGGAAAATAAATAGGGTTTTTCGTACGGATAAATGCCCAGTGAACGGTTCATTTATCTTTATATATTCTTCCGGGTGGGCTTTGTATTGGTTTTTCGGAAGTGTTAGACCTGTAAGAGAAAAATTTAAACGGTTGGGAAAGGCCATGGGATGTAGAAATATTTTTTTCACATTTACTACCTTGTAAAAACAGGAAAATCGATATGGATTTTCGTACGGATAAGTACCCAGTGAACGGTTCCTTTATCTTTATATATTCTTCCGGGTGGGCGTTGTATTGGTTTTTCGGAAGTGTTAGACCTGTAAGAGAAAAATTTAAATGTTTGGGAAAGGCCATGGGATGTAGAAATATTTTTTTCACATTTACTTCCTTGTAAAAACAGGAAAATCAATAGGGATTTTCGTACGGATAAGTACCCAGTGAACGGTTCGTTTAGCTTTATATATTGTTCCGGGTGGGCGTTGTATTGGTTTTTCGGAAGTGTTAGACCTGTAAGAGAAAAATTTAAATGGTTGGGAAAGGCCATGGGATGTAGAAATATTTTTTTCACATTTTACTTCCTTGTGAAAACAGGAAAATCGATAGGGATTTTCGTACGGATAAGTACCCAGTGAACGGTTCGTTTATCTTTATATATTCTTCCGGGTGGGCGTTGTATTGGTTTTTCGGAAGTGTTAGACCTGTAAGAGAAAAATTTAAATGGTTGGGAAAGGCCATGGGATGTAGAAATATTTTTTTCACATTTACTCCCTTGTAAAAACAGGTAAATCGATAGGGTTTTTCGTACGGATAAGTGCCCAGTGAACGGTTCATTTATCTTTATATATTCTTCCGGGTGGGCGTTGTATTGGTTTTTCAGAAGTGTTAGACCTGTAAGAGAAAAATTTAAATGGTTGGGAAAGGCCATGGGATGTAGAAATATTTTTTTCACATTTACTTCCTTGTAAAAACAGGAAAATCGATAGGGATTTTCATACGGATAAGTACCCAGTGAACGGTTCCTTTATCTTTATATATACTTCCGGGTGGGCGTTGTATTGGTTTTTCTGAAGTGTTAGAATTGTAAGAGAAAAATTTAAATGGTTGGGAAAGGCCATGGGATATAGAAATATTTTTTTCACATTTACTTCCTTGTAAAAACAGAAAAATCAATAGGGATTTTCGTACGGATAAGTACCCAGTGAACGGTTCGTTTAGCTTTATATATTGTTCCGGGTGGGAGTTGTATTGTTTTTTCGGAAGTGTTAGACCTGTAAGAGAAAAATTTAAATGGTTGGGAAAGGCCATGGGATGTAGAAATATTTTTTTCACATTTTACTTCCTTGTAAAAACAGGTAAA
This sequence comes from Paroedura picta, assembly GCF_049243985.1. NCBI lineage: Eukaryota > Metazoa > Chordata > Lepidosauria > Squamata > Gekkonidae > Paroedura > Paroedura picta. The sequence goes on along the minus strand of NW_027518620.1, from coordinate 2,951,404 downwards.
TCAATAGGGTTTTTCGTACGGATAAGTGCCCAGTGAACGGTTCATTTAGCTTTATATATTGTTCCGGGTGGGCGTTGTTTTGGTTTTTCGGAAGTGTTAGACCTGTAAGAGAAAAATTTAAATGGTTGGGAAAGGCCATGGGATGTAGAAATATTTTTTTCACATTTTACTTCCTTGTAAATACAGGTAAATCAATAGTGATTTTCGTACGGATAAGTACCCAGTGAACGGTTCGTTTAGCTTTATATATTGTTCCGGGTGGGCGTTGTATTGGTTTTTCGGAAGTGTTAGACCTGTAAGAGAAAAATTTTAATGGTTGGGAAAGGCCATGGGATGTAGAAATAGTTTTTTCACATTTTACTTCCTTGTAAAAAGAGGAAAATAAATAGGGATTTTCGTACGGATAAGTACCCAGTGAACGGTTTGTTTAGCTTTATATATTGTTCCGGGTGGGCATTGTATTGGTTTTTCGGAAGTGTTAGACCTGTAAGAGAAAAATTTAAATGGTTGGGAAAGGCCATGGGATGTAGAAATATTTTTTTCACATTTTACTTCCTTGTAAAAAGAGGAAAATAAATAGGGTTTTTCGTACGGATAAATGCCCAGTGAACGGTTCATTTATCTTTATATATTCTTCCGGGTGGGCGTTGTATTGGTTTTTCGGAAGTGTTAGACCTGTAAGAGAAAAATTTAAATGGTTGGGAAAGGCCATGGGATGTAGAAATATTTTTTTCACATTTACTACCTTGTAAAAACAGGAAAATCGATAGGGATTTTCGTACGGATAAGTACCCAGTGAACGGTTCCTTTATCTTTATATATTCTTCCGTGTGGGCGTTGTATTGGTTTTTCGGAAGTGTTAGACCTGTAAGAGAAAAATTTAAATGTTTGGGAAAGGCCATGGGATGTAGAAATATTTTTTCACATTTACTTCCTTGTAAAAACAGGAAAATCAATAGGGATTTTCGTACGGATAAGTACCCAGTGAACGGTTCGTTTATCTTTATATATTGTTGAGGGTGGGCGTTGTATTGGTTTTTCGGAAGTGTTAGACCTGTAAGAGAAAAATTTAAATGGTTGGGAAAGGCCATGGGATGTAGAAATATTTTTTTCACATTTTACTTCCTTGTGAAAACAGGAAAATCGATAGGGATTTTCGTACGGATAAGTACCCAGTGAACGGTTCGTTTATCTTTATATATTCTTCCGGGTGGGCGTTGTATTGGTTTTTCGGAAGTGTTTGACCTGTAAGAGAAAAATTTAAATGGTTGGGAAAGGCCATGGGATGTAGAAATATTTTTTTCACATTTACTTCCTTGTAAAAACAGGAAAATCGATAGGGATTTTCATACGGATAAGTACCCAGTGAACGGTTCCTTTATCTTTATATATACTTCCGGGTGGGCGTTGTATTGGTTTTTCGGAAGTGTTAGACCTGTAAGAGAAAAATTTAAATGGTAGGGAAAGGCCATGGGATGTAGAAATATTTTTTTCACATTTACTTCCTTGTAAAAACAGGTAAATCAATAGGGTTTTTCGTACGGATAAGTACCCAGTGAACCGTTCGTTTAGCTTTATATATTGTTCCTGGTGGGCATTGTATTGGTTTTTCGGAAGTGTTAGACCTGTAAGAGAAAAATTTAAACGGTTGGGAAAGGCCATGGGATGTAGAAATATTTTTTTCACATTTTACTTCCTTGTAAAAACAGGAAAATCAATAGGGATTTTCGTACGGATAAGTACCCAGTGAACGGTTCGTTTAGCTTTATATATTGTTCCGGGTGGGCGTTGTATTGGTTTTTCGGAAGTGTTAGACCTGTAAGAGAAAAATTTAAATGGTTGGGAAAGGCCATGGGATGTAGAAATATTTTTTTCACATTTTATTTCCTTGTAAAAACAGGTAAATCAATAGGGTTTTTCGTACGGATAAGTGCCCAGTGAACGGTTCGTTTAGCTTTATATATTGTTCCGGGTGGGCGTTGTTTTGGTTTTTCGGAAGTGTTAGACCTGTAAGAGAAAAATTTAAATGGTTGGGAAAGGCCATGGGATGTAGAAATATTTTTTTCACATTTTACTTCCTTGTAAATACAGGTAAATCAATAGTGATTTTCGTACGGATAAGTACCCAGTGAACGGTTCGTTTAGCTTTATATATTGTTCCGGGTGGGCGTTGTATTGGTTTTTCGGAAGTGTTAGACCTGTAAGAGAAAAATTTAAATGGTTGGGAAAGGCCATGGGATGTAGAAATAGTTTTTTCACATTTTACTTCCTTGTAAAAAGAGGAAAATAAATAGGGATTTTCGTACGGATAAGTACCCAGTGAACGGTTCGTTTAGCTTTATATATTGTTCCGGGTGGGCGTTGTATTGGTTTTTCGGAAGTGTTAGACCTGTAAGAGAAAAATTTAAATGGTTGGGAAAGGCCATGGGATGTAGAAATATTTTTTTCACATTTTACTTCCTTGTAAAAAGAGGAAAATAAATAGGGTTTTTCGTACGGATAAGTGCCCAGTGAACGGTTCATTTATCTTTATATATTCTTCCGGGTGGGCGTTGTATTGGTTTTTCGGAAGTGTTAGACCTGTAAGAGAAAAATTTAAACGGTTGGGAAAGGCCATGGGATGTAGAAATATTTTTTTCACATTTACTACCTTGTAAAAACAGGAAAATCGATAGGGATTTTCGTACGGATAAGTACCCAGTGAACGGTTCCTTTATCTTTATATATTCTTCCGGGTGGGCGTTGTATTGGTTTTTCGGAAGTGTTAGACCTGTAAGAGAAAAATTTAAATGTTTGGGAAAGGCCATGGGATGTAGAAATATTTTTTTCACATTTTACTTCCTTGTAAAAAGAGGAAAATAAATAGGGTTTTTCGTACGGATAAATGCCCAGTGAACGGTTCATTTATCTTTATATATTCTTCCGGGTGGGCTTTGTATTGGTTTTTCGGAAGTGTTAGACCTGTAAGAGAAAAATTTAAACGGTTGGGAAAGGCCATGGGATGTAGAAATATTTTTTTCACATTTACTACCTTGTAAAAACAGGAAAATCGATAGGGATTTTCGTACGGATAAGTACCCAGTGAACGGTTCCTTTATCTTTATATATTCTTCCGGGTGGGCGTTGTATTGGTTTTTCGGAAGTGTTAGACCTGTAAGAGAAAAATTTAAATGTTTGGGAAAGGCCATGGGATGTAGAAATATTTTTTTCACATTTACTTCCTTGTAAAAACAGGAAAATCAATAGGGATTTTCGTACGGATAAGTACCCAGTGAACGGTTCGTTTAGCTTTATATATTGTTCCGGGTGGGCGTTGTATTGGTTTTTCGGAAGTGTTAGACCTGTAAGAGAAAAATTTAAATGGTTGGGAAAGGCCATGGGATGTAGAAATATTTTTTTCACATTTTACTTCCTTGTGAAAACAGGAAAATCGATAGGGATTTTCGTACGGATAAGTACCCAGTGAACGGTTCGTTTATCTTTATATATTCTTCCGGGTGGGCGTTGTATTGGTTTTTCGGAAGTGTTAGACCTGTAAGAGAAAAATTTAAATGGTTGGGAAAGGCCATGGGATGTAGAAATATTTTTTTCACATTTACTCCCTTGTAAAAACAGGTAAATCGATAGGGTTTTTCGTACGGATAAGTGCCCAGTGAACGGTTCATTTATCTTTATATATTCTTCCGGGTGGGCGTTGTATTGGTTTTTCAGAAGTGTTAGACCTGTAAGAGAAAAATTTAAACGGTTGGGAAAGGCCATGGGATGTAGAAATATTTTTTTCACATTTACTACCTTGTAAAAACAGGAAAATCGATAGGGATTTTCGTACGGATAAGTACCCAGTGAACGGTTCCTTTATCTTTATATATTCTTCCGGGTGGGCGTTGTATTGGTTTTTCGGAAGTGTTAGACCTGTAAGAGAAAAATTTAAATGTTTGGGAAAGGCCATGGGATGTAGAAATATTTTTTTCACATTTTACTTCCTTGTAAAAAGAGGAAAATCGATAGGGATTTTCATACGGATAAGTACCCAGTGAACGGTTCCTTTATCTTTATATATACTTCCGGGTGGGCGTTGTATTGGTTTTTCTGAAGTGTTAGAATTGTAAGAGAAAAATTTAAATGGTTGGGAAAGGCCATGGGATATAGAAATATTTTTTTCACATTTACTTCCTTGTAAAAACAGAAAAATCAATAGGGATTTTCGTACGGATAAGTACCCAGTGAACGGTTCGTTTAGCTTTATATATTGTTCCGGGTGGGCGTTGTTTTGTTTTTTCGGAAGTGTTAGACCTGTAAGAGAAAAATTTAAATGGTTGGGAAAGGCCATGGGATGTAGAAATATTTTTTTCACATTTTACTTCCTTGTAAAAACAGGTAAATCAATAGGGTTTTTCGTACGGATAAGTGCCCAGTGAACGGTTCGTTTAGCTTTATATATTGTTCCGGGTGGGCGTTGTTTTGGTTTTTCGGAAGTGTTAGACCTGTAAGAGAAAAATTTAAATGGTTGGGAAAGGCCATGGGATGTAGAAATATTTTTTTCACATTTTACTTCCTTGTAAATACAGGTAAATCAATAGTGATTTTCGTACGGATAAGTACCCAGTGAACGGTTCGTTTAGCTTTATATATTGTTCCGGGTGGGCGTTGTATTGGTTTTTCGGAAGTGTTAGACCTGTAAGAGAAAAATTTTAATGGTTGGGAAAGGCCATGGGATGTAGAAATAGTTTTTTCACATTTTACTTCCTTGTAAAAAGAGGAAAATAAATAGGGATTTTCGTACGGATAAGTACCCAGTGAACGGTTTGTTTAGCTTTATATATTGTTCCGGGTGGGCATTGTATTGGTTTTTCGGAAGTGTTAGACCTGTAAGAGAAAAATTTAAATGGTTGGGAAAGGCCATGGGATGTAGAAATATTTTTTTCACATTTTACTTCCTTGTAAAAAGAGGAAAATAAATAGGGTTTTTCGTACGGATAAATGCCCAGTGAACGGTTCATTTATCTTTATATATTCTTCCGGGTGGGCGTTGTATTGGTTTTTCGGAAGTGTTAGACCTGTAAGAGAAAAATTTAAATGGTTGGGAAGGGCCATGGGATGTAGAAATATTTTTTTCACATTTACTACCTTGTAAAAACAGGAAAATCGATAGGGATTTTCGTACGGATAAGTACCCAGTGAACGGTTCCTTTATCTTTATATATTCTTCCGTGTGGGCGTTGTATTGGTTTTTCGGAAGTGTTAGACCTGTAAGAGAAAAATTTAAATGTTTGGGAAAGGCCATGGGATGTAGAAATATTTTTTCACATTTACTTCCTTGTAAAAACAGGAAAATCAATAGGGATTTTCGTACGGATAAGTACCCAGTGAACGGTTCGTTTATCTTTATATATTGTTGAGGGTGGGCGTTGTATTGGTTTTTCGGAAGTGTTAGACCTGTAAGAGAAAAATTTAAATGGTTGGGAAAGGCCATGGGATGTAGAAATATTTTTTTCACATTTTACTTCCTTGTGAAAACAGGAAAATCGATAGGGATTTTCGTACGGATAAGTACCCAGTGAACGGTTCGTTTATCTTTATATATTCTTCCGGGTGGGCGTTGTATTGGTTTTTCGGAAGTGTTTGACCTGTAAGAGAAAAATTTAAATGGTTGGGAAAGGCCATGGGATGTAGAAATATTTTTTTCACATTTACTTCCTTGTAAAAACAGGAAAATCGATAGGGATTTTCATACGGATAAGTACCCAGTGAACGGTTCCTTTATCTTTATATATACTTCCGGGTGGGCGTTGTATTGGTTTTTCGGAAGTGTTAGACCTGTAAGAGAAAAATTTAAATGGTAGGGAAAGGCCATGGGATGTAGAAATATTTTTTTCACATTTACTTCCTTGTAAAAACAGGTAAATCAATAGGGTTTTTCGTACGGATAAGTACCCAGTGAACCGTTCGTTTAGCTTTATATATTGTTCCTGGTGGGCATTGTATTGGTTTTTCGGAAGTGTTAGACCTGTAAGAGAAAAATTTAAACGGTTGGGAAAGGCCATGGGATGTAGAAATATTTTTTTCACATTTTACTTCCTTGTAAAAACAGGAAAATCAATAGGGATTTTCGTACGGATAAGTACCCAGTGAACGGTTCGTTTAGCTTTATATATTGTTCCGGGTGGGCGTTGTATTGGTTTTTCGGAAGTGTTAGACCTGTAAGAGAAAAATTTAAATGGTTGGGAAAGGCCATGGGATGTAGAAATATTTTTTTCACATTTTATTTCCTTGTAAAAACAGGTAAATCAATAGGGTTTTTCGTACGGATAAGTGCCCAGTGAACGGTTCGTTTAGCTTTATATATTGTTCCGGGTGGGCGTTGTTTTGGTTTTTCGGAAGTGTTAGACCTGTAAGAGAAAAATTTAAATGGTTGGGAAAGGCCATGGGATGTAGAAATATTTTTTTCACATTTTACTTCCTTGTAAATACAGGTAAATCAATAGTGATTTTCGTACGGATAAGTACCCAGTGAACGGTTCGTTTAGCTTTATATATTGTTCCGGGTGGGCGTTGTATTGGTTTTTCGGAAGTGTTAGACCTGTAAGAGAAAAATTTAAATGGTTGGGAAAGGCCATGGGATGTAGAAATAGTTTTTTCACATTTTACTTCCTTGTAAAAAGAGGAAAATAAATAGGGATTTTCGTACGGATAAGTACCCAGTGAACGGTTCGTTTAGCTTTATATATTGTTCCGGGTGGGCGTTGTATTGGTTTTTCGGAAGTGTTAGACCTGTAAGAGAAAAATTTAAATGGTTGGGAAAGGCCATGGGATGTAGAAATATTTTTTTCACATTTTACTTCCTTGTAAAAAGAGGAAAATAAATAGGGTTTTTCGTACGGATAAGTGCCCAGTGAACGGTTCATTTATCTTTATATATTCTTCCGGGTGGGCGTTGTATTGGTTTTTCGGAAGTGTTAGACCTGTAAGAGAAAAATTTAAACGGTTGGGAAAGGCCATGGGATGTAGAAATATTTTTTTCACATTTACTTCCTTGTAAAAACAGGAAAATCGATAGGGATTTTCGTACGGATAAGTACCCAGTGAACGGTTCCTTTATCTTTATATATTCTTCCGGGTGGGCGTTGTATTGGTTTTTCGGAAGTGTTAGACCTGTAAGAGAAAAATTTAAATGTTTGGGAAAGGCCATGGGATGTAGAAATATTTTTTTCACATTTTACTTCCTTGTAAAAAGAGGAAAATAAATAGGGTTTTTCGTACGGATAAATGCCCAGTGAACGGTTCATTTATCTTTATATATTCTTCCGGGTGGGCTTTGTATTGGTTTTTCGTAAGTGTTAGACCTGTAAGAGAAAAATTTAAACGGTTGGGAAAGACCATGGGATGTAGAAATATTTTTTTCACATTTACTACCTTGTAAAAACAGGAAAATCGATAGGGATTTTCGTACGGATAAGTACCCAGTGAACGGTTCCTTTATCTTTATATATTCTTCCGGGTGGGCGTTGTATTGGTTTTTCGGAAGTGTTAGACCTGTAAGAGAAAAATTTAAATGTTTGGGAAAGGCCATGGGATGTAGAAATATTTTTTTCACATTTACTTCCTTGTAAAAACAGGAAAATCAATAGGGATTTTCGTACGGATAAGTACCCAGTGAACGGTTCGTTTAGCTTTATATATTGTTCCGGGTGGGCGTTGTATTGGTTTTTCAGAAGTGTTAGACCTGTAAGAGAAAAATTTAAATGGTTGGGAAAGGCCATGGGATGTAGAAATATTTTTTTCACATTTTACTTCCTTGTGAAAACAGGAAAATCGATAGGGATTTTCGTACGGATAAGTACCCAGTGAACGGTTCGTTTATCTTTATATATTCTTCCGGGTGGGCGTTGTATTGGTTTTTCGGAAGTGTTAGACCTGTAATAGAAAAATTTAAATGGTTGGGAAAGGCCATGGGATGTAGAAATATTTTTTTCACATTTACTCCCTTGTAAAAACAGGTAAATCGATAGGGTTTTTCGTACGGATAAGTGCCCAGTGAACGGTTCATTTATCTTTATATATTCTTCCGGGTGGGCGTTGTATTGGTTTTTCAGAAGTGTTAGACCTGTAAGAGAAAAATTTAAACGGTTGGGAAAGGCCATGGGATGTAGAAATATTTTTTTCACATTTACTACCTTGTAAAAACAGGAAAATCGATAGGGATTTTCGTACGGATAAGTACCCAGTGAACGGTTCCTTTATCTTTATATTTTCTTCCGGGTGGGCGTTGTATTGGTTTTTCGGAAGTGTTAGACCTGTAAGAGAAAAATTTAAATGTTTGGGAAAGGCCATGGGATGTAGAAATATTTTTTTCACATTTTACTTCCTTGTAAAAAGAGGAAAATAAATAGGGTTTTTCGTACGGATAAATGCCCAGTGAACGGTTCATTTATCTTTATATATTCTTCCGGGTGGGCGTTGTATTGGTTTTTCGGAAGTGTTAGACCTGTAAGAGAAAAATTTAAACGGTTGGGAAAGGCCATGGGATGTAGAAATATTTTTTTCACATTTACTACCTTGTAAAAACAGGAAAATCGATAGGGATTTTCGTACGGATAAGTACCCAGTGAACGGTTCCTTTATCTTTATATATTCTTCCGGGTGGGCGTTGTATTGGTTTTTCGGAAGTGTTAGACCTGTAAGAGAAAAATTTAAATGTTTGGGAAAGGCCATGGGATGTAGAAATATTTTTTTCACATTTACTTCCTTGTAAAAACAGGAAAATCAATAGGGATTTTCGTACGGATAAGTACCCAGTGAACGGTTCGTTTAGCTTTATATATTGTTCCGGGTGGGCGTTGTATTGGTTTTTCGGAAGTGTTAGACCTGTAAGAGAAAAATTTAAATGGTTGGGAAAGGCCATGGGATGTAGAAATATTTTTTTCACATTTTACTTCCTTGTGAAAACAGGAAAATCGATAGGGATTTTCGTACGGATAAGTACCCAGTGAACGGTTCGTTTATCTTTATATATTCTTCCGGGTGGGCGTTGTATTGGTTTTTCGGAAGTGTTAGACCTGTAAGAGAAAAATTTAAATGGTTGGGAAAGGCCATGGGATGTAGAAATATTTTTTTCACATTTACTCCCTTGTAAAAACAGGTAAATCGATAGGGTTTTTCATACGGATAAGTGCCCAGTGAACGGTTCGTTTAGCTTTATATATTCTTCCGGGTGGGCGTTGTATTGGTTTTTCGGAAGTGTTAGACCTGTAAGAGAAAAATTTAAATGGTTGGGAAAGGCCATGGGATGTAGAAATATTTTTTTCACATTTACTTCCTTGTAAAAACAGGTAAATCAATAGGGTTTTTCGTACGGATAACTACCCAGTGAACGGTTCGTTTAGCTTTATATATTGTTCCTGGTGGGCGTTGTATTGGTTTTTCGGAAGTGTTAGACCTGTAAGAGAAAAATTTAAATGGTTGGGAAAGGCCATGGGATGTAGAAATATTTTTTTCACATTTTAATTCCTTGTAAAAACAGGAAAATCAATAGGGATTTTCGTACGGATAAGTACCCAGGGAACGGTTCGTTTAGCTTTATATATTGTTCTGGGTGGGCGTTGTATTGGTTTTTCGGAAGTGTTAGACCTGTAAGAGAAAAATTTAAATGGTTGGGAAAGGCCATGGGATGTAGAAATATTTTTTTCACATTTTATTTCCTTGTAAAAACAGGTAAATCAATAGGGTTTTTCGTACGGATAAGTGCCCAGTGAACGGTTCGTTTAGCTTTATATATTGTTCCGGGTGGGCGTTGTTTTGGTTTTTCGGAAGTGTTAGACCTGTAAGAGAAAAATTTAAATGGTTGGGAAAGGCCATGGGATGTAGAAATATTTTTTTCACATTTTACTTCCTTGTAAAAAGAGGAAAATAAATAGGGATTTTCGTACTGATAAGTACCCAGTGAACGGTTCGTTTAGCTTTATATATTGTTCCGGGTGGGCGTTGTATTGGTTTTTTGGAAGTGTTAGACCTGTAAGAGAAAAATTTAAATGGTTGGGAAAGGCCATGGGATGTAGAAATAGTTTTTTCACATTTTACTTCCTTGTAAAAAGAGGAAAATAAATAGGGTTTTTCGTACGGATAAGTGCCCAGTGAACGGTTCATTTATCTTTATATATTCTTCCGGGTGGGCGTTGTATTGGTTTTTCGGAAGTGTTAGACCTGTAAGAGAAAAATTTAAACGGTTGGGAAAGGCCATGGGATGTAGAAATATTTTTTTCACATTTACTACCTTGTAAAAACAGGAATATCGATAGGGATTTTCGTACGGATAAGTACCCAGTGAACGGTTCCTTTATCTTTATATATTCTTCCGGGTGGGCGTTGTATTGGTTTTTCGGAAGTGTTAGACCTGTAAGAGAAAAATTTAAATGTTTGGGAAAGGCCATGGGATGTAGAAATATTTTTTTCACATTTTACTTCCTTGTAAATACAGGTAAATCAATAGTGATTTTCGTACGGATAAGTACCCAGTGAACGGTTCGTTTAGCTTTATATATTGTTCCGGGTGGGCGTTGTATTGGTTTTTCGGAAGTGTTAGACCTGTAAGAGAAAAATTTAAATGGTTGGGAAAGGCCATGGGATGTAGAAATAGTTTTTTCACATTTTACTTCCTTGTAAAAAGAGGAAAATAAATAGGGATTTTCGTACGGATAAGTACCCAGTGAACGGTTCGTTTAGCTTTATATATTGTTCCGGGTGGGCGTTGTATTGATTTTTCGGAAGTGTTAGACCTGTAAGAGAAAAATTTAAATGGTTGGGAAAGGCCATGGGATGTAGAAATATTTTTTTCACATTTTACTTCCTTGTAAAAAGAGGAAAATAAATAGGGTTTTTCGTACGGATAAGTGCCCAGTGAACGGTTCATTTATCTTTATATATTCTTCCGGGTGGGCGTTGTATTGGTTTTTCGGAAGTGTTAGACCTGTAAGAGAAAAATTTAAACGGTTGGGAAAGGCCATGGGATGTAGAAATATTTTTTTCACATTTACTACCTTGTAAAAACAGGAAAATCGATAGGGATTTTCGTACGGATAAGTACCCAGTGAACGGTTCCTTTATCTTTATATATTCTTCCGGGTGGGCGTTGTATTGGTTTTTCGGAAGTGTTAGACCTGTAAGAGAAAAATTTAAATGTTTGGGAAAGGCCATGGGATGTAGAAATATTTTTTTCACATTTACTTCCTTGTAAAAACAGGAAAATCAATAGGGATTTTCGTACGGATAAGTACCCAGTGAACGGTTCGTTTAGCTTTATATATTGTTCCAGGTGGGCGTTGTATTGGTTTTTCGGATGTGTTAGACCTGTAAGAGAAAAATTTAAATGGTTGGGAAAGGCCATGGGATGTAGAAATATTTTTTTCACATTTTACTTCCTTGTGAAAACAGGAAAATCGATAGGGATTTTCGTACGGATAAGTACCCAGTGAACGGTTCGTTTATCTTTATATATTCTTCCGGGTGGGCGTTGTATTGGTTTTTCGGAAGTGTTAGACCTGTAAGAGAAAAATTTAAATGGTTGGGAAAGGCCATGGGATGTAGAAATATTTTTTTCACATTTACTTCCTTGTAAAAACAGGAAAATCGATAGGGATTTTCGTACGGATAAGTACCCAGTGACCGGTTCGTTTATCTTTATATATTCTTCCGGTTGGGCGTTGTATTGGTTTTTCTGAAGTGTTACACCTGTAAGAGAAAAATTTAAATGGTTTGGAAAGGCCATGGGATTTAGAAATATTTTTTCACATTTACTTCCTTGTAAAAACAGGTAAATCGATAGGGATTTTCGTACGGATAAGTACCCAGTGAACGGTTTGTTTATCTTTATATATTCTTCCGGGTGGGCGTTGTATTGGTGTTTCGGAAGTGTTAGACCTGTAAGAGAAAAATTTAAATGGTTGGGAAAGGCCATGGGATGTAGAAATATTTTTTTCACATTTACTTCCTTGTAAAAACAGGAAAATCGATAGGGATTTTCATACGGATAAGTACCCAGTGAACGGTTCCTTTATCTTTATATATACTTCCGGGTGGGCGTTGTATTGGTTTTTCGGAAGTGTTAGACATGTAAGAGAAAAATTTAAATGGTTGGGAAAGGCCATGGGATATAGAAATATTTTTTTCACATTTACTTCCTTGTAAAAACAGAAAAATCAATAGGGATTTTCGTACGGATAAGTACCCAGTGAACGGTTCATTTAGCTTTATATATTCTTCCGGGTGGGCGTTGTATTGTTTTTTCGGAAGTGTTAGACCTGTAAGAGAAAAATTGAAATGGTTAGGAAAGGCCATGGGATGTAGAAATATTTTTTTCACATTTTACTTCCTTGTAAAAACAGGTAAATCAATAGTGATTTTCGTACGGATAAGTACCCAGTAAACAGTTCGTTTAGCTTTATATATTGTTCCGGGTGGGCGTTGTATTGGTTTTTCGGAAGTGTTAGACCTGTAAGAGAAAAATTTAAATGGTTGGGAAAGGCCATGGGATGTAGAAATATTTTTTTCACATTTTATTTCCATTTAAAAACAGGTAAATCAATTGTGATTTTCGTACGGATAAGTACCCAGTGAACGGTTTGTTTAGCTTTATATATTCTTCTGGGTGGGCGTTGTATTGGTTTTTCGGAATTGTTAGACCTGTAAGAGAAAAATTGAAATGGTTGGGAAAGGCCATGGGATGTAGAAACATTTTTTTCACATTTACTTCCTTGTAAAAACAGGTAAATCAATAGGGTTTTTCGTACGGATAAGTACCCAGTGAACGGTTCGTTTAGCTTTATATATTGTTCCGGGTGGGCGTTGTATTGGTTTTTCGGAAGTGTTAGACTTGTAAGAGAAAAATTTAAATGGTTGGGAAAGGCCATGGGATGTAGAAATATTTTTTTTCACATTTTATTTCCTTGTAAAAACAGGTAAATCAATAGGGTTTTTCGTACGATTAAGTGACCAATGAACGGTTCGTTTAGCTTTATATATTGTTCTGGGTTGGCATTGTTTTGGTTTTTCAGAAGTGTTAGATCTGTAAGAGAAAAATTTAAATGGCTGGGAAAGGCCATGGGATGTAGAAATATTTTTTTCACATTTTACTTCCTTGTAAAAACAGGAAAATCGATAGGGATTTTCGTACGGATAAGTGCCCAGTGAACGGTTCGTTTAGCTTTATATATTCTTCCGGGTGGGCGTTGTATTGGTTTTTCGCAAGTGTTAGACCTGTAAGAGAAAAATTTAAATGGTTGGGAAAGGCCATGGGATGTAGAAATATTTTTTTCACATTTACTCCCTTGTAAATACAGGTAAATCGATAGGGTTTTTCATACGGATAAGTGCCCAGTGAACGGTTCGTTTAGCTTTATATATTCTTCCGGGTGGGCGTTGTATTGGTTTTTCGCAAGTTTTAGACCTGTAAGAGAAAAATTTAAATGGTTGGGAAAGGCCATGGGATGTAGAAATATTTTTTCACATTTACTTCCTTGTAAAAACAGGAAAATCGATAGGGATTTTCATACGGATAAGTACCCAGTGAACGGTTCCTTTATCTTTATATATACTTCCGGGTGGGCGTTGTATTGGTTTTTCGGAAGTGTTAGACCTGTAAGAGAAAAATTTAAATGGTTGGGAAAGGCCATGGGATATAGAAATATTTTTTTCACATTTACTTCCTTGTAAAAACAGAAAAATCAATAGGGATTTTCGTACGGATAAGTACCCAGTGAACGGTTCGTTTAGCTTTATATATTCTTCCGGGTGGGCGTTGTATTGTTTTTTCGGAAGTGTTAGACCTGTAAGAGAAAAATTGAAATGGTTAGGAAAGGCCATGGGATGTAGAAATATTTTTTTCACATTTTACTTCCTTGTAAAAACAGGTAAATCAATAGTGATTTTCGTACGGATAAGTACCCAGTAAACAGTTCGTTTAGCTTTAAATATTGTTCCGGGTGGGCGTTGTATTGGTTTTTCGGAAGTGTTAGACCTGTAAGAGAAAAATTTAAATGGTTGGGAAAGGCCATGGGATGTAGAAACATTTTTTTCACATTTACTTCCTTGTAAAAACAGGTAAATCAATAGGGTTTTTCGTACGGATAAGTACCCAGTGAACGGTTCGTTTAGCTTTATATATTGTTCCGGGTGGGCGTTGTATTGGTTTTTCGGAAGTGTTAGACTTGTAAGAGAAAAATTTAAATGGTTGGGAAAGGCCATGGGATGTAGAAATATTTTTTTTCACATTTTATTTCCTTGTAAAAACAGGTAAATCAATAGGGTTTTTCGTACGATTAAGTGACCAATGAACGGTTCGTTTAGCTTTATATATTGTTCTGGGTTGGCATTGTTTTGGTTTTTCGGAAGTGTTAGACCTGTAAGAGAAAAATTTAAATGGCTGGGAAAGGCCATGGGATGTAGAAATATTTTTTTCACATTTTACTTCCTTGTAAAAACAGGAAAATCAATAGGGATTTTCGTACAGATAAGTGACCAGTGAACGGTTCGTTTAGCTTTATATATTGTTCTTGGTTGGCATTGTTTTGGTTTTTCGGAAGTGTTAGACCTGTAAGAGAAAAATTTAAATGGCTGGGAAAGGCCATGGGATGTAGAAAAACAGGAAAATCGATAGGGATTTTCGTACGGATAAGTGCCCAGTGAACGGTTCGTTTAGATTTATATATTCTTCCGGGTGGGCGTTGTATTGGTTATTCGGAAGTGTTAGACCTGTAAGAGAAAAATTTAAATGGTTGGGAAAGGCCATGGGATGTAGAAATATTTTTTTCACATTTACTTCCTTGTAAAAACAGGTAAATCAATAGGGTTTTTCGTACGGATAAGTACCCAGTGAACGGTTCGTTTAGCTTTATATATTGTTCCGGGTGGGCGTTGTATTGGTTTTTCGGAAGTGTTAGACCTGTAAGAGAAAAATTTAAATGGTTGGGAAAGGCCATGGGATGTAGAAATATTTTTTTCACATTTTATTTCCTTGTAAAAACAGGTAAATCAATAGGGTTTTTCGTACGGATAAGTGCCCAGTGAACGGTTCGTTTAGCTTTATATATTGTTCCGGGTGGGCGTTGTTTTGGTTTTTCGAAAGTGTTAGAACTGTAAGAGAAAAATTTAAATGGTTGGGAAAGGCCATGGGATGTAGAAATATTTTTTTCCACATTTTATTTCCTTGTAAAAACAGGTAAATCAATAGGGTTTTTCGTACGATTAAGTGACCAGTGAACGGTTCGTTTAGCTTTATATATTGTTCTGGGTTCGCATTGTTTTGGTTTTTCGGAAGTGTTAGACCTGTAAGAGAAAAATTTAAATGGCTGGGAAAGGCCATGGGATGTAGAAATATTTTTTTCACATTTTACTTCCTTGTAAAAACAGGAAAATCGATAGGGATTTTCGTACGGATAAGTGCCCAGTGAACGGTTCGTTTAGCTTTATATATTCTTCCGGGTGGGCGTTGTATTGGTTATTCGCAAGTGTTAGACCTGTAAGAGAAAAATTTAAATGGTTGGGAAAGGCCATGGGATGTAGAAATATTTTTTTCACATTTACTCCCTTGTAAAAACAGGTAAATCAATAGGGTTTTTCGTACGGATAAGTACCCAGTGAACGGTTCGTTTAGCTTTATATATTGTTCCGGGTGGGCGTTGTATTGGTTTTTCGCAAGTGTTAGACCTGTAAGAGAAAAATTTAAATGGTTGGGAAAGGCCATGGGATGTAGAAATATTTTTTTCACATTTTACTTCCTTGTGAAAACAGGAAAATCGATAGGGATTTTTGTACGGATAAGTACCCAGTGAACGGTTCGTTTATCTTTATATATTCTTCCGGGTGGGCGTTGTATGGGTTTTTCGGAAGTGTTAGACCTGTAAGAGAAAAATTTAAATGGTTGGGAAAGGCCATGGGATGTAGAAATATTTTTTTCACATTTACTTCCTTGTAAAAACAGGAAAATCGATAGGGATTTTCGTACGGATAAGTACCCAGTGACCGGTTCGTTTATCTTTATATATTCTTCCGGTTGGGCGTTGTATTGGTTTTTCAGAAGTGTTACACCTGTAAGAGAAAAATTTAAATGGTTTGGAAAGGCCATGGGATTTAGAAATATTTTTTCACATTTACTTCCTTGTAAAAACAGGTAAATCGATAGGGATTTTCGTACGGATAAGTACCCAGTGAACGGTTCGTTTATCTTTATATATTCTTCTGGGTGGGCGTTGTATTGGTGTTTCGGAAGTGTTAGACCTGTAAGAGAAAAATTTAAATGGTTGGGAAAGGCCATGGGATGTAGAAATATTTTTTTCACATTTACTTCCTTGTAAAAACAGGAAAATCAATAGGGATTTTCGTACGGATAAGTACCCAGTGAACGGTTCGTTTAGCTTTATATATTCTTCCGGGTGGGTTTGTATTGTTTTTTCGGAAGTGTTAGACCTGTAAGAGAAAAATTGAAATGGTTGGGAAAGGCCATGGGATGTAGAAATATTTTTTTCACATTTTATTTCCTTGTAAAAACAGGTAAATCAATAGGGTTTTTCGTACGATTAAGTGACCAGTGAACGGTTCGTTTAGCTTTATATATTGTTCTGGGTGGGCGTTGTATTGGTTTTTCGGAAGTGTTAGACCTGTAAGAGAAAAATTTAAATGGTTGGGAAAGGCCATGGGATGTAGAAATATTTTTTTCACATTTACTTCCTTGTAAAAACAGGTAAATCAATAGGGTTTTTCGTACGGATAAGTACCCAGTGAACGGTTCGTTTAGCTTTATATATTGTTCCGGGTGGGCGTTGTATTGGTTTTTCGGAAGTGTTAGACCTGTACGAGAAAAATTTACATGGTTGGGAAAGGCCATGGGATGTAGAAATATTTTTTTCACATTTTATTTCCTTGTAAAAACAGGTAAATCAATAGGGTTTTTCGTACGGATAAGTGCCCAGTGAACGGTTCGTTTAGCTTTATATATTGTTCCGGGTGGGCGTTGTTTTGGTTTTTCGAAAGTGTTAGACCTGTAAGAGAAAAATTTAAATGGTTGGGAAAGGCCATGGGATGTAGAAATATTTTTTTCACATTTTATTTCCTTGTAAAAACAGGTAAATCAATAGGGTTTTTCGTACGATTAAGTGACCAGTGAACGGTTCGTTTAGCTTTATATATTGTTCTGGGTTGGCATTGTTTTGGTTTTTCGGAAGTGTTAGACCTGTAAGAGAAAAATTTAAATGGCTGGGAAAGGCCATGGGATGTAGAAATATTTTTTTCACATTTTACTTCCTTGTAAAAACAGGAAAATCGATAGGGATTTTCGTACGGATAAGTGCCCAGTGAACGGTTCGTTTAGCTTTATATATTCTTCCGGGTGGGCGTTGTATTGGTTATTCGCAAGTGTTAGACCTGTAAGAGAAAAATTTAAATGGTTGGGAAAGGCCATGGGATGTAGAAATATTTTTTTCACATTTACTCCCTTGTAAAAACAGGTAAATCAATAGGGTTTTTCGTACGGATAAGTACCCAGTGAACGGTTCGTTTAGCTTTATATATTGTTCCGGGTGGGCGTTGTATTGGTTTTTCGCAAGTGTTAGACCTGTAAGAGAAAAATTTAAATGGTTGGGAAAGGCCATGGGATGTAGAAATATTTTTTTCACATTTACTTCCTTGTAAAAACAGGAAAATCGATAGGGATTTTCATACGGATAAGTGCCCAGTGAACGGTTCGTTTAGCTTTATATATTCTTCCGGGTGGGTGTTTTATTGGTTTTTCGCAAGTGTTAGACCTGTAAGAGAAAAATTGAAATGGTTGGGAAAGGCCATGGGATGTAGAAACATTTTTTTCACATTTACTTCCTTGTAAAAACAGGTAAATCAATAGGGTTTTTCGTACGGATAAATACCCAGTGAACGGTTCGTTTAGCTTTATATATTGTTCCGGGTGGGCGTTGTATTGGTTTTTCGGAAGTGTTAGACTTGTAAGAGAAAAATTTAAATGGTTGGGAAAGGCCATGGGATGTAGAAATATTTTTTTTCACATTTTATTTCCTTGTAAAAACAGGTAAATCAATAGGGTTTTTCGTACGATTAAGTGACCAGTGAACGGTTCGTTTAGCTTTATATATTGTTCTGGGTGGGCGTTGTATTGGTTTTTCGGAAGTGTTAGACCTGTAAGAGAAAAATTTAAATGGTTGGGAAAGGCCATGGGATGTAGAAATATTTTTTTCACATTTACTTCCTTGTAAAAACAGGTAAATCAATAGGGTTTTTCGTACGGATAAGTACCCAGTGAACGGTTCGTTTAGCTTTATATATTGTTCCGGGTGGGCGTTGTATTGGTTTTTCGGAAGTGTTAGACCTGTACGAGAAAAATTTAAATGGTTGGGAAAGGCCATGGGATGTAGAAATATTTTTTTCACATTTTATTTCCTTGTAAAAACAGGTAAATCAATAGGGTTTTTCGTACGGATAAGTGCCCAGTGAACGGTTCGTTTAGCTTTATATATTGTTCCGGGTGGGCGTTGTTTTGGTTTTTCGAAAGTGTTAGACCTGTAAGAGAAAAATTTAAATGGTTGGGAAAGGCCATGGGATGTAGAAATATTTTTTTCACATTTTATTTCCTTGTAAAAACAGGTAAATCAATAGGGTTTTTCGTACGATTAAGTGACCAGTGAACGGTTCGTTTAGCTTTATATATTCTTCCGGGTTGGCATTGTTTTGGTTTTTCGGAAGTGTTAGACCTGTAAGAGAAAAATTTAAATGGCTGGGAAAGGCCATGGGATGTAGAAATATTTTTTTCACATTTTACTTCCTTGTAAAAACAGGAAAATCGATAGGGATTTTCGTACGGATAAGTGCCCAGTGAACGGTTCGTTTAGCTTTATATATTCTTCCGGGTGGGCGTTGTATTGGTTATTCGCAAGTGTTAGACCTGTAAGAGAAAAATTTAAATGGTTGGGAAAGGCCATGGGATGTAGAAATATTTTTTTCACATTTACTCCCTTGTAAAAACAGGTAAATCAATAGGGTTTTTCGTACGGATAAGTACCCAGTGAACGGTTCGTTTAGCTTTATATATTGTTCCGGGTGGGCGTTGTATTGGTTTTTCGCAAGTGTTAGACCTGTAAGAGAAAAATTTAAATGGTTGGGAAAGGCCATGGGATGTAGAAATATTTTTTTCACATTTACTTCCTTGTAAAAACAGGAAAATCGATAGGGATTTTCATACGGATAAGTGCCCAGTGAACGGTTCGTTTAGCTTTATATATTCTTCCGGGTGGGTGTTGTATTGGTTTTTCGCAAGTGTTAGACCTGTAAGAGAAAAATTGAAATGGTTGGGAAAGGCCATGGGATGTAGAAACATTTTTTTCACATTTACTTCCTTGTAAAAACAGGTAAATCAATAGGGTTTTTCGTACGGATAAATACCCAGTGAACGGTTCGTTTAGCTTTATATATTGTTCTGGGTGGGCGTTGTATTGGTTTTTCGGAAGTGTTAGACCTGTAAGAGAAAAATTTAAATGGTTGGGAAAGGCCATGGGATGTAGAAATATTTTTTTCACATTTACTTCCTTGTAAAAACAGGTAAATCAATAGGGTTTTTCGTACGGATAAGTACCCAGTGAACGGTTCGTTTAGCTTTATATATTGTTCCGGGTGGGCGTTGTATTGGTTTTTCGGAAGTGTTAGACCTGTACGAGAAAAATTTAAATGGTTGGGAAAGGCCATGGGATGTAGAAATATTTTTTTCACATTTTATTTCCTTGTAAAAACAGGTAAATCAATAGGGTTTTTCGTACGGATAAGTGCCCAGTGAACGGTTCGTTTAGCTTTATATATTGTTCCGGGTGGGCGTTGTTTTGGTTTTTCGAAAGTGTTAGACCTGTAAGAGAAAAATTTAAATGGTTGGGAAAGGCCATGGGATGTAGAAATATTTTTTTCACATTTTATTTCCTTGTAAAAACAGGTAAATCAATAGGGTTTTTCGTACGATTAAGTGACCAGTGAACGGTTCGTTTAGCTTTATATATTCTTCCGGGTTGGCATTGTTTTGGTTTTTCGGAAGTGTTAGACCTGTAAGAGAAAAATTTAAATGGCTGGGAAAGGCCATGGGATGTAGAAATATTTTTTTCACATTTTACTTCCTTGTAAAAACAGGAAAATCGATAGGGATTTTCGTACGGATAAGTGCCCAGTGAACGGTTCGTTTAGCTTTATATATTCTTCCGGGTGGGCGTTGTATTGGTTATTCGCAAGTGTTAGACCTGTAAGAGAAAAATTTAAATGGTTGGGAAAGGCCATGGGATGTAGAAATATTTTTTTCACATTTACTCCCTTGTAAAAACAGGTAAATCAATAGGGTTTTTCGTACGGATAAGTACCCAGTGAACGGTTCGTTTAGCTTTATATATTGTTCCGGGTGGGCGTTGTATTGGTTTTTCGCAAGTGTTAGACCTGTAAGAGAAAAATTTAAATGGTTGGGAAAGGCCATGGGATATAGAAATATTTTTTTCACATTTACTTCCTTGTAAAAACAGGAAAATCGATAGGGATTTTCATACGGATAAGTGCCCAGTGAACGGTTCGTTTAGCTTTATATATTCTTCCGGGTGGGTGTTCTATTGGTTTTTCGCAAGTGTTAGACCTGTAAGAGAAAAATTGAAATGGTTGGGAAAGGCCATGGGATGTAGAAACATTTTTTTCACATTTACTTCCTTGTAAAAACAGGTAAATCAATAGGGTTTTTCGTACGGATAAATACCCAGTGAACGGTTCGTTTAGCTTTATATATTGTTCCGGGTGGGCGTTGTATTGGTTTTTCGGAAGTGTTAGACTTGTAAGAGAAAAATTTAAATGGTTGGGAAAGGCCATGGGATGTAGAAATATTTTTTTTCACATTTACTTCCTTGTAAAAACAGGTAAATCAATAGGGTTTTTCGTACGGATAAGTACCCAGTGAACGGTTCGTTTAGCTTTATATATTGTTCCGGGTGGGCGTTGTATTGGTTTTTCGGAAGTGTTAGACCTGTACGAGAAAAATTTAAATGGTTGGGAAAGGCCATGGGATGTAGAAATATTTTTTTCACATTTTATTTCCTTGTAAAAACAGGTAAATCAATAGGGTTTTTCGTACGGATAAGTGCCCAGTGAACGGTTCGTTTAGCTTTATATATTGTTCCGGGTGGGCGTTGTTTTGGTTTTTCGAAAGTGTTAGACCTGTAAGAGAAAAATTTAAATGGTTGGGAAAGGCCATGGGATGTAGAAATATTTTTTTCACATTTTATTTCCTTGTAAAAACAGGTAAATCAATAGGGTTTTTCGTACGATTAAGTGACCAGTGAACGGTTCGTTTAGCTTTATATATTGTTCTGGGTTGGCATTGTTTTGGTTTTTCGGAAGTGTTAGACCTGTAAGAGAAAAATTTAAATGGCTGGGAAAGGCCATGGGATGTAGAAATATTTTTTTCACATTTTACTTCCTTGTAAAAACAGGTAAATCAATAGGGTTTTTCGTACGGATAAGTACCCAGTGAACGGTTCGTTTAGCTTTATATATTGTTCCGGGTGGGCGTTGTATTGGTTTTTCGCAAGTGTTAGACCTGTAAGAGAAAAATTTAAATGGTTGGGAAAGGCCATGGGATGTAGAAATATTTTTTTCACATTTACTTCCTTGTAAAAACAGGAAAATCGATAGGGATTTTCATACGGATAAGTGCCCAGTGAACGGTTCGTTTAGCTTTATATATTCTTCCGGGTGGGTGTTGTATTGGTTTTTCGCAAGTGTTAGACCTGTAAGAGAAAAATTGAAATGGTTGGGAAAGGCCATGGGATGTAGAAACATTTTTTTCACATTTACTTCCTTGTAAAAACAGGTAAATCAATAGGGTTTTTCGTACGGATAAATACCCAGTGAACGGTTCGTTTAGCTTTATATATTGTTCCGGGTGGGCGTTGTATTGGTTTTTCGGAAGTGTTAGACCTGTAAGAGAAAAATTTAAATGGTTGGGAAAGGCCATGGGATGTAGAAATATTTTTTTCACATTTACTTCCTTGTAAAAACAGGTAAATCAATAGGGTTTTTCGTACGGATAAGTACCCAGTGAACGGTTCGTTTAGCTTTATATATTGTTCCGGGTGGGCGTTGTATTGGTTTTTCGGAAGTGTTAGACCTGTACGAGAAAAATTTAAATGGTTGGGAAAGGCCATGGGATGTAGAAATATTTTTTTCACATTTTATTTCCTTGTAAAAACAGGTAAATCAATAGGGTTTTTCGTACGGATAAGTGCCCAGTGAACGGTTCGTTTAGCTTTATATATTGTTCTGGGTTGGCATTGTTTTGGTTTTTCGGAAGTGTTAGACCTGTAAGAGAAAAATTTAAATGGCTGGGAAAGGCCATGGGATGTAGAAATATTTTTTTCACATTTTACTTCCTTGTAAAAACAGGAAAATCGATAGGGATTTTCGTACGGATAAGTGCCCAGTGAACGGTTCGTTTAGCTTTATATATTCTTCCGGGTGGGCGTTGTATTGGTTATTCGCAAGTGTTAGACCTGTAAGAGAAAAATTTAAATGGTTGGGAAAGGCCATGGGATGTAGAAATATTTTTTTCACATTTACTCCCTTGTAAAAACAGGTAAATCAATAGGGTTTTTCGTACGGATAAGTACCCAGTGAACGGTTCGTTTAGCTTTATATATTGTTCCGGGTGGGCGTTGTATTGGTTTTTCGCAAGTGTTAGACCTGTAAGAGAAAAATTTAAATGGTTGGGAAAGGCCATGGGATGTAGAAATATTTTTTTCACATTTACTTCCTTGTAAAAACAGGAAAATCGATAGGGATTTTCATACGGATAAGTGCCCAGTGAACGGTTCGTTTAGCTTTATATATTCTTCCGGGTGGGTGTTGTATTGGTTTTTCGCAAGTGTTAGACCTGTAAGAGAAAAATTGAAATGGTTGGGAAAGGCCATGGGATGTAGAAACATTTTTTTCACATTTACTTCCTTGTAAAAACAGGTAAATCAATAGGGTTTTTCGTACGGATAAATACCCAGTGAACGGTTCGTTTAGCTTTATATATTGTTCCGGGTGGGCGTTGTATTGGTTTTTCGGAAGTGTTAGACCTGTAAGAGAAAAATTTAAATGGTTGGGAAAGGCCATGGGATGTAGAAATATTTTTTTCACATTTACTTCCTTGTAAAAACAGGTAAATCAATAGGGTTTTTCGTACGGATAAGTACCCAGTGAACGGTTCGTTTAGCTTTATATATTGTTCCGGGTGGGCGTTGTATTGGTTTTTCGGAAGTGTTAGACCTGTACGAGAAAAATTTAAATGGTTGGGAAAGGCCATGGGATGTAGAAATATTTTTTTCACATTTTATTTCCTTGTAAAAACAGGTAAATCAATAGGGTTTTTCGTACGGATAAGTGCCCAGTGAACGGTTCGTTTAGCTTTATATATTGTTCTGGGTTGGCATTGTTTTGGTTTTTCGGAAGTGTTAGACCTGTAAGAGAAAAATTTAAATGGCTGGGAAAGGCCATGGGATGTAGAAATATTTTTTTCACATTTTACTTCCTTGTAAAAACAGGAAAATCGATAGGGATTTTCGTACGGATAAGTGCCCAGTGAACGGTTCGTTTAGCTTTATATATTCTTCCGGGTGGGCGTTGTATTGGTTATTCGCAAGTGTTAGACCTGTAAGAGAAAAATTTAAATGGTTGGGAAAGGCCATGGGATGTAGAAATATTTTTTTCACATTTACTCCCTTGTAAAAACAGGTAAATCAATAGGGTTTTTCGTACGCATAAGTACCCAGTGAACGGTTCGTTTAGCTTTATATATTGTTCCGGGTGGGCGTTGTATTGGTTTTTCGCAAGTGTTAGACCTGTAAGAGAAAAATTTAAATGGTTGGGAAAGGCCATGGGATGTAGAAATATTTTTTTCACATTTACTTCCTTGTAAAAACAGGAAAATCGATAGGGATTTTCATACGGATAAGTGCCCAGTGAACGGTTCGTTTAGCTTTATATATTCTTCCGGGTGGGTGTTGTATTGGTTTTTCGCAAGTGTTAGACCTGTAAGAGAAAAATTGAAATGGTTGGGAAAGGCCATGGGATGTAGAAACATTTTTTTCACATTTACTTCCTTGTAAAAACAGGTAAATCAATAGGGTTTTTCGTACGGATAAATACCCAGTGAACGGTTCGTTTAGCTTTATACATTGTTCCGGGTGGGCGTTGTATTGGTTTTTCGGAAGTGTTAGACTTGTAAGAGAAAAATTTAAATGGTTGGGAAAGGCCATGGGATGTAGAAATATTTTTTTTCACATTTTATTTCCTTGTAAAAACAGGTAAATCAATAGGGTTTTTCGTACGATTAAGTGACCAGTGAACGGTTCGTTTAGCTTTATATAT
Organism: Paroedura picta; assembly: GCF_049243985.1. Taxonomy (NCBI): domain Eukaryota; kingdom Metazoa; phylum Chordata; class Lepidosauria; order Squamata; family Gekkonidae; genus Paroedura; species Paroedura picta. The sequence goes on along the minus strand of NW_027518620.1, from coordinate 2,926,990 downwards.
TGTTCTGGGTGGGCGTTGTATGGGTTTTTCGGAAGTGTTAGACCTGTAAGAGAAAAATTTAAATGGTTGGGAAAGGCCATGGGATGTAGAAATATTTTTTTCACATTTACTTCCTTGTAAAAACAGGTAAATCAATAGGGTTTTTCGTACGGATAAGTACCCAGTGAACGGTTCGTTTAGCTTTATATATTGTTCCGGGTGGGCGTTGTATTGGTTTTTCGGAAGTGTTAGACCTGTAAGAGAAAAATTTAAATGGTTGGGAAAGGCCATGGGATGTAGAAATATTTTTTTCACATTTTATTTCCTTGTAAAAACAGGTAAATCAATAGGGTTTTTCGTACGGATAAGTGCCCAGTGAACGGTTCGTTTAGCTTTATATATTGTTCCGGGTGGGCGTTGTTTTGGTTTTTCGAAAGTGTTAGACCTGTAAGAGAAACATTTAAATGGTTGGGAAAGGCCATGGGATGTAGAAATATTTTTTCCACATTTTATTTCCTTGTAAAAACAGGTAAATCAATAGGGTTTTTCGTACGATTAAGTGACCAGTGAACGGTTCGTTTAGCTTTATATATTGTTCTGGGTTGGCATTGTTTTGGTTTTTCGGAAGTGTTAGACCTGTAAGAGAAAAATTTAAATGGCTGGGAAAGGCCATGGGATGTAGAAATATTTTTTTCACATTTTACTTCCTTGTAAAAACAGGAAAATCGATAGGGATTTTCGTACGGATAAGTGCCCAGTGAACGGTTCGTTTAGCTTTATATATTCTTCCGGGTGGGCGTTGTATTGGTTATTCGCAAGTGTTAGACCTGTAAGAGAAAAATGTAAATGGTTGGGAAAGGCCATGGGATGTAGAAATATTTTTTCACATTTACTCCCTTGTAAAAACAGGTAAATCAATAGGGTTTTTCGTACGGATAAGTGCCCAGTGAACGGTTCGTTTAGCTTTATATATTGTTCCGGGTGGGCGTTGTTTTGGTTTTTCGAAAGTGTTAGAACTGTAAGAGAAAAATTTAAATGGCTGGGAAAGGCCATGGGATGTAGAAATATTTTTTTCACATTTTACTTCCTTGTAAAAACAGGAAAATCGATAGGGATTTTCGTACGGATAAGTGCCCAGTGAACGGTTCGTTTAGCTTTATATATTCTTCCGGGTGGGCGTTGTATTGGTTATTCGCAAGTGTTAGACCTGTAAGAGAAAAATTTAAATGGTTGGGAAAGGCCATGGGATGTAGAAATATTTTTTTCACATTTACTCCCTTGTAAAAACAGGTAAATCAATAGGGTTTTTCGTACGGATAAGTACCCAGTGAACGGTTCGTTTAGCTTTATATATTGTTCCGGGTGGGCGTTGTATTGGTTTTTCGCAAGTGTTAGACCTGTAAGAGAAAAATTTAAATGGTTGGGAAAGGCCATGGGATGTAGAAATATTTTTTTGACATTTTACTTCCTTGTGAAAACAGGAAAATCGATAGGGATTTTTGTACGGATAAGTACCCAGTGAACGGTTCGTTTATCTTTATATATTCTTCCGGGTGGGCGTTGTATGGGTTTTTCGGAAGTGTTAGACCTGTAAGAGAAAAATTTAAATGGTTGGGAAAGGCCATGGGATGTAGAAATATTTTTTTCACATTTACTTCCTTGTAAAAACAGGAAAATCGATAGGGATTTTCGTACGGATAAGTACCCAGTGACCGGTTCGTTTATCTTTATATATTCTTCCGGTTGGGCGTTGTATTGGTTTTTCGGAAGTGTTACACCTGTAAGAGAAAAATTTAAATGGTTTGGAAAGGCCATGGGATTTAGAAATATTTTTTCACATTTACTTCCTTGTAAAAACAGGTAAATCGATAGGGATTTTCGTACGGATAAGTACCCAGTGAACGGTTCGTTTATCTTTATATATTCTTCTGGGTGGGCGTTGTATTGGTGTTTCGGAAGTGTTAGACCTGTAAGAGAAAAATTTAAATGGTTGGGAAAGGCCATGGGATGTAGAAATATTTTTTTCACATTTACTTCCTTGTAAAAACAGGAAAATCAATAGGGATTTTCGTACGGATAAGTACCCAGTGAACGGTTCGTTTAGCTTTATATATTCTTCCGGGTGGGTTTGTATTGTTTTTTCGGAAGTGTTAGACCTGTAAGAGAAAAATTGAAATGGTTGGGAAAGGCCATGGGATGTAGAAATATTTTTTTCACATTTTACTTCCTTGTAAAAACAGGTAAACCAATAGTGATTTTCGTACGGATAAGTACCCAGTGAACAGTTCATTTAGCTTTATATATTGTTCCGGGTGGGCGTTGTATTGGTTTTTCGGAAGTGTTAGACCTGTAAGAGAAAAATTTAAATGGTTGGGAAAGGCCATGGGATGTAGAAATATATTTTTCACATTTTATTTCCGTTTAAAAACAGGTAAATCAATTGTGATTTTCGTACGGATAAGTACCCAGTGAACGGTTTGTTTAGCTTTATATATTCTTCTGGGTGGGCATTGTATTGGTTTTTCAGAAGTGTTAGACCTGTAAGAGAAAAATTGAAATGGTTGGGAAAGGCCATGGGATGTAGAAACATTTTTTTCACATTTACTTCCTTGTAAAAACAGGTAAATCAATAGGGTTTTTCGTACGGATAAATACCCAGTGAACGGTTCGTTTAGCTTTATATATTGTTCCGGGTGGGCGTTGTATTGGTTTTTCGGAAGTGTTAGACTTGTAAGAGAAAAATTTAAATGGTTGGGAAAGTCCATGGGATGTAGAAATATTTTTTTTCACATTTTATTTCCTTGTAAAAACAGGTAAATCAATAGGGTTTTTCGTACGATTAAGTGACCAGTGAACGGTTCGTTTAGCTTTATATATTGTTCTGGGTGGGCGTTGTATGGGTTTTTCGGAAGTGTTAGACCTGTAAGAGAAAAATTTAAATGGTTGGGAAAGGCCATGGGATGTAGAAATATTTTTTTCACATTTACTTCCTTGTAAAAACAGGTAAATCAATAGGGTTTTTCGTACGGATAAGTACCCAGTGAACGGTTCGTTTAGCTTTATATATTGTTCCGGGTGGGCGTTGTATTGGTTTTTCGGAAGTGTTAGACCTGTAAGAGAAAAATTTAAATGGTTGGGAAAGGCCATGGGATGTAGAAATATTTTTTTCACATTTTATTTCCTTGTAAAAACAGGTAAATCAATAGGGTTTTTCGTACGGAGAAGTGCCCAGTGAACGGTTCGTTTAGCTTTATATATTGTTCCGGGTGGGCATTGTTTTGGTTTTTCGAAAGTGTTAGACCTGTAAGAGAAAAATTTAAATGGTTGGGAAAGGCCATGGGATGTAGAAATATTTTTTTCACATTTTATTTCCTTGTAAAAACAGGTAAATCAATAGGGTTTTTCGTACGATTAAGTGACCAGTGAACGGTTCGTTTAGCTTTATATATTGTTCTGGGTTGGCATTGTTTTGGTTTTTCGGAAGTGTTAGACCTGTAAGAGAAAAATTTAAATGGCTGGGAAAGGCCATGGGATGTAGAAATATTTTTTTCACATTTTACTTCCTTGTAAAAACAGGAAAATCGATAGGGATTTTCGTACGGATAAGTGCCCAGTGAACGGTTCGTTTAGCTTTATATATTCTTCCGGGTGGGCGTTGTATTGGTTATTCGCAAGTGTTAGACCTGTAAGAGAAAAATTTAAATGGTTGGGAAAGGCCATGGGATGTAGAAATATTTTTTTCACATTTACTCCCTTGTAAAAACAGGTAAATCAATAGGGTTTTTCGTACGGATAAGTACCCAGTGAACGGTTCGTTTAGCTTTATATATTGTTCCGGGTGGGCGTTGTATTGGTTTTTCGCAAGTGTTAGACCTGTAAGAGAAAAATTTAAATGGTTGGGAAAGGCCATGGGATGTAGAAATATTTTTTTCACATTTACTTCCTTGTAAAAACAGGTAAATCAATAGGGTTTTTCGTACGGATAAGTACCCAGTGAACGGTTTGTTTAGCTTTATATATTCTTCTGGGTGGGCGTTGTATTGGTTTTTCGGAAGTGTTAGACCTGTAAGAGAAAAATTGAAATGGTTGGGAAAGGCCATGGGATGTAGAAACATTTTTTTCACATTTACTTCCTTGTAAAAACAGGTAAATCAATAGGGTTTTTCGTAAGATTAAGTGACCAGTGAACGGTTCGTTTAGCTTTATATATTGTTCTGGGTTGGCATTGTTTTGGATTTTCGGAAGTGTTAGACCTGTAAGAGAAAAATTTAAATGGTTGGGAAAGGCCATGGGATGTAGAAATATTTTTTTCACATTTTACTTCCTTGTAAAAACAGGAAAATCAATAGGGATTTTCGTACGGATAAGTACCCAGTGAACGGTTCGTTTAGCTTTATATATTGTTCCGGGTGGGCGTTGTATTGGTTTTTCGGAAGTGTTAGACGTGTAAGAGAAAAATTTAAATGGTTGGGAAAGGCCATGGGATGTAGAAATATTTTTTTCACATTTTATTTCCTTGTAAAAACAGGTAAATCAATAGGGTTTTTCGTACGGATAAGTGCCCAGTGAACGGTTTCGTTTAGCTTTATATATTGTTCCGGGTGGGCGTTGTTTTGGTTTTTCGAAAGTGTTAGACCTGTAAGAGAAAAATTTAAATGGTTGGGAAAGGCCATGGGATGTAGAAATATTTTTTTCACATTTTACTTCCTTGTGAAAACAGGAAAATCGATAGGGATTTTCGTACGGATAAGTACCCAGTGAACGGTTCGTTTATCTTTATATATTCTTCCGGGTGGGCGTTGTATTGGTTTTTCGGAAGTGTTAGACTTGTAAGAGAAAAATTTAAATGGTTGGGAAAGGCCATGGGATGTAGAAATATTTTTTTTCACATTTTATTTCCTTGTAAAAACAGGTAAATCAATAGGGTTTTTCGTACGATTAAATGACCAGTGAACGGTTCGTTTAGCTTTATATATTGTTATGGGTTGGCATTGTTTTGGTTTTTCGGAAGTGTTAGACCTGTAAGAGAAAAATTTAAATGGTTGGGAAAGGCCATGGGATGTAGAAATATTTTTTTCACATTTTACTTCCTTGTGAAAACAGGAAAATCGATAGGGATTTTCGTACGGATAAGTACCCAGTGAACGGTTCGTTTATCTTTATATATTCTTCCGGGTGGGCGTTGTATTGGTTTTTCGGAAGTGTTAGACTTGTAAGAGAAAAATTTAAATGGTTGGGAAAGGCCATGGGATGTAGAAATATATTTTTCACATTTTATTTCCTTGTAAAAACAGGTAAATCAATAGGGTTTTTCGTACGATTAAGTGACCAGTGAACGGTTCGTTTAGCTTTATATATTGTTCTGGGTTGGCATTATTTTGGTTTTTCGGAAGTGTTTGACCTGTAAGAGAAAAATTTAAATGGTTGGGAAAGGCCATGGGATGTAGAAATATTTTTTTCACATTTTACTTCCTTGTGAAAACAGGAAAATCGATAGGGATTTTCGTACGGATAAGTACCCAGTGAACGGTTCGTTTATCTTTATATATTCTTCCGGGTGGGCGTTGTATTGGTTTTTCGGAAGTGTTAGACCTTTAAGAGAAAAATTTAAATGGTTGGGAAAGGCCATGGGATGTAGAAATATTTTTTTCACATTTACTTCCTTGTAAAAACAGGAAAATCGAAAGGGATTTTCGTACGGATAAGTACCCAGTGACCGGTTCGTTTATCTTTATATATTCTTCCGGTTGGGCGTTGTATTGGTTTTTCGGAAGTGATACACCTGTAAGAGAAAAATTTAAATGGTTTGGAAAGGCCATGGGATTTAGAAATATTTTTTCACATTTACTTCTTTGTAAAAACAGGTATATCGATAGGGATTTTCGTACGGATAAGTACCCAGTGAACGGTTCGTTTATCTTTATATATTCTTCCGGGTGGGCGTTGTATTGGTGTTTCGGAAGTGTTAGACCTGTAAGAGAAAAATTTAAATGGTTGGGAAAGGCCATGGGATGTAGAAATATTTTTTTCACATTTACTTCCTTGTAAAAACAGGAAAATCGATAGGTATTTTCATACGGATAAGTACCCAGTGAACGGTTCCTTTATCTTTATATATACTTCCGGGTGGGCGTTGTATTGGTTTTTCGGAATTGTTAGACCTGTAAGAGAAAAATTTAAATGGCTGGGAAAGGCCATGGGATGTAGAAATATTTTTTTCACATTTTACTTCCTTGTAAAAACAGGAAAATCGATAGGGATTTTCGTACGGATAAGTGCCCAGTGAACGGTTCGTTTAGCTTTATATATTCTTCCGGGTGGGCGTTGTATTGGTTTTTCGCAAGTGTTAGACCTGTAAGAGAAAAATTTAAATGGTTGGGAAAGGCCATGGGATGTAGAAATATTTTTTTCACATTTACTCCCTTGTAAAAACAGGTAAATCAATAGGGTTTTTCGTACGGATAAGTACCCAGTGAACGGTTCGTTTAGCTTTATATATTGTTCCGGGTGGGCGTTGTATTGGTTTTTCGCAAGTGTTAGACCTGTAAGAGAAAAATTTAAATGGTTGGGAAAGGCCATGGGATGTAGAAATATTTTTTTCACATTTACTTCCTTGTAAAAACAGGAAAATCGAAAGGGATTTTCGTACGGATAAGTACCCAGTGACCGGTTCGTTTATCTTTATATATTCTTCCGGTTGGGCGTTGTATTGGTTTTTCGGAAGTGATACACCTGTAAGAGAAAAATTTAAATGGTTTGGAAAGGCCATGGGATTTAGAAATATTTTTTCACATTTACTTCTTTGTAAAAACAGGTATATCGATAGGGATTTTCGTACGGATAAGTACCCAGTGAACGGTTCGTTTATCTTTATATATTCTTCCGGGTGGGCGTTGTATTGGTGTTTCGGAAGTGTTAGACCTGTAAGAGAAAAATTTAAATGGTTGGGAAAGGCCATGGGATGTAGAAATATTTTTTTCACATTTACTTCCTTGTAAAAACAGGAAAATCGATAGGTATTTTCATACGGATAAGTACCCAGTGAACGGTTCCTTTATCTTTATATATACTTCCGGGTGGGCGTTGTATTGGTTTTTCGGAATTGTTAGACCTGTAAGAGAAAAATTTAAATGGCTGGGAAAGGCCATGGGATGTAGAAATATTTTTTTCACATTTTACTTCCTTGTAAAAACAGGAAAATCGATAGGGATTTTCGTACGGATAAGTGCCCAGTGAACGGTTCGTTTAGCTTTATATATTCTTCCGGGTGGGCGTTGTATTGGTTTTTCGCAAGTGTTAGACCTGTAAGAGAAAAATTTAAATGGTTGGGAAAGGCCATGGGATGTAGAAATATTTTTTTCACATTTACTCCCTTGTAAAAACAGGTAAATCAATAGGGTTTTTCGTACGGATAAGTACCCAGTGAACGGTTCGTTTAGCTTTATATATTGTTCCGGGTGGGCGTTGTATTGGTTTTTCGCAAGTGTTAGACCTGTAAGAGAAAAATTTAAATGGTTGGGAAAGGCCATGGGATGTAGAAATATTTTTTTCACATTTACTTCCTTGTAAAAACAGGAAAATCGATAGGGATTTTCGTACGGATAAGTACCCAGTGAACGGTTCGTTTATCTTTATATATTCTTCCGCGTGGGCGTTGTATTGGTTTTTCGGAAGTGTTAGACATGTAAGAGAAAAATTTAAATGGTTGGGAAAGGCCATGGGATGTAGAAATATTTTTTTCACATTTTACTTCCTTGTAAAAACAGGAAAATCGAAAGGGATTTTCGTACGGATAAGTACCCAGTGACCGGTTCGTTTATCTTTATATATTCTTCCGGGTGGGCGTTGTATTGGTTTTTCGGAAGTGTTAGACTTGTAAGAGAAAAATTTAAATGGTTGGGAAAGGCCATGGGATGTAGAAATATTTTTTTTCACATTTTATTTCCTTGTAAAAACAGGTAAATCAATAGGGTTTTTCGTACGATTAAGTGACCAGTGAACGGTTCGTTTAGCTTTATATATTGTTCTGGGTTGGCATTGTTTTGGTTTTTCGGAAGTGTTAGACCTGTAAGAGAAAAATTTAAATGGTTGGGAAAGGCCATGGGATGTAGAAATATTTTTTTCACATTTTACTTCCTTGTGAAAACAGGAAAATCGATAGGGATTTTCGTACGGATAAGTACCCAGTGACCGGTTCGTTTATCTTTATATATTCTTCCGGTTGGGCGTTGTATTGGTTTTTCGGAAGTGATACACCTGTAAGAGAAAAATTTAAATGGTTTGGAAAGGCCATGGGATTTAGAAATATTTTTTCACATTTACTTCTTTGTAAAAACAGGTATATCGATAGGGATTTTCGTACGGATAAGTACCCAGTGAACGGTTCGTTTATCTTTATATATTCTTCCGGGTGGGCGTTGTATTGGTGTTTCGGAAGTGTTAGACCTGTAAGAGAAAAATTTAAATGGTTGGGAAAGGCCATGGGATGTAGAAATATTTTTTTCACATTTACTTCCTTGTAAAAACAGGAAAATCGATAGGTATTTTCATACGGATAAGTACCCAGTGAACGGTTCCTTTATCTTTATATATACTTCCGGGTGGGCGTTGTATTGGTTTTTCGGAATTGTTAGACCTGTAAGAGAAAAATTTAAATGGCTGGGAAAGGCCATGGGATGTAGAAATATTTTTTTCACATTTTACTTCCTTGTAAAAACAGGAAAATCGATAGGGATTTTCGTACGGATAAGTGCCCAGTGAACGGTTCGTTTAGCTTTATATATTCTTCCGGGTGGGCGTTGTATTGGTTTTTCGCAAGTGTTAGACCTGTAAGAGAAAAATTTAAATGGTTGGGAAAGGCCATGGGATGTAGAAATATTTTTTTCACATTTACTCCCTTGTAAAAACAGGTAAATCAATAGGGTTTTTCGTACGGATAAGTACCCAGTGAACGGTTCGTTTAGCTTTATATATTGTTCCGGGTGGGCGTTGTATTGGTTTTTCGCAAGTGTTAGACCTGTAAGAGAAAAATTTAAATGGTTGGGAAAGGCCATGGGATGTAGAAATATTTTTTTCACATTTACTTCCTTGTAAAAACAGGAAAATCGATAGGGATTTTCGTACGGATAAGTACCCAGTGAACGGTTCGTTTATCTTTATATATTCTTCCGCGTGGGCGTTGTATTGGTTTTTCGGAAGTGTTAGACATGTAAGAGAAAAATTTAAATGGTTGGGAAAGGCCATGGGATGTAGAAATATTTTTTTCACATTTTACTTCCTTGTAAAAACAGGAAAATCGAAAGGGATTTTCGTACGGATAAGTACCCAGTGACCGGTTCGTTTATCTTTATATATTCTTCCGGGTGGGCGTTGTATTGGTTTTTCGGAAGTGTTAGACTTGTAAGAGAAAAATTTAAATGGTTGGGAAAGGCCATGGGATGTAGAAATATTTTTTTTCACATTTTATTTCCTTGTAAAAACAGGTAAATCAATAGGGTTTTTCGTACGATTAAGTGACCAGTGAACGGTTCGTTTAGCTTTATATATTGTTCTGGGTTGGCATTGTTTTGGTTTTTCGGAAGTGTTAGACCTGTAAGAGAAAAATTTAAATGGTTGGGAAAGGCCATGGGATGTAGAAATATTTTTTTCACATTTTACTTCCTTGTGAAAACAGGAAAATCGATAGGGATTTTCGTACGGATAAGTACCCAGTGAACGGTTCGTTTATCTTTATATATTCTTCCGGGTGGGCGTTGTATTGGTTTTTCGGAAGTGTTAGACTTGTAAGAGAAAAATTTAAATGGTTGGGAAAGGCCATGGGATGTAGAAATATTTTTTTCACATTTTATTTCCTTGTAAAAACAGGTAAATCAATAGGGTTTTTCGTACGATTAAGTGACCAGTGAACGGTTCGTTTAGCTTTATATATTGTTCTGGGTTGGCATTATTTTGGTTTTTCGGAAGTGTTTGACCTGTAAGAGAAAAATTTAAATGGTTGGGAAAGGCCATGGGATGTAGAAATATTTTTTTCACATTTTACTTCCTTGTGAAAACAGGAAAATCGATAGGGATTTTCGTACGGATAAGTACCTAGTGAACGGTTCGTTTATCTTTATATATTCTTCCGGGTGGGTGTTGTATTGGTTTTTCGGAAGTGTTAGACCTGTAAGAGAAAAATTTAAATGGTTGGGAAAGGCCATGGGATGTAGAAATATTTTTTTCACATTTTATTTCCTTGTAAAAACAGGTAAATCAATAGGGTTTTTCGTACGATTAAGTGACCAGTGAACGGTTCGTTTAGCTTTATATATTGTTCTGGGTTGGCATTGTTCTGGTTTTTCGGAAGTGTTAGACCTGTAAGAGAAAAATTTAAATGGTTGGGAAAGGCCATGGGATGTAGAAATATTTTTTTCACATTTTACTTCCTTGTAAAAACAGGAAAATCAATTGGGATTTTCGTACGGATAAGTACCCAGTGAACGGTTCGTTTAGCTTTATATATTGTTCCGGGTGGGCGTTGTATTGGTTTTTCGGAAGTGTTAGACCTGTAAGAGAAAAATTTAAATGGTTGGGAAAGGCCATGGGATGTAGAAATATTTTTTTCACATTTTATTTCCTTGTAAAAACAGGTAAATCAATAGGGTTTTTCGTACGGATAAGTGCCCAGTGAACGGTTCGTTTAGCTTTATATATTGTTCCGGGTGGGCGTTGTTTCGGTTTTTCGAAAGTGTTAGACCTGTAAGAGAAAAATTTAAATGGTTGGGAAAGGCCATGGGATGTAGAAATATTTTTTTCACATTTACTTCCTTGTAAAAACAGGAAAATCGATAGGGATTTTCGTACGGATAAGTGCCCAGTGAACGGTTCGTTTAGCTTTATATATTCTTCCGGGTGGGCGTTGTATTGGTTTTTCGCAAGGTTTAGACCTGTAAGAGAAAAATTTAAATGGTTGGGAAAGGCCATGGGAGGTAGAAATATTTTTTTCACATGTAAAGGTAAAGGTAAAGGTATCCCCTGTGCAAGCACCGAGTCATGTCTGACCCTTGGGGTGACGCCCTCCAGCGTTTTCATGGCAGACTCAATACGGGGTGGTTTGCCAGTGCCTTCCCCAGTCATGACCGTTTACCCCCCAGCAGCAAGCTGGGTACTCATTTTACCGACCTCGGAAGGATGGAAGGCTGAGTCAACCTTGAGCCGGCTGCTGGGATCGAACTCCCAGCCTTATGGGCAAAGCTTTTAGACGGCTGCCTTACCACTCTGGGCCACAAGAGGCTCATATTTTCACATTTTCACATTTACTTCCTTGTAAAAACAGGTAAATCAATAGGGTTTTTCGTACGGATAAATACCCAGTGAACGGTTCGTTTAGCTTTATATATTGTTCCGGGTGGGCGTTGTATTGGTTTTTCGGAAGTGTTAGACCTGTAAGAGAAAAATTTAAATGGTTGGGAAAGGCCATGGGATGTAGATATATTTTTTTCACATTTTATTTCCTTGTAAAAACAGGTAAATCAATAGGGTTTTTCGTACGGATAAGTGCCCAGTGAACGGTTCGTTTAGCTTTATATATTGTTCCGGGTGGGCGTTGTTTTGGTTTTTCGAAAGTGTTAGACATGTAAGAGAAAAATTTAAATGGTTGGGAAAGGCCATGGGATGTAGAAATATTTTTTTCACATTTTACTTCCTTGTGAAAACAGGAAAATCGATAGGGTTTTTCGTACGGATAAGTGCCCAGTGAACGGTTCGTTTAGCTTTATATATTGTTCCGGGTGGGCGTTGTTTTGGTTTTTCGAAAGTGGTAGACCTGTAAGAGAAAAATTTAAATGGTTGGGAAAGGCCATGGGATGTAGAAATATTTTTTTCACATTTTACTTCCTTGTGAAAACAGGAAAATCGATAGGGATTTTCGTACGGATAAGTACCCAGTGAACAGTTCGTTTAGCTTTATATATTGTTCCGAGTGGGCGTTGTATTGGTTTTTCGGAAGTGTTAGACCTGTAAGAGAAAAATTGAAATGGTTGGGAAAGGCCATGGGATGTAGAAACATTTTTTTCACATTTACTTCCTTGTAAAAACAGGTAAATCAATAGGGTTTTTCGTACGGATAAGTACCCAGTGAACGGTTCGTTTAGCTTTATATATTGTTCCGGGTGGGCGTTGTATTGGTTTTTCGGAAGTCTTAGACTTGTAAGAGAAAAATTTAAATGGTTGGGAAAGGCCATGGGATGTAGAAATATTTTTTTCACATTTTACTTCCTTGTAAAAACAGGAAAATCGATAGGGTTTTTCGTACGATTAAGTGACCAGTGAACGGTTCGTTTAGCTTTATATATTGTTCAGGGTTGGCATTGTTTTGGTTTTTCGGAAGTGTTAGACCTGTAAGAGAAAAATTTAAATGGTTGGGAAAGGCCATGGGATGTAGAAATATTTTTTTCACATTTTACTTCCTTGTGAAAACAGGAAAATCGATAGGGATTTTCGTACGGATAAGTACCCAGTGAACGGTTCGTTTATCTTTATATATTCTTCCGGGTGGGCGTTGTATTGGTTTTTCGGAAGTGTTAGACCTGTAAGAGAAAAATTTAAATGGTTGGGAAAGGCCATGGGATGTAGAAATATTTTTTTCACATTTACTTCCTTGTAAAAACAGGAAAATCGATAGGGATTTTCGTACGGATAAGTACCCAGTGACCGGTTCGTTTATCTTTATATATTCTTCCGGGTGGGCATTGTATTGGTTTTTCGGAAGTGTTAGACCTGTAAGAGAAAAATTTAAATGGTTTGGAAAGGCCATGGGATTTAGAAATATTTTTTTCACATTTTACTTCCTTGTAAAAACAGGTAAATCAATAGGGATTTTCGTACAGATAAGTACCCAGTGAACGGTTCGTTTAGCTTTATATATTGTTCCTGGTGGGCGTTGTATTGGTTTTTCGCATGTGTTAGACCTGTAAGAGAAAAATATAAATGGTTGGGAAAGGCCATGGGATGTAGAAATATTTTTTTCACATTTTACTTCCTTGTAAAAACAGGAAAATCGATAGGGATGTTCGTACGGATAAGTACCCAGTGAACGTTTAGTATATCTTTATATATTCTTCCGGGTGAGCGTTGTTTTGGTTTTTCGGAAGTGTTAGACCTGAAAGAGAAAAATTTAAATGGTTGGGAAAGGCCATGGGATGTAGAAATATTTTTTTCACATTTACTTCCTTGTAAAAACAGGTAAATCAATAGGGTTTTTCGTACGGTTAAGTACCCAGTGAACGGTTCGTTTAGCTTTATATATTGTTCCGGGTGGGCATTGTATTGGTTTTTCAGAAGTGTTAGACCTGTAAGAGAAAAATTTAAATGGTTGGGAAAGGCCATGGGGTGTAGAAATATTTTTTTCACATTTTACTTCCTTGTGAAAACAGGAAAATCGATAGGGTTTTTCGTACGGATAAGTGCCCAGTGAACGGTTCGTTTAGCTTTATATATTGTTCCGGGTGGGCGTTGTTTTGGTTTTTCGAAAGTGTTAGACCTGTAAGAGAAAAATTTAAATGGTTGGGAAAGGCCATGGGATGTAGAAATATTTTTTTCACATTTTACTTCCTTGTGAAAACAGGAAAATCGATAGGGATTTTCGTACGGATAAGTACCCAGTGAACAGTTCGTTTAGATTTATATATTGTTCCGAGTGGGCGTTGTATTGGTTTTTCGGAAGTGTTAGACCCGTAAGAGAAAAATTTAAATGGTTGGGAAAGGCCATGGGATGTAGAAATATTTTTTTCACATTTTATTTCCGTTTAAAAACAGGTAAATCAATTGTGATTTTCGTACGGATAAGTACCCAGTGAACGGTTTGTTTAGCTTTATATATTCTTCTGGGTGGGCGTTGTATTGGTGTTTCGGAAGTGTTAGACCTGTAAGAGAAAAATTGAAATGGTTGGGAAAGGCCATGGGATGTAGAAACATTTTTTTCACATTTACTTCCTTGTAAAAACAGGTAAATCAATAGGGTTTTTCGTACGGATAAGTACCCAGTGAACGGTTCGTTTAGCTTTATATATTGTTCCGGGTGGGCGTTGTATTGGTTTTTCGGAAGTGTTAGACTTGTAAGAGAAAAATTTAAATGGTTGGGAAAGGCCATGGGATGTAGAAATATTTTTTTCACATTTTACTTCCTTGTAAAAACAGGAAAATCGATAGGGTTTTTCGTACGATTAAGTGACCAGTGAACGGTTCGTTTAGCTTTATATATTGTTCAGGGTTGGCATTGTTTTGGTTTTTCGGAAGTGTTAGACCTGTAAGAGAAAAATTTAAATGGTTGGGAAAGGCCATGGGATGTAGAAATATTTTTTTCACATTTTACTTCCTTGTGAAAACAGGAAAATCGATAGGGATTTTCGTACGGATAAGTACCCAGTGAACGGTTCGTTTATCTTTATATATTCTTCCGGGTGGGCGTTGTATTGGTTTTTCGGAAGGGTTAGACCTGTAAGAGAAAAATTTAAATGGTTGGGAAAGGCCATGGGATGTAGAAATATTTTTTTCACATTTACTTCCTTGTAAAAACAGGAAAATCGATAGGGATTTTCGTACGGATAAGTACCCAGTGACCGGTTCGTTTATCTTTATATATTCTTCCGGGTGGGCATTGTATTGGTTTTTCGGAAGTGTTAGACCTGTAAGAGAAAAATTTAAATGGTTTGGAAAGGCCATGGGATTTAGAAATATTTTTTTCACATTTTACTTCCTTGTAAAAACAGGTAAATCAATAGGGATTTTCGTACAGATAAGTACCCAGTGAACGGTTCGTTTAGCTTTATATATTGTTCCTGGTGGGCGTTGTATTGGTTTTTCGCATGTGTTAGACCTGTAAGAGAAAAATATAAATGGTTGGGAAAGGCCATGGGATGTAGAAATATTTTTTTCACATTTTACTTCCTTGTAAAAACAGGAAAATCGATAGGGATGTTCGTACGGATAAGTACCCAGTGAACGTTTAGTATATCTTTATATATTCTTCCGGGTGAGCGTTGTTTTGGTTTTTCGGAAGTGTTAGACCTGAAAGAGAAAAATTTAAATGGTTGGGAAAGGCCATGGGATGTAGAAATATTTTTTTCACATTTACTTCCTTGTAAAAACAGGTAAATCAATAGGGTTTTTCGTACGGTTAAGTACCCAGTGAACGGTTCGTTTAGCTTTATATATTGTTCCGGGTGGGCATTGTATTGGTTTTTCAGAAGTGTTAGACCTGTAAGAGAAAAATTTAAATGGTTGGGAAAGGCCATGGGATGTAGAAATATTTTTTTCACATTTACTTCCTTGTAAAAACAGGTAAATCAATAGGGTTTTTCGTACGGATAAGTACCCAGTGAACGGTTCCTTTATCTTTATATATACTTCCGGGTGGGCGTTGTATTGGTTTTTCGGAATTGTTAGACCTGTAAGAGAAAAATTTAAATGGCTGGGAAAGGCCATGGGATGTAGAAATATTTTTTTCACATTTTAATTCCTTGTAAAAACAGGAAAATCGATAGGGATTTTCGTACGGATAAGTGCCCAGTGAACGGTTCGTTTAGCTTTATATATTCTTCCGGGTGGGCGTTGTATTGGTTTTTCGCAAGTGTTAGACCTGTAAGAGAAAAATTTAAATGGTTGGGAAAGGCCATGGGATGTAGAAATATTTTTTTCACATTTACTCCCTTGTAAAAACAGGTAAATCAATAGGGTTTTTTGTACGGATAAGTACCCAGTGAACGGTTCGTTTAGGTTTATATATTGTTCCGGGTGGGCGTTGTATTGGTTTTTCGCAAGTGTTAGACCTGTAAGAGAAAAATTTAAATGGTTGGGAAAGGCCATGGGATGTAGAAATATTTTTTTCACATTTACTTCCTTGTAAAAACAGGAAAATCGATAGGGATTTTCATACGGATAAGTGCCCAGTGAACGGTTCGTTTAGCTTTATATATTCTTCCGGGTGGGCGTTGTATTGGTTTTTCGCAAGTGTTAGACCTGTAAGAGAAAAATTTAAATGGTTGGGAAAGGCCATGGGAGGTAGAAATATTTTTTTCACATGTAAAGGTAAAGGTAAAGGTATCCCCTGTGCAAGCACCGAGTCATGTCTGACCCTTGGGGTGACGCCCTCCAGCGTTTTCATGGCAGACTCAATACGGGGTGGTTTGCCAGTGCCTTCCCCAGTCATGACCGTTTACCCCCCAGCAGCAAGCTGGGTACTCATTTTACCGACCTCGGAAGGATGGAAGGCTGAGTCAATCTTGAGCCGGCTGCTGGGATCGAACTCCCAGCCTTATGGGCAAAGCTTTCAGACGGCTGCCTTACCACTCTGGGCCACAAGAGGCTCATATTTTCACATTTTCACATTTACTTCCTTGTAAAAACAGGTAAATCAATAGGATTTTTCGTACGGATAAATACCCAGTGAACGGTTCGTTTAGCTTTATATATTGTTCCGGGTGGGCGTTGTATTGGTTTTTCGGAAGTGTTAGACCTGTAAGAGAAAAATTTAAATGGTTGGGAAAGGCCATGGGATGTAGAAATATTTTTTTCACATTTTATTTCCTTGTAAAAACAGGTAAATCAATAGGGTTTTTCATACGGATAAGTGCCCAGTGAACGGTTCGTTTAGCTTTATATATTGTTCCGGGTGGGCGTTGTTTTGGTTTTTCGAAAGTGTTAGACCTGTAAGAGAAAAATTTAAATGGTTGGGAAAGGCCATGGGATGTAGAAATATTTTTTTCACATTTTACTTCCTTGTGAAAACAGTAAAATCGATAGGGATTTTCGTACGGATAAGTACCCAGTGAACAGTTCGTTTAGCTTTATATATTGTTCCGAGTGGGCGTTGTATTGGTTTTTCGGAAGTGTTAGACCCGTAAGAGAAAAATTTAAATGGTTGGGAAAGGCCATGGGATGTAGAAATATTTTTTTCACATTTTATTTCCGTTTAAAAACAGGTAAATCAATTGTGATTTTCGTACGGATAAGTACCCAGTGAACGGTTTGTTTAGCTTTATATATTCTTCTGGGTGGGCGTTGTATTGGTTTTTCGGAAGTGTTACACCTGTAAGAGAAAAATTGAAAGGGTTGGGAAAGGCCATGGGATGTAGAAACATTTTTTTCACATTTACTTCCTTGTAAAAACAGGTAAATCAATAGGGTTTTTCGTACGGATAAGTACCCAGTGAATGGTTCGTTTAGCTTTATATATTGTTCCGGGTGGGCGTTGTATTGGTTTTTCGGAAGTGTTAGACTTGTAAGAGAAAAATTTAAATGGTTGGGAAAGGCCATGGGATGTAGAAATATTTTTTTTCACATTTTATTTCCTTGTAAAAACAGGTAAATCATTAGGGTTTTTCGTACGATTAAGTAACCAGTGAACGGTTCGTTTAGCTTTATATATTGTTCTGGGTTGGCATTGTTTTGGTTTTTCGGAAGTGTTAGACCTGTAAGAGAAAAATTTAAATGGCTGGGAAAGGCCATGGGATGTAGAAATATTTTTTTCACATTTTACTTCCTTGTAAAAACAGGAAAATCGATAGGGATTTTCGTACGGATAAGTGCCCAGTGAACGGTTCGTTTAGCTTTATATATTGTTCCGGGTGGGCGTTGTATTGGTTTTTCGCAAGTGTTAGACCTGTAAGAGAAAAATTTAAATGGTTGGGAAAGGCCATGGGATGTAGAAATATTTTTTTCACATTTTACTTCCTTGTAAAAACAGGAAAATCAATTGGGATTTTCGTACGGATAAGTGCCCAGTGAACGGTTCGTTTAGCTTTATATATTGTTCCGGGTGGGCGTTGTTTCGGTTTTTCGGAAGTGTTAAACCTGTAAGAGAAAAATTTAAATGGTTGGGAAAGGCCATGGGATGTAGAAATATTTTTTTCACATTTTACTTCCTTGTGAAAACAGGAAAATCGATAGGGATTTTCGTACGGATAAGTACCCAGTGAACGGTTCGTTTATCTTTATATATTCTTCCGGGTAGGCGTTGTATTGTTTTTTCGGAAGTGTTAGACCTGTAAGAGAAAAATTTAAATGGTTGGGAAAGGCCATGGGATGTAGAAATATTTTTTCCACATTTACTTCCTTGTAAAAACAGGAAAATCGATAGGGATTTTCGTACGGATAAGTACCCAGTGACCGGTTCGTTTATCTTTATATATTCTTCCGGGTGGGCATTGTATTGGTTTTTCGGAAGTGTTAGACCTGTAAGAGAAAAATTTAAATGGTTTGGAAAGGCCATGGGATTTAGAAATATTTTTTTCACATTTTACTTCCTTGTAAAAACAGGTAAATCAATAGGGATTTTCGTACGGATAAGTACCCAGTTAACGGTTCGTTTAGCTTTATATATTGTTCCTGGTGGGCGTTGTATTGGTTTTTCGCATGTGTTAGACCTGTAAGATAAAAATATAAATGGTTGGGAAAGGCCATGGGATGTAGAAATATTTTTTTCACATTTTACTTCCTTGTAAAAACAGGAAAATCGATAGGGATGTTCGTACGGATAAGTACCCAGTGAACGGTTAGTATATCTTTATATATTCTTCCGGGTGAGCGTTGTTTTGGTTTTTCGGAAGTGTTAGACCTGAAAGAGAAAAATTTAAATGGTTGGGAAAGGCCATGGGATGTAGAAATATTTTTTTCATATTTACTTCCTTGTAAAAACAGGTAAATCAATAGGGTTTTTCGTACGGATAAGTACCCAGTGAACGGTTCGTTTAGCTTTATATATTGTTCCGGGTGGGCATTGTATTGGTTTTTCGGAAGTGTTAGACCTGTAAGAGAAAAATTTAAATGGTTGGGAAAGGCCATGGGATGTAGAAATATTTTTTTCACATTTTACTTCCTTGTGAAATCAGGAAAATCGATAGGGATTTTCGTACGGATAAGTACCCAGTGAACGGTTCGTTTATCTTTATATATTCTTCCGGGTGGGCGTTGTATTGGTTTTTCGGAAGTGTTAGACGTGTAAGAGAAAAATTTAAATGGTTGGGAAAGGCCATGGGATGTAGAAATATTTTTTTCACATTTACTTCCTTGTAAAAACAGGAAAATCGATAGGGATTTTCATACGGATAAGTACCCAGTGAATGGTTCGTTTATCTTTATATATTCTTCCGGGTGGGCATTGTATTGGTTTTTCGGAAGTGTTACACCTGTAAGAGAAAAATTTAAATGGTTTGGAAAGGCCATGGGATTTAGAAATATTTTTTTCACATTTTGCTTCCTTGTAAAAACAGGTAAATCCATAGGGATTTTCGTACGGATAAGTAACCAGTGAACGGTTCGTTTAGCTTTATATATTGTTCCTGGTGGGCGTTGTATTGGTTTTTCGCATGTGTTAGACCTGTAAGAGAAAAATATAAATGGTTGGGAAAGGCCATGGGATGTAGAAATATTTTTTTCACATTTTACTTCCTTGTAAAAACAGGAAAATCGATAGGGATGTTCGTACGGATAAGTACCCAGTGAACGGTTAGTATATCTTTATATATTCTTCCGGGTGGGCGTTGTATTGGTTTTTCGGAAGTGTTACACCTGTAAGAGAAAAATTTAAATGGTTTGGAAAGGCCATAAGATTTAGAATTTTTTTTTCACATTTTACTTCCTTGTAAAAACAGGTAAATCAATAGGGATTTTCGTACGGATAAGTACCCAGTGAACGGTTCGTTTAGCTTTATATATTGTTCCGGGTGAGCGTTGTATTGGTTTTTCGGAAGTGTTAGACCTGTAAGAGAAAAATTTAAATGGTTGGGAAAGGCCATGGGATGTAGATATATTATTTTCACATTTACTTCCTTGTAAAAACAGGTAAATCAATAGGGTTTTTCGTACGGATAAGTACCCAGTGAACGGTTCGTTTAGCTTTATATATTGTTCCGGGTGGGCGTCGTATTGATTTTTCGGAAGTGTTAGACCAGTAAGAGAAAAATTTAAATGATTGGGAAAGGCCATGGGATGTAGAAATATTTTTTTCACATTTTACTTCCTTGTAAAAACAGGAAAATCAATAAGGATTTTCGTACGGATAAGTACCCTGTGAACGGTTCGTTTAGCTTTATATATTGTTCCGGGTGGGCGTTGTATTGGTTTTTCGGAAGTGTTAAACCTGTAAGGGAAAAATTTAAATGGTTGGGAAAGGCCATGGGATGTAGAAATATTTTTTTCACATTTTATTTCCTTGTAAAAACAGGTAAATCAATAGGGTTTTTCGTACGGATAAGTACCCTGTGAACGGTTCGTTTAGCTTTATATATTGTTCCGGGTGGGCGTTGTATTGGTTTTTCGGAAGTGTTAAACCTATAAGAGAAAAATTTAAATGGTTGGGAAAGGCCATGGGATGTAGAAATATTTTTTTCACATTTTATTTCCTTGTAAAAACAGGTAAATCAATAGGGATTTTCGTACGGATAAGTACCCAGTGAACGGTTCGTTTAGCTTTATATATTGTTCCTGTTGGGCGTTGTATTGGTTTTTCGCATGTGTTAGACCTGTAAGAGAAAAATATAAATGGTTGGGAAAGTCCATGGGATGTAGAAATATTTTTTTCACATTCTACTTCCTTGTAAAAACAGGAAAATCGATAGGGATGTTCGTACGGATAAGTACCCAGTGAACGGTTAGTATATCTTTATATATTCTTCCGGGTGAGCGTTGTTTTGGTTTTTCGGAAGTGTTAGACCTGAAAGAGAAAAATTTAAATGGTTGGGAAAGGCCATGGGATGTAGAAATATTTTTTTCACATTTACTTCCTTGTAAAAACAGGTAAATCAATATGGTTTTTCGTACGGATAAGTACCCAGTGAACGGTTCGTTTAGCTTTATATATTGTTCCGGGTGGGCATTGTATTGGTTTTTCGGAAGTGTTAGACCTGTAAGAGAAAAATTTAAATGGTTGGGAAAGGCCATGGGATGTAGAAATATTTTTTTCACATTTTACTTCCTTGTGAAATCAGGAAAATCGATAGGGATTTTCGTACGGATAAGTACCCAGTGAACGGTTCGTTTATCTTTATATATTCTTCCGGGTGGGCATTGTATTGGTTTTTCGGAAGTGTTACACCTGTAAGAGAAAAATTTAAATGGTTTGGAAAGGCCATGGGATTTAGAAATATTTTTTTCACATTTTGCTTCCTTGTAAAAACAGGTAAATCCATAGAGATTTTCGTACGGATAAGTAACCAGTGAACGGTTCGTTTAGCTTTATATATTGTTCCTGGTGGGCGTTGTATTGGTTTTTCGCATGTGTTAGACCTGTAAGAGAAAAATATAAATGGTTGGGAAAGGCCATGGGATGTAGAAATATTTTTTTCACATTTTACTTCCTTGTAAAAACAGGAAAATCGATAGGGATGTTCGTACGGATAAGTACCCAGTGAACGTTTAGTATATCTTTATATATTCTTCCGGGTGGGCGTTGTATTGGTTTTTCGGAAGTGTTACACCTGTAAGAGAAAAATTTAAATGGTTTGGAAAGGCCATAAGATTTAGAAATTTTTTTTTCACATTTTACTTCCTTGTAAAAACAGGTAAATCAATAGGGTTTTTCGTACGGATAAGTACCCAGTGAACGGTTCGTTTAGCTTTATATATTGTTACGGGTGGGCGTCGTATTGATTTTTCGGAAGTGTTAGACCAGTAAGAGAAAAATTTAAATGATTGGGAAATGCCATGGGATGTAGAAATATTTTTTTCACATTTTACTTCCTTGTAAAAACAGGAAAATCAATAAGGATTTTCGTACGGATAAGTACCCTGTGAACGGTTCGTTTAGCTTTATATATTGTTCCGGGTGGGCATTGTATTGGTTTTTCGGAAGTGTTAAACCTGTAAGGGAAAAATTTAAATGGTTGGGAAAGGCCATGGGATGTAGAAATATTTTTATCACATTTTATTTCCTTGTAAAAACAGGTAAATCAATAGGGTTTTTCGTACGGATAAGTACCCTGTGAACGGTTCGTTTAGCTTTATATATTGTTCCGGGTGGGCGTTGTATTGGTTTTTCGGAAGTGTTAAACCTGTAAGAGAAAAATTTAAATGGTTGGGAAAGGCCATGGGATGTAGAAATATTTTTTTCACATTTTATTTCCTTGTAAAAACAGGTAAATCAATAGGGTTTTTCGTACGGATAAGTGCCCAGTGAACGGTTCGTTTAGCTTTATATATTGTTCCGGGTGAGCGTTGTTTTGGTTTTTCGGAAGTGTTAGACCTGAAAGAGAAAAATTTAAATGGTTGGGAAAGGCCATGGGATGTAGAAATATTTCTTTCACATTTTACTTCCTTGTAAAAACAGGAAAATCAATAAGGATTTTCGTACGGATAAGTACCCTGTGAACGGTTCGTTTAGCTTTATATATTGTTCCGGGTGAGCGTTGTATTGGTTTTTCGGAAGTGTTAAACCTGTAAGAGAAAAATTTAAATGGTTGGGAAAGGCCATGGGATGTAGAAATATATTTTTCACATTTTATTTCCTTGTAAAAACAGGTAAATCAATAGGGTTTTTCGAACGGATAAGTGCCCAGTGAACGGTTCGTTTAGCTTTATATATTGTTCCGGGTGAGCGTTGTTTTGGTTTTTCGGAAGTGTTAGACCTGAAAGAGAAAAATTTAAATGGTTGGGAAAGGCCATGGGATGTAGAAATATTTTTTTCACATTTACTTCCTTGTAAAAACAGGTAAATCAATAGGGTTTTTCGTACGGATAAGTACCCAGTGAACGGTTCGTTTAGCTTTATATATTGTTCCGGGTGGGCATTGTATTGGTTTTTCGGAAGTGTTAGACCTGTAAGAGAAAAATTTAAATGGTTGGGAAAGGCCATGGGATGTAGAAATATTTTTTTCACATTTTACTTCCTTGTGAAATCAGGAAAATCGATAGGGATTTTCGTACGGATAAGTACCCAGTGAACGGTTCGTTTATCTTTATATATTGTTCCGGGTGGGCGTTGTATTGGTTTTTCGGAAGTGTTAGACCTGTAAGAGAAAAATTTAAATGGCTGGGAAAGGCCATGGGATGTAGAAATATTTTTTTCACATTTTACTTCCTTGTGAAAACAGGAAAATCGATAGGGATTTTCGAACGGATAAGTACCCAGTGAACGGTTCGTTTATCTTTATATATTCTTCCGGGTGGGCGTTGTATTGGTTTTTCGGAACTGTTAGACCTGTAAGAGAAAAATTTAAATGGTTGGGAAAGGCCATGGGATGTAGAAATATTTTTTTCACATTTACTTCCTTGTAAAAACAGGAAAATCGATAGGGATTTTCGTACGGATAAGTACCCAGTGAACGGTTCGTTTATCTTTATATATTCTTCCGGGTGGGCGTTGTATTGGTTTTTCGGAAGTGTTAAACCTGTAAGAGAAAAATTTAAATGGTTTGGAAAGGCCATGGGATTTAGAAATATTTTTTTCACATTTTACTTCCTTGTAAAAACAGGTAAATCAATAGGGATTTTCGTACGGATAAGTACCCAGTGAACGGTTCGTTTAGCTTTATATATTGTTCCGGGTTGGCGTTGTATTGGTTTTTCGCATGTGTTAGACCTGTAAGAGAAAAATTTAAATGGTTGGGAAAGGCCATGGGATGTAGAAATATTTTTTTCACATTTTACTTCCTTGTAAAAACAGGTAAATCAATAGTGATTTTCGTACGGATAAGTACCCAGTGAACGGTTCGTTTAGCTTTATATATTTTTCCGGGTGAGCGTTGTATGGGTTTTTCGGAAGTGTTAGACATGTAAGAGAAAAATTTAAATGGTTGGAAAAGGCCATGGGATGTAGGAATATTTTTTTTCACATTTACTTCCTTGTAAAAACAGGTAAATCAATAGGGATTTCGTATGGATAAATACCCAGTGAACGGTTCGTTTAGCTTTTTATATTGTTCCGGGTGGGCGTTGTATTCGTTTTTCAGAAGTGTTAGACCTGTAAGAGGAAAATTTAAATGGTTGGGAAAGGCCATAGTATGTAGAAATATTTTTTTCACATTTTATTTCCTTTCAAAAACAGGTAAATCAATAGGGATTTTCGTACGGATAAGTACCCAGTGAACGGTTCGTTTAGATTTATATATTGTTCCGGGTGGGCATTGTATTGGTTTTTCGGAAATGTTAGACCTGTAAGAGAAAAATTTAAATGGTTTGGAAATGCCATGGGATGTAGAAATATTTTTTTCACATTTTACTTCCTTGTAAAAACAGGAAAATCAATTGTGATTTTCGTACGGATATGTAACCAGTGAACGGTTCGTTTAGCTTTATATATTCTTCCGGGTGGGCCTTTTATTGGTTTTTCGGAAGTGTTAGACCTGTAAGAGAAAAATTTAAATGGTTGGGAAAGGCCATGGGATGTAGAAATTTTTTTTTCACATTTACTTCCTTGTAAAAACAGGTAAATCAATAGGGATTTTCGTACGGATAAGTACCCAGTGAACGGTTCGTTTAGCTTTATATATTGTTACGGGTGGGCGTCGTATTGATTTTTCGGAAGTGTTAGACCAGTAAGAGAAAAATTTAAATGATTGGGAAATGCCATGGGATGTAGAAATATTTTTTTCACATTTTACTTCCTTGTAAAAACAGGAAAATCAATAAGGATTTTCGTACGGATAAGTACCCTGTGAACGGTTCGTTTAGCTTTATATATTGTTCCGGGTGGGCGTTGTATTGGTTTTTCGGAAGTGTTAAACCTGTAAGGGAAAAATTTAAATGGTTGGGAAAGGCCATGGGATGTAGAAATATTTTTTTCACATTTTATTTCCTTGTAAAAACAGGTAAATCAATAGGGTTTTTCGTACGGATAAGTACCCTGTGAACGGTTCGTTTAGCTTTATATATTGTTCCGGGTGGGCGTTGTATTGGTTTTTCGGAAGTGTTAAACCTGTAAGAGAAAAATTTAAATGGTTGGGAAAGGCCATGGGATGTAGAAATATTTTTTTCACATTTTATTTCCTTGTAAAAACAGGTAAATCAATAGGGTTTTTCGTACGGATAAGTGCCCAGTGAACGGTTCGTTTAGCTTTATATATTGTTCCGGGTGAGCGTTGTTTTGGTTTTTCGGAAGTGTTAGACCTGAAAGAGAAAAATTTAAATGGTTGGGAAAGGCCATGGGATGTAGAAATATTTCTTTCACATTTTACTTCCTTGTAAAAACAGGAAAATCAATAAGGATTTTCGTACGGATAAGTACCCTGTGAACGGTTCGTTTAGCTTTATATATTGTTCCGGGTGAGCGTTGTATTGGTTTTTCGGAAGTGTTAAACCTGTAAGAGAAAAATTTAAATGGTTGGGAAAGGCCATGGGATGTAGAAATATATTTTTCACATTTTATTTCCTTGTAAAAACAGGTAAATCAATAGGGTTTTTCGAACGGATAAGTGCCCAGTGAACGGTTCGTTTAGCTTTATATATTGTTCCGGGTGAGCGTTGTTTTGGTTTTTCGGAAGTGTTAGACCTGAAAGAGAAAAATTTAAATGGTTGGGAAAGGCCATGGGATGTAGAAATATTTTTTTCACATTTACTTCCTTGTAAAAACAGGTAAATCAATAGGGTTTTTCGTACGGATAAGTACCCAGTGAACGGTTCGTTTAGCTTTATATATTGTTCCGGGTGGGCATTGTATTGGTTTTTCGGAAGTGTTAGACCTGTAAGAGAAAAATTTAAATGGTTGGGAAAGGCCATGGGATGTAGAAATATTTTTTTCACATTTTACTTCCTTGTGAAATCAGGAAAATCGATAGGGATTTTCGTACGGATAAGTACCCAGTGAACGGTTCGTTTATCTTTATATATTCTTCCGGGTGGGCATTGTATTGGTTTTTCGGAAGTGTTAGACCTGTAAGAGAAAAATTTAAATGGTTGGGAAAGGCCATGGGATGTAGAAATATTTTTTTCACATTTACTTCCTTGTAAAAACAGGAAAATCGATAGGGATTTTCGTACGGATAAGTACCCAGTGAACGGTTCGTTTATCTTTATATATTGTTCCGGGTGGGCGTTGTATTGGTTTTTCGGAAGTGTTAGACCTGTAAGAGAAAAATTTAAATGGCTGGGAAAGGCCATGGGATGTAGAAATATTTTTTTCACATTTTACTTCCTTGTGAAAACAGGAAAATCGATAGGGATTTTCGAACGGATAAGTACCCAGTGAACGGTTCGTTTATCTTTATATATTCTTCCGGGTGGGCGTTGTATTGGTTTTTCGGAACTGTTAGACCTGTAAGAGAAAAATTTAAATGGTTGGGAAAGGCCATGGGATGTAGAAATATTTTTTTCACATTTACTTCCTTGTAAAAACAGGAAAATCGATAGGGATTTTCGTACGGATAAGTACCCAGTGAACGGTTCGTTTATCTTTATATATTGTTCCGGGTGGGCGTTGTATTGGTTTTTCGGAAGTGTTAGACCTGTAAGAGAAAAATTTAAATGGCTGGGAAAGGCCATGGGATGTAGAAATATTTTTTTCACATTTTACTTCCTTGTGAAAACAGGAAAATCGATAGGGATTTTCGAACGGATAAGTACCCAGTGAACGGTTCGTTTATCTTTATATATTCTTCCGGGTGGGCGTTGTATTGGTTTTTCGGAACTGTTAGACCTGTAAGAGAAAAATTTAAATGGTTGGGAAAGGCCATGGGATGTAGAAATATTTTTTTCACATTTACTTCCTTGTAAAAACAGGAAAATCGATAGGGATTTTCGTACGGATAAGTACCCAGTGAACGGTTCGTTTATCTTTATATATTCTTCCGGGTGGGCGTTGTATTGGTTTTTCGGAAGTGTTAAACCTGTAAGAGAAAAATTTAAATGGTTTGGAAAGGCCATGGGATTTAGAAATATTTTTTTCACATTTTACTTCCTTGTAAAAACAGGTAAATCAATAGGGATTTTCGTACGGATAAGTACCCAGTGAACGGTTCGTTTAGCTTTATATATTGTTCCGGGTTGGCGTTGTATTGGTTTTTCGCATGTGTTAGACCTGTAAGAGAAAAATTTAAATGGTTGGGAAAGGCCATGGGATGTAGAAATATTTTTTTCACATTTTACTTCCTTGTAAAAACAGGTAAATCAATAGTGATTTTCGTACGGATAAGTACCCAGTGAACGGTTCGTTTAGCTTTTTATATTGTTCCGGGTGGGCGTTGTATTCGTTTTTCAGAAGTGTTAGACCTGTAAGAGGAAAATTTAAATGGTTGGGAAAGGCCATAGTATGTAGAAATATTTTTTTCACATTTTACTTCCTTGTAAAAACAGGAAAATCAATTGTGATTTTCGTACGGATAAGTACCCAGTGAACGGTTCGTTTAGCTTTATATATTCTTCCGGGTGAGCGTTGTATGGGTTTTTCGGAAGTGTTAGACATGTAAGAGAAAAATTTAAATGGTTGGAAAAGGCCATGGGATGTAGGAATATTTTTTTTCACATTTACTTCCTTGTAAAAACAGGTAAATCTATAGGGATTTCGTATGGATAAATACCCAGTGAACGGTTCGTTTAGCTTTTTATATTGTTCCGGGTGGGCGTTGTATTCGTTTTTCAGAAGTGTTAGACCTGTAAGAGGAAAATTTAAATGGTTGGGAAAGGCCATAGTATGTAGAAATATTTTTTTCACATTTTACTTCCTTGTAAAAACAGGAAAATCAATTGTGATTTTCGTACGGATAAGTACCCAGTGAACGGTTCGTTTAGCTTTATATATTCTTCCGGGTGGGCCTTTTATTGGTTTTTCGGAAGTGTTAGACCTGTAAGAGAAAAATTTAAATGGTTAGGAAAGGCCATGGGATGTAGAAATTTTTTTTTCACATTTACTTCCTTGTAAAAACAGGTAAATCAATAGGGATTTTCGTACGGATAAGTACCCAGTGAACGGTTCGTTTAGCTTTATATATTGTTCCGGGTGAGCGTTGTATTGGTTTTTCGGAAGTGTTAGACCTGTAAGAGAAAAATTTAAATGGTTGGGAAATGCCATGGGATGTAGAAATATTATTTTCACATTTACTTCCTTGTAAAAACAGGTAAATCGATAGGGTTTTTCGTACGGATAAGTACCCAGTGAACGGTTCGTTTAGCTTTATATATTGTTCCGGGTGGGCGTTGTATTGGTTTTTCGGAAGTGTTAGACCTGTAAGAGAAAAATTTAAATGGTTGGGAAAGGCCATGGGATGTAGAAATATTTTTTTCACATTTACTTCCTTGTAAAAACAGGTAAATCTATAGGGTTTTTCGTACGGATAAGTACCCAGTGAACGGTTCGTTTAGCTTTATATATTGTTCCGGGTGGGCGTTGTATTGGTTTTTCAGAAGTGTTAGACCTGTAAGAGAAAAATTTAAATGGTTGGGAAAGGCCATGGGATGTAGAAATATTTTTTTCACATTTACTTCCTTGTAAAAACAGGTAAATCAATAGGGTTTTTCGTACGGATAAGTACCCAGTGAACGGTTCGTTTAGCTTTATATATTGTTCCGGGTGGGCGTTGTATTGGTTTTTCGGAAGTGTTAGACCTGTAAGAGAAAAATTTAAATGGTTGGGAAAGGCCATGGGATGTAGAAATATTTTTTTCACATTTACTTCCTTGTAAAAACAGGTAAATCTATAGGGTTTTTCGTACGGATAAGTACCCAGTGAACGGTTCGTTTAGCTTTATATATTGTTCCGGGTGGGCGTTGTATTGGTTTTTCAGAAGCGTTAGACCTGTAAGAAAAAAATTTAAATGGTTGGGAAAGGCCATGGGATGTAGAAATATTTTTTTCACATTTTATTTCCTTTTAAAAACAGGTAAATCAATAGGGATTTTCGTACGGATAAGGACCCAGTGAACGGTTCGTTTAGCTTTATATATTGTTCCGGGTGGGCGTTGTATTGGTTTTTCGGAAGTGTTAGACCTGTAAGAGGAAAATTTAAATGGTTGGGAAAGGCCATAGGATGTAGAAATATTTTTTTCACATTTTATTTCCTTTCAAAAACAGGTAAATCAATAGGGATTTTCGTACGGATAAGTACCCAGTGAACGGTTCGTTTAGCTTTATATATTGTTCCGGGTGGGCGTTGTATTGGTTTTTCGGAAGTGTTAGACCTGTAAGAGAAAAATTTAAATGGTTGGGAAATGCCATGGGATGTAGAAATATTTTTTTCACATTTTACTTCCTTGTAAAAACAGGAAAATCAATTGTGATTTTCGTACGGATAAGTACCCAGTGAACGGTTCGTTTAGCTTTATATATTCTTCCGGGTGGGCGTTGTATTGGTTTTTCGGAAGTGTTAGACCTGTAAGAGAAAAATTTAAATGGTTGGGAAAGGCCATGGGATGTAGAAATATTTTTTTCACATTTACTTCCTTGTAAAAACAGGTAAATCAATAGGGTTTTTCGTACGGATAAGTACCCAGTGAACGGTTCGTTTAGCTTTATATATTGTTCCGGGTGGGCGTTGTATTGGTTTTTCGGAAGTGTTAGACCTGTAAGAGAAAAATTTAAATGGCTGGGAAAGGCCATGGGATGTAGAAATATTTTTTTCACATTTTACTTCCTTGTGAAAACAGGAAAATCGATAGGGATTTTCGAACGGATAAGTACCCAGTGAACGGTTCGTTTATCTTTATATATTCTTCCGGGTGGGCGTTGTATTGGTTTTTTGGAAGTGTTAGACCTGTAAGAGAAAAATTTAAATGGTTGGGAAAGGCCATGGTATGTAGAAATATTTTTTTCACATTTACTTCCTTGTAAAAACAGGTAAATTATTAGGGATTTTCGTACGGATAAGTACCCAGTGAACGGTTCGTTTAGCTTTATATATTGTTCCGGGTGGGCGTTGTATTGGTTTTTCGGAAGTGTTAGACCTGTAAGAGAAAAATTTAAATGGTTGGGAAATGCCATGGGATGTAGAAATATTTTTTTCACATTTTACTTCCTTGTAAAAACAGGAAAATCAATTGTGATTTTCGTACGGATAAGTACCCAGTGAACGGTTCGTTTAGCTTTATATATTCTTCCGGGTGGGCGTTGTATTGGTTTTTCGGAAGTGTTAGACGTCTAAGAGAAAAATTTAAATGGTTGGGAAAGGCCATGGGATGTAGAAATATTTTTTTCACATTTACTTCCTTGTAAAAACAGGTAAATCAATAGGGTTTTTCGTACGGATAAGTACCCAGTGAACGGTTCGTTTATCTTTATATATTGTTCCGGGTGGGCGTTGTATTGGTTTTTCGGAAGTGTTAGACCTGTAAGAGAAAAATTTAAATGGCTGGGAAAGGCCATGGGATGTAGAAATATTTTTTTCACATTTTACTTCCTTGTGAAAACAGGAAAATCGATAGGGATTTTCGAACGGATAAGTACCCAGTGAACGGTTCGTTTATCTTTATATATTCTTCCGGGTGGGCGTTGTATTGTTTTTTCGGAAGTGTTAGACCTGTAAGAGAAAAATTTAAATGGTTGGGAAAGGCCATGGGATGTAGAAATATTTTTTTCACATTTACTTCCTTGTAAAAACAGGAAAATCGATAGGGATTTTCGTATGGATAAGTACCCAGTGAACGGGTCGTTTATCTTTATATATTCTTCCGGGTGGGCATTGTATTGGTTTTTCGGAAGTGTTACACATGTAAGAGAAAAATTTAAATGGTTGGGAAAGGCCATGGGATGTAGAAATATTTTTTTCACATTTTACTTCCTTGTAAAAACAGGTAAATCAATAGTGATTTTCGTACGGATAAGTACCCAGTGAACGGTTCGTTTATCTTTATATATTGTTCCGGGTGAGCGTTGTATTTGTTTTTCGGAAGTGTTAGACCTGTAAGAGAAAAATTTAAATGGTTGGAAAAGGCCATGGGATGTAGAAATATTTTTTTCACATTTACTTCCTTGTAAAAACAGGTAAATCAATAGGGATTTCGTACGGATAAATACCCAGTGAACGGTTCGTTTAGCTTTATATATTGTTCCGGGTGGGCGTTGTATTGGTTTTTCAGAAGTGTTAGACCTGTAAGAGGAAAATTTAAATGGTTGGGAAAGGCCATAGGATGTAGAAATATTTTTTTCACATTTTATTTCCTTTCAAAAACAGGTAAATCAATAGGGATTTTCGTACGGATAAGTACCCAGTGAACGGTTCGTTTAGCTTTATATATTGTTCCGGGTGGGCGTTGTATTGGTTTTTCGGAAGTATTAGACCTGTAAGAGAAAAATTTAAATGGTTTGGAAATGCCATGGGATGTAGAAATATTTTTTTCACATTTTACTTCCTTGTAAAAACAGGAAAATCAATTGTGATTTTCGTACGGATAAGTACCCAGTGAACGGTTCGTTTAGCTTTATATATTCTTCCGGGTGGGCGTTGTATTGGTTTTTCGGAAGTGTTAGACCTGTAAGAGAAAAATTTAAATGGTTGGAAAAGGCCATGGGATGTAGGAATATTTTTTTCACATTTACTTCCTTGTAAAAACAGGTAAATCAATAGGGTTTTTCGTACGGATAAGTACCCAGTGAACGGTTCGTTTATCTTTATATATTGTTCCGGGTGAGCGTTGTATTGGTTTTTCGGAAGTGTTAGACCTGTAAGAGAAAAATTTAAATGGTTGGAAAAGGCCATGGGATGTAGAAATATTTTTTTCACATTTACTTCCTTGTAAAAACAGGTAAATCAATAGGGATTTCGTACGGATAAATACCCAGTGAACGGTTCGTTTAGCTTTATATATTGTTCCGGGTGGGCGTTGTATTGGTTTTTCAGAAGTGTTAGACCTGTAAGAGGAAAATTTAAATGGTTGGGAAAGGCCATAGGATGTAGAAATATTTTTTTCACATTTTATTTCCTTTCAAAAACAGGTAAATCAATAGGGATTTTCGTACGGATAAGTACCCAGTGAACGGTTCGTTTAGCTTTATATATTGTTCCGGGTGGGCGTTGTATTGGTTTTTCGGAAGTATTAGACCTGTAAGAGAAAAATTTAAATGGTTTGGAAATGCCATGGGATGTAGAAATATTTTTTTCACATTTTACTTCCTTGTAAAAACAGGAAAATCTATTGTGATTTTCGTACGGATAAGTACCCAGTGAACGGTTCGTTTAGCTTTATATATTCTTCCGGGTGGGCGTTGTATTGGTTTTTCGGAAGTGTTAGACCTGTAAGAGAAAAATTTAAATGGTTGGAAAAGGCCATGGGATGTAGGAATATTTTTTTCACATTTACTTCCTTGTAAAAACAGGTAAATCAATAGGGTTTTTCGTACGGATAAGTACCCAGTGAACGGTTCGTTTATCTTTATATATTGTTCCGGGTGAGCGTTGTATTGGTTTTTCGGAAGTGTTAGACCTGTAAGAGAAAAATTTAAATGGTTGGAAAAGGCCATGGGATGTAGACATATTTTTTTTCACATTTACTTCCTTGTAAAAACAGGTAAATCAATAGGGATTTCGTATGGATAAATACCCAGTGAACGGTTCGTTTAGCTTTTTATATTGTTCCGGGTGGGCGTTGTATTCGTTTTTCAGAAGTGTTAGACCTGTAAGAGGAAAATTTAAATGGTTGGGAAAGGCCATAGGATGTAGAAATATTTTTTTCACATTTTATTTCCTTTCAAAAACAGGTAAATCAATAGGGATTTTCGTACGGATAAGTACCCAGTGAACGGTTCGTTTAGCTTTATATATTGTTCCGGGTGGGCATTGTATTGGTTTTTCGGAAATGTTAGACCTGTAAGAGAAAAATTTAAATGGTTTGGAAATGCCATGGGATGTAGAAATATTTTTTTCACATTTTACTTCCTTGTAAAAACAGGAAAATCAATTGTGATTTTCGTACGGATATGTAACCAGTGAACGGTTCGTTTAGCTTTATATATTCTTCCGGGTGGGCCTTTTATTGGTTTTTCGGAAGTGTTAGACCTGTAAGAGAAAAATTTAAATGGTTGGGAAAGGCCATGGGATGTAGAAATTTTTTTTTCACATTTACTTCCTTGTAAAAACAGGTAAATCAATAGGGATTTTCGTACGGATAAGTACCCAGTGAACGGTTCGTTTAGCTTTATATATTGTTCCGGGTGAGCGTTGTATTGGTTTTTCGGAAGTGTTAGACCTGTAAGAGAAAAATTTAAATGGTTGGGAAATGCCATGGGATGTAGAAATATTATTTTCACATTTACTTCCTTGTAAAAACAGGTAAATCAATAGGGTTTTTCGTACGGATAAGTACCCAGTGAACGGTTCGTTTAGCTTTATATATTGTTCCGGGTGGGCGTCGTATTGGTTTTTCGGAAGTGTTAGACCAGTAAGAGAAAAATTTAAATGATTGGGAAAGGCCATGGGATGTAGAAATATTTTTTTCACATTTTACTTCCTTGTAAAAACAGGAAAATCAGTAAGGATTTTCGTACGGATAAGTACCCTGTGAACGGTTCGTTTAGCTTTATATATTGTTCAGGGTGGGCGTTGTATTGGTTTTTCGGAAGTGTTAAACCTGTAAGAGAAAAATTTAAATGGTTGGGAAAGGCCATGGGATGTAGAAATATTTTTTTCACATTTTACTTCCTTGTAAAAACAGGAAAATCAATTGTGATTTTCGTACGGATAAGTACCCAGTGAACGGTTCGTTTAGCTTCATATATTCTTCCGGGTGGGCCTTTTATTGGTTTTTCGGAAGTGTTAGACCTGTAAGAGAAAAATTTAAATGGTTGGGAAAGGCCATGGGATGTAGAAATTTTTTTTTCACATTTACTTCCTTGTAAAAACAGGTAAATCAATAGGGATTTTCGTACGGATAAGTACCCAGTGAACGGTTCGTTTAGCTTTATATATTGTTCCGGGTGAGCGTTGTATTGGTTTTTCGGAAGTGTTAGACCTGTAAGAGAAAAATTTAAATGGTTGGGAAATGCCATGGGATGTAGAAATATTATTTTCACATTTACTTCCTTGTAAAAACAGGTAAATCAATAGGGTTTTTCGTACGGATAAGTACCCAGTGAACGGTTCGTTTAGCTTTATATATTGTTCCGGGTGGGCGTCGTATTGGTTTTTCGGAAGTGTTAGACCAGTAAGAGAAAAATTTAAATGATTGGGAAAGGCCATGGGATGTAGAAATATTTTTTTCACATTTTACTTCCTTGTAAAAACAGGAAAATCAATAAGGATTTTCGTACGGATAAGTACCCTGTGAACGGTTCGTTTAGCTTTATATATTGTTCAGGGTGGGCGTTGTATTGGTTTTTCGGAAGTGTTAAACCTGTAAGAGAAAAATTTAAATGGTTGGGAAAGGCCATGGGATGTAGAAATATTTTTTTCACATTTTATTTCCTTGTAAAAACAGGTAAATCAATAGGGTTTTTCGTACGGATAAGTACCCTGTGAACGGTTCGTTTAGCTTTATATATTGTTCCGGGTGGGCGTTGTATTGGTTTTTCGGAAGTGTTAAACCTGTAAGAGAAAAATTTAAATGGTTGGGAAAGGCCATGGGATGTAGAAATATTTTTTTCACATTTTATTTCCTTGTAAATACAGGTAAATCAATAGGGTTTTTCGTACGGATAAGTACCCAGTGAACGGTTCGTTTAGCTTTATATATTGTTCCGGGTGGGCTTTGTTTTGGTTTTTCCGAAGTGTTAGACCTGTAAGAGAAAAATTTAAATGGTTGGGAAAGGCCATGGGATGTAGAAATATTTTTTTCACATTTTACTTCCTTGTGAAAACAGGAAAATCGATAGGGATTTTCTTACGGATAAGTACCCAGTGAACGGTTCGTTTATCTTTATATATTGTTCCGGGTGAGCGTTGTATTGGTTTTTCGGAAGTGTTAGACCTGTAAGAGAAAAATTTAAATGGTTGGGAAAGGCCATGGGATGTAGAAATATTTTTTTTCACATTTACTTCCTTTTAAAAACAGGAAAATCGATAGGGATTTTCGTACGGATAAGTACCCAGTGAACGGTTCGTTTATCTTTATATATTCTTCCGGGTGGGCATTGTATTGGTTTTTCGGAAGTGTTACACATGTAAGAGAAAAATTTAAATGGTTGGGAAAGGCCATGGGATGTAGAAATATTTTTTTCACATTTTACTTCCTTGTAAAAACAGGTAAATCAATAGTGATTTTCGTACGGATAAGTACCCAGTGAATGGTTCGTTTATCTTTATATATTGTTCCGGGTGAGCGTTGTAGTGGTTTTTCGGAAGTGTTAGACCTGTAAGAGAAAAATTTAAATGGTTGGAAAAGGCCATGGGATGTAGAAATATTTTTTTCACATTTACTTCCTTGTAAAAACAGGTAAATCAATAGGGATTTCGTACGGATAAATACCCAGTGAACGGTTCGTTTAGCTTTATATATTGTTCCGGGTGGGCGTTGTATTGGTTTTTCAGAAGTGTTAGACCTGTAAGAGGAAAATTTAAATGGTTGGGAAAGGCCATAGGATGTAGAAATATTTTTTTCACATTTTATTTCCTTTCAAAAACAGGTAAATCAATAGGGATTTTCGTACGGATAAGGACCCAGTGAACGGTTCGTTTAGCTTTATATATTGTTCCGGGTGGGCGTTGTATTGGTTTTTCGGAAGTGTTAGACCTGTAAGAGGAAAATTTAAATGGTTGGGAAAGGCCATAGGATGTAGAAATATTTTTTTCACATTTTATTTCCTTTCAAAAACAGGTAAATCAAAAGGGATTTTCGTACGGATAAGTACCCAGTGAACGGTTCGTTTAGCTTTATATATTGTTCCGGGTGGGCGTTGTATTGGTTTTTCGGAAGTGTTAGACCTGTAAGAGAAAAATTTAAATGGTTGGGAAATGCCATGGGATGTAGAAATATTTTTTTCACATTTTACTTCCTTGTAAAAACAGGAAAATCAATTGTGATTTTCGTACGGATAAGTACCCAGTGAACGGTTCGTTTAGCTTTATATATTCTTCCGGGTGGGCGTTGTATTGGTTTTTCGGAAGTGTTAGACCTGTAAGAGAAAAATTTAAATGGTTGGGAAAGGCCATGGGATGTAGAAATATTTTTTTCACATTTACTTCCTTGTAAAAACAGGTAAATCAATAGGGTTTTTCGTACGGATAAGTACCCAGTGAACGGTTCGTTTAGCTTTATAAATTGTTCCGGGTGGGCGTTGTATTGGTTTTTCGGAAGTGTTAGACCTGTAAGAGAAAAATTTAAATGGCTGGGAAAGGCCATGGGATGTAGAAATATTTTTTTCACATTTTACTTCCTTGTGAAAACAGGAAAATCGATAGGGATTTTCGAACGGATAAGTACCCAGTGAACGGTTCGTTTATCTTTATATATTCTTCCGGGTGGGCGTTGTATTGGTTTTTCGGAAGTGTTAGACCTGTAAGAGAAAAATTTAAATGGTTGGGAAAGGCCATGGTATGTAGAAATATTTTTTTCACATTTATTTCCTTGTAAAAACAGGTAAATTATTAGGGATTTTCGTACGGATAAGTACCCAGTGAACGGTTCGTTTAGCTTTATATATTGTTCCGGGTGGGCGTTGTATTGGTTTTTCGGACGTGTTAGACCTGTAAGAGAAAAATTTAAATGGTTGGGAAATGCCATGGGATGTAGAAATATTTTTTTCACATTTTACTTCCTTGTAAAAACAGGAAAATCAATTGTGATTTTCGTACGGATAAGTACCCAGTGAACGGTTCGTTTAGCTTTATATATTCTTCCGGGTGGGCGTTGTATTGGTTTTTCGGAAGTGTTAGACGTCTAAGAGAAAAATTTAAATGGTTGGGAAAGGCCATGGGATGTAGAAATATTTTTTTCACATTTACTTCCTTGTAAAAACAGGTAAATCGTACGGATAAGTTTTTCGTACGGATTTTTCGTACGGATTTTTCGTACGGATAAGTACCCAGTGAACGGTTCGTTTAGCTTTATATATTGTTCCGGGTGGGCGTTGTATTGGTTTTTCGGAAGTGTTAGACCTGTAAGAGAAAAATTTAAATGGCTGGGAAAGGCCATGGGATGTAGAAATATTTTTTTCACATTTTACTTCCTTGTGAAAACAGGAAAATCGATAGGGATTTTCGTACGGATAAGTACCCAGTGAACGGTTCGTTTATCTTTATATATTCTTCCGGGTGGGCGTTGTATTGGTTTTTCGGAAGTGTTAGACCTGTAAGAGAAAAATTTAAATGGTTGGGAAAGGCCATGGGATGTAGAAATATTTTTTTTCACATTTACTTCCTTTTAAAAACAGGAAAATCGATAGGGATTTTCGTACGGATAAGTACCCAGTGAACGGGTCGTTTATCTTTATATATTCTTCCGGGTGGGCATTGTATTGGTTTTTCGGAAGTGTTACACATGTAAGAGAAAAATTTAAATGGTTGGGAAAGGCCATGGGATGTAGAAATATTTTTTTCACATTTTACTTCCTTGTAAAAACAGGTAAATCAATAGTGATTTTCGTACGGATAAGTACCCAGTGAACGGTTCGTTTATCTTTATATATTGTTCCGGGTGAGCGTTGTATTGGTTTTTCAGAAGTGTTAGACCTGTAAGAGGAAAATTTAAATGGTTGGGAAAGGCCATAGGATGTAGAAATATTTTTTTCACATTTTATTTCCTTTCAAAAACAGGTAAATCAATAGGGATTTTCGTACGGATAAGTACCCAGTGAACGGTTTGTTTAGCTTTATATATTGTTCCGGGTGGGCGTTGTATTGGTTTTTCGGAAGTATTAGACCTGTAAGAGAAAAATTTAAATGGTTTGGAAATGCCATGGGATGTAGAAATATTTTTTTCACATTTTACTTCCTTGTAAAAACAGGAAAATCAATTGTGATTTTCGTACGGATAAGTACCCAGTGAACGGTTCGTTTAGCTTTATATATTCTTCCGGGTGGGCGTTGTATTGGTTTTTCGGAAGTGTTAGACCTGTAAGAGAAAAATTTAAATGGTTGGGAAAGGTCATGGGATGTAGAAATATTTTTTTCACATTTACTTCCTTGTAAAAACAGGTAAATCAATAGGGTTTTTCGTACGCATAAGTACCCAGTGAACGGTTCGTTTAGCTTTATATATTGTTCCGGGTGGGCATTGTATTGGTTTTTCGGAAATGTTAGACCTGTAAGAGAAAAATTTAAATGGCTGGGAAAGGCCATGGGATGTAGAAAATTTTTTTTCACATTTTACTTCCTTGTGAAAACAGGAAAATCGATAGGGATTTTCGAACGGATAAGTACCCAGTGAACGGTTCGTTTATCTTTATATATTCTTCTGGGTGGGCGTTGTATTGGTTTTTCGGAAGTGTTAGACCTGTAAGAGAAAAATTTAAATGGTTGGAAAAGGCCATGGGATGTAGAAATATTTTTTTCACATTTACTTCCTTGTAAAAACAGGTAAATCAATAGGGATTTCGTACGGATAAATACCCAGTGAACGGTTCGTTTAGCTTTATATATTGTTCCGGGTGGGCGTTGTATTGGTTTTTCAGAAGTGTTAGACCTGTAAGAGGAAAATTTAAATGGTTGGGAAAGGCCATATGTTGTAGAAATATTTTTTTCACATTTTATTTCCTTTCAAAAACAGGTAAATCAATAGGGATTTTCGTATGGATAAGTACCCAGTGAACGGTTCGTTTAGCTTAATATATTGTTCCGGGTGGGCGTTGTATTGGTTTTTCGGAAGTGTTAGACCTGTAAGAGAAAAATTTAAATGGTTGGGAAATGCCATGGGATGTAGAAATATTTTTTTCACATTTTACTTCCTTGTAAAAACAGGAAAATCAATTGTGATTTTCGTACGGATAAGTACCCAGTGAACGGTTCGTTTAGCTTTATATATTCTTCCGGGTGGGCGTTGTATTGGTTTTTCGGAAGTGTTAGACCTGTAAGAGAAAAATTTAAATGGTTGGGAAAGGTCATGGGATGTAGAAATATTTTTTTCACATTTACTTCCTTGTAAAAACAGGTAAATCAATAGGGATTTCGTACGGATAAATACCCAGTGATCGGTTCGTTTAGCTTTATATATTGTTCCGGGTGGGCGTTGTATTGGTTTTTCAGAAGTGTTAGACCTGTAAGAGGAAAATTTAAATGGTTGGGAAAGGCCATAGGATGTAGAAATATTTTTTTCACATTTTATTTCCTTTCAAAAACAGGTAAATCAATAGGGATTTTCGTACGGATAAGTACCCAGTGAACGGTTCGTTTAGCTTTATATATTGTTCCGGGTGGGCGTTGTATTGGTTTTTCAGAAGTGTTAGACCTGTAAGAGAAAAATTTAAATGGTTGGGAAAGGCCATGGGATGTAGAAATATTTTTTTCACATTTACTTCCTTGTAAAAACAGGTAAATCAATAGGGATTTTCGTACGGATAAGTACCCAGTGAACGGTTCATTTAGCTTTATATATTGATCCAGGTGGGCGTTGTATTGGTTTTTCAGAAGTGTTAGACCTGTAAGAGAAAAATTTAAATGGTTGGGAAAGGCCATGGGATGTAGAAATATTTTTTTCACATTTTACTTCCTTGTGAAAACAGGAAAATCGATAGGGATTTTCGTACGGATATGTACCCAGTGAACAGTTCGTTTATCTTTATATATTCTTCCGGGTGGGCGTTGTATTGGTTTTTCGGAAGTGTTAGACCTGTAAGATAAAAATTTAAATGGTTGGGAAAGGCCATGGGATGTAGAAATATTTTTTTCACATTTACTTCCTTGTAAAAACAGGAAAATCGATAGGGATTTTCGTACGGATAAGTACCCAGTGAACGGTTCGTTTATCTTTATATATTCTTCCGGGTGGGCGTTGTATTGGTTTTTCGGAAGTGTTAGACCTGTAAGAGAAAAATTTAAATGGTTGGGAAAGGCCATGGGATGTAGAAATATTTTTTTTAACATTTTATTTCCTTGTAAAAACAGGAAAATCGATAGGGATGTTCGTACGGATAAGTACCCAGTGAACGGTTTGTTTATCTTTATATATTCTTCCGGGTGGGCGTTGTATTGGTTTTTCGGAAGTGTTAGACCTGTAAGAGAAAAATTTAAATGGTTGGGAAAGGCCATGGGATGTAGAAATATTTTTTTCACATTTTACTTCCTTGTGAAAACAAGAAAATCGATAGGGATTTTCGAACGGATAAGTACCCAGTGAACGGTTCGTTTATCTTTATATATTCTTCTGGGTGGGCGTTGTATTGGTTTTTCGGAAGTGTTAGACCTGTAAGAGAAAAATTTAAATGGTTGGAAAAGGCCATGGGATGTAGAAATATTTTTTTCACATTTACTTCCTTGTAAAAACAGGTAAATCAATAGGGATTTCGTACGGATAAATACCCAGTGAACGGTTCGTTTAGCTTTATATATTGTTCCGGGTGGGCGTTGTATTGGTTTTTCAGAAGTGTTAGACCTGTAAGAGGAAAATTTAAATGGTTGGGAAAGGCCATAGGATGTAGAAATATTTTTTTCACATTTTATTTCCTTTCAAAAACAGGTAAATCAATAGGGATTCTCGTACGGATAAGTACCCAGTGAACGGTTCGTTTAGCTTTATATATTGTTCCGGGTGGGCGTTGTATTGGTTTTTCGGAAGTGTTAGACCTGTAAGAGAAAAATTTAAATGGTTGGGAAAGGCCATGGGATGTAGAAATATTTTTTTCACATTTACTTCCTTGTAAAAACAGGTAAATCAATAGGGATTTTCGTACGGATAAGTACCCCGTGAACGGTTCGTTTAGCTTTATATATTGTTCCGGGTGGGCGTTGTATTGGTTTTTCGGAAGTGTTAGACCTGTAAGAGAAAAATTTAAATGGTTGGGAAAGGCCATGGGATGTAGAAATATTTTTTTCACATTTTACTTCCTTGTGAAAACAGGAAAATCGATAGGGATTTTCGTACGGATATGTACCCAGTGAACAGTTCGTTTATCTTTATATATTCTTCCGGGTGGGCGTTGTATTGGTTTTTCGGAAGTGTTAGACCTGTAAGAGAAAAATTTAAATGGTTGGGAAAGGCCATGGGATGTAGAAATATTTTTTTCACATTTACTTCCTTGTAAAAACAGGAAAATCGATAGGGATTTTCGTACGGATAAGTACCCAGTGAACGGTTCGTTTATCTTTATATATTCTTCCGGGTGGGCGTTGTATTGGTTTTTCGGAAGTGTTAGACCTGTAAGAGAAAAATTTAAATGGTTGGGAAAGGCCATGGGATGTAGAAATATTTTTTTCACATTTTATTTCCTTGTAAAAACAGGAAAATCGATAGGGATTTTCGTACGGATAAGTACCCAGTGAACGGTTCGTTTATCTTTATATATTCTTCCGGGTGGGCGTTGTATTGGTTTTTCGGAAGTGTTAGACCTGTAAGAGAAAAATTTAAATGGTTGGGAAAGGCCATGGGATGTAGAAATATTTTTTTTAACATTTTATTTCCTTGTAAAAACAGGAAAATCGATAGGGATTTTCGTACGGATAAGTACCCAGTGAACGGTTTGTTTATCTTTATATATTCTTCCGGGTGGGCGTTGTATTGGTTTTTCGGAAGTGTTAGACCTGTAAGAGAAAAATTTAAATGGTTGGGAAAGGCCATGGGATGTAGAAATATTTTTTTCACATTTTACTTCCTTGTGAAAACAAGAAAATCGATAGGGATTTTCGAACGGATAAGTACCCAGTGAACGGTTCGTTTATCTTTATATATTCTTCTGGGTGGGCGTTGTATTGGTTTTTCGGAAGTGTTAGACCTGTAAGAGAAAAATTTAAATGATTGGAAAAGGCCATGGGATGTAGAAATATTTTTTTCACATTTACTTCCTTGTAAAAACAGGTAAATCAATAGGGATTTCGTACGGATAAATACCCAGTGAACGGTTCGTTTAGCTTTATATATTGTTCCGGGTGGGCGTTGTATTGGTTTTTCAGAAGTGTTAGACCTGTAAGAGGAAAATTTAAATGGTTGGGAAAGGCCATAGGATGTAGAAATATTTTTTTCACATTTTATTTCCTTTCAAAAACAGGTAAATCAATAGGGATTCTCGTACGGATAAGTACCCAGTGAACGGTTCGTTTAGCTTTATATATTGTTCCGGGTGGGCGTTGTATTGGTTTTTCGGAAGTGTTAGACCTGTAAGAGAAAAATTTAAATGGTTGGGAAAGGCCATGGGATGTAGAAATATTTTTTTCACATTTACTTCCTTGTAAAAACAGGTAAATCAATAGGGATTTTCGTACGGATAAGTACCCAGTGAACGGTTCGTTTAGCTTTATATATTGTTCCGGGTGGGCGTTGTATTGGTTTTTCGGAAGTGTTAGACCTGTAAGAGAAAAATTTAAATGGTTGGGAAAGGCCATGGGATGTAGAAATATTTTTTTCACATTTTACTTCCTTGTGAAAACAGGAAAATCGATAGGGATTTTCGTACGGATATGTACCCAGTGAACAGTTCGTTTATCTTTATATATTCTTCCGGGTGGGCGTTGTATTGGTTTTTCGGAAGTGTTAGACCTGTAAGAGAAAAATTTAAATGGTTGGGAAAGGCCATGGGATGTAGAAATATTTTTTTCACATTTACTTCCTTGTAAAAACAGGAAAATCGATAGGGATTTTCGTACGGATAAGTACCCAGTGAACGGTTCGTTTATCTTTATATATTCTTCCGGGTGGGCGTTGTATTGGTTTTTCGGAAGTGTTAGACCTGTAAGAGAAAAATTTAAATGGTTGGGAAAGGCCATGGGATGTAGAAATA
Organism: Paroedura picta; assembly: GCF_049243985.1. Taxonomy (NCBI): domain Eukaryota; kingdom Metazoa; phylum Chordata; class Lepidosauria; order Squamata; family Gekkonidae; genus Paroedura; species Paroedura picta. Next base: position 2,884,324 of record NW_027518620.1, on the reverse strand, counting down.
TTTTTTTCACATTTTATTTCCTTGTAAAAACAGGAAAATCGATAGGGATTTTCGTACGGATAAGTACCCAGTGAACGGTTCGTTTATCTTTATATATTCTTCCGGGTGGGCATTGTATTGGTTTTTCGGAAGTGTTACACCTGTAAGAGAAAAATTTAAATGGTTTGGAAAGGCCATGGGATTTAGAAATATTTTTTTCACATTTTACTTCCTTGTAAAAACAGGTAAATCAATAGTGATTTTCGTACGGATAAGTACCCAGTGAACGGTTCGTTTAGCTTTATATATTGTTCCGGGTGAGCGTTGTATTAGTTTTTCGGAAGTGTTAGACCTGTAAGAGAAAAAAATTTAAATGGTTGGGAAAGGCCATGGGATGTAGAAATATTTTTTTCACATTTACTTCCTTGTAAAAACAGGAAAATCGATAGGGATTTTCGTACGGATAAGTACCCAGTGAACGGTTCGTTTATCTTTATATATTCTTCCGGGTGGGCATTATATTGGTTTTTTGGAAGTGTTACACCTGTAAGAGAAAAATTTAAATGGTTTGGAAAGGCCATGGGATTTAGAAATATTTTTTTCACATTTTACTTCCTTGTAAAAACAGGAAAATCAATAGGGATTTTCGTACGGATAAGTACCCTGTGAACGGTTCGTTTAGCTTTATATATTGTTCCGGGTGGGCGTTGTTTTGGTTTTTCGGAAGTGTTAGACCTGTAAGAGAAAAATTTAAATGGTTGGGAAAGGCCATGGGATGTAGAAATATTTTTTTCACATTTTACTTCCTTGTGAAAACAGGAAAATCGATAGGGATTTTCGTACAGATATGTACCCAGTGAACAGTTCGTTTATCTTTATATATTCTTCCGGGTGGGCGTTGTATTGGTTTTTCGGAAGTGTTAGACCTGTAAGAGAAAAATTTAAATGGTTGGGAAAGGCCATGGGATGTAGAAATATTTTTTTCACATTTACTTCCTTGTAAAAACAGGAAAATCGATAGGGATTTTCGTACGGATAAGTACCCAGTGAACGGTTCGTTTATCTTTATATATTCTTCCGGGTGGGCATTGTATTGGTTTTTTGGAAGTTTTACACCTGTAAGAGAAAAATGTAAATGGTTTGGAAAGGCCATGGGATTTAGAAATATTTTTTTCACATTTTACTTCCTTGTAAAAACAGGTAAATCAATAGTGATTTTCGTACGGATAAGTACCCAGTGAACGGTTCGTTTAGCTTTATATATTGTTCCGGGTGAGCGTTGTATTAGTTTTTCGGAAGTGTTAGACCTGTAAGAGAAAAAAATTTAAATGGTTGGGAAAGGCCATGGGATGTAGAAATATTTTTTTCACATTTACTTCCTTGTAAAAACAGGAAAATCGATAGGGATTTTCGTACGGATAAGTACCCAGTGAACGGTTCGTTTATCTTTATATATTCTTCCGGGTGGGCATTATATTGGTTTTTTGGAAGTGTTACACCTGTAAGAGAAAAATTTAAATGGTTTGGAAAGGCCATGGGATTTAGAAATATTTTTTTCACATTTTACTTCCTTGTAAAAACAGGAAAATCAATAGGGATTTTCGTACGGATAAGTACCCTGTGAACGGTTCGTTTAGCTTTATATATTGTTCCGGGTGGGCGTTGTTTTGGTTTTTCGGAAGTGTTAGACCTGTAAGAGAAAAATTTAAATGGTTGGGAAAGGCCATGGGATGTAGAAATATTTTTTTCACATTTTACTTCCTTGTGAAAACATGAAAATCGATAGGGATTTTCGTACGGATATGTACCCAGTGAACAGTTCGTTTATCTTTATATATTCTTCCGGGTGGGCGTTGTATTGGTTTTTCGGAAGTGTTAGACCTGTAAGAGAAAAATTTAAATGGTTGGGAAAGGCCATGGGATGTAGAAATATTTTTTTCACATTTACTTCCTTGTAAAAACAGGAAAATCGATAGGGATTTTCGTACGGATAAGTACCCAGTGAACGGTTCGTTTATCTTTATATATTCTTCCGGGTGGGCGTTGTATTGGTTTTTCGGAAGTGTTAGACCTGTAAGAGAAAAATTTAAATGGTTGGGAAAGGCCATGGGATGTAGAAATATTTTTTTCACATTTTAATTCCTTGTGAAAACAGGAAAATCGATAGGGATTTTCCTACGGATAAGTACCCATTGAACGGTTCGTTTATCTTTATATATTCTTCCGGGTGGGCGTTGTATTGGTTTTTCGGAAGTGTTAGACCTGTAAGAGAAAAATTTAAATGGTTGGGAAAGGCCATGGGATGTAGAAATATTTTTTTCACATTTACTTCCTTGTAAAAACAGGAAAATCGATAGGGATTTTCGTACGGATAAGTACCCAGTGAACGGTTCGTTTATCTTTATATATTCTTCCGGGTGGGCATTGTATTGGTTTTTCGGAAGTGTTACACCTGTAAGAGAAAAATTTAAATGGTTTGGAAAGGCCATGGGATTTAGAAATATTTTTTTCACATTTTACTTCCTTGTAAAAACAGGTAAATCAATAGTGATTTTCGTACGGATAAGTACCCAGTGAACGGTTCGTTTAGCTTTATATATTGTTCCGGGTGAGCGTTGTATTAGTTTTTCGGAAGTGTTAGACCTGTAAGAGAAAAATTTAAATGGTTGGGAAAGGCCATGGGATGTAGAAATATTTTTTTCACATTTACTTCCTTGTAAAAACAGGAAAATCGATAGGGATTTTCGTATGGATAAGTACCCAGTGAACGGTTCGTTTATCTTTATATATTCTTCCGGGTGGGCGTTGTATTGGTTTTTCGGAAGTGTTAGACCTGTAAGAGAAAAATTTAAATGGTTGGGAAAGGCCATGGGATGTAGAAATATTTTTTTCACATTTACTTCCTTGTAAAAACAGGAAAATCGATAGGGATTTTCGTACGGATAAGTACCCAGTGAACGGTTCGTTTATCTTTATATATTCTTCCGGGTGGGCGTTGTATTGGTTTTTCAGAAGTGTTAGACCAGTAAGAGAAAAATTTAAATGGTTGGGAAAGGCCATGGGATGTAGAAATATTTTTTTCACATTTACTTCCTTGTAAAAACAGGAAAATCGATAGGGATTTTCGTACGGATAAGTACCCAGTGAACGGTTCGTTTATCTTTATATATTCTTCCGGGTGGGCGTTGTATTGGTTTTTCGGAAGTGTTAGACCTGTAAGAGAAAAATTTAAATGGTTGGGAAAGGCCATGGGATGTAGAAATATTTTTTTCACATTTTAATTCCTTGTGAAAACAGGAAAATCGATAGGGATTTTCCTACGGATAAGTACCCATTGAACGGTTCGTTTATCTTTATATATTCTTCCGGGTGGGCGTTGTATTGGTTTTTCGGAAGTGTTAGACCTGTAAGAGAAAAATTTAAATGGTTGGGAAAGGCCATGGGATGTAGAAATATTTTTTTCACATTTACTTCCTTGTAAAAACAGGAAAATCGATAGGGATTTTCGTACGGATAAGTACCCAGTGAACGGTTCGTTTATCTTTATATATTCTTCCGGGTGGGCATTGTATTGGTTTTTCGGAAGTGTTACACCTGTAAGAGAAAAATTTAAATGGTTTGGAAAGGCCATGGGATTTAGAAATATTTTTTTCACATTTTACTTCCTTGTAAAAACAGGTAAATCAATAGTGATTTTCGTACGGATAAGTACCCAGTGAACGGTTCGTTTAGCTTTATATATTGTTCCGGGTGAGCGTTGTATTAGTTTTTCGGAAGTGTTAGACCTGTAAGAGAAAAATTTAAATGGTTGGGAAAGGCCATGGGATGTAGAAATATTTTTTTCACATTTACTTCCTTGTAAAAACAGGAAAATCGATAGGGATTTTCGTATGGATAAGTACCCAGTGAACGGTTCGTTTATCTTTATATATTCTTCCGGGTGGGCGTTGTATTGGTTTTTCGGAAGTGTTAGACCTGTAAGAGAAAAATTTAAATGGTTGGGAAAGGCCATGGGATGTAGAAATATTTTTTTCACATTTACTTCCTTGTAAAAACAGGAAAATCGATAGGGATTTTCGTACGGATAAGTACCCAGTGAACGGTTCGTTTATCTTTATATATTCTTCCGGGTGGGCGTTGTATTGGTTTTTCAGAAGTGTTAGACCAGTAAGAGAAAAATTTAAATGGTTGGGAAAGGCCATGGGATGTAGAAATATTTTTTTCACATTTACTTCCTTGTAAAAACAGGTAAATCAATAGGGTTTTTCATACGGATAAGTACCCAGTGAACGGTTCGTTTAGCTTTATATATTGTTCCGGGTGGGCGTCGTATTGGTTTTTCGGAGGTGTTAGACCTGTAAGAGAAAAATTTAAAATATTGGGAAAGGCCATGGGATGTAGAAATATTTTTTTCACATTTTACTTCCTTGTAAAAACAGGAAAATCAATAAGGATTTTCGTACGGATAAGTACCCAGTGAACGGTTCGTTTACCTTTATATATTGTTCCGGGTGGGCGTTGTATTGGTTTTTCGGAGGTGTTAGACCTGTAAGAGAAAAATTTAAAATATTGGGAAAGGCCATGGGATGTAGAAATATTTTTTTCACATTTTACTTCCTTGTAAAAACAGGAAAATCAATAAGGATTTTCGTACGGATAAGTACCCAGTGAACGGTTCGTTTATCTTTATATATTCTTCCGGGTGGGCGTTGTATTGGTTTTTCGGAAGTGTTAGACCTGTAAGAGAAAAATTTAAATGGTTGGGAAAGGCCATGGGATGTAGAAATATTTTTTTCACATTTACTTCCTTGTAAAAACAGGAAAATCGATAGGGATTTTCGTACGGATAAGTACCCAGTGAACGGTTCGTTTATCTTTATATATTCTTCCGGGTGGGCGTTGTATTGGTTTTTCAGAAGTGTTAGACCAGTAAGAGAAAAATTTAAATGGTTGGGAAAGGCCATGGGATGTAGAAATATTTTTTTCACATTTACTTCCTTGTAAAAACAGGTAAATCAATAGGGTTTTTCATACGGATAAGTACCCAGTGAACGGTTCGTTTAGCTTTATATATTGTTCCGGGTGGGCGTCGTATTGGTTTTTCGGAGGTGTTAGACCTGTAAGAGAAAAATTTAAAATATTGGGAAAGGCCATGGGATGTAGAAATATTTTTTTCACATTTTACTTCCTTGTAAAAACAGGAAAATCAATAAGGATTTTCGTACGGATAAGTACCCAGTGAACGGTTCGTTTACCTTTATATATTGTTCCGGGTGGGCGTTGTATTGGTTTTTCGGAGGTGTTAGACCTGTAAGAGAAAAATTTAAAATATTGGGAAAGGCCATGGGATGTAGAAATATTTTTTTCACATTTTACTTCCTTGTAAAAACAGGAAAATCAATAAGGATTTTCGTACGGATAAGTACCCTGTGAACGGTTCGTTTAGCTTTATATATTGTTCGGGGTGGGCGTTGTATTGGTTTTTCGGAAGTGTTAAACCTGTAAGAGAAAAATTTAAATGGTTGGGAAAGGCCATGGGATGTAGAAATATTTTTTTCACATTTTATTTCCTTGTAAAAACAGGTAAATCAATAGGGTTTTTCATACGGATAAGTGCCCAGTGAACGGTTCGTTTAGCTTTATATATTGTTCCGGGTGAGCGTTGTTTTGGTTTTTCGGAAGTGTTAGAACTGAAAGAGAAAAATTTAAATGGTTGGGAAAGGCCATTGGATGTAGAAATATTTTTTTCACATTTTACTTCCTTGTAAAAATAGGAAAATCGATAGGGATTTTCGTACGGATAAGTACCCAGTGAACGGTTCCTTTAGCTTTATATATTCTTCCGGGTGGGCGTTGTATTGTTTTTTCGGAAGTGTTAGACCTGTAAGAGAAAAATTTAAATGGTTGGGAAAGGCCATGGGATGTAGAAATATTTTTTTCACATTTACTTCCTTGTAAAAACAGGTAAATCAATAGGGTTTTTCGTACGGATAAGTACCCAGTGAACGGTTCGTTTATCTTTATATATTCTTCCGGGTGGGCGTTGTATTGGTTTTTCGGAAGTGTTAGACCTGTAAGAGAAAAATTTAAATGGTTGGGAAAGGCCATGGGATGTAGAAATATTTTTTTCACATTTACTTCCTTGTAAAAACAGGAAAATCGATAGGGATTTTCGTACGGATAAGTACCCAGTGAACGGTTCGTTTATCTTTATATATTCTTCCGGGTGGGCGTTGTATTGGTTTTTCAGAAGTGTTAGACCTGTAAGAGAAAAATTTAAATGGTTGGGAAAGGCCATGGGATGTAGAAATATTTTTTTCACATTTACTTCCTTGTAAAAACAGGTAAATCAATAGGGTTTTTCGTACGGATAAGTACCCAGTGAACGGTTCGTTTAGCTTTATATATTGTTCCGGGTGGGCGTCGTATTGGTTTTTCGGAGGTGTTAGACCTGTAAGAGAAAAATTTAAAATATTGGGAAAGGCCATGGGATGTAGAAATATTTTTTTCACATTTTACTTCCTTGTAAAAACAGGAAAATCAATAAGGATTTTCGTACGGATAAGTACCCAGTGAACGGTTCGTTTACCTTTATATATTGTTCCGGGTGGGCGTTGTATTGGTTTTTCGGAGGTGTTAGACCTGTAAGAGAAAAATTTAAAATATTGGGAAAGGCCATGGGATGTAGAAATATTTTTTTCACATTTTACTTCCTTGTAAAAACAGGAAAATCAATAAGGATTTTCGTACGGATAAGTACCCTGTGAACGGTTCGTTTAGCTTTATATATTGTTCGGGGTGGGCGTTGTATTGGTTTTTCGGAAGTGTTAAACCTGTAAGAGAAAAATTTAAATGGTTGGGAAAGGCCATGGGATGTAGAAATATTTTTTTCACATTTTATTTCCTTGTAAAAACAGGTAAATCAATAGGGTTTTTCATACGGATAAGTGCCCAGTGAACGGTTCGTTTAGCTTTATATATTGTTCCGGGTGAGCGTTGTTTTGGTTTTTCGGAAGTGTTAGACCTGAAAGAGAAAAATTTAAATGGTTGGGAAAGGCCATTGGATGTAGAAATATTTTTTTCACATTTTACTTCCTTGTAAAAATAGGAAAATCGATAGGGATTTTCGTACGGATAAGTACCCAGTGAACGGTTCCTTTAGCTTTATATATTCTTCCGGGTGGGCGTTGTATTGTTTTTTCGGAAGTGTTAGACCTGTAAGAGAAAAATTTAAATGGTTGGGAAAGGCCATGGGATGTAGAAATATTTTTTTCACATTTACTTCCTTGTAAAAACAGGTAAATCAATAGGGTTTTTCGTACGGATAAGTACCCAGTGAACGGTTCGTTTATCTTTATATATTCTTCCGGGTGGGCGTTGTATTGGTTTTTCGGAAGTGTTAGACCTGTAAGAGAAAAATTTAAATGGTTGGGAAAGGCCATGGGATGTAGAAATATTTTTTTCACATTTACTTCCTTGTAAAAACAGGAAAATCGATAGGGATTTTCGTACGGATAAGTACCCAGTGAACGGTTCGTTTATCTTTATATATTCTTCCGGGTGGGCGTTGTATTGGTTTTTCAGAAGTGTTAGACCTGTAAGAGAAAAATTTAAATGGTTGGGAAAGGCCATGGGATGTAGAAATATTTTTTTCACATTTACTTCCTTGTAAAAACAGGTAAATCAATAGGGTTTTTCGTACGGATAAGTACCCAGTGAACGGTTCGTTTAGCTTTATATATTGTTCCGGGTGGGCGTCGTATTGGTTTTTCGGAGGTGTTAGACCTGTAAGAGAAAAATTTAAAATATTGGGAAAGGCCATGGGATGTAGAAATATTTTTTTCACATTTTACTTCCTTGTAAAAACAGGAAAATCAATAAGGATTTTCGTACGGATAAGTACCCAGTGAACGGTTCGTTTACCTTTATATATTGTTCCGGGTGGGCGTTGTATTGGTTTTTCGGAGGTGTTAGACCTGTAAGAGAAAAATTTAAAATATTGGGAAAGGCCATGGGATGTAGAAATATTTTTTTCACATTTTACTTCCTTGTAAAAACAGGAAAATCAATAAGGATTTTCGTACGGATAAGTACCCTGTGAACGGTTCGTTTAGCTTTATATATTGTTCGGGGTGGGCGTTGTATTGGTTTTTCGGAAGTGTTAAACCTGTAAGAGAAAAATTTAAATGGTTGGGAAAGGCCATGGGATGTAGAAATATTTTTTCCACATTTTATTTCCTTGTAAAAACAGGTAAATCAATAGGGTTTTTCATACGGATAAGTGCCCAGTGAACGGTTCGTTTAGCTTTATATATTGTTCCGGGTGAGCGTTGTTTTGGTTTTTCGGAAGTGTTAGACCTGAAAGAGAAAAATTTAAATGGTTGGGAAAGGCCATTGGATGTAGAAATATTTTTTTCACATTTTACTTCCTTGTAAAAATAGGAAAATCGATAGGGATTTTCGTACGGATAAGTACCCAGTGAACGGTTCCTTTAGCTTTATATATTCTTCCGGGTGGGCGTTATATTGTTTTTTCGGAAGTGTTAGACCTGTAAGAGAAAAATTTAAATGGTTGGGAAAGGCCATGGGATGTAGAAATATTTTTTTCACATTTACTTCCTTGTAAAAACAGGTAAATCAATAGGGTTTTTCGTACGGATAAGTACCCAGTGAACGGTTCATTTAGCTTTATATATTCTTCCGGGTGGGCGTTGTATTGGTTTTTCGGAAGTGTTAGACCTGTAAGAGAAAAATTTAAATGGTTGGGAAAGGCCATGGGATGTAGAAATATTTTTTTCACATTTTACTTCCTTGTAAAAACAGGAAAATCGATAGGGATTTTCGTACGGATAAGTACCCAGTGAACGGTTCGTTTAGCTTTATATATTGTTTCGGGTGGGCGTTGTATTGGTTTTTCGGAAGTGTTAGACATAAAAGAGAAAAATTTAAATGGTTGGGAAAGGCCATGGGATGTAGAAATATTTTTTTCACATTTACTTCCTTGTAAAAACAGGTAAATCATTAGGGATTTCGTACGGATAAGTACCCAGTGAACGGTTCGTTTATCTTTATATATTCTTCCGGGTGGGCGTTGTATTGGTTTTTCGGAAGTGTTAGACCTGTAAGAGAAAAATTTAAATGGTTGGGAAAGGCCATGGGATGTAGAAATATTTTTTTCACATTTACTTCCTTGTAAAAACAGGAAAATCGATAGGGATTTTCGTACGGATAAGTACCCAGTGAACGGTTCGTTTATCTTTATATATTCTTCCGGGTGGGCATTGTATTGGTTTTTCGGAAGTGTTACACCTGTAAGAGAAAAATTTAAATGGTTTGGAAAGGCCATGGGATTTAGAAATATTTTTTTCACATTTTACTTCCTTGTAAAAACAGGTAAATCAATAGTGATTTTCGTACGGATAAGTACCCAGTGAACGGTTCGTTTAGCTTTATATATTGTTCCGGGTGAGCGTTGTATTAGTTTTTCGGAAGTGTTAGACCTGTAAGAGAAAAATTTAAATGGTTGGGAAAGGCCATGGGATGTAGAAATATTTTTTTCACATTTACTTCCTTGTAAAAACAGGAAAATCGATAGGGATTTTCGTATGGATAAGTACCCAGTGAACGGTTCGTTCATCTTTATATATTCTTCCGGGTGGGCGTTGTATTGGTTTTTCGGAAGTGTTAGACCTGTAAGAGAAAAATTTAAATGGTTGGGAAAGGCCATGGGATGTAGAAATATTTTTTTCACATTTACTTCCTTGTAAAAACAGGAAAATCGATAGGGATTTTCGTACGGATAAGTACCCAGTGAACGGTTCGTTTATCTTTATATATTCTTCCGGGTGGGCGTTGTATTGGTTTTTCAGAAGTGTTAGACCTGTAAGAGAAAAATTTAAATGGTTGGGAAAGGCCATGGGATGTAGAAATATTTTTTTCACATTTACTTCCTTGTAAAAACAGGTAAATCAATAGGGTTTTTCGTACGGATAAGTACCCAGTGAACGGTTCGTTTAGCTTTATATATTGTTCCGGGTGGGCGTCGTATTGGTTTTTCGGAGGTGTTAGACCTGTAAGAGAAAAATTTAAAATATTGGGAAAGGCCATGGGATGTAGAAATATTTTTTTCACATTTTACTTCCTTGTAAAAACAGGAAAATCAATAAGGATTTTCGTACGGATAAGTACCCAGTGAACGGTTCGTTTACCTTTATATATTGTTCCGGGTGGGCGTTGTATTGGTTTTTCGGAGGTGTTAGACCTGTAAGAGAAAAATTTAAAATATTGGGAAAGGCCATGGGATGTAGAAATATTTTTTTCACATTTTACTTCCTTGTAAAAACAGGAAAATCAATAAGGATTTTCGTACGGATAAGTACCCTGTGAACGGTTCGTTTAGCTTTATATATTGTTCGGGGTGGGCGTTGTATTGGTTTTTCGGAAGTGTTAAACCTGTAAGAGAAAAATTTAAATGGTTGGGAAAGGCCATGGGATGTAGAAATATTTTTTTCACATTTTATTTCCTTGTAAAAACAGGTAAATCAATAGGGTTTTTCATACGGATAAGTGCCCAGTGAACGGTTCGTTTAGCTTTATATATTGTTCCGGGTGAGCGTTGTTTTGGTTTTTCGGAAGTGTTAGACCTGAAAGAGAAAAATTTAAATGGTTGGGAAAGGCCATTGGATGTAGAAATATTTTTTTCACATTTTACTTCCTTGTAAAAATAGGAAAATCGATAGGGATTTTCGTACGGATAAGTACCCAGTGAACGGTTCCTTTAGCTTTATATATTCTTCCGGGTGGGCGTTATATTGTTTTTTCGGAAGTGTTAGACCTGTAAGAGAAAAATTTAAATGGTTGGGAAAGGCCATGGGATGTAGAAATATTTTTTTCACATTTACTTCCTTGTAAAAACAGGTAAATCAATAGGGTTTTTCGTACGGATAAGTACCCAGTGAACGGTTCATTTAGCTTTATATATTCTTCCGGGTGGGCGTTGTATTGGTTTTTCGGAAGTGTTAGACCTGTAAGAGAAAAATTTAAATGGTTGGGAAAGGCCATGGGATGTAGAAATATTTTTTTCACATTTTACTTCCTTGTAAAAACAGGAAAATCGATAGGGATTTTCGTACGGATAAGTACCCAGTGAACGGTTCGTTTAGCTTTATATATTGTTTCGGGTGGGCGTTGTATTGGTTTTTCGGAAGTGTTAGACATAAAAGAGAAAAATTTAAATGGTTGGGAAAGGCCATGGGATGTAGAAATATTTTTTTCACATTTACTTCCTTGTAAAAACAGGTAAATCATTAGGGATTTCGTACGGATAAGTACCCAGTGAACGGTTCGTTTATCTTTATATATTCTTCCGGGTGGGCGTTGTATTGGTTTTTCGGAAGTGTTAGACCTGTAAGAGAAAAATTTAAATGGTTGGGAAAGGCCATGGGATGTAGAAATATTTTTTTCACATTTACTTCCTTGTAAAAACAGGAAAATCGATAGGGATTTTCGTACGGATAAGTACCCAGTGAACGGTTCGTTTATCTTTATATATTCTTCCGGGTGGGCATTGTATTGGTTTTTCGGAAGTGTTACACCTGTAAGAGAAAAATTTAAATGGTTTGGAAAGGCCATGGGATTTAGAAATATTTTTTTCACATTTTACTTCCTTGTAAAAACAGGTAAATCAATAGTGATTTTCGTACGGATAAGTACCCAGTGAACGGTTCGTTTAGCTTTATATATTGTTCCGGGTGAGCGTTGTATTAGTTTTTCGGAAGTGTTAGACCTGTAAGAGAAAAATTTAAATGGTTGGGAAAGGCCATGGGATGTAGAAATATTTTTTTCACATTTACTTCCTTGTAAAAACAGGAAAATCGATAGGGATTTTCGTATGGATAAGTACCCAGTGAACGGTTCGTTTATCTTTATATATTCTTCCGGGTGGGCGTTGTATTGGTTTTTCGGAAGTGTTAGACCTGTAAGAGAAAAATTTAAATGGTTGGGAAAGGCCATGGGATGTAGAAATATTTTTTTCACATTTACTTCCTTGTAAAAACAGGAAAATCGATAGGGATTTTCGTACGGATAAGTACCCAGTGAACGGTTCGTTTATCTTTATATATTCTTCCGGGTGGGCGTTGTATTGGTTTTTCAGAAGTGTTAGACCTGTAAGAGAAAAATTTAAATGGTTGGGAAAGGCCATGGGATGTAGAAATATTTTTTTCACATTTACTTCCTTGTAAAAACAGGTAAATCAATAGGGTTTTTCGTACGGATAAGTACCCAGTGAACGGTTCGTTTAGCTTTATATATTGTTCCGGGTGGGCGTCGTATTGGTTTTTCGGAGGTGTTAGACCTGTAAGAGAAAAATTTAAAATATTGGGAAAGGCCATGGGATGTAGAAATATTTTTTTCACATTTTACTTCCTTGTAAAAACAGGAAAATCAATAAGGATTTTCGTACGGATAAGTACCCAGTGAACGGTTCGTTTACCTTTATATATTGTTCCGGGTGGGCGTTGTATTGGTTTTTCGGAGGTGTTAGACCTGTAAGAGAAAAATTTAAAATATTGGGAAAGGCCATGGGATGTAGAAATATTTTTTTCACATTTTACTTCCTTGTAAAAACAGGAAAATCAATAAGGATTTTCGTACGGATAAGTACCCTGTGAACGGTTCGTTTAGCTTTATATATTGTTCGGGGTGGGCGTTGTATTGGTTTTTCGGAAGTGTTAAACCTGTAAGAGAAAAATTTAAATGGTTGGGAAAGGCCATGGGATGTAGAAATATTTTTTTCACATTTTATTTCCTTGTAAAAACAGGTAAATCAATAGGGTTTTTCATACGGATAAGTGCCCAGTGAACGGTTCGTTTAGCTTTATATATTGTTCCGGGTGAGCGTTGTTTTGGTTTTTCGGAAGTGTTAGACCTGAAAGAGAAAAATTTAAATGGTTGGGAAAGGCCATTGGATGTAGAAATATTTTTTTCACATTTTACTTCCTTGTAAAAATAGGAAAATCGATAGGGATTTTCGTACGGATAAGTACCCAGTGAATGGTTCCTTTAGCTTTATATATTCTTCCGGGTGGGCGTTGTATTGTTTTTTCAGAAGTGTTAGACCTGAAAGAGAAAAATTTAAATGGTTGGGAAAGGCCATTGGATGTAGAAATATTTTTTTCACATTTTACTTCCTTGTAAAAACAGGTAAATCATTAGGGATTTCGTACGGATAAGTACCCAGTGAACGGTTCGTTTATCTTTATATATTCTTCCGGGTGGGCGTTGTATTGGTTTTTCGGAAGTGTTAGACCTGTAAGAGAAAAATTTAAATGGTTGGGAAAGGCCATGGGATGTAGAAATATTTTTTTCACATTTACTTCCTTGTAAAAACAGGAAAATCGATAGGGATTTTCGTACGGATAAGTACCCAGTGAACGGTTCGTTTATCTTTATATATTCTTCCGGGTGGGCATTGTATTGGTTTTTCGGAAGTGTTACACCTGTAAGAGAAAAATTTAAATGGTTTGGAAAGGCCATGGGATTTAGAAATATTTTTTTCACATTTTACTTCCTTGTAAAAACAGGTAAATCAATAGTGATTTTCGTACGGATAAGTACCCAGTGAACGGTTCGTTTAGCTTTATATATTGTTCCGGGTGAGCGTTGTATTAGTTTTTCGGAAGTGTTAGACCTGTAAGAGAAAAATTTAAATGGTTGGGAAAGGCCATGGGATGTAGAAATATTTTTTTCACATTTACTTCCTTGTAAAAACAGGAAAATCGATAGGGATTTTCGTATGGATAAGTACCCAGTGAACGGTTCGTTTATCTTTATATATTCTTCCGGGTGGGCGTTGTATTGGTTTTTCGGAAGTGTTAGACCTGTAAGAGAAAAATTTAAATGGTTGGGAAAGGCCATGGGATGTAGAAATATTTTTTTCACATTTACTTCCTTGTAAAAACAGGAAAATCGATAGGGATTTTCGTACGGATAAGTACCCAGTGAACGGTTCGTTTATCTTTATATATTCTTCCGGGTGGGCGTTGTATTGGTTTTTCAGAAGTGTTAGACCTGTAAGAGAAAAATTTAAATGGTTGGGAAAGGCCATGGGATGTAGAAATATTTTTTTCACATTTACTTCCTTGTAAAAACAGGTAAATCAATAGGGTTTTTCGTACGGATAAGTACCCAGTGAACGGTTCGTTTAGCTTTATATATTGTTCCGGGTGGGCGTCGTATTGGTTTTTCGGAGGTGTTAGACCTGTAAGAGAAAAATTTAAAATATTGGGAAAGGCCATGGGATGTAGAAATATTTTTTTCACATTTTACTTCCTTGTAAAAACAGGAAAATCAATAAGGATTTTCGTACGGATAAGTACCCAGTGAACGGTTCGTTTACCTTTATATATTGTTCCGGGTGGGCGTTGTATTGGTTTTTCGGAGGTGTTAGACCTGTAAGAGAAAAATTTAAAATATTGGGAAAGGCCATGGGATGTAGAAATATTTTTTTCACATTTTACTTCCTTGTAAAAACAGGAAAATCAATAAGGATTTTCGTACGGATAAGTACCCTGTGAACGGTTCGTTTAGCTTTATATATTGTTCGGGGTGGGCGTTGTATTGGTTTTTCGGAAGTGTTAAACCTGTAAGAGAAAAATTTAAATGGTTGGGAAAGGCCATGGGATGTAGAAATATTTTTTTCACATTTTATTTCCTTGTAAAAACAGGTAAATCAATAGGGTTTTTCATACGGATAAGTGCCCAGTGAACGGTTCGTTTAGCTTTATATATTGTTCCGGGTGAGCGTTGTTTTGGTTTTTCGGAAGTGTTAGACCTGAAAGAGAAAAATTTAAATGGTTGGGAAAGGCCATTGGATGTAGAAATATTTTTTTCACATTTTACTTCCTTGTAAAAATAGGAAAATCGATAGGGATTTTCGTACGGATAAGTACCCAGTGAACGGTTCCTTTAGCTTTATATATTCTTCCGGGTGGGCGTTATATTGTTTTTTCGGAAGTGTTAGACCTGTAAGAGAAAAATTTAAATGGTTGGGAAAGGCCATGGGATGTAGAAATATTTTTTTCACATTTACTTCCTTGTAAAAACAGGTAAATCAATAGGGTTTTTCGTACGGATAAGTACCCAGTGAACGGTTCATTTAGCTTTATATATTCTTCCGGGTAGGCGTTGTATTGGTTTTTCGGAAGTGTTAGACCTGTAAGAGAAAAATTTAAATGGTTGGGAAAGGCCATGGGATGTAGAAATATTTTTTTCACATTTTACTTCCTTGTAAAAACAGGAAAATCGATAGGGATTTTCGTACGGATAAGTACCCAGTGAACGGTTCGTTTAGCTTTATATATTGTTTCGGGTGGGCGTTGTATTGGTTTTTCGGAAGTGTTAGACATAAAAGAGAAAAATTTAAATGGTTGGGAAAGGCCATGGGATGTAGAAATATTTTTTTCACATTTACTTCCTTGTAAAAACAGGTAAATCATTAGGGATTTCGTACGGATAAGTACCCAGTGAACGGTTCGTTTATCTTTATATATTCTTCCGGGTGGGCGTTGTATTGGTTTTTCGGAAGTGTTAGACCTGTAAGAGAAAAATTTAAATGGTTGGGAAAGGCCATGGGATGTAGAAATATTTTTTTCACATTTACTTCCTTGTAAAAACAGGAAAATCGATAGGGATTTTCGTACGGATAAGTACCCAGTGAACGGTTCGTTTATCTTTATATATTCTTCCGGGTGGGCATTGTATTGGTTTTTCGGAAGTGTTACACCTGTAAGAGAAAAATTTAAATGGTTTGGAAAGGCCATGGGATTTAGAAATATTTTTTTCACATTTTACTTCCTTGTAAAAACAGGTAAATCAATAGTGATTTTCGTACGGATAAGTACCCAGTGAACGGTTCGTTTAGCTTTATATATTGTTCCGGGTGAGCGTTGTATTAGTTTTTCGGAAGTGTTAGACCTGTAAGAGAAAAATTTAAATGGTTGGGAAAGGCCATGGGATGTAGAAATATTTTTTTCACATTTACTTCCTTGTAAAAACAGGAAAATCGATAGGGATTTTCGTATGGATAAGTACCCAGTGAACGGTTCGTTTATCTTTATATATTCTTCCGGGTGGGCGTTGTATTGGTTTTTCGGAAGTGTTAGACCTGTAAGAGAAAAATTTAAATGGTTGGGAAAGGCCATGGGATGTAGAAATATTTTTTTCACATTTACTTCCTTGTAAAAACAGGAAAATCGATAGGGATTTTCGTACGGATAAGTACCCAGTGAACGGTTCGTTTATCTTTATATATTCTTCCGGGTGGGCGTTGTATTGGTTTTTCAGAAGTGTTAGACCTGTAAGAGAAAAATTTAAATGGTTGGGAAAGGCCATGGGATGTAGAAATATTTTTTTCACATTTACTTCCTTGTAAAAACAGGTAAATCAATAGGGTTTTTCGTACGGATAAGTACCCAGTGAACGGTTCGTTTAGCTTTATATATTGTTCCGGGTGGGCGTCGTATTGGTTTTTCGGAGGTGTTAGACCTGTAAGAGAAAAATTTAAAATATTGGGAAAGGCCATGGGATGTAGAAATATTTTTTTCACATTTTACTTCCTTGTAAAAACAGGAAAATCAATAAGGATTTTCGTACGGATAAGTACCCAGTGAACGGTTCGTTTACCTTTATATATTGTTCCGGGTGGGCGTTGTATTGGTTTTTCGGAGGTGTTAGACCTGTAAGAGAAAAATTTAAAATATTGGGAAAGGCCATGGGATGTAGAAATATTTTTTTCACATTTTACTTCCTTGTAAAAACAGGAAAATCAATAAGGATTTTCGTACGGATAAGTACCCTGTGAACGGTTCGTTTAGCTTTATATATTGTTCGGGGTGGGCGTTGTATTGGTTTTTCGGAAGTGTTAAACCTGTAAGAGAAAAATTTAAATGGTTGGGAAAGGCCATGGGATGTAGAAATATTTTTTTCACATTTTATTTCCTTGTAAAAACAGGTAAATCAATAGGGTTTTTCATACGGATAAGTGCCCAGTGAACGGTTCGTTTAGCTTTATATATTGTTCCGGGTGAGCGTTGTTTTGGTTTTTCGGAAGTGTTAGACCTGAAAGAGAAAAATTTAAATGGTTGGGAAAGGCCATTGGATGTAGAAATATTTTTTTCACATTTTACTTCCTTGTAAAAATAGGAAAATCGATAGGGATTTTCGTACGGATAAGTACCCAGTGAATGGTTCCTTTAGCTTTATATATTCTTCCGGGTGGGCGTTGTATTGTTTTTTCAGAAGTGTTAGACCTGAAAGAGAAAAATTTAAATGGTTGGGAAAGGCCATTGGATGTAGAAATATTTTTTTCACATTTTACTTCCTTGTAAAAATAGGAAAATCGATAGGGATTTTCGTACGGATAAGTACCCAGTGAACGGTTCCTTTAGCTTTATATATTCTTCCGGGTGGGCGTTGTATTGTTTTTTCGGAAGTGTTAGACCTGTAAGAGAAAAATTTAAATGGTTGGGAAAGGCCATGGGATGTAGAAATATTTTTTTCACATTTACTTCCTTGTAAAAACAGGTAAATCAATAGGGTTTTTCGTACGGATAAGTACCCAGTGAACGGTTCGTTTATCTTTATATATTCTTCCGGGTGGGCGTTGTATTGGTTTTTCGGAAGTGTTAGACCTGTAAGAGAAAAATTTAAATGGTTGGGAAAGGCCATGGGATGTAGAAATATTTTTTTCACATTTACTTCCTTGTAAAAACAGGAAAATCGATAGGGATTTTCGTACGGATAAGTACCCAGTGAACGGTTCGTTTATCTTTATATATTCTTCCGGGTGGGCGTTGTATTGGTTTTTCAGAAGTGTTAGACCTGTAAGAGAAAAATTTAAATGGTTGGGAAAGGCCATGGGATGTAGAAATATTTTTTTCACATTTACTTCCTTGTAAAAACAGGAAAATCGATAGGGATTTTCGTACGGATAAGTACCCAGTGAACGGTTCGTTTATCTTTATATATTCTTCCGGGTGGGCGTTGTATTGGTTTTTCAGAAGTGTTAGACCTGTAAGAGAAAAATTTAAATGGTTGGGAAAGGCCATGGGATGTAGAAATATTTTTTTCACATTTACTTCCTTGTAAAAACAGGTAAATCAATAGGGTTTTTCGTACGGATAAGTACCCAGTGAACGGTTCGTTTAGCTTTATATATTGTTCCGGGTGGGCGTCGTATTGGTTTTTCGGAGGTGTTAGACCTGTAAGAGAAAAATTTAAAATATTGGGAAAGGCCATGGGATGTAGAAATATTTTTTTCACATTTTACTTCCTTGTAAAAACAGGAAAATCAATAAGGATTTTCGTACGGATAAGTACCCTGTGAACGGTTCGTTTAGCTTTATATATTGTTCGGGGTGGGCGTTGTATTGGTTTTTCAGAAGTGTTAAACCTGTAAGAGAAAAATTTAAATGGTTGGGAAAGGCCATGGGATGTAGAAATATTTTTGCCACATTTTATTTCCTTGTAAAAACAGGTAAATCAATAGGGTTTTTCATACGGATAAGTGCCCAGTGAACGGTTCGTTTAGCTTTATATATTGTTCTGGGTGAGCGTTGTTTTGGTTTTTCGGAAGTGTTAGACCTGAAAGAGAAAAATTTAAATGGTTGGGAAAGGCCATTGGATGTAGAAATATTTTTTTCACATTTTACTTCCTTGTAAAAATAGGAAAATCGATAGGGATTTTCGTACGGATAAGTACCCAGTGAACGGTTCGTTTATCTTTATATATTCTTCCGGGTGGGCATTGTATTGGTTTTTCGGAAGTGTTACACCTGTAAGAGAAAAATTTAAATGGTTTGGAAAGGCCATGGGATTTAGAAATATTTTTTTCACATTTTACTTCCTTGTAAAAACAGGTAAATCAATAGTGATTTTCGTACGGATAAGTACCCAGTGAACGGTTCGTTTAGCTTTATATATTGTTCCGGGTGAGCGTTGTATTAGTTTTTCGGAAGTGTTAGACCTGTAAGAGAAAAATTTAAATGGTTGGGAAAGGCCATGGGATGTAGAAATATTTTTTTCACATTTACTTCCTTGTAAAAACAGGAAAATCGATAGGGATTTTCGTATGGATAAGTACCCAGTGAACGGTTCGTTTATCTTTATATATTCTTCCGGGTGGGCGTTGTATTGGTTTTTCGGAAGTGTTAGACCTGTAAGAGAAAAATTTAAATGGTTGGGAAAGGCCATGGGATGTAGAAATATTTTTTTCACATTTACTTCCTTGTAAAAACAGGAAAATCGATAGGGATTTTCGTACGGATAAGTACCCAGTGAACGGTTCGTTTATCTTTATATATTCTTCCGGGTGGGCGTTGTATTGGTTTTTCAGAAGTGTTAGACCTGTAAGAGAAAAATTTAAATGGTTGGGAAAGGCCATGGGATGTAGAAATATTTTTTTCACATTTACTTCCTTGTAAAAACAGGTAAATCAATAGGGTTTTTCGTACGGATAAGTACCCAGTGAACGGTTCGTTTAGCTTTATATATTGTTCCGGGTGGGCGTCGTATTGGTTTTTCGGAGGTGTTAGACCTGTAAGAGAAAAATTTAAAATATTGGGAAAGGCCATGGGATGTAGAAATATTTTTTTCACATTTTACTTCCTTGTAAAAACAGGAAAATCAATAAGGATTTTCGTACGGATAAGTACCCAGTGAACGGTTCGTTTACCTTTATATATTGTTCCGGGTGGGCGTCGTATTGGTTTTTCGGAGGTGTTAGACCTGTAAGAGAAAAATTTAAAATATTGGGAAAGGCCATGGGATGTAGAAATATTTTTTTCACATTTTACTTCCTTGTAAAAACAGGAAAATCAATAAGGATTTTCGTACGGATAAGTACCCTGTGAACGGTTCGTTTAGCTTTATATATTGTTCGGGGTGGGCGTTGTATTGGTTTTTCGGAAGTGTTAAACCTGTAAGAGAAAAATTTAAATGGTTGGGAAAGGCCATGGGATGTAGAAATATTTTTTTCACATTTTATTTCCTTGTAAAAACAGGTAAATCAATAGGGTTTTTCATACGGATAAGTGCCCAGTGAACGGTTCGTTTAGCTTTATATATTGTTCCGGGTGAGCGTTGTTTTGGTTTTTCGGAAGTGTTAGACCTGAAAGAGAAAAATTTAAATGGTTGGGAAAGGCCATTGGATGTAGAAATATTTTTTTCACATTTTACTTCCTTGTAAAAATAGGAAAATCGATAGGGATTTTCGTACGGATAAGTACCCAGTGAATGGTTCCTTTAGCTTTATATATTCTTCCGGGTGGGCGTTGTATTGTTTTTTCAGAAGTGTTAGACCTGAAAGAGAAAAATTTAAATGGTTGGGAAAGGCCATTGGATGTAGAAATATTTTTTTCACATTTTACTTCCTTGTAAAAATAGGAAAATCGATAGGGATTTTCGTACGGATAAGTACCCAGTGAACGGTTCCTTTAGCTTTATATATTCTTCCGGGTGGGCGTTGTATTGTTTTTTCGGAAGTGTTAGACCTGTAAGAGAAAAATTTAAATGGTTGGGAAAGGCCATGGGATGTAGAAATATTTTTTTCACATTTACTTCCTTGTAAAAACAGGTAAATCAATAGGGTTTTTCGTACGGATAAGTACCCAGTGAACGGTTCGTTTATCTTTATATATTCTTCCGGGTGGGCGTTGTATTGGTTTTTCGGAAGTGTTAGACCTGTAAGAGAAAAATTTAAATGGTTGGGAAAGGCCATGGGATGTAGAAATATTTCTTTCACATTTACTTCCTTGTAAAAACAGGAAAATCGATAGGGATTTTCGTACGGATAAGTACCCAGTGAACGGTTCGTTTATCTTTATATATTCTTCCGGGTGGGCGTTGTATTGGTTTTTCAGAAGTGTTAGACCTGTAAGAGAAAAATTTAAATGGTTGGGAAAGGCCATGGGATGTAGAAATATTTTTTTCACATTTACTTCCTTGTAAAAACAGGAAAATCGATAGGGATTTTCGTACGGATAAGTACCCAGTGAACGGTTCGTTTATCTTTATATATTCTTCCGGGTGGGCGTTGTATTGGTTTTTCAGAAGTGTTAGACCTGTAAGAGAAAAATTTAAATGGTTGGGAAAGGCCATGGGATGTAGAAATATTTTTTTCACATTTACTTCCTTGTAAAAACAGGTAAATCAATAGGGTTTTTCGTACGGATAAGTACCCAGTGAACGGTTCGTTTAGCTTTATATATTGTTCCGGGTGGGCGTCGTATTGGTTTTTCGGAGGTGTTAGACCTGTAAGAGAAAAATTTAAAATATTGGGAAAGGCCATGGGATGTAGAAATATTTTTTTCACATTTTACTTCCTTGTAAAAACAGGAAAATCAATAAGGATTTTCGTACGGATAAGTACCCTGTGAACGGTTCGTTTAGCTTTATATATTGTTCGGGGTGGGCGTTGTATTGGTTTTTCAGAAGTGTTAAACCTGTAAGAGAAAAATTTAAATGGTTGGGAAAGGCCATGGGATGTAGAAATATTTTTGCCACATTTTATTTCCTTGTAAAAACAGGTAAATCAATAGGGTTTTTCATACGGATAAGTGCCCAGTGAACGGTTCGTTTAGCTTTATATATTGTTCTGGGTGAGCGTTGTTTTGGTTTTTCGGAAGTGTTAGACCTGAAAGAGAAAAATTTAAATGGTTGGGAAAGGCCATTGGATGTAGAAATATTTTTTTCACATTTTACTTCCTTGTAAAAATAGGAAAATCGATAGGGATTTTCGTACGGATAAGTACCCAGTGAACGGTTCCTTTAGCTTTATATATTCTTCCGGGTGGGCGTTGTATTGTTTTTTCGGAAGTGTTAGACCTGTAAGAGAAAAATTTAAATGGTTGGGAAAGGCCATGGGATGTAGAAATATTTTTTTCACATTTACTTCCTTGTAAAAACAGGGAAATCAATAGGGTTTTTCGTACGGATAAGTACCCAGTGAACGGTTCATTTAGCTTTATATATTCTTCCGGGTGGGCGTTGTATTGGTTTTTCGGAAGTGTTAGACCTGTAAGAGAAAAATTTAAATGGTTGGGAAAGGCCATGGGATGTAGAAATATTTTTTTCACATTTTACTTCCTTGTAAAAACAGGAAAATCGATAGGGATTTTCGTACGGATAAGTACCCAGTGAACGGTTCGTTTAGCTTTATATATTGTTTCGGGTGGGCGTTGTATTGGTTTTTCGGAAGTGTTAGACATAAAAGAGAAAAATTTAAATGGTTGGGAAAGGCCATGGGATGTAGAAATATTTTTTTCACATTTACTTCCTTGTAAAAACAGGTAAATCAATAGGGATTTCGTACGGATAAGTACCCAGTGAACGGTTCGTTTATCTTTATATATTCTTCCGGGTGGGCATTATATTGGTTTTTTGGAAGTGTTACACCTGTAAGAGAAAAATTTAAATGGTTTGGAAAGGCCATGGGATTTAGAAATATTTTTTTCACATTTTACTTCCTTGTAAAAACAGGAAAATCAATAGGGATTTTCGTACGGATAAGTACCCTGTGAACGGTTCGTTTAGCTTTATATATTGTTCCGGGTGGGCGTTGTTTTGGTTTTTCGGAAGTGTTAGACCTGTAAGAGAAAAATTTAAATGGTTGGGAAAGGCCATGGGATGTAGAAATATTTTTTTCACATTTTACTTCCTTGTGAAAACATGAAAATCGATAGGGATTTTCGTACGGATATGTACCCAGTGAACAGTTCGTTTATCTTTATATATTCTTCCGGGTGGGCGTTGTATTGGTTTTTCGGAAGTGTTAGACCTGTAAGAGAAAAATTTAAATGGTTGGGAAAGGCCATGGGATGTAGAAATATTTTTTTCACATTTTAATTCCTTGTGAAAACAGGAATATCGATAGGGATTTTCGTACGGATAAGTACCCAGTGAACGGTTCGTTTATCTTTATATATTCTTCCGGGTGGGCATTGTATTGGTTTTTCGGAAGTGTTACACCTGTAAGAGAAAAATTTAAATGGTTTGGAAAGGCCATGGGATTTAGAAATATTTTTTTCACATTTTACTTCCTTGTAAAAACAGGTAAATCAATAGTGATTTTCGTACGGATAAGTACCCAGTGAACGGTTCGTTTAGCTTTATATATTGTTCCGGGTGAGCGTTGTATTAGTTTTTCGGAAGTGTTAGACCTGTAAGAGAAAAATTTAAATGGTTGGGAAAGGCCATGGGATGTAGAAATATTTTTTTCACATTTACTTCCTTGTAAAAACAGGAAAATCGATAGGGATTTTCGTATGGATAAGTACCCAGTGAACGGTTCGTTTATCTTTATATATTCTTCCGGGTGGGCGTTGTATTGGTTTTTCGGAAGTGTTAGACCTGTAAGAGAAAAATTTAAATGGTTGGGAAAGGCCATGGGATGTAGAAATATTTTTTTCACATTTACTTCCTTGTAAAAACAGGAAAATCGATAGGGATTTTCGTACGGATAAGTACCCAGTGAACGGTTCGTTTATCTTTATATATTCTTCCGGGTGGGCGTTGTATTGGTTTTTCAGAAGTGTTAGACCTGTAAGAGAAAAATTTAAATGGTTGGGAAAGGCCATGGGATGTAGAAATAATTTTTTCACATTTACTTCCTTGTAAAAACAGGTAAATCAATAGGGTTTTTCGTACGGATAAGTACCCAGTGAACGGTTCGTTTAGCTTTATATATTGTTCCGGGTGGGCGTCGTATTGGTTTTTCGGAGGTGTTAGACCTGTAAGAGAAAAATTTAAAATATTGGGAAAGGCCATGGGATGTAGAAATATTTTTTTCACATTTTACTTCCTTGTAAAAACAGGAAAATCAATAAGGATTTTCGTACGGATAAGTACCCAGTGAACGGTTCGTTTACCTTTATATATTGTTCCGGGTGGGCGTTGTATTGGTTTTTCGGAGGTGTTAGACCTGTAAGAGAAAAATTTAAAATATTGGGAAAGGCCATGGGATGTAGAAATATTTTTTTCACATTTTACTTCCTTGTAAAAACAGGAAAATCAATAAGGATTTTCGTACGGATAAGTACCCTGTGAACGGTTCGTTTAGCTTTATATATTGTTCGGGGTGGGCGTTGTATTGGTTTTTCGGAAGTGTTAAACCTGTAAGAGAAAAATTTAAATGGTTGGGAAAGGCCATGGGATGTAGAAATATTTTTTTCACATTTTATTTCCTTGTAAAAACAGGTAAATCAATAGGGTTTTTCATACGGATAAGTGCCCAGTGAACGGTTCGTTTAGCTTTATATATTGTTCCGGGTGAGCGTTGTTTTGGTTTTTCGGAAGTGTTAGACCTGAAAGAGAAAAATTTAAATGGTTGGGAAAGGCCATTGGATGTAGAAATATTTTTTTCACATTTACTTCCTTGTAAAAACAGGTAAATCAATAGGGATTTCGTACGGATAAGTACCCAGTGAACGGTTCGTTTATCTTTATATATTCTTCCGGGTGGGCATTATATTGGTTTTTTGGAAGTGTTACACCTGTAAGAGAAAAATTTAAATGGTTTGGAAAGGCCATGGGATTTAGAAATATTTTTTTCACATTTTACTTCCTTGTAAAAACAGGAAAATCAATAGGGATTTTCGTACGGATAAGTACCCTGTGAACGGTTCGTTTAGCTTTATATATTGTTCCGGGTGGGCGTTGTTTTGGTTTTTCGGAAGTGTTAGACCTGTAAGAGAAAAATTTAAATGGTTGGGAAAGGCCATGGGATGTAGAAATATTTTTTTCACATTTTACTTCCTTGTGAAAACATGAAAATCGATAGGGATTTTCGTACGGATATATACCCAGTGAACAGTTCGTTTATCTTTATATATTCTTCCGGGTGGGCGTTGTATTGGTTTTTCGGAAGTGTTAGACCTGTAAGAGAAAAATTTAAATGGTTGGGAAAGGCCATGGGATGTAGAAATATTTTTTTCACATTTACTTCCTTGTAAAAACAGGAAAATCGATAGGGATTTTCGTACGGATAAGTACCCAGTGAACGGTTCGTTTATCTTTATATATTCTTCCGGGTGGGCGTTGTATTGGTTTTTCGGAAGTGTTAGACCTGTAAGAGAAAAATTTAAATGGTTGGGAAAGGCCATGGGATGTAGAAATATTTTTTCCACATTTTAATTCCTTGTGAAAACAGGAAAATCGATAGGGATTTTCGTACGGATAAGTACCCATTGAACGGTTCGTTTATCTTTATATATTCTTCCGGGTGGGCGTTGTATTGGTTTTTCGGAAGTGTTAGACCTGTAAGAGAAAAATTTAAATGGTTGGGAAAGGCCATGGGATGTAGAAATATTTTTTTCACATTTACTTCCTTGTAAAAACAGGAAAATCGATAGGGATTTTCGTACGGATAAGTACCCAGTGAACGGTTCGTTTATCTTTATATATTCTTCCGGGTGGGCGTTGTATTGGTTTTTCGGAAGTGTTAGACCTGTAAGAGAAAAATTTAAATGGTTGGGAAAGGCCATGGGATGTAGAAATATTTTTTTCACATTTACTTCCTTGTAAAAACAGGAAAATCGATAGGGATTTTCGTACGGATAAGTACCCAGTGAACGGTTCGTTTATCTTTATATATTCTTCCGGGTGGGCGTTGTATTGGTTTTTCAGAAGTGTTAGACCTGTAAGAGAAAAATTTAAATGGTTGGGAAAGGCCATGGGATGTAGAAATATTTTTTTCACATTTACTTCCTTGTAAAAACAGGTAAATCAATAGGGTTTTTCGTACGGATAAGTACCCAGTGAACGGTTCGTTTAGCTTTATATATTGTTCCGGGTGGGCGTCGTATTGGTTTTTCGGAGGTGTTAGACCTGTAAGAGAAAAATTTAAAATATTGGGAAAGGCCATGGGATGTAGAAATATTTTTTTCACATTTTACTTCCTTGTAAAAACAGGAAAATCAATAAGGATTTTCGTACGGATAAGTACCCAGTGAACGGTTCGTTTACCTTTATATATTGTTCCGGGTGGGCGTTGTATTGGTTTTTCGGAGGTGTTAGACCTGTAAGAGAAAAATTTAAAATATTGGGAAAGGCCATGGGATGTAGAAATATTTTTTTCACATTTTACTTCCTTGTAAAAACAGGAAAATCAATAAGGATTTTCGTACGGATAAGTACCCTGTGAACGGTTCGTTTAGCTTTATATATTGTTCGGGGTGGGCGTTGTATTGGTTTTTCGGAAGTGTTAAACCTGTAAGAGAAAAATTTAAATGGTTGGGAAAGGCCATGGGATGTAGAAATATTTTTTTCACATTTACTTCCTTGTAAAAACAGGAAAATCGATAGGGATTTTCGTATGGATAAGTACCCAGTGAACGGTTCGTTTATCTTTATATATTCTTCCGGGTGGGCGTTGTATTGGTTTTTCGGAAGTGTTAGACGTGTAAGAGAAAAATTTAAATGGTTGGGAAAGGCCATGGGATGTAGAAATATTTTTTTCACATTTACTTCCTTGTAAAAACAGGAAAATCGATAGGGATTTTCGTACGGATAAGTACCCAGTGAACGGTTCGTTTATCTTTATATATTCTTCCGGGTGGGCGTTGTATTGGTTTTTCAGAAGTGTTAGACCTGTAAGAGAAAAATTTAAATGGTTGGGAAAGGCCATGGGATGTAGAAATATTTTTTTCACATTTACTTCCTTGTAAAAACAGGTAAATCAATAGGGTTTTTCGTACGGATAAGTACCCAGTGAACGGTTCGTTTAGCTTTATATATTGTTCCGGGTGGGCGTCGTATTGGTTTTTCGGAGGTGTTAGACCTGTAAGAGAAAAATTTAAAATATTGGGAAAGGCCATGGGATGTAGAAATATTTTTTTCACATTTTACTTCCTTGGAAAAACAGGAAAATCAATAAGGATTTTCGTACGGATAAGTACCCAGTGAACGGTTCGTTTACCTTTATATATTGTTCCGGGTGGGCGTTGTATTGGTTTTTCGGAGGTGTTAGACCTGTAAGAGAAAAATTTAAAATATTGGGAAAGGCCATGGGATGTAGAAATATTTTTTTCACATTTTACTTCCTTGTAAAAACAGGAAAATCAATAAGGATTTTCGTACGGATAAGTACCCTGTGAACGGTTCGTTTAGCTTTATATATTGTTCGGGGTGGGCGTTGTATTGGTTTTTCGGAAGTGTTAAACCTGTAAGAGAAAAATTTAAATGGTTGGGAAAGGCCATGGGATGTAGAAATATTTTTTTCACATTTTATTTCCTTGTAAAAACAGGTAAATCAATAGGGTTTTTCATACGGATAAGTGCCCAGTGAACGGTTCGTTTAGCTTTATATATTGTTCCGGGTGAGCGTTGTTTTGGTTTTTCGGAAGTGTTAGACCTGAAAGAGAAAAATTTAAATGGTTGGGAAAGGCCATGGGATGTAGAAATATTTTTTTCACAATTTAATTCCTTGTGAAAACAGGAAAATCGATAGGGATTTTCGTACGGATAAGTACCCATTGAACGGTTCGTTTATCTTTATATATTCTTCCGGGTGGGCGTTGTATTGGTTTTTCGGAAGTGTTAGACCTGTAAGAGAAAAATTTAAATGGTTGGGAAAGGCCATGGGATGTAGAAATATTTTTTTCACATTTACTTCCTTGTAAAAACAGGAAAATCGATAGGGATTTTCGTACGGATAAGTACCCAGTGAACGGTTCGTTTATCTTTATATATTCTACCGGGTGGGCATTGTATTGGTTTTTCGGAAGTGTTACACCTGTAAGAGAAAAATTTAAATGGTTTGGAAAGGCCATGGGATTTAGAAATATTTTTTTCACATTTTACTTCCTTGTAAAAACAGGTAAATCAATAGTGATTTTCGTACGGATAAGTACCCAGTGAACGGTTCGTTTAGCTTTATATATTGTTCCGGGTGAGTGTTGTATTAGTTTTTCGGAAGTGTTAGACCTGTAAGAGAAAAATTTAAATGGTTGGGAAAGGCCATGGGATGTAGAAATATTTTTTTCACATTTACTTCCTTGTAAAAACAGGAAAATCGATAGGGATTTTCGTATGGATAAGTACCCAGTGAACGGTTCGTTTATCTTTATATATTCTTCCGGGTGGGCGTTGTATTGGTTTTTCGGAAGTGTTAGACCTGTAAGAGAAAAATTTAAATGGTTGGGAAAGGCCATGGGATGTAGAAATATTTTTTTCACATTTACTTCCTTGTAAAAACAGGAAAATCGATAGGGATTTTCGTACGGATAAGTACCCAGTGAACGGTTCGTTTATCTTTATATATTCTTCCGGGTGGGCGTTGTATTGGTTTTTCAGAAGTGTTAGACCTGTAAGAGAAAAATTTAAATGGTTGGGAAAGGCCATGGGATGTAGAAATATTTTTTTCACATTTACTTCCTTGTAAAAACAGGTAAATCAATAGGGTTTTTCGTACGGATAAGTACCCAGTGAACGGTTCGTTTAGCTTTATATATTGTTCCGGGTGGGCGTCGTATTGGTTTTTCGGAGGTGTTAGACCTGTAAGAGAATAATTTAAAATATTGGGAAAGGCCATGGGATGTAGAAATATTTTTTTCACATTTTACTTCCTTGTAAAAACAGGAAAATCAATAAGGATTTTCGTACGGATAAGTACCCAGTGAACGGTTCGTTTACCTTTATATATTGTTCCGGGTGGGCGTTGTATTGGTTTTTCGGAGGTGTTAGACCTGTAAGAGAAAAATTTAAAATATTGGGAAAGGCCATGGGATGTAGAAATATTTTTTTCACATTTTACTTCCTTGTAAAAACAGGAAAATCAATAAGGATTTTCGTACGGATAAGTACCCTGTGAACGGTTCGTTTAGCTTTATATATTGTTCGGGGTGGGCGTTGTATTGGTTTTTCGGAAGTGTTAAACCTGTAAGAGAAAAATTTAAATGGTTGGGAAAGGCCATGGGATGTAGAAATATTTTTTTCACATTTTATTTCCTTGTAAAAACAGGTAAATCAATAGGGTTTTTCATACGGATAAGTGCCCAGTGAACGGTTCGTTTAGCTTTATATATTGTTCCGGGTGGGCGTTGTTTTGGTTTTTCGGAAGTGTTAGACCTGAAAGAGAAAAATTTAAATGGTTGGGAAAGGCCATTGGATGTAGAAATATTTTTTTCACATTTTACTTCCTTGTAAAAATAGGAAAATCGATAGGGATTTTCGTACGGATAAGTACCCAGTGAATGGTTCCTTTAGCTTTATATATTCTTCCGGGTGGGCGTTGTATTGTTTTTTCAGAAGTGTTAGACCTGTAAGAGAAAAATTTAAATGGTTGGGAAAGGCCATGGGATGTAGAAATATTTTTTTCACATTTACTTCCTTGTAAAAACAGGTAAATCAATAGGGTTTTTCGTACGGATAAGTACCCAGTGAACGGTTCGTTTAGCTTTATATATTGTTCCGGGTGGGCGTCGTATTGGTTTTTCGGAGGTGTTAGACCTGTAAGAGAATAATTTAAAATATTGGGAAAGGCCATGGGATGTAGAAATATTTTTTTCACATTTTACTTCCTTGTAAAAACAGGAAAATCAATAAGGATTTTCGTACGGATAAGTACCCAGTGAACGGTTCGTTTACCTTTATATATTGTTCCGGGTGGGCGTCGTATTGGTTTTTCGGAGGTGTTAGACCTGTAAGAGAAAAATTTAAATGGTTGGGAAAGGCCATGGGATGTAGAAATATTTTTTTCACAATTTAATTCCTTGTGAAAACAGGAAAATCGATAGGGATTTTCGTATGGATAAGTACCCATTGAACGGTTCGTTTATCTTTATATATTCTTCCGGGTGGGCGTTGTATTGGTTTTTCGGAAGTGTTAGACCTGTAAGAGAAAAATTTAAATGGTTGGGAAAGGCCATGGGATGTAGAAATATTTTTTTCACATTTACTTCCTTGTAAAAACAGGAAAATCGATAGGGATTTTCGTACGGATAAGTACCCAGTGAACGGTTCGTTTATCTTTATATATTCTTCCGGGTGGGCATTGTATTGGTTTTTCGGAAGTGTTACACCTGTAAGAGAAAAATTTAAATGGTTTGGAAAGGCCATGGGATTTAGAAATATTTTTTTCACATTTTACTTCCTTGTAAAAACAGGTAAATCAATAGTGATTTTCGTACGGATAAGTACCCAGTGAACGGTTCGTTTAGCTTTATATATTGTTCCGGGTGAGCGTTGTATTGGTTTTTCGGAAGTGTTAGACCTGTAAGAGAAAAATTTAAATGGTTGGGAAAGGCCATGGGATGTAGAAATATTTTTTTCACATTTACTTCCTTGTAAAAACAGGAAAATCGATAGGGATTTTCGTATGGATAAGTACCCAGTGAACGGTTCGTTTATCTTTATATATTCTTCCGGGTGGGCGTTGTATTGGTTTTTCGGAAGTGTTAGACCTGTAAGAGAAAAATTTAAATGGTTGGGAAAGGCCATGGGATGTAGAAATATTTTTTTCACATTTACTTCCTTGTAAAAACAGGAAAATCGATAGGGATTTTCGTACGGATAAGTACCCAGTGATCGGTTCGTTTATCTTTATATATTCTTCCGGGTGGGCGTTGTATTGGTTTTTCAGAAGTGTTAGACCTGTAAGAGAAAAATTTAAATGGTTGGGAAAGGCCATGGGATGTAGAAATATTTTTTTCACATTTACTTCCTTGTAAAAACAGGTAAATCAATAGGGTTTTTCGTAAGGATAAGTACCCAGTGAACGGTTCGTTTAGCTTTATATATTGTTCCAGGTGGGCGTCGTATTGGTTTTTCGGAGGTGTTAGACCTGTAAGAGAAAAATTTAAAATATTGGGAAAGGCCATGGGATGTAGAAATATTTTTTTCACATTTTACTTCCTTGTAAAAACAGGAAAATCAATAAGGATTTTCGTACGGATAAGTACCCAGTGAACGGTTCGTTTACCTTTATATATTGTTCCGGGTGGGCGTTGTATTGGTTTTTCGGAGGTGTTAGACCTGTAAGAGAAAAATTTAAAATATTGGGAAAGGCCATGGGATGTAGAAATATTTTTTTCACATTTTACTTCCTTGTAAAAACAGGAAAATCAATAAGGATTTTCGTACGGATAAGTACCCTGTGAACGGTTCGTTTAGCTTTATATATTGTTCGGGGTGGGCGTTGTATTGGTTTTTCGGAAGTGTTAAACCTGTAAGAGAAAAATTTAAATGGTTGGGAAAGGCCATGGGATGTAGAAATATTTTTTTCACATTTTACTTCCTTGTAAAAATAGGAAAATCGATAGGGATTTTCGTACGGATAAGTACCCAGTGAATGGTTCTTTTAGCTTTATATATTCTTCCGGGTGGGCGTTGTATTGTTTTTTCAGAAGTGTTAGACCTGTAAGAGAAAAATTTAAATGGTTGGGAAAGGCCATGGGATGTAGAAATATTTTTTTCACATTTACTTCCTTGTAAAAACAGGAAAATCGATAGGGATTTTCGTACGGATAAGTACCCAGTGAACGGTTCGTTTATCTTTATATATTCTTCCGGGTGGGCATTGTATTGGTTTTTCGGAAGTGTTACACCTGTAAGAGAAAAATTTAAATGGTTTGGAAAGGCCATGGGATTTAGAAATATTTTTTTCACATTTTACTTCCTTGTAAAAACAGGTAAATCAATAGTGATTTTCGTACGGATAAGTACCCAGTGAACGGTTCGTTTAGCTTTATATATTGTTCCGGGTGAGTGTTGTATTAGTTTTTCGGAAGTGTTAGACCTGTAAGAGAAAAATTTAAATGGTTGGGAAAGGCCATGGGATGTAGAAATATTTTTTTCACATTTACTTCCTTGTAAAAACAGGAAAATCGATAGGGATTTTCGTATGGATAAGTACCCAGTGAACGGTTCGTTTATCTTTATATATTCTTCCGGGTGGGCGTTGTATTGGTTTTTCGGAAGTGTTAGACCTGTAAGAGAAAAATTTAAATGGTTGGGAAAGGCCATGGGATGTAGAAATATTTTTTTCACATTTACTTCCTTGTAAAAACAGGAAAATCGATAGGGATTTTCGTACGGATAAGTACCCAGTGAACGGTTCGTTTATCTTTATATATTCTTCCGGGTGGGCGTTGTATTGGTTTTTCAGAAGTGTTAGACCTGTAAGAGAAAAATTTAAATGGTTGGGAAAGGCCATGGGATGTAGAAATATTTTTTTCACATTTACTTCCTTGTAAAAACAGGTAAATCAATAGGGTTTTTCGTACGGATAAGTACCCAGTGAACGGTTCGTTTAGCTTTATATATTGTTCCGGGTGGGCGTCGTATTGGTTTTTCGGAGGTGTTAGACCTGTAAGAGAATAATTTAAAATATTGGGAAAGGCCATGGGATGTAGAAATATTTTTTTCACATTTTACTTCCTTGTAAAAACAGGAAAATCAATAAGGATTTTCGTACGGATAAGTACCCAGTGAACGGTTCGTTTACCTTTATATATTGTTCCGGGTGGGCGTTGTATTGGTTTTTCAGAGGTGTTAGACCTGTAAGAGAAAAATTTAAAATATTGGGAAAGGCCATGGGATGTAGAAATATTTTTTTCACATTTTACTTCCTTGTAAAAACAGGAAAATCAATAGGGATTTTCGTACGGATAAGTACCCTGTGAACGGTTCGTTTAGCTTTATATATTGTTCGGGGTGGGCGTTATATTGGTTTTTCGGAAGTGTTAAACCTGTAAGAGAAAAATTTAAATGGTTGGGAAAGGCCATGGGATGTAGAAATATTTTTTTCACATTTTATTTCCTTGTAAAAACAGGTAAATCAATAGGGTTTTACATACGGATAAGTGCCCAGTGAACGGTTCGTTTAGCTTTATATATTGTTCCGGGTGGGCGTTGTTTTGGTTTTTCGGAAGTGTTAGACCTGAAAGAGAAAAATTTAAATGGTTGGGAAAGGCCATTGGATGTAGAAATATTTTTTTCACATTTTACTTCCTTGTAAAAATAGGAAAATCGATAGGGATTTTCGTACGGATAAGTACCCAGTGAATGGTTCCTTTAGCTTTATATATTCTTCCGGGTGGGCGTTGTATTGTTTTTTCAGAAGTGTTAGACCTGTAAGAGAAAAATTTAAATGGTTGGGAAAGGCCATGGGATGTAGAAATATTTTTTTCACATTTACTTCCTTGTAAAAACAGGTAAATCAATAGGGTTTTTCGTACGGATAAGTACCCAGTGAACGGTTCGTTTAGCTTTATATATTGTTCCGGGTGGGCGTCGTATTGGTTTTTCGGAGGTGTTAGACCTGTAAGAGAATAATTTAAAATATTGGGAAAGGCCATGGGATGTAGAAATATTTTTTTCACATTTTACTTCCTTGTAAAAACAGGAAAATCAATAAGGATTTTCGTACGGATAAGTACCCAGTGAACGGTTCGTTTACCTTTATATATTGTTCCGGGTGGGCGTCGTATTGGTTTTTCGGAGGTGTTAGACCTGTAAGAGAAAAATTTAAATGGTTGGGAAAGGCCATGGGATGTAGAAATATTTTTTTCACAATTTAATTCCTTGTGAAAACAGGAAAATCGATAGGGATTTTCGTACGGATAAGTACCCATTGAACGGTTCGTTTATCTTTATATATTCTTCCGGGTGGGCGTTGTATTGGTTTTTCGGAAGTGTTAGACCTGTAAGAGAAAAATTTAAATGGTTGGGAAAGGCCATGGGATGTAGAAATATTTTTTTCACATTTACTTCCTTGTAAAAACAGGAAAATCGATAGGGATTTTCGTACGGATAAGTACCCAGTGAACGGTTCGTTTATCTTTATATATTCTTCCGGGTGGGCATTGTATTGGTTTTTCGGAAGTGTTACACCTGTAAGAGAAAAATTTAAATGGTTTGGAAAGGCCATGGGATTTAGAAATATTTTTTTCACATTTTACTTCCTTGTAAAAACAGGTAAATCAATAGTGATTTTCGTACGGATAAGTACCCAGTGAACGGTTCGTTTAGCTTTATATATTGTTCCGGGTGAGCGTTGTATTAGTTTTTCGGAAGTGTTAGACCTGTAAGAGAAAAATTTAAATGGTTGGGAAAGGCCATGGGATGTAGAAATATTTTTTTCACATTTACTTCCTTGTAAAAACAGGAAAATCGATAGGGATTTTCGTACGGATAAGTACCCAGTGAACGGTTCGTTTATCTTTATATATTCTTCCGGGTGGGCGTTTTATTGGTTTTTCAGAAGTGTTAGACCTGTAAGAGAAAAATTTAAATGGTTGGGAAAGGCCATGGGATGTAGAAATATTTTTTTCACATTTACTTCCTTGTAAAAACAGGTAAATCAATAGGGTTTTTCGTACGGATAAGTACCCAGTGAACGGTTCGTTTAGCTTTATATATTGTTCCAGGTGGGCGTCGTATTGGTTTTTCGGAGGTGTTAGACCTGTAAGAGAAAAATTTAAAATATTGGGAAAGGCCATGGGATGTAGAAATATTTTTTTCACATTTTACTTCCTTGTAAAAACAGGAAAATCAATAAGGATTTTCGTACGGATAAGTACCCTGTGAACGGTTCGTTTAGCTTTATATATTGTTCGGGGTGGGCGTTATATTGGTTTTTCGGAAGTGTTAAACCTGTAAGAGAAAAATTTAAATGGTTGGGAAAGGACATGGGATGTAGAAATATTTTTTTCACATTTTATTTCCTTGTAAAAACAGGTAAATCAATAGGGTTTTACATACGGATAAGTGCCCAGTGAACGGTTCGTTTAGCTTTATATATTGTTCCGGGTGGGCGTTGTTTTGGTTTTTCGGAAGTGTTAGACCTGAAAGAGAAAAATTTAAATGGTTGGGAAAGGCCATTGGATGTAGAAATATTTTTTTCACATTTTACTTCCTTGTAAAAATAGGAAAATCGATAGGGATTTTCGTACGGATAAGTACCCAGTGAATGGTTCCTTTAGCTTTATATATTGTTCCGGGTGAGTGTTGTATTAGTTTTTCGGAAGTGTTAGACCTGTAAGAGAAAAATTTAAATGGTTGGGAAAGGCCATGGGATGTAGAAATATTTTTTTCACATTTACTTCCTTGTAAAAACAGGAAAATCGATAGGGATTTTCGTATGGATAAGTACCCAGTGAACGGTTCGTTTATCTTTATATATTCTTCCGGGTGGGCGTTGTATTGGTTTTTCGGAAGTGTTAGACCTGTAAGAGAAAAATTTAAATGGTTGGGAAAGGCCATGGGATGTAGAAATATTTTTTTCACATTTACTTCCTTGTAAAAACAGGAAAATCGATAGGGATTTTCGTACGGATAAGTACCCAGTGAACGGTTCGTTTATCTTTATATATTCTTCCGGGTGGGCGTTGTATTGGTTTTTCAGAAGTGTTAGACCTGTAAGAGAAAAATTTAAATGGTTGGGAAAGGCCATGGGATGTAGAAATATTTTTTTCACATTTACTTCCTTGTAAAAACAGGTAAATCAATAGGGTTTTTCGTACGGATAAGTACCCAGTGAACGGTTCGTTTAGCTTTATATATTGTTCCGGGTGGGCGTCGTATTGGTTTTTCGGAGGTGTTAGACCTGTAAGAGAATAATTTAAAATATTGGGAAAGGCCATGGGATGTAGAAATATTTTTTTCACATTTTACTTCCTTGTAAAAACAGGAAAATCAATAAGGATTTTCGTACGGATAAGTACCCAGTGAACGGTTCGTTTACCTTTATATATTGTTCCGGGTGGGCGTTGTATTGGTTTTTCAGAGGTGTTAGACCTGTAAGAGAAAAATTTAAAATATTGGGAAAGGCCATGGGATGTAGAAATATTTTTTTCACATTTTACTTCCTTGTAAAAACAGGAAAATCAATAAGGATTTTCGTACGGATAAGTACCCTGTGAACGGTTCGTTTAGCTTTATATATTGTTCGGGGTGGGCGTTATATTGGTTTTTCGGAATTGTTAAACCTGTAAGAGAAAAATTTAAATGGTTGGGAAAGGCCATGGGATGTAGAAATATTTTTTTCACATTTTATTTCCTTGTAAAAACAGGTAAATCAATAGGGTTTTACATACGGATAAGTGCCCAGTGAACGGTTCGTTTAGCTTTATATATTGTTCCGGGTGGGCGTTGTTTTGGTTTTTCGGAAGTGTTAGACCTGAAAGAGAAAAATTTAAATGGTTGGGAAAGGCCATTGGATGTAGAAATATTTTTTTCACATTTTACTTCCTTGTAAAAATAGGAAAATCGATAGGGATTTTCGTACGGATAAGTACCCAGTGAACGGTTCGTTTAGCTTTATATATTGTTCCGGGTGGGCGTCGTATTGGTTTTTCGGAGGTGTTAGACCTGTAAGAGAATAATTTAAAATATTGGGAAAGGCCATGGGATGTAGAAATATTTTTTTCACATTTTACTTCCTTGTAAAAACAGGAAAATCAATAAGGATTTTCGTACGGATAAGTACCCAGTGAACGGTTCGTTTACCTTTATATATTGTTCCGGGTGGGCGTCGTATTGGTTTTTCGGAGGTGTTAGACCTGTAAGAGAAAAATTTAAATGGTTGGGAAAGGCCATGGGATGTAGAAATATTTTTTTCACAATTTAATTCCTTGTGAAAACAGGAAAATCGATAGGGATTTTCGTACGGATAAGTACCCATTGAACGG
The DNA here is from genome assembly GCF_049243985.1 of Paroedura picta. Taxonomy (NCBI): domain Eukaryota; kingdom Metazoa; phylum Chordata; class Lepidosauria; order Squamata; family Gekkonidae; genus Paroedura; species Paroedura picta. The sequence goes on along the minus strand of NW_027518620.1, from coordinate 2,847,662 downwards.
TTCGTTTATCTTTATATATTCTTCCGGGTGGGCGTTGTATTGGTTTTTCGGAAGTGTTAGACCTGTAAGAGAAAAATTTAAATGGTTGGGAAAGGCCATGGGATGTAGAAATATTTTTTTCACATTTACTTCCTTGTAAAAACAGGAAAATCGATAGGGATTTTCGTACGGATAAGTACCCAGTGAACGGTTCGTTTATCTTTATATATTCTTCCGGGTGGGCATTGTATTGGTTTTTCGGAAGTGTTACACCTGTAAGAGAAAAATTTAAATTGTTTTTTAAAGGCCATGGGATTTAGAAATATTTTTTTCACATTTTACTTCCTTGTAAAAACAGGTAAATCAATAGTGATTTTCGTACGGATAAGTACCCAGTGAACGGTTCGTTTAGCTTTATATATTGTTCCGGGTGAGCGTTGTATTAGTTTTTCGGAAGTGTTAGACCTGTAAGAGAAAAATTTAAATGGTTGGGAAAGGCCATGGGATGTAGAAATATTTTTTTCACATTTACTTCCTTGTAAAAACAGGAAAATCGATAGGGATTTTCGTACGGATAAGTACCCAGTGAACGGTTCGTTTATCTTTATATATTCTTCCGGGTGGGCGTTTTATTGGTTTTTCAGAAGTGTTAGACCTGTAAGAGAAAAATTTAAATGGTTGGGAAAGGCCATGGGATGTAGAAATATTTTTTGCACATTTACTTCCTTGTAAAAACAGGTAAATCAATAGGGTTTTTCGTACGGATAAGTACCCAGTGAACGGTTCGTTTAGCTTTATATATTGTTCCAGGTGGGCGTCGTATTGGTTTTTCGGAGGTGTTAGACCTGTAAGAGAAAAATTTAAAATATTGGGAAAGGCCATGGGATGTAGAAATATTTTTTTCACATTTTACTTCCTTGTAAAAACAGGAAAATCAATAAGGATTTTCGTACGGATAAGTACCCTGTGAACGGTTCGTTTAGCTTTATATATTGTTCGGGGTGGGCGTTATATTGGTTTTTCGGAAGTGTTAAACCTGTAAGAGAAAAATTTAAATGGTTGGGAAAGGACATGGGATGTAGAAATATTTTTTTCACATTTTATTTCCTTGTAAAAACAGGTAAATCAATAGGGTTTTACATACGGATAAGTGCCCAGTGAACGGTTCGTTTAGCTTTATATATTGTTCCGGGTGGGCGTTGTTTTGGTTTTTCGGAAGTGTTAGACCTGAAAGAGAAAAATTTAAATGGTTGGGAAAGGCCATTGGATGTAGAAATATTTTTTTCACATTTTACTTCCTTGTAAAAATAGGAAAATCGATAGGGATTTTCGTACGGATAAGTACCCAGTGAATGGTTCCTTTAGCTTTATATATTCTTCCGGGTGGGCGTTGTATTGTTTTTTCAGAAGTGTTAGACCTGTAAGAGAAAAATTTAAATGGTTGGGAAAGGCCATGGGATGTAGAAATATTTTTTTCACATTTACTTCCTTGTAAAAACAGGTAAATCAATAGGGTTTTTCGTACGGATAAGTACCCAGTGAACGGTTCGTTTAGCTTTATATATTGTTCCGGGTGGGCGTCGTATTGGTTTTTCGGAGGTGTTAGACCTGTAAGAGAATAATTTAAAATATTGGGAAAGGCCATGGGATGTAGAAATATTTTTTTCACATTTTACTTCCTTGTAAAAACAGGAAAATCAATAAGGATTTTCGTACGGATAAGTACCCAGTGAACGGTTCGTTTACCTTTATATATTGTTCCGGGTGGGCGTCGTATTGGTTTTTCGGAGGTGTTAGACCTGTAAGAGAAAAATTTAAATGGTTGGGAAAGGCCATGGGATGTAGAAATATTTTTTTCACAATTTAATTCCTTGTGAAAACAGGAAAATCGATAGGGATTTTCGTACGGATAAGTACCCATTGAACGGTTCGTTTATCTTTATATATTCTTCCGGGTGGGCGTTGTATTGGTTTTTCGGAAGTGTTAGACCTGTAAGAGAAAAATTTAAATGGTTGGGAAAGGCCATGGGATGTAGAAATATTTTTTTCACATTTACTTCCTTGTAAAAACAGGAAAATCGATAGGGATTTTCGTACGGATAAGTACCCAGTGAACGGTTCGTTTATCTTTATATATTCTTCCGGGTGGGCATTGTATTGGTTTTTCGGAAGTGTTACACCTGTAAGAGAAAAATTTAAATGGTTTGGAAAGGCCATGGGATTTAGAAATATTTTTTTCACATTTTACTTCCTTGTAAAAACAGGTAAATCAATAGTGATTTTCGTACGGATAAGTACCCAGTGAACGGTTCGTTTAGCTTTATATATTGTTCCGGGTGAGCGTTGTATTAGTTTTTCGGAAGTGTTAGACCTGTAAGAGAAAAATTTAAATGGTTGGGAAAGGCCATGGGATGTAGAAATATTTTTTTCACATTTACTTCCTTGTAAAAACAGGAAAATCGATAGGGATTTTCGTACGGATAAGTACCCAGTGAACGGTTCGTTTATCTTTATATATTCTTCCGGGTGGGCGTTTTATTGGTTTTTCAGAAGTGTTAGACCTGTAAGAGAAAAATTTAAATGGTTGGGAAAGGCCATGGGATGTAGAAATATTTTTTTCACATTTACTTCCTTGTAAAAACAGGTAAATCAATAGGGTTTTTCGTACGGATAAGTACCCAGTGAACGGTTCGTTTAGCTTTATATATTGTTCCAGGTGGGCGTCGTATTGGTTTTTCGGAGGTGTTAGACCTGTAAGAGAAAAATTTAAAATATTGGGAAAGGCCATGGGATGTAGAAATATTTTTTTCACATTTTACTTCCTTGTAAAAACAGGAAAATCAATAAGGATTTTCGTACGGATAAGTACCCAGTGAACGGTTCGTTTACCTTTATATATTGTTCCGGGTGGGCGTTGTATTGGTTTTTCGGAGGTGTTAGACCTGTAAGAGAAAAATTTAAAATATTGGGAAAGGCCATGGGATGTAGAAATATTTTTTTCACATTTTACTTCCTTGTAAAAACAGGAAAATCAATAAGGATTTTCGTACGGATAAGTACCCTGTGAACGGTTCGTTTAGCTTTATATATTGTTCGGGGTGGGCGTTGTATTGGTTTTTCGGAAGTGTTAAACCTGTAAGAGAAAAATTTAAATGGTTGGGAAAGGCCATGGGATGTAGAAATATTTTTTTCACATTTTATTTCCTTGTAAAAACAGGTAAATCAATAGGGTTTTTCATACGGATAAGTGCCCAGTGAACGGTTCGTTTAGCTTTATATATTGTTCCGGGTGAGCGTTGTTTTGGTTTTTCGGAAGTGTTAGACCTGAAAGAGAAAAATTTAAATGGTTGGGAAAGGCCATTGGATGTAGAAATATTTTTTTCACATTTTACTTCCTTGTAAAAATAGGAAAATCGATAGGGATTTTCGTACGGATAAGTACCCAGTGAATGGTTCCTTTAGCTTTATATATTCTTCCGGGTGGGCGTTGTATTGTTTTTTCAGAAGTGTTAGACCTGTAAGAGAAAAATTTAAATGGTTGGGAAAGGCCATGGGATGTAGAAATATTTTTTTCACATTTACTTCCTTGTAAAAACAGGTAAATCAATAGGGTTTTTCGTACGGATAAGTACCCAGTGAACGGTTCATTTAGCTTTATATATTCTTCCGGGTGGGCGTTGTATTGGTTTTTCGGAAGTGTTAGACCTGTAAGAGAAAAATTTAAATGGTTGGGAAAGGCCATGGGATGTAGAAATATTTTTTTCACATTTTACTTCCTTGTAAAAACAGGAAAATCGATAGGGATTTTCGTACGGATAAGTACCCAGTGAACGGTTCGTTTAGCTTTATATATTGTTTCGGGTGGGCGTTGTATTGGTTTTTCGGAAGTGTTAGACATAAAAGAGAAAAATTTAAATGGTTGGGAAAGGCCATGGGATGTAGAAATATTTTTTTCACATTTACTTCCTTGTAAAAACAGGTAAATCAATAGGGATTTCGTACGGATAAGTACCCAGTGAACGGTTCGTTTAGCTTTATATATTGTTCCGGGTGGGCGTTGTATTGGTTTTTCGGAAGTGTTAGACCTGTAAGAGAAAAATTTAAATGGTTGGGAAAGGCCATGGGATGTAGAAATATTTTTTTCACATTTTATTTCCTTTCAAAAACACGTATATCAATAGGGATTTTCGTACGGATAAGTACCCAGTGAACGGTTCGTTTAGCTTTATATATTGTTCCGGGTGGGCGTTGTATTGGTTTTTCGGATGTGTTAGACCTGAAAGAGAAAAATTTAAATGGTTGGGAAAGGCCATGGGATGTAGAAATATTTTTTTCACATTTTACTTCCTTGTAAAAACAGGAAAATCGATAGGGATTTTCGTACGGATAAGTACCCAGTGAACGGTTCGTTTAGCTTTATATATTCTTCCGGGTGGGCGTTGTATTGTTTTTTCGGAAGTGTTAGACATGTAAGAGAAAAATTTAAATGGTTGGGAAAGGCCATGGGATGTAGAAATATTTTTTTCACATTTACTTCCTTGTAAAAACAGGTAAATCAATAGGGTTTTTCGTATGGATAAGTACCCAGTGAACGGTTCGTTTAGCTTTATATATTGTTCCGGGTGGGCATTGTATTGGTTTTTCGGAAGTGTTAGACCTGTAAGAGAAAAATTTAAATGGTTGGGAAAGGCCATGGGATGTAGAAATATTTTTTTCACATTTTAATTCCTTATGAACACAGGAAAATCGATAGGGATTTTCGTACGGATAAGTACCCAGTGAACGGTTCGTTTATCTTTATATATTCTTCCGGGTGGGCGTTGTATTGGTTTTTCGGAAGTTTTTGACCTGAAAGAGAAAAATTTAAATGGTTGGGAAAGGCCATGGGATGTAGAAATATTTTTTTCACATTTTACTTCCTTGTAAAAACAGGAAAATCGATAGGGATTTTCGTACGGATAAGTACCCAGTGAACGGTTCGTTTAGCTTTATATATTGTTCCTGGTGGGCGTTGTATGGGTTTTTCGCATGTGTTAGACCTGTAAGAGAAAAATTTAAATGGTTGGGAAAGGCCATGGGATGTAGAAATATTTTTTTCACATTTTACTTCCTTGTAAAAACAGGTAAATCAATAGTGATTTTCGTACGGATAAGTACCCAGTGAACGGTTCGTTTAGCTTTATATATTCTTCCGGGTGGGCGTTGTATTGGTTTTTCGGAAGTGTTAGACCTGTAAGAGAAAAATTTAAATGGTTGGGAAAGGCCATGGGATGTAGAAATATTTTTTTCACATTTTAATTCCTTGTGAACACAGGAAAATCGATCGGGATTTTCGTACGGATAAGTACCCAGTGAACGGTTCGTTTATCTTTATATATTCTTCCGGGTGGGCGTTGTATTGGTTTTTCGGAAGTGTTTGACCTGAAAGAGAAAAATTTAAATGGTTGGGAAAGGCCATGGGATGTAGAAATATTTTTTTCACATTTTACTTCCTTGTAAAAACAGGAAAATCGATAGGGATTTTCGTACGGATAAGTACCCAGTGAACGGTTCGTTTAGCTTTATATATTGTTCCTGGTGGGCGTTGTATGGGTTTTTCGCATGTGTTAGACCTGTAAGAGAAAAATTTAAATGGTTGGGAAAGGCCATGGGATGTAGAAATATTTTTTTCACATTTTACTTCCTTGTAAAAACAGGTAAATCAATAGTGATTTTCGTACGGATAAGTACCCAGTGAACGGTTCGTTTAGCTTTATATATTCTTCCTGGTGGGCGTTGTATTGGTTTTTCAGAAGTGTTAGACCTGTAAGAGAAAAATTTAAATGGTTGGGAAAGGCCATGGGATGTAGAAATATTTTTTTCACATTTACTTCCTTGTAAAAACAGGAAAATCGATAGGGATTTTCGTACGGATAAGTACCCAGTGAATGGTTCGTTTACCTTTATATATTTTTCCGGGTGGGCGTTGTATTGGTTTTTCGGAAGTGTTAGACCTGTAAGAGAAAAATTTAAATGGTTGGGAAAGGCCATGGGATGTAGAAATATTTTTTTCACATTTTATTTCCTTGTAAAAACAGGTAAATCAATAGGGTTTTTCGTACGGATAAGTACCCAGTGAACGGTTCATTTAGCTTTATATATTGTTCCGGGTGGGCGGTGTTTTGGTTTTTCGGAAGTGTTAGACTTGTAAGAGAAAAATTTAAATGGTTGGGAAAGGCCATGGGATGTAGAAATATTTTTTTTCACATTTTACTTCCTTGTAAAAACAGGAAAATCGATAGGGATTTTCGTACGGATAAGTACCCAGTGAACGGTTCGTTTATCTTTATATATTCTTCCGGGTGGGTGTTGTATTGGTTTTTCGGAAGTGTTACACCTGTAAGAGAAAAATTTAAATGGTTTGGAAAGGCCATGGGATTTAGAAATTTTTTTTCCACATTTTACTTCCTTGTAAAAACAGGTAAATCAATAGGGATTTTCGTACGGATAAGTACCCAGTGAACGGTTCGTTTAGCATTATATATTGTTCCGGGTGAGCGTTGTATTGGTTTTTCGGAAGTATTAGACCTGTAAGATAAAAATTGAAATGGTTGGGAAAGGCCATGGGATGTAGAAATATTTTTTTCACATTTTACTTCCTTGTAAAAACAGGAAAATCAATAAGGATTTTCGTACGGATAAGTACCCTGCGAACGGTTCGTTTAGCTTTATATATTGTTCGGGGTGGGCGTTGTATTGGTTTTTCGGAAGTGTTAAACCTGTAAGAGAAAAATTTAAATGGTTGGGAAAGGCCATGGGATGTAGAAATATTTTTTTCACATTTTATTTCCTTGTAAAAACAGGTAAATCAATAGGGTTTTTCATACGGATAAGTGCCCAGTGAACGGTTCGTTTAGCTTTATATATTGTTCCGGGTGAGCGTTGTTTTGGTTTTTCGGAAGTGTTAGACCTGAAAGAGAAAAATTTAAATGGTTGGGAAAGGCCATTGGATGTAGAAATATTTTTTTCACATTTACTTCCTTGTAAAAACAGGTAAATCAATAGGGATTTCGTACGGATAAGTACCCAGTGAACGGTTCGTTTATCTTTATATATTCTTCCGGGTGGGCATTATATTGGTTTTTTGGAAGTGTTACACCTGTAAGAGAAAAATTTAAATGGTTTGGAAAGGCCATGGGATTTAGAAATATTTTTTTCACATTTTACTTCCTTGTAAAAACAGGTAAATCAATAGTGATTTTCGTACGGATAAGTACCCAGTGAACGGTTCGTTTAGCTTTATATATTGTTCCGGGTGAGCGTTGTATTAGTTTTTCGGAAGTGTTAGACCTGTAAGAGAAAAATTTAAATGGTTGGGAAAGGCCATGGGATGTAGAAATATTTTTTTCACATTTTATTTCCTTGTAAAAACAGGTAAATCAATAGGGTTTTTCGTACGGATAAGTACCCAGTGAACGGTTCGTTTAGCTTTATATATTGTTCCGGGTGGGCGTTGTTTTGGTTTTTCGGAAGTGTTAGACCTGTAAGAGAAAAATTTAAATGGTTGGGAAAGGCCATGGGATGTAGAAATATTTTTTCACATTTTACTTCCTTGTAAAAACAGGAAAATCGATAGGGATTTTCGTATGGATAAGTACCCAGTGAACGGTTAGTTTATCTTTATATATTCTTCCGGGTGGGCGTTGGATTGGTTTTTCGGAAGTGTTACACCTGTAAGAGAAAAATTTAAATGGTTTGGAAAGGCCATGGGATTTAGAAATTTTTTTTTCACATTTTACTTCCTTGTAAAAACAGGAAAATCGATAGGGAGTTTCGTATGGATAAGTACCCAGTGAACGGTTCGTTTAGCTTTATATATTGTTCCGGGTGAGCGTTGTATTGGTTTTTCGGAAGTTTTAGACCTGTAAGAGAAAGATTTAAAAGGTTGGGAAAGGCCATGGGATGTAGAAATATTATTTTCACATTTACTTTCTTGTAAAAACAGGTAAATCAGTAGGGATTTTCGTACGGATAAGTACCCAGTGAACGGTTCGTTTAGCTTTATATATTGTTCCGGGTGGGCGTCGTATTGGTTTTTCAGAAGTGTTAGACCTGTAAGAGAAAAATTTAAATGATTGGGAAAGGCCATGGGATGTAGAAATATTTTTTTCACTTTTTACTTCCTTGTAAAAACAGGAAAATCAATAAGGATTTTCGTACGGATAAATACCCTGTGAACGGTTCGTTTAGCTTTATATATTGTTCCGTGTGGGCGTTGTATTGGTTTTTCGGAAGTGTTAAACCTGTAAGAGAAAAATTTAAATGGTTGGGAAAGGCCACGGGATGTAGAAATATTTTTTTTCACATTTACTTCCTTGTAAAAACAGGTAAATCAATAGGGTTTTTCGTACGGATAAGTACCCAGTGAACAGTTCGTTTAGCTTTATATATTGTTCCGGGTGGGCGTCGTATTGGTTTTTCGCATGTGTTAGACCTTTAAGAGAAAAATTTAAATGATTGGGAAAGGCCATGGGATGTAGAAATATTTTTTTCACATTTTACTTCCTTGTAAAAACAGGAAAATCAATAAGGATTTTCGTACGGATAAGTACCCTGAGAACGGTTCGTTTAGCTTTATATATTGTTCCGGGTGGGCGTTGTATTGGTTTTTCGGAAGTGTTAAACCTGTAAGAGAAAAATTTAAATGGTTGGGAAAGGCCATGGGATGTAGAAATATTTTTTTCACATTTTATTTCCTTGTAAAAACAGGTAAATCAATAGGGTTTTTCGTACGGATAAGTGCCCAGTGAACGGTTCGTTTCGCTTTATATATTGTTCCGGGTGAGCGTTGTTTAGGTTTTTCGGAAGTGTTAGACCTGAAAGAGAAAAATTTAAATGGTTGGGAAAGGCCATGGGATGTAGAAATATTTTTTTCACATTTTACTTCCTTGTAAAAACAGGAAAATCTATAGGGATTTACGTACGGATAAGTACCCAGTGAACGGTTCGTTTAGCTTTATATATTCTTCCGGGTGGGCGTTGTATTGTTTTTTCGGAAGTGTTAGACCTGTAAGAGAAAAATTTAAATGGTTGGGAAAGGCCATGGGATGTAGAAATATTTTTTTCACATTTTACTTCCTTGTAAAAACAGGAAAATCGATAGGGATTTTCGTACGGATAAGTACCCAGTGAACGGTTCGTTTAGCTTTATATATTCTTCTGGGTGGGCGTTGTATTGTTTTTTCGGAAGTGTTAGACCTGTAAGAGAAAAATTTAAATGGTTGGGAAAGGCCATGGGATGTAGAAATATTTTTTTCACATTTACTTCCTTGTAAAAACAGGTAAATCAATAGGGTTTTTCGTACGGATAAGTACCCAGTGAACGGTTCGTTTAGCTTTATATATTGTTCCGGGTGGGCATTGTATTGGTTTTTCGGAAGTGTTAGACCTGTAAGAGAAAAATTTAAATGGTTGGGAAAGGCCATGGGATGTAGAAATATTTTTTTCACGTTTTAATTACTTGTGAAAACAGGAAAATCGATAGGGATTTTCGTACGGATAAGTACCCAGTGAACGGTTCGTTTATCTTTATATATTCTTCCGGGTGGGCGTTGTTTTGTTTTTTTGGAAGTGTTAGACCTTTAAGAGAAAAATTTAAATGGTTGGGAAAGGCCATGGGATGTAGAAATATTTTTTTCACATTTACTTCCTTGTAAAAATAGGAAAATCGATAGGGATTTTCGTACGGATAAGTACCCAGTGAACGGTTCGTTTAGCTTTATATATTGTTCCTGGTGGGCATTGTATTGGTTTTTCGGAGGTGTTAGACCTGTAAGAGAAAAATTTAAATGGTTGGGAAAGGCCATGGGATGTAGAAATATTTTTTACACATTTTATTTCCTTGTAAAAACAGGTAAATCAATAGGGTTTTTCGTACGGATAAGTACCCAGTGAACGGTTCGTTTAGCTTTATATATTCTTCCGGCTGGGCGTTGTATTGTTTTTTCGGAAGTGTTAGACCTGTAAGAGAAAAATTTAAATGGTTGGGAAAGGCCATGGGATGTAGAAATATTTTTTTCACATTTTACTTCCTTGTAAAAACAGGAAAATCGATAGGGATTTTCGTACGGATAAGTACCCAGTGAACGGTTCGTTTAGCTTTATATATTCTTCTGGGTGGGCGTTGTATTGTTTTTTCGGAAGTGTTAGACCTGTAAGAGAAAAATTTAAATGGTTGGGAAAGGCCATGGGATGTAGAAATATTTTTTTCACATTTTACTTCCTTGTAAAAACAGGTAAATCAATAGGGATTTTCGTACGGATAAGTACCCAGTGAACGGTTCGTTTAGCTTTATATATTCTTCTGGGTGGGCGTTGTATTGTTTTTTCGGAAGTGTTAGACCTGTAAGAGAAAAATTTAAATGGTTGGGAAAGGCCATGGGATGTAGAAATATTTTTTTCACATTTACTTCCTTGTAAAAACAGGTAAATCAATAGGGTTTTTCGTACGGATAAGTACCCAGTGAACGGTTCGTTTAGCTTTATATATTGTTCCGGGTGGGCATTGTATTGGTTTTTCGGAAGTGTTAGACCTGTAAGAGAAAAATTTAAATGGTTGGGAAAGGCCATGGGATGTAGAAATATTTTTTTCACATTTTAATTCCTTGTGAAATCAGGAAAATCGATAGGGATTTTCGTACGGATAAGTACCCAGTGAACGGTTCGTTTATCTTTATATATTCTTCCGGGTGGGCGTTGTTTTGGTTTTTTGGAAGTGTTAGACCTTTAAGAGAAAAATTTAAATGGTTGGGAAAGGCCATGGGATGTAGAAATATTTTTTTCACATTTACTTCCTTGTAAAAATAGGAAAATCGATAGGGATTTTCGTACGGATAAGTACCCAGTGAAAGGTTCGTTTATCTTTATATATACTTCCGGGTGGGCATTGTATTGGTTTTTCGGAAGAGTTACACCTGTAAGAGAAAAATTTAAATGGTTTGGAAAGGCCATGGGATTTAGAAATATTTTTTTCACATTTTACTTCCTTGTAAAAACAGGTAAATCAATAGGGATTTTCGTACGGATAAGTACCCAGTGAACGGTTCGTTTAGCTTTATATATTGTTCCTGGTGGGCGTTGTATTGGTTTTTCGCATGTGTTAGACCTGTAGGAGAAAAATTTAAATGGTTGGGAAAGGCCATGGGATGTAGAAATATTTTTTTCACATTTTATTTCCTTGTAAAAACAGGTAAATCAATAGGGTTTTTCGTAGGTATAAGTACCCAGTGAACGGTTCGTTTAGCTTTATATATTCTTCCGGGTGGGCGTTGTATTGTTTTTTCGGAAGTGTTAGACCTGTAAGAGAAAAATTTAAATGGTTGGGAAAGGCCATGGGATGTAGAAATATTTTTTTCACATTTTAATTCCTTGTGAAAGCAGGAAAATCGATAGGGATTTTCGTACGGATAAGTACCCAGTGAACGGTTCGTTTATCTTTATATATTCTTCCGGGTGGGCGTTGTTTTGGTTTTTTGGAAGTGTTAGACCTTTAAGAGAAAAATTTAAATGGTTGGGAAAGGCCATGGGATGTAGAAATATTTTTTTCACATTTACTTCCTTGTAAAAACAGGAAAATCGATAGGGATTTTCGTACGGATAAGTACCCAGTGAACGGTTCGTTTATCTTTATATATTCTTCCGGGTGGGCATTGTATTGGTTTTTCGGAAGTGTTACACCTGTAAGAGAAAAATTTAAATGGTTTGGAAAGGCCATGGGATTTAGAAATATTTTTTTCACATTTTACTTCCTTGTAAAAACAGGTAAATCAATAGGGATTTTCGTACGGATAAGTACCCAGTGAACGGTTCGTTTAGCTTTATATATTGTTCCTGGTAGGCGTTGTATTGGTTTTTCGCATGTGTTAGACCTGTAAGAGAAAAATTTAAATGGTTGGGAAAGGCCATGGGTTGTAGAAATATTTTTTTCACATTTTATTTCCTTTCAAAAACAGGTAAATCAATAGGGATTTTCGTACGGATAAGTACCCAGTGAACGGTTCGTTTAGCTTTATATATTCTTCCGGGTGGGCATTGTATTGGTTTTTCGGAAGTGTTACACCTGTAAGAGAAAAATTTAAATGGTTGGGAAAGGCCATGGGATGTAGAGATATTTTTTTCACATTTACTTCCTTGTAAAAACAGGTAAATCAATAGGGATTTCGTACGGATAAGTACCCAGTGAACGGTTTGTTTAGCTTTATATATTGTTACGGGTGGGCGTTGTATTGGTTTTTCGCATGTGTTAGACCTGTAAGAGAAAAATTTAAATGGTTGGGAAAGGCCATGGGATGTAGAAATATTTTTTTCACATTTTACTTCCTTGTAAAAACAGGTAAATCAATAGTGATTTTCTTACGGATAAGTACCCAGTGAACGGTTCGTTTAGCTTTATATATTGTTCCGGGTGAGCGTTGTATTGGTTTTTCGGAAGTGTTAGACCTGTAAGAGAAAAATTTAAATGGTTGGGAAAGGCCATGGGATGTAGAAATATTTTTTTCCCATTTACTTCCTTGTAAAAACAGGTAAATCAATAGGGATTTCGTACGGATAAGTACCCAGTGAACGGTTCGTTTAGCTTTATATATTGTTCTGGGTGGGCGTTGTATTGGTTTTTCGGAAGTGTTAGACCTGTAAGAGAAAAATTTAAATGGTTGGGAAAGGCCATGGGATGTAGAAATATTTTTTTCACATTTTATTTCCTTTCAAAAACAGGTAAATCAATAGGGATTTTCGTAAGGATAAGTACCGAGTGAACGGTTCGTTTAGCTTTATATATTCTTCCGGGTGGGCGTTGTATAGGTTTTTCGGAAGTGTTAGACCTGTAAGAGAAAAATTTAAATGGTTGGGAAAGGCCATGGGATGTAGAAATATTTTTTTCACATTTACTTCCTTGTAAAAACAGGAAAATCCATAGGGATTTTCGTACGGATAAGTACCCAGTGAACGGTTCGTTTACCTTTATATATTCTTCCGGGTGGGCATTGTATTGGTTTTTCGGTTAGTGTTACACCTGTAAGAGAAAAATTTAAATGGTTTGGAAAGGCCATGGAATTTAGAAATATTTTTTTCACATTTTACTTCCTTGTAAAAACAGGTAAATCAATAGGGATTTTCGTACGGATAAGTACCCAGTGAACGTTTCGTTTAGCTTTATATATTGTTCCGGGTGAGCGTTGTATTGGTTTTTCGGAAGTGTTAGACCTGTAAGAGAAAAATTTAAATGGTTGGGAAAGGCCATGGGATGTAGAAATATTTTTTTCACATTTACTTCCTTGTAAAAACAGGTAAATCAATAGGGATTTCGTACGGATAAATATCCAGTGAACGGTTCGTTTAGCTTTATATATTGTTCCGGGTGGGCGTTGTATTGGTTTTTCGGAAGTGTTAGACCTGTAAGAGAAAAATTTAAATGGTTGGGAAAGGCCATGGGATGTAGAAATATTTTTTTCACATTTTATTTCCTTTCAAAAACAGGTAAATCAATAGGGATTTTCGTACGGATAAGTACCCAGTGAACGGTTCGTTTAGCTTTATATATTCTTCCGGGTGGGCGTTGTATTGGTTTTTCGGAAGTGTTAGACCTGTAAGAGAAAAATGTAAATGGTTGGGAAAGGCCATGGGATGTAGAAATATTTTTTTCACATTTACTTCCTTGTAAAAACAGGAAAATCGATAGGGATTTTCGTACGGATAAGTACCCAGTGAACGGTTCATTTACCTTTATATATTCTTCCGGGTGGGCATTGTATTGGTTTTTCGGAAGTGTCACACCTGTAAGAGAAAAATTTAAAAGGTTTGGAAAGGCCATGGGATTTAGAAATATTTTTTTCACATTTTACTTCCTTGTAAAAACAGGTAAATCAATAGGGATTTTCGTACGGATAAGTACCCAGTGAACGGTTCGTTTAGCTTTATATATTGTTCCGGGTGAGCGTTGTATTGGTTTTTCGGAAGTGTTAGACCTGTAAGAGAAAAATTTAAATGGTTGGGAAAGGCCATGGGATGTAGAAATATTTTTTTCACATTTACTTCCTTGTAAAAACAGGTAAATCAATAGGGATTTCGTACGGATAAGTACCCAGTGAACGGTTCGTTTAGCTTTATATATTGTTCCGGGTGGGCGTTGTATTGGTTTTTTGGAAGTGTTAGACCTGTAAGAGAAAAATGTAAATGGTTGGGAAAGGCCATGGGATGTAGAAATATTTTTTTCACATTTTATTTCCTTTCAAATACAGGTAAATCAATAGGGATTTTCGTAAGGATAAGTACCGAGTGAACGGTTCGTTTAGCTTTATATATTCTTCCGGGTGGGCGTTGTATAGGTTTTTCGGAAGTGTTAGACCTGTAAGAGAAAAATTTAAATGGTTGGGAAAGGCCATGGGATGTAGAAATATTTTTTTCACATTTACTTCCTTGTAAAAACAGGAAAATCCATAGGGATTTTCGTACGGATAAGTACCCAGTGAACGGTTCGTTTACCTTTATATATTCTTCCGGGTGGGCATTGTATTGGTTTTTCGGTTAGTGTTACACCTGTAAGAGAAAAATTTAAATGGTTTGGAAAGGCCATGGGATTTAGAAATATTTTTTTCACATTTTACTTCCTTGTAAAAACAGGTAAATCAATAGGGATTTTCGTACGGATAAGTACCCAGTGAACGTTTCGTTTAGCTTTATATATTGTTCCGGGTGAGCGTTGTATTGGTTTTTCGGAAGTGTTAGACCTGTAAGAGAAAAATTTAAATGGTTGGGAAAGGCCATGGGATGTAGAAATATTTTTTTCACATTTACTTCCTTGTAAAAACAGGTAAATCAATAGGGATTTCGTACGGATAAATATCCAGTGAACGGTTCGTTTAGCTTTATATATTGTTCCGGGTGGGCGTTGTATTGGTTTTTCGGAAGTGTTAGACCTGTAAGAGAAAAATTTAAATGGTTGGGAAAGGCCATGGGATGTAGAAATATTTTTTTCACATTTTATTTCCTTTCAAAAACAGGTAAATCAATAGGGATTTTCGTACGGATAAGTACCCAGTGAACGGTTCGTTTAGCTTTATATATTCTTCCGGGTGGGCGTTGTATTGGTTTTTCGGAAGTGTTAGACCTGTAAGAGAAAAATGTAAATGGTTGGGAAAGGCCATGGGATGTAGAAATATTTTTTTCACATTTACTTCCTTGTAAAAACAGGAAAATCGATAGGGATTTTCGTACGGATAAGTACCCAGTGAACGGTTCGTTTACCTTTATATATTCTTCCGGGTGGGCATTGTATTGGTTTTTCGGAAGTGTCACACCTGTAAGAGAAAAATTTAAAAGGTTTGGAAAGGCCATGGGATTTAGAAATATTTTTTTCACATTTTACTTCCTTGTAAAAACAGGTAAATCAATAGGGATTTTCGTACGGATAAGTACCCAGTGAACGGTTCGTTTAGCTTTATATATTGTTCCGGGTGAGCGTTGTATTGGTTTTTCGGAAGTGTTAGACCTGTAAGAGAAAAATTTAAATGGTTGGGAAAGGCCATGGGATGTAGAAATATTTTTTTCACATTTACTTCCTTGTAAAAACAGGTAAATCAATAGGGATTTCGTACGGATAAGTACCCAGTGAACGGTTCGTTTAGCTTTATATATTGTTCCGGGTGGGCGTTGTATTGGTTTTTTGGAAGTGTTAGACCTGTAAGAGAAAAATGTAAATGGTTGGGAAAGGCCATGGGATGTAGAAATATTTTTTTCACATTTTATTTCCTTTCAAATACAGGTAAATCAATAGGGATTTTCGTACGGATAAGTACCCAGTGAACGGTTCGTTTAGGTTTATATATTCTTCCGGGTGGGCGTTGTATTGGTTTTTAGGAAGTGTTAGACCTGTAAGAGAAAAATTTAAATGGTTGGGAAAGGCCATGGGATGTAGAAATATTTTTTTCACATTTACTTCCTTGTAAAAACAGGAAAATCGATAGGGATTTTCGTACGGATACGTACCCAGTGAACGGTTCGTTTACCTTTATATATTCTTCCGGGTGGGCATTGTATTGGTTTTTCGGAAGTGTTACACCTGTAAGAGAAAAATTTAAATGGTTTGGAAAGGCCATGGGATTTAGAAATATTTTTTTCACATTTACTTCCTTGTAAAAACAGGTAAATCAATAGTGATTTCGTACGGATAAGTACCCAGTGAATGGTTCGTTTAGCTTTATATATTCTTCCGGGTGGGCGTTGTATTGGTTTTTCGGAAGTGTTAGACCTGTAAGAGAAAAATTTAAATGGTTGGGAAAGGCCATGGGATGTAGAAATATTTTTTTCACATCTTATTTCCTTTCAAAAACAGGTAAATCAATAGGGATTTTCGTACGGATAAGTACCCAGTGAACGGTTCGTTTAGCTTTATATATTCTTCCGGGTGGGCGTTGTATAGGTTTTTCGGAAGTGTTAGACCTGTAAGAGAAAAATTTAAAGGGTTGGGAAAGGCCATGGGATGTAGAAATATTTTTTTCACATTTACTTCCTTGTAAAAACAGGAAAATCGATAGGGATTTTCGTACGGATAAGTACCCAGTGAACGGTTCGTTTACCTTTATATATTCTTCCGGGTGGGCATTGTATTGGTTTTTCGGTTAGTGTTACACCTGTAAGAGAAAAATTTAAATGGTTTGGAAAGGCCATGGGATTTAGAAATATTTTTTTCACATTTTACTTCCTTGTGAAAACAGGTAAATCAATAGGGATTTTCGTACGGATAAGTACCCAGTGAACGTTTCGTTTAGCTTTATATATTGTTCCGGGTGAGCGTTGTATTGGTTTTTCGGAAGTGTTAGACCTGTAAGAGAACAATTTAAATGGTTGGGAAAGGCCATGGGATGTAGAAATATTTTTTTCACATTTACTTCCTTGTAAAAACAGGTAAATCAATAGGGATTTCGTACGGATAAGTACCCAGTGAACGGTTCGTTTAGCTTTATATATTGTTCCGGGTGAGCGTTGTATTGGTTTTTCAGAAGTGTTAGACCTGTAAGAGAACAATTTAAATGGTTGGGAAAGGCCATGGGATGTAGAAATATTTTTTTCACATTTACTTCCTTGTAAAAACAGGTAAATCAATAGGGATTTCGTACGGATAAGTACCCAGTGAACGGTTCGTTTAGCTTTATACATTCTTCCGGGTGGGCGTTGTATTGGTTTTTCGGAAGTGTTAGACCTGTAAGAGAAAAATTTAAATGGTTGGGAAAGGCCATGGGATGTAGAAATATTTTTTTCACATTTTATTTCCTTTCAAAAACAGATAAATCAATAGGGATTTCGTACTGATAAGTACCCAGTGAACGGTTCATTTAGCTTTATATATTGTTCCGGGTGGGCGTTGTATTGGTTTTTCGCATGTGTTAGACCTGTAAGAGAAAAATTTAAATGGTTGGGAAAGGCCATGGGATGTAGAAATATTTTTTTCACATTTTACTTCCTTGTAAAAACAGTTAAATCAATAATGATTTTCGTACGGATAAGTACCCAGTGAACGGTTCGTTTAGCTTTATATATTGTTCCGGGTGAGCGTTGTATTGGTTTTTCGGAAGTGTTAGACCTGTAAGAGAAAAATTTAAATGGTTGGGAAAGGCCATGGGATGTAGAAATATTTTTTTCACATTTACTTCCTTGTAAAAACAGGTAAATCAATAGGGATTTCGTACGGATAAGTACCCAGTGAACGGTTCGTTTAGCTTTATATATTGTTCCGGGTGGGCGTTGTATTGGTTTTTCGGAAGTGTTAGACCTGTAAGAGAAAAATTTAAATGGTTGGGAAAGGCCATGGGATGTAGAAATATTTTTTTCACATTTTATTTCCTTTCAAATACAGGTAAATCAATAGGGATTTTCGTACGGATAAGTACCCAGTGAACGGTTCGTTTAGCTTTATATATTGTTCCGCTGGGCGTTGTATTGGTTTTTCGGAAGTGTTAGACCTGTAAGAGAAAAATTTAAATGGTTGGGAAAGGCCATGGGATGTAGAAATATTTTTTTCACATTTACTTCCTTGTAAAAACAGGAAAATCGATAGGGATTTTCGTACGGATAAGTACCCAGTGAACGGTTCGTTTACCTTTATATATTCTTCCGGGTGGGCATTGTATTGGTTTTTCGGAAGTGTTACACCTGTAAGAGAAAAATTTAAATGGTTTGGAAAGGCCATGGGATTTAGAAATATTTTTTTCACATTTTACTTCCTTGTAAAAACAGGTAAATCAATAGGGATTTTCGTACGGATAAGTACCCAGTGAACGGTTCGTTTAGCTTTATATATTGTTCCGGGTGAGCGTTGTATTGGTTTTTCGGAAGTGTTAGACCTGTAAGAGAAAAATTTAAATGGTTGGGAAAGGCCATGGGATGTAGAAATATTTTTTTCACATTTACTTCATTGTAAAAACAGGTAAATCAATTGGGATTTCGTACGGATAAGTACCCAGTGAACGGTTCGTTTAGCTTTATATATTGTTCCGGGTGGGCGTTGTATTGGTTTTTCGCATGTGTTAGACCTGTAAGAGAAAAATTTAAATGGTTGGGAAAGGCCATGGGATGTAGAAATATTTTTTTCACATTTTACTTCCTTGTAAAAACAGGTAAATCAATAGTGATTTTCGTACGGATAAGTGCCCAGTGAACGGTTCGTTTAGCTTTATATATTCTTCCAGGTGGGCGTTGTATTGGTTTTTTGGAAGTGTTAGACCTGTAAGAGAAAAATTTAAATGGTTGGGAAAGGCCATGGGATGTAGAAATATTTTTTTCACATTTTATTTCCTTTCAAAAACACGTATATCAATAGGGATTTTCGTACGGATAAGTACCCAGTGAACGGTTCGTTTAGCTTTATATATTGTTCCGGGTGGGCGTTGTATTGGTTTTTCGGATGTGTTAGACCTGAAAGAGAAAAATTTAAATGGTTGGGAAAGGCCATGGGATGTAGAAATATTTTTTTCACATTTTACTTCCTTGTAAAAACAGGAAAATCGATAGGGATTTTCGTACGGATTAGTACCCAGTGAACGGTTCGTTTAGCTTTATATATTCTTCCGGGTGGGCGTTGTATTGTTTTTTCGGAAGTGTTAGACCTGTAAGAGAAAAATTTAAAAGGTTGGGAAAGGCCATGGGATGTAGAAATATTTTATTCACATTTACTTCCTTGTAAAAACAGGAAAATCCATAGGGATTTTCGTACGTATAAGTACCCAGTGAACGGTTCGTTTACCTTTATATATTCTTCCGGGTGGGCATTGTATTGGTTTTTCGGTTAGTGTTACACCTGTAAGAGAAAAATTTAAATGGTTTGGAAAGGCCATGGGATTTAGAAATATTTTTTTCACATTTTACTTCCTTGTAAAAACAGGTAAATCAATAGGGATTTTCGTACGGATAAGTACCCAGTGAACGTTTCGTTTAGCTTTATATATTGTTCCGGGTGAGCGTTGTATTGGTTTTTCGGAAGTGTTAGACCTGTAAGAGAAAAATTTAAATGGTTGGGAAAGGCCATGGGATGTAGAAATATTTTTTTCACATTTACTTCCTTGTAAAAACAGGTAAATCAATAGGGATTTCGTACGGATAAGTACCCAGTGAACGGTTCGTTTAGCTTAATATATTGTTCCGGGTGGGCGTTGTATTGGTTTTTCGGAAGTGTTAGACCTGTAAGAGAAAAATTTAAATGGTTGGGAAAGGCCATGGGATGTAGAAATATTTTTTTCACATTTTATTTCCTTTCAAAAACAGGTAAATCAATAGGGATTTTCGTACGGATAAGTACCCAGTGAACGGTTCGTTTAGCTTTATATATTCTTCCGGGTGGGCGTTGTATTGCTTTTTCGGAAGTGTTAGACCTGTAAGAGAAAAATTTAAATGGTTGGGAAAGGCCATGGGATGTAGAAATATTTTTTTCACATTTTATTTCCTTTCAAATACAGGTAAATCAATAGGGATTTTCGTACGGATAAGTACCCAGTGAACGGTTCGTTTAGCTTTATATATTCTTCCGGGTGGGCGTTGTATTGGTTTTTCGGAAGTGTTAGACCTGTAAGAGAAAAATTTAAATGGTTGGGAAAGGCCATGGGATGTAGAAATATTTTTTTCACATTTACTTCCATGTAAAAACAGGAAAATCGATAGGGATTTTCGTACGGATAAGTACCCAGTGAACGGTTCGTTTACCTTTATATATTCTTCCGGGTGGGCATTGTATTGGTTTTTCGGAAGTGTCACACCTGTAAGAGAAAAATTTAAATGGTTTGGAAAGGCCATGGGATTTAGAAATATTTTTTTCACATTTTACTTCCTTGTAAAAACAGGTAAATCAATAGGGATTTTCGTACGGATAAGTACCCAGTGAACGGTTCGTTTAGCTTTATATATTGTTCCGGGTGAGCGTTGTATTTGTTTTTCGGAAGTGTTAGACCTGTAAGAGAAAAATTTAAATGGTTGGGAAAGGCCATGGGATGTAGAAATATTTTTTTCACATTTACTTCCTTGTAAAAACAGGTAAATCAATAGGGATTTCGTATGGATAAGTACCCAGTGAACGGATCGTTTAGCTTTATATATTGTTCCGGGTGGGCGTTTTATTGGTTTTTCGCATGTGTTAGACCTGTAAGAGAAAAATTTAAATGGTTGGGAAAGGCCATGGGATGTAGAAATATTTTTTTCACATTTTACTTCCTTGTAAAAACAGGTAAATCAATAGTGATTTTCGTACGGATAAGTACCCAGTGAACGGTTCGTTTAGCTTTATATATTCTTCCTGGTGGGCGTTGTATTGGTTTTTCAGAAGTGTTAGACCTGTAAGAGAAAAATTTAAATGGTTGGGAAAGGCCATGGGATGTAGAAATATTTTTTTCACATTTACTTCCTTGTAAAAACAGGTAAATCAATAGGGATTTCGTACGGATAAGTACCCAGTGAACGGTTCGTTTAGCTTTATATATTGTTCCGGGTGGGCGTTGTATTGGTTTTTCGGAAGTGTTAGACCTGTAAGAGAAAAATGTAAATGGTTGGGAAAGGCCATGGGATGTAGAAATATATTTTCACATTTTATTTCATTTCAAATACAGGTAAATCAATAGGGATTTTCGTACGGATAAGTACCCAGTGAACGGTTCTTTTAGGTTTATATATTCTTCCGGGTGGGTGTTGTATTGGTTTTTCGGAAGTGTTAGACCTGTAAGAGAAAAATTTAAATGGTTGGGAAAGGCCATGGGATGTAGAAATATTTTTTTCACATTTACTTCCTTGTAAAAACAGGAAAATCGATAGGGATTTTCGTACGGATACGTACCCAGTGAAGGGTTCGTTTACCTTTATATATTCTTCCGGGTGGGCATTGTATTGGTTTTTCGGAAGTGTAACACCTGTAAGAGAAAAATTTAAATGGTTTGGAAAGGCCATGGGATTTAGAAATATTTTTTTCACATTTTACTTCCTTGTAAAAACAGGTAAATCAATAGGGATTTTCGTACGGATAAGTACCCAGTGAACGGTTCGTTTAGCTTTATATATTGTTCCGGGTGAGAGTTGTATTGGTTTTTCGGAAGTGTTAGACCTGTAAGAGAAAAATTTAAATGGTTGGGAAAGGCCATGGGATGTAGAAATATTTTTTTCACATTTACTTCCTTGTAAAAACAGGTAAATCAATAGGGATTTCGTACGGATAAGTACCCAGTGAATGGTTCGTTTAGCTTTATATATTCTTCCGGGTGGGCGTTGTATTGGTTTTTCGGAAGTGTTAGACCTGTAAGAGAAAAATTTAAATGGTTGGGAAAGGCCATGGGATGTAGAAATATTTTTTTCACATTTTATTTCCTTTCAAAAACAGGTAAATCAATAGGGATTTTCGTACGGATAAGTACCCAGTGAACGGTTCGTTTAGCTTTATATATTCTTCCGGGTGGGCGTTGTATAGGTTTTTCGGAAGTGTTAGACCTGTAAGAGAAAAATTTAAAGGGTTGGGAAAGGCCATGGGATGTAGAAATATTTTTTTCACATTTACTTCCTTGTAAAAACAGGAAAATCGATAGGGATTTTCGTACGGATAAGTACCCAGTGAACGGTTCGTTTACCTTTATATATTCTTCCGGGTGGGCATTGTATTGGTTTTTCGGTTAGTGTTACACCTGTAAGAGAAAAATTTAAATGGTTTTGCAAGGCCATGGGATTTAGAAATATTTTTTTCACATTTTACTTCCTTGTAAAAACAGGTAAATCAATAGGGATTTTCGTACGGATAAGTACCCAGTGAACGTTTCGTTTAGCTTTATATATTGTTCCGGGTGAGCGTTGTATTGGTTTTTCGGAAGTGTTAGACCTGTAAGAGAAAAATTTAAATGGTTGGGAAAGGCCATGGGATGTAGAAATATTTTTTTCACATTTACTTCCTTGTAAAAACAGGTAAATCAATAGGGATTTCGTACGGATAAGTACCCAGTGAACGGTTCGTTTAGCTTTATATATTGTTCCGGGTGAGCGTTGTATTGGTTTTTCGGAAGTGTTAGACCTGTAAGAGAAAAATTTAAATGGTTGGGAAAGGCCATGGGATGTAGAAATATTTTTTTCACATTTACTTCCTTGTAAAAACAGGTAAATCAATAGGGATTTCGTACGGATAAGTACCCAGTGAACGGTTCGTTTAGCTTTATATATTGTTCCGGGTGGGCGTTGTATTGGTTTTTCGGAAGTGTTAGACCTGTAAGAGAAAAATTTAAATGGTTGGGAAAGGCCATGGGATGTAGAAATATTTTTTTCACATTTTATTTCCTTTCAAAAACAGATAAATCAATAGGGATTTCGTACGGATAAGTACCCAGTGAACGGTTCGTTTAGCTTTATATATTGTTCCGGGTGGGCGTTGTATTGGTTTTTCGCATGTGTTAGACCTGTAAGAGAAAAATTTAAATGGTTGGGAAAGGCCATGGGATGTAGAAATATTTTTTTTCACATTTTACTTCCTTGTAAAAACAGGTAAATCAATAGTGATTTTCGTACGGATAAGTACCCAGTGAACGGTTCGTTTAGCTTTATATATTGTTCCGGGTGAGCGTTGTATTGGTTTTTCGAAAGTGTTAGACCTGTAAGAGAAAAATTTAAATGGTTGGGAAAGGCCATGGGATGTAGAAATATTTTTTTCACATTTACTTCCTTGTAAAAACAGGTAAATCAATAGGGATTTCGTACGGATAAGTACCCAGTGAACGGTTCGTTTAGCTTTATATATTGTTCCGGGTGGGCGTTGTATTGGTTTTTCGGAAGTGTTAGACCTGTAAGAGAAAAATTTAAATGGTTGGGAAAGGCCATGGGATGTAGAAATATTTTTTTCACATTTTATTTCCTTTCAAATACAGGTAAATCAATAGGGATTTTCGTACGGATAAGTACCCAGTGAACGGTTCGTTTAGCTTTATATATTCTTCCGGGTGGGCGTTGTATTGGTTTTTCGGATGTGTTAGACCTGTAAGAGAAAAATTTAAATGGTTGGGAAAGGCCATGGGACGTAGAAATATTTTTTTCACATTTACTTCCTTGTAAAAACAGGAAAATCGATAGGGATTTTCGTACGGATAAGTACCCAGTGAACGGTTCGTTTACCTTTATATATTCTTCCGGGTGGGCATTGTATTGGTTTTTCGGAAGTGTTACACCTGTAAGAGAAAAATTTAAATGGTTTGGAAAGGCCATGGGATTTAGAAATATTTTTTTCACATTTTACTTCCTTGTAAAAACAGGTAAATCAATAGGGATTTTCGTACGGATAAGTACCCAGTGAACGGTTCGTTTAGCTTTATATATTGTTCCGGGTGAGCGTTGTATTGGTTTTTCGGAAGTGTTAGACCTGTAAGAGAAAAATTTAAATGGTTGGGAAAGGCCATGGGATGTAGAAATATTTTTTTCACATTTACTTCATTGTAAAAACAGGTAAATCAATAGGGATTTCGTACGGATAAGTACCCAGTGAACGGTTCGTTTAGCTTTATATATTGTTCCGGGTGGGCGTTGTATTGGTTTTTCGCATGTGTTAGACCTGTAAGAGAAAAATTTAAATGGTTGGGAAAGGCCATGGGATGTAGAAATATTTTTTTCACATTTTACTTCCTTGTAAAAACAGGTAAATCAATAGTGATTTTCGTACGGATAAGTGCCCAGTGAACGGTTCGTTTAGCTTTATATATTCTTCCGGGTGGGCGTTGTATTGGTTTTTTGGAAGTGTTAGACCTGTAAGAGAAAAATTTAAATGGTTGGGAAAGGCCATGGGATGTAGAAATATTTTTTTCACATTTTATTTCCTTTCAAAAACACGTATATCAATCGGGATTTTCGTACGGATAAGTACCCAGTGAACGGTTCGTTTAGCTTTATATATTGTTCCGGGTGGGCGTTGTATTGGTTTTTCGGATGTGTTAGACCTGAAAGAGAAAAATTTAAATGGTTGGGAAAGGCCATGGGATGTAGAAATATTTTTTTCACATTTTACTTCCTTGTAAAAACAGGAAAATCGATAGGGATTTTCGTACGGATAAGTACCCAGTGAACGGTTCGTTTAGCTTTATATATTCTTCCGGGTGGGCGTTGTATTGTTTTTTCGGAAGTGTTAGACCTGTAAGAGAAAAATTTAAATGGTTGGGAAAGGCCATGGGATGTAGAAATATTTTGTTCACATTTACTTCCTTGTAAAAACAGGTAAATCAATAGGGTTTTTCGTACGGATAAGTACCCAGTGAACGGTTCGTATAGCTTTATATATTGTTCCGGGTGGGCATTGTATTGGTTTTTCGGAAGTGTTAGACCTGTAAGAGAAAAATTTAAATGGTTGGGAAAGGCCATGGGATGTAGAAATATTTTTTTCACATTTTAATTCCTTGTGAACACAGGAAAATCGATAGGGATTTTCGTACGGATAAGTACCCAGTGAACGGTTCGTTTATCTTTATATATTCTTCCGGGTGGGCGTTGTATTGTTTTTTCGGAAGTGTTTGACCTGAAAGAGAAAAATTTAAATGGTTGGGAAAGGCCATGGGATGTAGAAATATTTTTTTCACATTTTACTTCCTTGTAAAAACAGTAAAATCGATAGGGATTTTCGTACGGATAAGTACCCAGTGAACGGTTCGTTTAGCTATATATATTGTTCCTGGTGGGCGTTGTATGGGTTTTTCGCATGTGTTAGACCTGTAAGAGAAAAATTTAAATGGTTGGGAAAGGCCATGGGATGTAGAAATATTTTTTTCACATTTTACTTCCTTGTAAAAACAGGTAAATCAATAGTGATTTTCGTACGGATAAGTACCCAGTGAACGGTTCGTTTAGCTTTATATATTCTTCCTGGTGGGCGTTGTATTGGTTTTTCAGAAGTGTTAGACCTGTAAGAGAAAAATTTAAATGGTTGGGAAAGGCCATGTGATGTAGAAATATTTTTTTCACATTTACTTCCTTGTAAAAACAGGAAAATCGATAGGGATTTTCGTACGGATAAGTACCCAGTGAACGGTTCGTTTACCTTTATATATTTTTCCGGGTCGGCGTTGTATTGGTTTTTCGGAAGTGTTAGACCTGTAAGAGAAAAATTTAAATGGTTGGGAAAGGCCATGGGATGTAGAAATATTTTTTTCACATTTTATTTCCTTGTAAAAACAGGTAAATCAATAGGGTTTTTCGTACGGATAAGTACCCAGTGAACGGTTCATTTAGCTTTATATATTGTTCCGGGTGGGCGGTGTTTTGGTTTTTCGGAAGTGTTAGACTTGTAAGAGAAAAATTTAAATGGTTGGGAAAGGCCATGGGATGTAGAAATATTTTTTTCACATTTTAATTCCTTGTGAACACAGGAAAATCGATAGGGATTTTCGTACGGATAAGTACCCAGTGAACGGTTCGTTTATCTTTATATATTCTTCCGGGTGGGCGTTGTATTGGTTTTTCGGAAGTGTTTGACCTGAAAGAGAAAAATTTAAATGGTTGGGAAAGGCCATGGGATGTAGAAATATTTTTTTCACATTTTACTTCCTTGTAAAAACAGGAAAATCGATAGGGATTTTCGTACGGATAAGTACCCAGTGAACGGTTCGTTTAGCTTTATATATTGTTCCTGGTGGGCGTTGTATGGGTTTTTCGCATGTGTTAGACCTGTAAGAGATAAATTTAAATGGTTGGGAAAGGCCATGGGATGTAGAAATATTTTTTTCACATTTTACTTCCTTGTAAAAACAGGTAAATCAATAGTGATTTTCGTACGGATAAGTACCCAGTGAACGGTTCGTTTAGCTTTATATATTCTTCCTGGTGGGCGTTGTATTGGTTTTTCAGAAGTGTTAGACCTGTAAGAGAAAAATTTAAATGGTTGGGAAAGGCCATGGGATGTAGAAATATTTTTTTCACATTTTATTTCCTTGTAAAAACAGGTAAATCAATAGCGTTTTTCGTACGGATAAGTACCCAGTGAACGGTTCATTTAGCTTTATATATTGTTCCGGGTGGGCGGTGTTTTGGTTTTTCGGAAGTGTTAGACTTGTAAGAGAAAAATTTAAATGGTTGGGAAAGGCCATGGGATGTAGAAATATTTTTTTCACATTTTAATTCCTTGTGAACACAGGAAAATCGATAGGGATTTTCGTACGGATAAGTACCCAGTGAACGGTTCGTTTATCTTTATATATTCTTCCGGGTGGGCGTTGTATTGGTTTTTCGGAAGTGTTTGACCTGAAAGAGAAAAATTTTAAATGGTTGGGAAAGGCCATGGGATGTAGAAATATTTTTTTCACATTTTACTTCCTTGTAAAAACAGGAAAATCGATAGGGATTTTCGTACGGATAAGTACCCAGTGAACGGTTCGTTTAGCTTTATATATTGTTCCTGGTGGGCGTTGTATGGGTTTTTCGCATGTGTTAGACCTGTAAGAGATAAATTTAAATGGTTGGGAAAGGCCATGGGATGTAGAAATATTTTTTTCACATTTTACTTCCTTGTAAAAACAGGTAAATCAATAGTGATTTTCGTACGGATAAGTACCCAGTGAACGGTTCGTTTAGCTTTATATATTCTTCCTGGTGGGCGTTGTATTGGTTTTTCAGAAGTGTTAGACCTGTAAGAGAAAAATTTAAATGGTTGGGAAAGGCCATGGGATGTAGAAATATTTTTTTCACATTTACTTCCTTGTAAAAACAGGAAAATCGATAGGGATTTTCGTACGGATAAGTACCCAGTGAACGGTTCGTTTAGCATTATATATTGTTTCGGGTGAGCGTTGTATTGGTTTTTCGGAAGTGTTAGACCTGTAAGATAAAAATTGAAATGGTTGGGAAATGCCATGGGATGTAGAAATATTATTTTCACATTTACTTCCTTGTAAAAACAGTTAAATCAATAGGGTTTTTCGTACGGATAAGTACCCAGTGAACGGTTCGTTTAGCTTTATATATTGTTCCGGGTGGGCGTCGTATTGGTTTTTCGGAAGTGTTAGACCTGTAAGAGAAAAATTTAAATGGTTGGGAAAGGCCATGGGATGTAGAAATATTTTTTTCACATTCTACTTCCTTGTAAAAACAGGAAAATCAATAAGGATTTTCGTACGGATAAGTACCCTGTGAACGGTTCGTTTAGCTTTATATATTGTTCCGGGTGGGCGTTGTATTGGTTTTTCGGAAGTGTTAAACCTGTAAGAGAAAAATTTAAATGGTTGGGAAAGGCCATGGGATGTAGAAATATTTTTTTCACATTTTATTTCCTTGTAAAAACAGGTAAATCAATAGGGTTTTTCGTACGGATAAGTAACCAGTGAACGGTTCGTTTAGCTTTATATATTGTTCCGGGTGAGCGTTGTATTGGTTTTTCGGAAGTGTTACACCTGTAAGAGAAAAATTTAAATGGTTTGGAAAGGCCATGGGATTTAGAAATATTTTTTTCACATTTTACTTCCTTGTAAAAAAAGGTAAATCAATAGGGATTTTCGTACGGATAAGTACCCAGTGAACGGTTCGTTTAGCTTTATATATTGTTCCTGGTGGGCGTTGTATTGGTTTTTCGCATGTGTTAGACCTGTAAGAGAAAAATTTAAATGGTTGGGAAAGGCCATGGGATGTAGAAATATTTTTTTCACATTTTACTTCCTTGTAAAAACAGGTAAATCAATAGTGATTTTCGTACGTATAAGTACCCAGTGAACGGTTCGTTTAGCTTTATATATTGTTCCGGGTGAGCGTTGTATTGGTTTTTCGGAAGTGTTAGACCTGTAAGAGAAAAATTTAAATGGTTGGGAAAGGCCATGGGATGTAGAAATATTTTTTTCACATTTTATTTCCTTTCAAAAACACGTATATCAATAGGGATTTTCGTACGGATAAGTACCCAGTGAACGGTTCGTTTAGCTTTATATATTGTTCCGGGTGGGCGTTGTATTGGTTTTTCGGATGTGTTAGACCTGTAAGAGAAAAATTTAAATGGTTGGGAAATGCCATGGGATGTAGAAATATTTTTTTCACATTTTACTTCCTTGTAAAAACAGGAAAATCAATAGGGATTTTCGTACGGATAACTACCCTGTGAACGGTTCGTTTAGCTTTATATATTGTTCCGGGTGGGCGTTGTATAGGTTTTTTGGAAGTGTTAGACCTGTAAGAGAAAAATTTAAATGGTTGGGAAAGGCCATGGGATGTAGAAATATTTTTTTCACATTTTATTTCCTTGTAAAAACAGGTAAATCAATAGGGTTTTTCGTACGGATAAGTACCCAGTGAACGGTTCGTTTAGCTTTATATATTGTTCCGGGTAGGCGTTGTTTTGGTTTTTCGGAAGTGTTAGACCTGTAAGAGAAAAATTTAAATGGTTGGGAAAGGCCATGGGATGTAGAAATATTTTTTCACATTTTACTTCCTTGCAAAAACAGGAAAATCGATAGGGATTTTCGTATGGATAAGTACCCAGTGAACGGTTAGTTTATCTTTATATATTCTTCCGGGTGGGCGTTGTATTGGTTTTTCGGAAGTGTTACACCTGCAAGAGAAAAATTTAAATGGTTTGGAAAGGCCATGGGATTTAGAAATTTTTTTTTCACATTTTACTTCCTTGTAAAAACAGGTAAATCAATAGGGATTTTCGTACGGATAGGTACCCAGTGAACGGTTAGTTTAGCTTTATATATTGTTCCGGGTGAGCGTTGTATTGGTTTTTCGGAAGTTTTAGACCTGTAAGAGAAAGATTTAAATGGTTGGGAAAGGCCATGGGATGTAGAAATATTATTTTCATATTTACTTCCTTGTAAAAACAGGTAAATCAATAGGGATTTTCGTACGGATAAGTACCCAGTGAACGGTTCGTTTAGCTTTATATATTGTTCCGGGTGGGTGTCGTATTGGTTTTTCGGAAGTGTTAGACCTGTAAGAGAAAAATTTAAATGATTGGGAAAGGCCATGGGATGTAGAGATATTTTTTTCACTTTTTACTTCCTTGTAAAAACAGGAAAATCAATAAGGATTTTCGTACGGATAAATACCCTGTGAACGGTTCGTTTAGCTTTATATATTGTTCCGGGTGGGCGTTGTATTGGTTTTTCGGAAGTGTTAAACCTGTAAGAGAAAAATTTAAATGGTTGGGAAAGGCCATGGGATGTAGAAATATTTTTTTCACATTTTATTTCCTTGTAAAAACAGGTAAATCAATAGGGTTTTTCGTACGGATAAGTGCCCAGTGAACGGTTCGTTTAGCTTTATATATTGTTCCGGGTGAGCGTTGTTTTGGTTTTTCGGAAGTGTTAGACCTGAAAGAGAAAATTTTATATGGTTGGGAAAGGCCATGGGATGTAGAAATATTTTTTTCACATTTTACTTCCTTGTAAAAACAGGAAAATCGATAGGGATTTTCGTACGGATAAGTACCCAGTGAACGGTTCGTTTAGCTTTATATATTCTTCCGGGTGGGCGTTGTATTGTTTTTTCGGAAGTGTTAGACCTGTAAGAGAAAAATTTAAATGGTTGGGAAAGGCCATGGGATGTAGAAATATTTTTTTTCACATTTACTTCCTTGTAAAAACAGGTAAATCAATAGGGTTTTTCGTACGGATAAGTACCCAGTGAACAGTTCGTTTAGCTTTATATATTGTTCCGGGTGGGCGTCGTATTGGTTTTTCGCATGTGTTAGACCTGTAAGAGAAAAATTTAAATGATTGGGAAAGGCCATGGGATGTAGAAATATTTTTTTCACATTTTACTTCCTTGTAAAAACAGGAAAATCAATAAGGATTTTCGTACGGATAAGTACCTTGTGAACGGTTCGTTTAGCTTTATATATTGTTTCGGGTGGGCGTTGTATTGGTTTTTCGGAAGTGTTAGACCTGTAAGATAAAAATTGAAATGGTTGGGAAATGCCATGGGATGTAGAAATATTATTTTCACATTTACTTCCTTGTAAAAACAGTTAAATCAATAGGGTTTTTCGTACGGATAAGTACCCAGTGAACGGTTCGTTTAGCTTTATATATTGTTCCGGGTGGGCGTCGTATTGGTTTTTCGGAAGTGTTAGACCTGTAAGAGAAAAATTTAAATGGTTGGGAAAGGCCATGGGATGTAGAAATATTTTTTTCACATTCTACTTCCTTGTAAAAACAGGAAAATCAATAAGGATTTTCGTACGGATAAGTACCCTGTGAACGGTTCGTTTAGCTTTATATATTGTTCCGGGTGGGCGTTGTATTGGTTTTTCGGAAGTGTTAAACCTGTAAGAGAAAAATTTAAATGGTTGGGAAAGGCCATGGGATGTAGAAATATTTTTTTCACATTTTATTTCCTTGTAAAAACAGGTAAATCAATAGGGTTTTTCGTACGGATAAGTAACCAGTGAACGGTTCGTTTAGCTTTATATATTGTTCCGGGTGAGCGTTGTATTGGTTTTTCGGAAGTGTTACACCTGTAAGAGAAAAATTTAAATAGTTTGGAAAGGCCATGGGATTTAGAAATATTTTTTTCACATTTTACTTCCTTGTAAAAAAAGGTAAATCAATAGGGATTTTCGTACGGATAAGTACCCAGTGAACGGTTCGTTTAGCTTTATATATTGTTCCTGGTGGGCGTTGTATTGGTTTTTCGCATGTGTTAGACCTGTAAGAGAAAAATTTAAATGGTTGGGAAAGGCCATGGGATGTAGAAATATTTTTTTCACATTTTACTTCCTTGTAAAAACAGGTAAATCAATAGTGATTTTCGTACGTATAAGTACCCAGTGAACGGTTCGTTTAGCTTTATATATTGTTCCGGGTGAGCGTTGTATTGGTTTTTCGGAAGTGTTAGACCTGTAAGAGAAAAATTTAAATGGTTGGGAAAGGCCATGGGATGTAGAAATATTTTTTTCACATTTTATTTCCTTTCAAAAACACGTATATCAATAGGGATTTTCGTACGGATAAGTACCCAGTGAACGGTTCGTTTAGCTTTATATATTGTTCCGGGTGGGCGTTGTATTGGTTTTTCGGATGTGTTAGACCTGTAAGAGAAAAATTTAAATGGTTGGGAAATGCCATGGGATGTAGAAATATTTTTTTCACATTTTACTTCCTTGTAAAAACAGGAAAATCAATAGGGATTTTCGTACGGATAAGTACCCTGTGAACGGTTCGTTTAGCTTTATATATTGTTCCGGGTGGGCGTTGTATAGGTTTTTCGGAAGTGTTAGACCTGTAAGAGAAAAATTTAAATGGTTGGGAAAGGCCATGGGATGTAGAAATATTTTTTTCACATTTTATTTCCGTGTAAAAACAGGTAAATCAATAGGGTTTTTCGTACGGATAAGTACCCAGTGAACGGTTCGTTTAGCTTTATATATTGTTCCGGGTGGGCGTCGTATTGGTTTTTCGGAAGTGTTAGACCTGTAAGAGAAAAATTTAAATGGTTGGGAAAGGCCATGGGATGTAGAAATATTTTTTTCACATTCTACTTCCTTGTAAAAACAGGAAAATCAATAAGGATTTTCGTACGGATAAGTACCCTGTGAACGGTTCGTTTAGCTTTATATATTGTTCCGGGTGGGCGTTGTATTGGTTTTTCGGAAGTGTTAAACCTGTAAGAGAAAAATTTAAATGGTTGGGAAAGGCCATGGGATGTAGAAATATTTTTTTCACATTTTATTTCCTTGTAAAAACAGGTAAATCAATAGGGTTTTTCGTACGGATAAGTAACCAGTGAACGATTCGTTTAGCTTTATATATTGTTCCGGGTGAGCGTTGTATTGGTTTTTCGGAAGTGTTACACCTGTAAGAGAAAAATTTAAATAGTTTGGAAAGGCCATGGGATTTAGAAATATTTTTTTCACATTTTACTTCCTTGTAAAAAAAGGTAAATCAATAGGGATTTTCGTACGGATAAGTACCCAGTGAACGGTTCGTTTAGCTTTATATATTGTTCCTGGTGGGCGTTGTATTGGTTTTTCGCATGTGTTAGACCTGTAAGAGAAAAATTTAAATGGTTGGGAAAGGCCATGGGATGTAGAAATATTTTTTTCACATTTTACTTCCTTGTAAAAACAGGTAAATCAATAGTGATTTTCGTACGTATAAGTACCCAGTGAACGGTTCGTTTAGCTTTATATATTGTTCCGGGTGAGCGTTGTATTGGTTTTTCGGAAGTGTTAGACCTGTAAGAGAAAAATTTAAATGGTTGGGAAAGGCCATGGGATGTAGAAATATTTTTTTCACATTTTATTTCCTTTCAAAAACACGTATATCAATAGGGATTTTCGTACGGATAAGTACCCAGTGAACGGTTCGTTTAGCTTTATATATTGTTCCGGGTGGGCGTTGTATTGGTTTTTCGGATGTGTTAGACCTGTAAGAGAAAAATTTAAATGGTTGGGAAATGCCATGGGATGTAGAAATATTTTTTTCACATTTTACTTCCTTGTAAAAACAGGAAAATCAATAGGGATTTTCGTACGGATAAGTACCCTGTGAACGGTTCGTTTAGCTTTATATATTGTTCCGGGTGGGCGTTGTATAGGTTTTTCGGAAGTGTTAGACCTGTAAGAGAAAAATTTAAATGGTTGGGAAAGGCCATGGGATGTAGAAATATTTTTTTCACATTTTATTTCCGTGTAAAAACAGGTAAATCAATAGGGTTTTTCGTACGGATAAGTACCCAGTGAACGGTTCGTTTAGCTTTATATATTGTTCCGGGTGGGCGTTGTTTTGGTTTTTCGGAAGTGTTAGACCTGTAAGAGAAAAATTTAAATGGTTGGGAAAGGCCATGGGATGTAGAAATATTTTTTCACATTTTACTTCCTTGTAAAAACAGGAAAATCGATAGGGATTTTCGTATGGATAAGTACCCAGTGAACGGTTAGTTTATCTTTATATATTCTTCCGGGTGGGCGTTGTATTGGTTTTTCGGAAGTGTTACACCTGTAAGAGAAAAATTTAAATGGTTTGGAAAGGCCATGGGATTTAGAAATTTTTTTTCCACATTTTACTTCCTTGTAAAAACAGGTAAATCAATAGGGATTTTCGTACGGATAGGTACCCAGTGAACGGTTCGTTTAGCTTTATATATTGTTCCGGGTGAGCGTTGTATTGGTTTTTCGGAAGTTTTAGACCTGTAAGAGAAAGATTTAAATGGTTGGGAAAGGCCATGGGATGTAGAAATATTATTTTCATATTTACTTCCTTGTAAAAACAGGTAAATCAATAGGGATTTTCGTACGGATAAGTACCCAGTGAACGGTTCGTTTAGCTTTATATATTGTTCCGGGTGGGCGTTGTATTGGTTTTTCGGAAGTGTTAAACCTGTAAGAGAAAAATTTAAATGGTTGGGAAAGGCCATGGGATGTAGAAATATTTTTTTCACATTTTATTTCCTTGTAAAAACAGGTAAATCAATAGGGTTTTTCGTACGGATAAGTGCCCAGTGAACGGTTCGTTTAGCTTTATATATTTTTCCGGGTGAGCGTTGTTTTGGTTTTTCGGAAGTGTTAGACCTGAAAGAGAAAATTTTATATGGTTGGGAAAGGCCATGGGATGTAGAAATATTTTTTTCACATTTTACTTCCTTGTAAAAACCGGAAAATCGATAGGGATTTTCGTAGGGATAAGTACCCAGTGAACGGTTCGTTTAGCTTTATATATTCTTCTGGGTGGGCGTTGTATTGTTTTTTCGGAAGTGTTAGACCTGTAAGAGAAAAATTTAAATGGTTGGGAAAGGCCATGGGATGTAGAAATATTTTTTTTCACATTTACTTCCTTGTAAAAACAGGTAAATCAATAGGGTTTTTCGTACGGATAAGTACCCAGTGAACGGTTCGTTTAGCTTTATATATTGTTCCGGGTGGGCGTCGTATTAGTTTTTCGCATGTGTTAGACCTGTAAGAGAAAAATTTAAATGATTGGGAAAGGCCATGGGATTTAGAAATATTTTTTTCACATTTTACTTCCTTGTAAAAACAGGAAAATCAATAAGGATTTTCGTACGGATAAGTACCCTGTGAACGGTTCGTTTAGCTTTATATATTGTTCCGGGTGAGCGTTGTATTGGTTTTTCGGAAGTGTTAAACCTGTAAGAGAAAAATTTAAATGGTTGGGAAAGGCCATGGGATGTAGAAATATTTTTTTCACATTTTATTTCCTTGTAAAAACAGGTAAATCAATAGGGTTTTTCGTACGGATAAGTGCCCAGTGAACGGTTCGTTGAGCTTTATATATTGTTCCGGGTGAGCATTGTTTTGGTTTTTCGGAAGTGTTAGACCTGAAAGAGAAAAATTTAAATGGTTGGGAAAGGCCATGGGATGTAGAAATATTTTTTTCACATTTTACTTCCTTGTAAAAACAGGAAAATCGATAGGGATTTTCGTACGGATAAGTACCCAGTGAACGGTTCGTTTAGCTTTATATATTCTTCTGGGTGGGAGTTGTATTGTTTTCTCGGAAGTGTTAGACCTGTAAGAGAAAAATTTAAATGGTTGGGAAAGGCCATGGGATGTAGAAATATTTTTTTCACATTTACGTCCTTGTAAAAACAGGTAAATCAATAGGGTTTTTCGTACGGATAAGTACCCAGTGAACGGTTCGTTTAGCTTTATATATTGTTCCGGGTGGGCATTGTATTGGTTTTTCGGAAGTGTTAGACCTGTAAGAGAAAAATTTAAATGGTTGGGAAAGGCCATGGGATGTAGAAATATTTTTTTCACATTTTAATTCCTTGTGAAAACAGGAAAATCGATAGGGATTTTCGTACGGATAAGTACCCAGTGAACGGTTCGTTTATCTTTATATATTCTTCCGGGTGGGCATTGTATTGGTTTTTCGGAAGTGTTACACCTGTAAGAGAAAAATTTAAATGGTTTGGAAAGGCCATGGGATTTAGAAATATTTTTTTCACATTTTACTTCCTTGTAAAAACAGGTAAATCAATAGGGATTTTCGTACGGATAAGTACCCAGTGAACGGTTCGTTTAGCTTTATATATTGTTCCTGGTGGGCGTTGTATTGGTTTTTCGCATGTTTTAGACCTGTAAGAGAAAAATTTAAATGGTTGGGAAAGGCCATGGGATGTAGAAATATTTTTTTCACATTTTATTTCCTTGTAAAAACAGGTAAATCAATAGGGTTTTTCGTACGGATAAGTACCCAGTGAACGGTTCGTTTAGCTTTATATATTCTTCCGGGTGGGCGTTGTATTGTTTTTTCGGAAGTGTTAGACCTGTAAGAGAAAAATTTAAATGGTTGGGAAAGGCCATGGGATGTAGAAATATTTTTTTCACATTTTACTTCCTTGTAAAAACTGGAAAATCGATAGGGATTTTCGTACGGATAAGTACCCAGTGAACGGTTCGTTTATCTTTATATATTCTTCTGGGTGGGCGTTGTATTGTTTTTTCGGAAGTGTTAGATCTGTAAGAGAAAAATTTAAATGGTTGGGAAAGGCCATGGGATGTAGAAATATTTTTTTCACATTTACTTCCTTGTAAAAACAGGTAAATCAATAGGGTTTTTCGTACGGATAAGTACCCAGTGAACGGTTCGTTTAGCTTTATATATTGTTCCTGGTGGGCGTTGTATTGGTTTTTCGGAAGTGTTAGACCTGTAAGAGAAAAATTTAAATGGTTGGGAAAGGCCATGGGATGTAGAAATATTTTTTTCACATTTTAATTCCTTGTCAAAAAAGGAAAATCGATAGGGATTTTCGTACGGATAAGTACCCAGTGAACGGTTCGTTTATCTTTATATATTCTTCCGGGTGGGCGTTGTTTTGGTTTTTTGGAAGTGTTAGACCTGTAAGAGAAAAATTTAAATGGTTGGGATAGGCCATGGGATGTAGAAATATTTTTTTCACATTTTACTTCCTTGTAAAAACAGGAAAATCGATAGGGATTTTCGTACGGATAAGTACCCAGTGAACGGTTCGTTTAGCTTTATATATTCTTCTGGGTGGGCGTTGTATTGTTTTTTCGGAAGTGTTAGACCTGTAAGAGAAAAATTTAAATGGTTGGGAAAGGCCATGGGATGTAGAAATATTTTTTTCACATTTACTTCCTTGTAAAAACAGGTAAATCAATAGGGTTTTTCGTACGCATAAGTACCCAGTGAACGGTTCGTTTAGCTTTATATATTGTTCCGGGTGGGCATTGTATTGGTTTTTCGGAAGTGTTAGACCTGTAAGAGAAAAATTTAAATGGTTGGGAAAGGCCATGGGATGTAGAAATATTTTTTTCACATTTTAATTCCTTGTGAAAAAAGGAAAATCGATAGGGATTTTCGTACGGATAAGTACCCAGTGAACGGTTCGTTTATCTTTATATATTCTTCCGGGTGGGCGTTGTTTTGGTTTTTTGGAAGTGTTAGACCTTTAAGAGAAAAATTTAAATGGTTGGGAAAGGCCATGGGATGTAGAAATATTTTTTTCACTTTTACTTCCTTGTAAAAATAGGAAAATCGATAGGGATTTTCGTACGGATAAGTACCCAGTGAACGGTTCGTTTATCTTTATATATTCTTCCGGGTGGGCATTGTATTGGTTTTTCGGAAGTGTTACACCTGTAAGAGAAAAATTTAAATGGTTTGGAAAGGCCATGGGATTTAGAAATATTTTTTTCACATTTTACTTCCTTGTAAAAACAGGTAAATCAATAGGGATTTTCGTACGGATAAGTACCCAGTGAACGGTTCGTTTAGCTTTATATATTGTTCCTGGTGGGCGTTGTATTGGTTTTTCGCATGTGTTAGACCTGTAAGAGAAAAATTTAAATGGTTGGGAAAGGCCATGGGATGTAGAAATATTTTTTTCACATTTTATTTCCTTGTAAAAACAGGTAAATCAATAGGGTTTTTCGTACGGATAAGTACCCAGTGAACGGTTCGTTTAGCTTTATATATTGTTCCGGGTGGGCATTGTATTGGTTTTTCGGAAGTGTTAGACCTGTAAGAGAAAAATTTAAATGGTTGGGAAAGGCCATGGGATGTAGAAATATTTTTTTCACATTTTAATTCCTTGTGAAAACAGGAAAATCGATAGGGATTTTCGTACGGATAAGTACCAAGTGAACGGTTCGTTTATCTTTATATATTCTTCCGGGTGGGCGTTGTTTTGGTTTTTTGGAAGTGTTAGATCTTTAAGAGAAAAATTTAAATGGTTGGGAAAGGCCATGGGATGTAGAAATATTTTTTTCACATTTACTTCCTTGTAAAAACAGGAAAATCGATAGGGATTTTCGTACGGATAAGTACCCAGTGAACGGTTCGTTTATCTTTATATATTCTTCCGGGTGGGCATTGTATTGGTTTTTCGGAAGTGTTACACCTGTAAGAGAAAAATTTATATGGTTGGGAAAGGCCATGGGATGTAGAAATATTTTTTTCACATTTTATTTCCTTTCAAAAACAGGTAAATCAATAGGGATTTTCGTACGGATAAGTACCCAGTGAACGGTTCGTTTAGCTTTATATATTCTTCCTGGTGGGCGTTGTATTGGTTTTTCGGAAGTGTTAGACCTGTAAGAGAAAAATATAAATGGTTGGGAAAGGCCATGGGATGTAGAGATATTTTTTTCACATTTACTTCCTTGTAAAAACAGGTAAATCAATAGGGATTTCGTACGGATAAGTACCCAGTTTAGCTTTATATATTGTTCCGGGTGGGCGTTGTATTGGTTTTTCGCATGTGTTAGACCTGTAAGAGAAAAATTTAAATGGTTGGATAAGGCCATGGGATGTAGAAATATTTTTTTCACATTTTACTTCCTTGTAAAAACAGGTAAATCAATAGTGATTTTCGTACGGATAAGTACCCAGTGAACGGTTCGTTTAGCTTTATATATTGTTCCGGGTGAGCGTTGTATTGGTTTTTCGGAAGTGTTAGACCTGTAAGAGAAAAATTTAAATGGTTGGGAAAGGCCATGGGATGTAGAAATATTTTTTTCACATTTACTTCCTTGTAAAAACAGGTAAATCAATAGGGATTTCGTATGGATAAGTACCCAGTGAACGGTTCGTTTAGCTTTATATATTGTTCTGGGTGGCCGTTGTATTGGTTTTTCGGAAGTGTTAGACCTGTAAGAGAAAAATTTAAATGGTTGGGAAAGGCCATGGGATGTAGAAATATTTTTTTCACATTTACTTCCTTGTAAAAACAGGAAAATCGATAGGGATTTTCGTACGGATAAGTACCCAGTGAACGGTTCGTTTACCTTTATATATTCTTCCGGGTGGGCATTGTATTGGTTTTTCGGTTAGTGTTACACCTGTAAGAGAAAAATTTAAATGGTTTGGAAAGGCCATGGGATGTAGAAATATTTTTTTCACATTTACTTCCTTGTAAAACCAGGTAAATCAATAGGGATTTTCGTACGGATAAGTACCCAGTGAACGGTTCGTTTATCTTTATATATTCTTCCGGGTGGGCATTGTATTGGTTTTTCGGAAGTGTTACACCTGTAAGAGAAAAATTTATATGGTTGGGAAAGGCCATGGG
Source organism: Paroedura picta (assembly GCF_049243985.1). Taxonomy (NCBI): domain Eukaryota; kingdom Metazoa; phylum Chordata; class Lepidosauria; order Squamata; family Gekkonidae; genus Paroedura; species Paroedura picta. The sequence continues at coordinate 2,808,692 of NW_027518620.1, read as the reverse complement.
ATGTAGAAATATTTTTTTCACATTTTATTTCCTTTCAAAAACAGGTAAATCAATAGGGATTTTCGTACGGATAAGTACCCAGTGAACGGTTCGTTTAGCTTTATATATTCTTCCTGGTGGGCGTTGTATTGGTTTTTCGGAAGTGTTAGACCTGTAAGAGAAAAATATAAATGGTTGGGAAAGGCCATGGGATGTAGAGATATTTTTTTCACATTTACTTCCTTGTAAAAACAGGTAAATCAATAGGGATTTCGTACGGATAAGTACCCAGTTTAGCTTTATATATTGTTCCGGGTGGGCGTTGTATTGGTTTTTCGCATGTGTTAGACCTGTAAGAGAAAAATTTAAATGGTTGGGAAAGGCCATGGGATGTAGAAATATTTTTTTCACATTTACTTCCTTGTAAAAACAGGAAAATCGATAGGGATTTTCGTACGGATAAGTACCCAGTGAACGGTTCGTTTATCTTTATATATTCTTCCGGGTGGGCATTGTATTGGTTTTTCGGAAGTGTTACACCTGTAAGAGAAAAATTTATATGGTTGGGAAAGGCCATGGGATGTAGAAATATTTTTTTCACATTTTATTTCCTTTCAAAAACAGGTAAATCAATAGGGATTTTCGTACGGATAAGTACCCAGTGAACGGTTCGTTTAGCTTTATATATTCTTCCAGGTGGGCGTTGTACTGGTTTTTCGGAAGTGTTAGACCTGTAAGAGAAAAATTTAAATGGTTGGGAAAGGCCATGGGATGTAGAGATATTTTTTTCACATTTACTTCCTTGTAAAAACAGGTAAATCAATAGGGATTTCGTACGGATAAGTACCCAGTTTAGCTTTATATATTGTTCCGGGTGGGCGTTGTATTGGTTTTTCGCATGTGTTAGACCTGTAAGAGAAAAATTTAAATGGTTGGATAAGGCCATGGGATGTAGAAATATTTTTTTCACATTTTACTTCCTTGTAAAAACAGGTAAATCAATAGTGATTTTCGTACGGATAAGTACCCAGTGAACGGTTCGTTTAGCTTTATATATTGTTCCGGGTGAGCGTTGTATTGGTTTTTCGGAAGTGTTAGACCTGTAAGAGAAAAATTTAAATGGTTGGGAAAGGCCATGGGATGTAGAAATATTTTTTTCACATTTACTTCCTTGTAAAAACAGGTAAATCAATAGGGATTTCGTACGGATAAGTACCCAGTGAACGGTTCGTTTAGCTTTATATATTGTTCTGGGTGGGCGTTGTATTGGTTTTTCGGAAGTGTTAGACCTGTAAGAGAAAAATTTAAATGGTTGGGAAAGGCCATGGGATGTAGAAATATTTTTTTCACATTTATTTCCTTGTAAAAACAGGAAAATCGATAGGGATTTTCGTACGGATAAGTACCCAGTGAACGGTTCGTTTACCTTTATATATTCTTCCGGGTGGGCATTGTATTGGTTTTTCGGTTAGTGTTACACCTGTAAGAGAAAAATTTAAATGGTTTGGAAAGGCCATGGGATTTAGAAATATTTTTTTCACATTTTACTTCCTTGTAAAACCAGGTAAATCAATATGGATTTTCGTACGGATAAGTACCCAGTGAACGTTTCGTTTAGCTTTATATATTGTTCCGGGTGAGCGTTGTATTGGTTTTTCGGAAGTGTTAGACCTGTAAGAGAAAAATTTAAATGGTTGGGAAAGGCCATGGGATGTAGAAATATTTTTTTCACATTTACTTCCTTGTAAAAACAGGTAAATCAATAGGGATTTTCGTACGGATAAGTACCCAGTGAACGGTTCGTTTAGCTTTATATATTGTTCCGGGTGGGCGTTGTATTGGTTTTTCGGAAGTGTTAGACCTGTAAGAGAAAAATTTAAATGGTTGGGAAAGGCCATGGGATGTAGAAATATTTTTTTCACATTTTATTTCCTTTCAAAAACAGGTAAATCAATAGGGATTTTCGTACGGATAAGTACCCAGTGAACGGTTCGTTTAGCTTTATATATTCTTCCGGGTGGGCGTTGTATTGGTTTTTCAGAAGTGTTAGACCTGTAAGAGAAAAATTTAAATGGTTGGGAAAGGCCATGGGATGTAGAAATATTTTTTTCACATTTTATTTCCTTTCAAATACAGGTAAATCAATAGGGATTTTCGTACGGATAAGTACCCAGTGAACGGTTCGTTTAGCTTTATATATTCTTCCGGGTGGGCGTTGTATTGGTTTTTCGGAAGTGTTACACCTGTAAGAGAAAAATTTAAATGGTTGGGAAAGGCCATGGGATGTAGAAATATTTTTTTCACATTTACTTCCTTGTAAAAACAGGAAAATCGATAGGGATTTTCGTACGGATACGTACCCAGTGAACGGTTCGTTTACCTTTATATATTCTTCCGGGTGGGCATTGTATTGGTTTTTCGGAAGTGTTACACCTGTAAGAGAAAAATTTAAATGGTTTGGAAAGGCCATGGGATTTAGAAATATTTTTTTCACATTTTACTTCCTTGTAAAAACAGGTAAATCAATAGGGATTTTCGTACGGATAAGTACCCAGTGAACGGTTAGTTTAGCTTTATATATTGTTCCGGGTGAGCGTTGTATTGGTTTTTCGGAAGTGTTAGACCTGTAAGAGAAAAATTTAAATGGTTGGGAAAGGCCATGGGATGTAGAAATATTTTTTTCACATTTACTTCCTTGTAAAAACAGGTAAATCAATAGGGATTTCGTACGGATAAGTACCCAGTGAACGGTTCGTTTAGCTTTATATATTGTTCCGGGTGAGCGTTGTATTGGTTTTTCGGAAGTGTTAGACCTGTAAGAGAAAAATTTAAATGGTTGGGAAAGGCCATGGGATGTAGAAATATTTTTTTCACATTTACTTCCTTGTAAAAACAGGTAAATCAATAGGGATTTCGTACGGATAAGTACCCAGTTTAGCTTTATATATTGTTCCGGGTGGGCGTTGTATTGGTTTTTCGCATGTGTTAGACCTGTAAGAGAAAAATTTAAATGGTTGGATAAGGCCATGGGATGTAGAAATATTTTTTTCACATTTTACTTCCTTGTAAAAACAGGTAAATCAATAGTGATTTTCGTACGGATAAGTACCCAGTGAACGGTTCGTTTAGCTTTATATATTGTTCCGGGTGAGCGTTGTATTGGTTTTTCTGAAGTGTTAGACCTGTAAGAGAAAAATTTAAATGGTTGGGAAAGGCCATGGGATGTAGAAATATTTTTTTCACATTTACTTCCTTGTAAAAACAGGTAAATCAATAGGGATTTCGTACGGATAAGTACCCAGTGAACGGTTCGTTTAGCTTTATATATTGTTCTGGGTGGGCGTTGTATTGGTTTTTCGGAAGTGTTAGACCTGTAAGAGAAAAATTTAAATGGTTGGGAAAGGCCATGGGATGTAGAAATATTTTTTTCATATTTACTTCCTTGTAAAAACAGGTAAATCAATAGGGATTTCGTACGGATAAGTACCCAGTGAACGGTTCGTTTAGCTTTATATATTGTTCTGGGTGGGCGTTGTATTGGTTTTTCGGAAGTGTTAGACCTGTAAGAGAAAAATTTAAATGGTTGGGAAAGGCCATGGGATGTAGAAATATTTTTTTCACATTTACTTCCTTGTAAAAACAGGAAAATCGATAGGGATTTTCGTACGGATAAGTACCCAGTGAACGGTTCGTTTACCTTTATATATTCTTCCGGGTGGGCATTGTATTGGTTTTTCGGTTAGTGTTACACCTGTAAGAGAAAAATTTAAATGGTTTGGAAAGGCCATGGGATTTAGAAATATTTTTTTCACATTTACTTCCTTGTAAAAACAGGAAAATCGATAGGGATTTTCGTACGGATAAGTACCCAGTGAACGGTTCGTTTACCTTTATATATTCTTCCGGGTGGGCATTGTATTGGTTTTTCGGAAGTGTTACACCTGTAAGAGAAAAATTTAAATGGTTTGGAAAGGCCATGGGATTTAGAAATATTTTTTTCACATTTTACTTCCTTGTAAAAACAGGTAAATCAATAGGGATTTTCGTACGGATAAGTACCCAGTGAACGGTTCGTTTAGCTTTATATATTGTTCCGGGTGAGCGTTGTATTGGTTTTTCGGAAGTGTTAGACCTGTAAGAGAAAAATTTAAATGGTTGGGAAAGGCCATGGGATGTAGAAATATTTTTTTCACATTTACTTCCTTGTAAAAACAGGTAAATCAATAGGGATTTCGTACGGATAAGTACCCAGTGAACGGTTCGTTTAGCTTTATATATTGTTCCGGGAGAGCGTTGTATTGGTTTTTCGGAAGTGTTAGACCTGTAAGAGAAAAATTTAAATGGTTGGGAAAGGCCATGGGATGTAGAAATATTTTTTTCACATTTACTTCCTTGTAAAAACAGGTAAATCAATAGTGATTTCGTACGGATAAGTACCCAGTGAACGGTTCGTTTAGCTTTATATATTGTTCCGGGTGGGCGTTGTATTGGTTTTTCGGAAGTGTTAGACCTGTAAGAGAAAAATGTAAATGGTTGGGAAAGGCCATGGGATGTAGAAATATTTTTTTCACATTTTATTTCCTTTCAAATACAGGTAAATCAATAGGGATTTTCGTACGGATAAGTACCCAGTGAACGGTTCGTTTAGGTTTATATATTCTTCCGGGTGGGCGTTGTATTGGTTTTTCGGAAGTGTTAGACCTGTAAGAGAAAAATTTAAATGGTTGGGAAAGGCCATGGGATGTAGAAATATTTTTTTCACATTTACTTCCTTGTAAAAACAGGAAAATCGATAGGGATTTTCGTACGGATACGTACCCAGTGAACGGTTCGTTTACCTTTATATATTCTTCCGGGTGGGCATTGTATTGGTTTTTCGGAAGTGTTACACCTGTAAGAGAAAAATTTAAATGGTTTGGAAAGGTCATGGGATTTAGAAATATTTTTTTCACATTTTACTTCCTTGTAAAAACAGGTAAATCAATAGGGATTTTCGTACGGATAAGTACCCAGTGAACGGTTAGTTTAGCTTTATATATTGTTCCGGGTGAGCGTTGTATTGGTTTTTCGGAAGTGTTAGACCTGTAAGAGAAAAATTTAAATGGTTGGGAAAGGCCATGGGATGTAGAAATATTTTTTTCACATTTACTTCCTTGTAAAAACAGGTAAATCAATAGGGATTTCGTATGGATAAGTACCCAGTGAATGGTTCGTTTAGCTTTATATATTCTTCCGGGTGGGCGTTGTATTGGTTTTTCGGAAGTGTTAGACCTGTAAGAGAAAAATTTAAATGGTTGGGAAAGGCCATGGGATGTAGAAATATTTTTTTCACATTTTATTTCCTTTCAAAAACAGGTAAATCAATAGGGATTTTCGTACGGATAAGTACCCAGTGAACGGTTCGTTTAGCTTTATATATTCTTCCGGGTGGGCGTTGTATAGGTTTTTCGGAAGTGTTAGACCTGTAAGAGAAAAATTTAAAGGGTTGGGAAAGGCCATGGGATGTAGAAATATTTTTTTCACATTTACTTCCTTGTAAAAACAGGAAAATCGATAGGGATTTTCGTACGGATAAGTACCCAGTGAAAGGTTCGTTTACCTTTATATATTCTTCCGGGTGGGCATTGTATTGGTTTTTCGGTTAGTGTTACACCTGTAAGAGAAAAATTTAAATGGTTTGGAAAGGCCATGGGATTTAGAAATATTTTTTTCACATTTTACTTCCTTGTAAAAACAGGTAAATCAATAGGGATTTTCGTACGGATAAGTACCCAGTGAACGTTTCGTTTAGCTTTATATATTGTTCCGGGTGAGCGTTGTATTGGTTTTTCGGAAGTGTTAGACCTGTAAGAGAAAAATTTAAATGGTTGGGAAAGGCCATGGGATGTAGAAATATTTTTTTCACATTTACTTCCTTGTAAAAACAGGTAAATCAATAGGGATATCGTACGGATAAGTACCCAGTGAACCGTTCGTTTAGCTTTATATATTGTTCCGGGTGGGCGTTGTATTGGTTTTTCGGAAGTGTTAGACCTGTAAGAGAAAAATTTAAATGGTTGGGAAAGGCCATGGGATGTAGAAATATTTTTTTCACATTTTATTTCCTTTCAAAAACAGGTAAATCAATAGGGATTTTCGTACGGATAAGTACCCAGTGAACGATTCATTTAGCTTTATACATTCTTCCGGGTGGGCGTTGTATTGGTTTTTCGGAAGTGTTAGACCTGTAAGAGAAAAATTTAAATGGTTGGGAAAGGCCATGGGATGTAGAAATATTTTTTTCACATTTTATTTCCTTTCAAAAACAGATAAATCAATAGGGATTTCGTACGGATAAGTACCCAGTGAACGGTTCGTTTAGCTTTATATATTGTTCTGGGTGGGCGTTGTATTGGTTTTTCGCATGTGTTAGACCTGTAAGAGAAAAATTTAAATGATTGGGAAAGGCCATGGGATGTAGAAATATTTTTTTTCACATTTTACTTCCTTGTAAAAACAGGAAAATCAATAGTGATTTTCGTACGGATAAGTACCCAGTGAACGGTTAGTTTAGCTTTATATATTGTTCCGGGTGAGCGTTGTATTGGTTTTTCGGAAGTGTTAGACCTGTAAGAGAAAAATTTAAATGGTTGGGAAAGGCCATGGGATGTAGAAATATTTTTTTCACATTTACTTCCTTGTAAAAACAGGTAAATCAATAGGGATTTCGTATGGATAAGTACCCAGTGAATGGTTCGTTTAGCTTTATATATTCTTCCGGGTGGGCGTTGTATTGGTTTTTCGGAAGTGTTAGACCTGTAAGAGAAAAATTTAAATGGTTGGGAAAGGCCATGGGATGTAGAAATATTTTTTTCACATTTTATTTCCTTTCAAAAACAGGTAAATCAATAGGGATTTTCGTACGGATAAGTACCCAGTGAACGGTTCGTTTAGCTTTATATATTCTTCCGGGTGGGCGTTGTATAGGTTTTTCGGAAGTGTTAGACCTGTAAGAGAAAAATTTAAAGGGTTGGGAAAGGCCATGGGATGTAGAAATATTTTTTTCACATTTACTTCCTTGTAAAAACAGGAAAATCGATAGGGATTTTCGTACGGATAAGTACCCAGTGAACGGTTCGTTTACCTTTATATATTCTTCCGGGTGGGCATTGTATTGGTTTTTCGGTTAGTGTTACACCTGTAAGAGAAAAATTTAAATGGTTTGGAAAGGCCATGGGATTTAGAAATATTTTTTTCACATTTTACTTCCTTGTAAAAACAGGTAAATCAATAGGGATTTTCGTACGGATAAGTACCCAGTGAACGTTTCGTTTAGCTTTATATATTGTTCCGGGTGAGCGTTGTATTGGTTTTTCGGAAGTGTTAGACCTGTAAGAGAAAAATTTAAATGGTTGGGAAAGGCCATGGGATGTAGAAATATTTTTTTCACATTTACTTCCTTGTAAAAACAGGTAAATCAATAGGGATATCGTACGGATAAGTACCCAGTGAACCGTTCGTTTAGCTTTATATATTGTTCCGGGTGGGCGTTGTATTGGTTTTTCGGAAGTGTTAGACCTGTAAGAGAAAAATTTAAATGGTTGGGAAAGGCCATGGGATGTAGAAATATTTTTTTCACATTTTATTTCCTTTCAAAAACAGGTAAATCAATAGGGATTTTCGTACGGATAAGTACCCAGTGAACGATTCATTTAGCTTTATACATTCTTCCGGGTGGGCGTTGTACTGGTTTTTCGGAAGTGTTAGACCTGTAAGAGAAAAATTTAAATGGTTGGGAAAGGCCATGGGATGTAGAAATATTTTTTTCACATTTTATTTCCTTTCAAAAACAGATAAATCAATAGGGATTTCGTACGGATAAGTACCCAGTGAACGGTTCGTTTAGCTTTATATATTGTTCTGGGTGGGCGTTGTATTGGTTTTTCGCATGTGTTAGACCTGTAAGAGAAAAATTTAAATGGTTGGGAAAGGCCATGGGATGTAGAAATATTTTTTTTCACATTTTACTTCCTTGTAAAAACAGGAAAATCAATAGTGATTTTCGTACGGATAAGTACCCAGTGAACGGTTCGTTTAGCTTTATATATTGTTCCGGGTGAGCGTTGTATTGGTTTTTCGGAAGTGTTAGACCTGTAAGAGAAAAATTTAAATGGTTGGGAAAGGCCATGGGATGTAGAAATATTTTTTTCACATTTACTTCCTTGTAAAAACAGGTAAATCAATAGGGATTTCGTACGGATAAGTACCCAGTGAACGGTTCGTTTAGCTTTATATATTGTTCCGGGTGGGCGTTGTATTGGTTTTTCGGAAGTGTTAGACCTGTAAGAGAAAAATTTAAATGGTTGGGAAAGGCCATGGGATGTAGAAATATTTTTTTCACATTTTATTTCCTTTCAAATACAGGTAAATCAATAGGGATTTTCGTACGGATAAGTACCCAGTGAACGGTTCGTTTAGCTTTATATATTGTTCCGGGTGGGCGTTGTATTGGTTTTTCGGAAGTGTTAGACCTGTAAGAGAAAAATTTAAATGGTTGGGAAAGGCCATGGGATGTAGAAATATTTTTTTCACATTTACTTCCTTGTAAAAACAGGAAAATCGATAGGGATTTTCGTACGGATAAGTACCCATTGAACGGTTCGTTTACCTTTATATATTCTTCCGGGTGGGCATTGTATTGGTTTTTCGGAAGTGTTACACCTGTAAGAGAAAAATTTAAATGGTTTGGAAAGGCCATGGGATTTAGAAATATTTTTTTCACATTTTACTTCCTTGTAAAAACAGGTAAATCAATAGGGATTTTCGTACGGATAACTACCCAGTGAACGGTTCGTTTAGCTTTATATATTGTTCCGGGTGAGCATTGTATTGGTTTTTCGGAAGTGTTAGACCTGTAAGAGAAAAATTTAAATGGTTGGGAAAGGCCATGGGATGTAGAAATATTTTTTTCACATTTACTTCCTTGTAAAAACAGGTAAATCAATAGGGATTTCGTACGGATAAGTACCCAGTGAACGGTTCGTTTAGCTTTATATATTGTTCCGGGTGGGCGTTGTATTGGTTTTTCGCATGTGTTAGACCTGTAAGAGAAAAATTTAAATGGTTGGGAAAGGCCATGGGATGTAGAAATATTTTTTTCACATTTTACTTCCTTGTAAAAACAGGTAAATCAATAGTGATTTTCGTACGGATAAGTGCCCAGTGAACGGTTCGTTTAGCTTTATATATTCTTCCGGGTGGGTGTTGTATTGGTTTTTTGGAAGTGTTAGACCTGTAAGAGAAAAATTTAAATGGTTTGGAAAGGCCATGGGATTTAGAAATATTTTTTTCACATTTTACATCCTTGTAAAAACAGGTAAATCAATAGGGATTTTCGTACGTATAAGTACCCAGTGAACGTTTCGTTTAGCTTTATATATTGTTCCGGGTGAGCGTTGTATTGGTTTTTCGGAAGTGTTAGACCTGTAAGAGAAAAATTTAAATGGTTGGGAAAGGCCATGGTATGTAGAAATATTTTTTTCACATTTACTTCCTTGTAAAAACAGGTAAATGAATAGGGATTTCGTACGGATACGTACCCAGTGAACTGTTCGTTTAGCTTTATATATTGTTCCGGGTGGGCGTTGTATTGGTTTTTCGGAAGTGTTAGACCTGTAAGAGAAAAATTTACATGGTTGGGAAAGGCCATGGGATGTAGAAATATTTTTTTCACATTTTACTTCCTTGTAAAAACAGGAAAATCAATAGGGATTTTCGTACGGATAACTACCCAGTGAACGGTTCGTTTAGCTTTATATATTGTTCCGGGTGAGCATTGTATTGGTTTTTCGGAAGTGTTAGACCTGTAAGAGAAAAATTTAAATGGTTGGGAAAGGCCATGGGATGTAGAAATATTTTTTTCACATTTACTTCCTTGTAAAAACAGGTAAATCAATAGGGATTTCGTACGGATAAGTACCCAGTGAACGGTTCGTTTAGCTTTATATATTGTTCCGGGTGGGCGTTGTATTGGTTTTTCGCATGTGTTAGACCTGTAAGAGAAAAATTTAAATGGTTGGGAAAGGCCATGGGATGTAGAAATATTTTTTTCACATTTTACTTCCTTGTAAAAACAGGTAAATCAATAGTAATTTTCGTACGGATAAGTGCCCAGTGAACGGTTCGTTTAGCTTTATATATTCTTCCGGGTGGGTGTTGTATTGGTTTTTTGGAAGTGTTAGACCTGTAAGAGAAAAATTTAAATGGTTTGGAAAGGCCATGGGATTTAGAAATATTTTTTTCACATTTTACATCCTTGTAAAAACAGGTAAATCAATAGGGATTTTCGTACGTATAAGTACCCAGTGAACGTTTCGTTTAGCTTTATATATTGTTCCGGGTGAGCGTTGTATTGGTTTTTCGGAAGTGTTAGACCTGTAAGAGAAAAATTTAAATGGTTGGGAAAGGCCATGGTATGTAGAAATATTTTTTTCACATTTACTTCCTTGTAAAAACAGGTAAATGAATAGGGATTTCGTACGGATACGTACCCAGTGAACTGTTCGTTTAGCTTTATATATTGTTCCGGGTGGGCGTTGTATTGGTTTTTCGGAAGTGTTAGACCTGTAAGAGAAAAATTTACATGGTTGGGAAAGGCCATGGGATGTAGAAATATTTTTTTCACATTTTACTTCCTTGTAAAAACAGGAAAATCAATAGGGATTTTCGTACGGATAAGTACCCTGTGAACGGTTCGTTAAGCTTTATATATTGTTCCGGGTGGGCGTTGTATTGGTTTTTCGGAAGTGTTAGACCTGTAAGAGAAAAATTTAAATGGTTGGGAAAGGCCATGGGATGTAGAAATATTTTTTTCACATTTTATTTCCTTGTAAAAACAGGTAAATCAATAGGGTTTTTCGTACGGATAAGTACCCAGTGAATGGTTCGTTTAGCTTTATATATTGTTCCGGGTGGGCGTTGTTTTGGTTTTTCGGAAGTGTTAGACCTGTAAGAGAAAAATTTAAATGGTTGGGAAAGGCCATGGGATGTAGAAATATTTTTTTCACATTTTACTTCCTTGTGAAAACAGGAAAATCGATAGGGATTTTCGTACAGATAAGTACCCAGTGAACGGTTCGTTTATCTTTATATATTCTTCCGGATGGGTGTTGTATTGGTATTTCGGAAGTGTTAGACGTGCAAGAGAAAAATTTAAATGGTTGGGAAAGGCCATGGGATGTAGAAATATTTTTTTCACATTTACTTCCTTGTAAATACAGGAAAATCGATAGGGATTTTCGTACGGATAAGTACCAAGTGAACGGTTCGTTTAGCTTTATATATTGTTCCGGGTGAGCGTTGTATTGGTTTTTCAGAAGTATTAGACCTGTAAGAGAAAAATTTAAATGGTTGGGAAAGGCCATGGGATGTAGAAATATTTTTTTCACATTTACTTCCTTGTAAAAATAGGTAAATCAATAGGGATTTCGTACGGATAAGTACCCAGTGAACGGTTCGTTTAGCTTTATATATTGTTCCGGGTGGGCGTTGTATTAGTTTTTCGCATGTGTTAGACCTGTAAGAGAAAAATTTAAATGGTTGGGAAAGGCCATGGGATGTAGAAATATTTTTTTCACATTTTACTTCCTTGTAAAAACAGGTAAATCAATAGTGATTTTCGTACGGATAAGTACCCAGTGAAGGGTTCGTTTAGCTTTATATATTGTTCCGGGTGAGCGTTGTATTGGTTTTTCGGAAGTGTTAGACCTGTAAGAGAAAAATTTAAATGGTTGGGAAAGGCCATGGGATGTAGAAATATTTTTTTCACATTTACTTCCTTGTAAAAACAGGTAAATCAATAGGGATTTCGTACGGATAAGTACCCAGTGAACGGTTCGTTTAGCTTTATATATTCTTCCGGGTGGGCGTTGTATTGGTTTTTTGGAAGTGTTAGACCTGTAAGAGAAAAATTTAAATGGTTGGGAAAGGCCATGGGATGTAGAAATATTTTTTTCACATTTACTTCCTTGTAAACACAGGAAAATCGATAGGGATTTTCGTACGGATAAGTACCCAGTGAACGGTTCGTTTACCTTTATATATTCTTCCGGGTGGGCATTGTATTGGTTTTTCGGTTACTGTTACACCTGTAAGAGAAAAATTTACATGGTTTGGAAAGGCCATGGGATTTAGAAATATTTTTCTCACATTTTACATCCTTGTAAAAACAGGTAAATCAATAGGGATTTTCGTACGGATAAGTACCCTGTGAACGGTTCGTTTAGCTTTATATATTGTTCCGGGTGGGCGTTGTATTGGTTTTTCGGAAGTGTTAGACCTGTAAGAGAAAAATTTAAATGGTTGGGAAAGGCCATGGGATGTAGAAATATTTTTTTCACATTTTATTTCCTTGTAAAAACAGGTAAATCAATAGGGTTTTTCGTACGGATAAGTACCCAGTGAATGGTTCATTTAGCTTTATATATTGTTCCGGGTGGGCGTTGTTTTGGTTTTTCGGAAGTGTTAGACCTGTAAGAGAAAAATTTAAATGGTTGGGAAAGGCCATGGGATGTAGAAATATTTTTTTCACATTTTACTTCCTTGTGAAAACAGGAAAATCGATAGGGATTTTCGTACAGATAAGTACCCAGTGAACGGTTCGTTTATCTTTATATATTCTTCCGGATGGGTGTTGTATTGGTATTTCGGAAGTGTTAGACGTGCAAGAGAAAAATTTAAATGGTTGGGAAAGGCCATGGGATGTAGAAAAAATTTTTTCACATTTACTTCCTTGTAAATACAGGAAAATCGATAGGGATTTTCGTACGGATAAGTACCCAGTGAACGGTTCGTTTAGCTTTATATATTGTTCCGGGTGAGCGTTGTATTGGTTTTTCAGAAGTGTTAGACCTGTAAGAGAAAAATTTAAATGGTTGGGAAAGGCCATGGGATGTAGAAATATTTTTTTCACATTTACTTCCTTGTAAAAACAGGTAAATCAATAGGGATTTCGTACGGATAAGTACCCAGTGAACGGTTCGTTTAGCTTTATATATTGTTCCGGGTGGGCGTTGTATTGGTTTTTCGGAAGTGTTAGACCTGTAAGAGAAAAATTTACATGGTTGGGAAAGGCCATGGGATGTAGAAATATTTTTTCACATTTTATTTCCTTTCAAAAACAGGTAAATCAATAGGGATTTTCGTACGGATAAGTACCCAGTGAACGGTTCGTTTAGCTTTATATATTGTTCCGGGTGGGTGTTGTATTGGTTTTTCGGAAGTGTTAGACCTGTAAGAGAAAAATTTAAATGGTTGGGAAAGGCCATGGGATGTAGAAATATTTTTTTCACATTTTACTTCCTTGTAAAAACAGGTAAATCAATAGTGATTTTCGTACGGATAAGTACCCAGTGAACGGTTCGTTTAGCTTTATACATTGTTCCGGGCGGGCGATGTATTGGTTTTTCGGAAGTGTTAGACCTGTAAGAGAAAAATTTAAATGGTTGGGAAAGGCCATGGGATGTAGAAATATTTTTTTCACATTTACTTCCTTGTAAAAACAGGTAAATCAAAAGGTATTTCGTACGGATAGGTACCCAGTGAACGGTTCGTTTAGCTTTATATATTGTTCCGGGTGGGCGTTGTATTGGTTTTTCGGAAGTGTTAGACCTGTAAGAGAAAAATTTAAATGGTTGGGAAAGGCCATGGGATGTAGAAATATTTTTTTCACATTTACTTCCTTGTAAAAACAGGTAAATCAATAGGGATTTCGTACGGATAAGTACCCAGTGAACGGTTCGTTTAGCTTTATATATTGTTCCGGGTGGGCGTTGTATTGGTTTTTCGCATGTGTTAGACCTGTAAGAGAAAAATTTAAATGGTTGGGAAAGGCCATGGGATGTAGAAATATTTTTTTCACATTTTACTTCCTTGTAAAAACAGGTAAATCAATAGTGATTTTCGTACGGATAAGTGCCCAGTGAACGGTTCGTTTAGCTTTATATATTCTTCCGGTTGGGCGTTGTATTGGTTTTTTGGAAGTGTTAGACCTGTAAGAGAAAAATTTAAATGGTTGGGAAAGGCCATGGGATGTAGAAATATTTTTTTCACATTTACTTCCTTATAAACACAGGAAAATCGATAGGGATTTTCGTACGGATAAGTACCCAGTGAACGGTTCGTTTACCTTTATATATTCTTCCGGGTGGGCATTGTATTGGTTTTTCGGTTACTGTTACACCTGTAAGAGAAAAATTTAAATGGTTTGGAAAGGCCATGGGATTTAGAAATATTTTTTTCACATTTTACATCCTTGTAAAAACAGGTAAATTAATAGGGATTTTCGTACGTATAAGTACCCAGTGAACGTTTCGTTTAGCTTTATATATTGTTCCGGGTGAGCGTTGTATTGGTTTTTCGGAAGTGTTAGACCTGTAAGAGAAAAATTTAAATGGTTGGGAAAGGCCATGGTATGTAGAAATATTTCTTTCACATTTACTTCCTTGTAAAAACAGGTAAATCAATAGGGATTTCGTACGGATACGTACCCAGTGAACGGTTCGTTTAGCTTTATATATTGTTCCGGGTGGGCGTTGTATTGGTTTTTCGGAAGTGTTAGACCTGTAAGAGAAAAATTTACATGGTTGGGAAAGGCCATGGGATGTAGAAATATTTTTTTCACATTTTACTTCCTTGTAAAAACAGGAAAATCAATAGGGATTTTCGTACGGATAAGTACCCTGTGAACGGTTCGTTTAGCTTTATATATTGTTCCGGGTGGGCGTTGTATTGGTTTTTCGGAAGTGTTAGACCTGTAAGAGAAAAATTTAAATGGTTGGGAAAGGCCATGGGATGTAGAAATATTTTTTTCACATTTTATTTCCTTGTAAAAACAGGTAAATCAATAGGGTTTTTCGTACGGATAAGTACCCAGTGAATGGTTCGTTTAGCTTTATATATTGTTCCGGGTGGGCGTTGTTTTGGTTTTTCGGAAGTGTTAGACCTGTAAGAGAAAAATTTAAATGGTTGGGAAAGGCCATGGGATGTAGAAATATTTTTTTCACATTTTACTTCCTTGTGAAAACAGGAAAATCGATAGGGATTTTCGTACAGATAAGTACCCAGTGAACGGTTCGTTTATCTTTATATATTCTTCCGGATGGGTGTTGTATTGGTATTTCGGAAGTGTTAGACGTGCAAGAGAAAAATTTAAATGGTTGGGAAAGGCCATGGGATGTAGAAATATTTTTTTCACATTTACTTCCTTGTAAAAATAGGTAAATCAATAGGGATTTCGTACGGATAAGTACCCAGTGAACGGTTCGTTTAGCTTTATATATTGTTCCGGGTGGGCGTTGTATTGGTTTTTCGCATGTGTTAGACCTGTAAGAGAAAAATTTAAATGGTTGGGAAAGGCCATGGGATGTAGAAATATTTTTTTCACATTTTACTTCCTTGTAAAAACAGGTAAATCAATAGTGATTTTCGTACGGATAAGTACCCAGTGAACGGTTCGTTTAGCTTTATATATTGTTCCGGGTGAGCGTTGTATTGGTTTTTCGGAAGTGTTAGACCTGTAAGAGAAAAATTTAAATGGTTGGGAAAGGCCATGGGATGTAGAAATATTTTTTTCACATTTACTTCCTTGTAAAAACAGGTAAATCAATAGGGATTTCGTACGGATAAGTACCCAGTGAACGGTTCGTTTAGCTTTATATATTGTTCCGGGTGGGCGTTGTATTGGTTTTTCAGAAGTGTTAGACCTGTAAGAGAAAAATTTAAATGGTTGGGAAAGGCCATGGGATGTAGAAATATTTTTTTCACATTTACTTCCTTGTAAAAACACGTAAATCAATAGGGATTTCGTACGGATAAGTACCCAGTGAACGGTTCGTTTAGCTTTATATATTGTTCCGGGTGGGCGTTGTATTGGTTTTTCGGAAGTGTTAGACCTGTAAGAGAAAAATTTACATGGTTGGGAAAGGCCATGGGATGTAGAAATATTTTTTCACATTTTATTTCCTTTCAAAAACAGGTAAATCAATAGGGATTTTCGTACGGATAAGTACCCAGTGAACGGTTCGTTTAGCTTTATATATTCTTCCGGGTGGGCGTTGTATTGGTTTTTCGGAAGTGTTAGACCTGTAAGAGAAAAATTTAAATGGTTGGGAAATGCCATGGGATGTAGAAATATTTTTTTCACATTTTACTTCCTTGTAAAAACAGGAAAACCAATAGGGATTTTCGTACGGATAAGTACCCTGTGAACGGTTCGTTTAGCTTTATATATTGTTCCGGGTGGGCGTTGTATTGGTTTTTCGGAAGTGTTAGAGCTGTAAGAGAAAAATTTAAATGGTTGGGAAAGGCCATGGTATGTAGAAATATTTTTTTCACATTTACTTCCTTGTAAAAATAGGTAAATCAATAGGGATTTCGTACGGATAAGTACCCAGTGAACGGTTCGTTTAGCTTTATATATTGTTCCGGGTGGGCGTTGTATTGGTTTTTCGCATGTGTTAGACCTGTAAGAGAAAAATTTAAATGGTTGGGAAAGGCCATGGGATGTAGAAATATTTTTTTCACATTTTACTTCCTTGTAAAAACAGGTAAATCAATAGTGATTTTCGTACGGATAAGTACCCAGTGAACGGTTCGTTTAGCTTTATATATTGTTCCGGGTGAGCGTTGTATTGGTTTTTCGGAAGTGTTAGACCTGTAAGAGAAAAATTTAAATGGTTGGGAAAGGCCATGGGATGTAGAAATATTTTTTTCACATTTACTTCCTTGTAAAAACAGGTAAATCAATAGGGATTTCGTACGGATAAGTACCCAGTGAACGGTTCGTTTAGCTTTATATATTGTTCCGGGTGGGCGTTGTATTGGTTTTTCGGAAGTGTTAGACCTGTAAGAGAAAAATTTACATGGTTGGGAAAGGCCATGGGATGTAGAAATATTTTTTCACATTTTATTTCCTTTCAAAAACAGGTAAATCAATAGGGATTTTCGTACGGATAAGTACCCAGTGAACGGTTCGTTTAGCTTTATATATTCTTCCGGGTGGGCGTTGTATTGGTTTTTCGGAAGTGTTAGACCTGTAAGAGAAAAATTTAAATGGTTGGGAAAGGCCATGGGATGTAGAAATATTTTTTTCACATTTTATTTCCTTGTAAAAACAGGTAAATCAATAGGGTTTTTCGTACGGATAAGTACCCAGTGAATGGTTCGTTTAGCTTTATATATTGTTCCGGGTGGGCGTTGTTTTGGTTTTTCGGAAGTGTTAGACCTGTAAGAGAAAAATTTAAATGGTTGGGAAAGGCCATGGGATGTAGAAATATTTTTTTCACATTTTACTTCCTTGTGAAAACAGGAAAATCGATAGGGATTTTCGTACAGATAAGTACCCAGTGAACGGTTCGTTTATCTTTATATATTCTTCCGGATGGGTGTTGTATTGGTATTTCGGAAGTGTTAGACGTGCAAGAGAAAAATTTAAATGGTTGGGAAAGGCCATGGGATGTAGAAATATTTTTTTCACATTTTACTTCCTTGTAAAAACAGGTAAATCAATAGTGATTTTCGTACGGATAAGTACCCAGTGAACGGTTCGTTTAGCTTTATATATTGTTCCGGGTGAGCGTTGTATTGGTTTTTCGGAAGTGTTAGACCTGTAAGAGAAAAATTTAAATGGTTGGGAAAGGCCATGGGATGTAGAAATATTTTTTTCACATTTACTTCCTTGTAAAAACAGGTAAATCAATAGGGATTTCGTACGGATAAGTACCCAGTGAACGGTTCGTTTATCTTTATATATTGTTCCGGGTGGGCGTTGTTTTGGTTTTTCGGAAGTGTTAGACCTGTAAGAGAAAAATTTAAATGGTTGGGAAAGGCCATGGGATGTAGAAATATTTTTTTCACATTTTACTTCCTTGTGAAAACAGGAAAATCGATAGGGATTTTCGTACAGATAAGTACCCAGTGAACGGTTCGTTTATCTTTATATATTCTTCCGGATGGGTGTTGTATTGGTATTTCGGAAGTGTTAGACGTGCAAGAGAAAAATTTAAATGGTTGGGAAAGGCCATGGGATGTAGAAATATTTTTTTCACATTTTACTTCCTTGTAAAAACAGGTAAATCAATAGTGATTTTCGTACGGATAAGTACCCAGTGAACGGTTCGTTTAGCTTTATATATTGTTCCGGGTGAGCGTTGTATTGGTTTTTCGGAAGTGTTAGACCTGTAAGAGAAAAATTTAAATGGTTGGGAAAGGCCATGGGATGTAGAAATATTTTTTTCACATTTACTTCCTTGTAAAAACAGGTAAATCAATAGGGATTTCGTACGGATAAGTACCCAGTGAACGGTTCGTTTATCTTTATATATTCTTCCGGATGGGTGTTGTATTGGTATTTCGGAAGTGTTAGACCTGTAAGAGAAAAATTTAAATGGTTGGGAAAGGCCATGGGATGTAGAAATATTTTTTTCACATTTTACTTCCTTGTAAAAACAGGTAAATCAATAGTGATTTTCGTACGGATAAGTACCCAGTGAACGGTTCGTTTAGCTTTATATATTCTTCCGGGTGGGCGTTGTATTGGTTTTTCGGAAGTGTTAGACCTGTAAGAGAAAAATTTAAATGGTTGGGAAAGGCCATGGGATGTAGAAATATTTTTTTCACATTTTATTTCCTTGTAAAAACAGGTAAATCAATAGGGTTTTTCGTACGGATAAGTACCCAGTGAATGGTTCGTTTAGCTTTATATATTGTTCCGGGTGGGCGTTGTTTTGGTTTTTCGGAAGTGTTAGACCTGTAAGAGAAAAATTTAAATGGTTGGGAAAGGCCATGGGATGTAGAAATATTTTTTTCACATTTTACTTCCTTGTGAAAACAGGAAAATCGATAGGGATTTTCGTACAGATAAGTACCCAGTGAACGGTTCGTTTATCTTTATATATTCTTCCGGATGGGTGTTGTATTGGTATTTCGGAAGTGTTAGACGTGCAAGAGAAAAATTTAAATGGTTGGGAAAGGCCATGGGATGTAGAAATATTTTTTTCACATTTTACTTCCTTGTAAAAACAGGTAAATCAATAGTGATTTTCGTACGGATAAGTACCCAGTGAACGGTTCGTTTAGCTTTATATATTGTTCCGGGTGAGCGTTGTATTGGTTTTTCGGAAGTGTTAGACCTGTAAGAGAAAAATTTAAATGGTTGGGAAAGGCCATGGGATGTAGAAATATTTTTTTCACATTTACTTCCTTGTAAAAACAGGTAAATCAATAGGGATTTCGTACGGATAAGTACCCAGTGAACGGTTCGTTTATCTTTATATATTCTTCCGGATGGGTGTTGTATTGGTATTTCGGAAGTGTTAGACCTGTAAGAGAAAAATTTAAATGGTTGGGAAAGGCCATGGGATGTAGAAATATTTTTTTCACATTTTACTTCCTTGTAAAAACAGGTAAATCAATAGTGATTTTCGTACGGATAAGTACCCAGTGAACGGTTCGTTTAGCTTTATATATTGTTCCGGGTGAGCGTTGTATTGGTTTTTCGGAAGTGTTAGACCTGTAAGAGAAAAATTTAAATGGTTGGGAAAGGCCATGGGATGTAGAAATATTTTTTTCACATTTACTTCCTTGTAAAAACAGGTAAATCAATAGGGATTTCGTACGGATAAGTACCCAGTGAACGGTTCGTTTAGCTTTATATATTGTTCCGGGTGGGCGTTGTATTGGTTTTTCGGAAGTGTTAGACCTGTAAGAGAAAAATTTACATGGTTGGGAAAGGCCATGGGATGTAGAAATATTTTTTCACATTTTATTTCCTTTCAAAAACAGGTAAATCAATAGGGATTTTCGTACGGATAAGTACCCAGTGAACGGTTCGTTTAGCTTTATATATTGTTCCGGGTGGGTGTTGTATTGGTTTTTCGGAAGTGTTAGACCTGTAAGAGAAAAATTTAAATGGTTGGGAAAGGCCATGGGATGTAGAAATATTTTTTTCACATTTTACTTCCTTGTAAAAACAGGTAAATCAATAGTGATTTTCGTACGGATAAGTACCCAGTGAACGGTTCGTTTAGCTTTATACATTGTTCCGGGCGGGCGATGTATTGGTTTTTCGGAAGTGTTAGACCTGTAAGAGAAAAATTTAAATGGTTGGGAAAGGCCATGGGATGTAGAAATATTTTTTTCACATTTACTTCCTTGTAAAAACAGGTAAATCAAAAGGGATTTCGTACGGATAGGTACCCAGTGAACGGTTCGTTTAGCTTTATATATTGTTCCGGGTGGGCGTTGTATTGGTTTTTCGGAAGTGTTAGACCTGTAAGAGAAAAATTTAAATGGTTGGGAAAGGCCATGGGATGTAGAAATATTTTTTTCACATTTACTTCCTTGTAAAAACAGGTAAATCAATAGGGATTTCGTACGGATAAGTACCCAGTGAACGGTTCGTTTAGCTTTATATATTGTTCCGGGTGGGCGTTGTATTGGTTTTTCGCATGTGTTAGACCTGTAAGAGAAAAATTTAAATGGTTGGGAAAGGCCATGGGATGTAGAAATATTTTTTTCACATTTTACTTCCTTGTAAAAACAGGTAAATCAATAGTGATTTTCGTACGGATAAGTGCCCAGTGAACGGTTCGTTTAGCTTTATATATTCTTCCGGTTGGGCGTTGTATTGGTTTTTTGGAAGTGTTAGACCTGTAAGAGAAAAATTTAAATGGTTGGGAAAGGCCATGGGATGTAGAAATATTTTTTTCACATTTACTTCCTTATAAACACAGGAAAATCGATAGGGATTTTCGTACGGATAAGTACCCAGTGAACGGTTCGTTTACCTTTATATATTCTTCCGGGTGGGCATTGTATTGGTTTTTCGGTTACTGTTACACCTGTAAGAGAAAAATTTAAATGGTTTGGAAAGGCCATGGGATTTAGAAATATTTTTTTCACATTTTACATCCTTGTAAAAACAGGTAAATTAATAGGGATTTTCGTACGTATAAGTACCCAGTGAACGTTTCGTTTAGCTTTATATATTGTTCCGGGTGAGCGTTGTATTGGTTTTTCGGAAGTGTTAGACCTGTAAGAGAAAAATTTAAATGGTTGGGAAAGGCCATGGTATGTAGAAATATTTTTTTCACATTTACTTCCTTGTAAAAACAGGTAAATCAATAGGGATTTCGTACGGATACGTACCCAGTGAACGGTTCGTTTAGCTTTATATATTATTCCGGGTGGGCGTTGTATTGGTTTTTCGGAAGTGTTAGACCTGTAAGAGAAAAATTTACATGGTTGGGAAAGGCCATGGGATGTAGAAATATTTTTTTCACATTTTACTTCCTTGTAAAAACAGGAAAATCAATAGGGATTTTCGTACGGATAAGTACCCTGTGAACGGTTCGTTTAGCTTTATATATTGTTCCGGGTGGGCGTTGTATTGGTTTTTCGGAAGTGTTAGACCTGTAAGAGAAAAATTTAAATGGTTGGGAAAGGCCATGGGATGTAGAAATATTTTTTTCACATTTTATTTCCTTGTAAAAACATTAAATCAATAGGGTTTTTCGTACGGATAAGTACCCAGTGAATGGTTCGTTTAGCTTTATATATTGTTCCGGGTGGGCGTTGTTTTGGTTTTTCGGAAGTGTTAGACCTGTAAGAGAAAAATTTAAATGGTTGGGAAAGGCCATGGGATGTAGAAATATTTTTTTCACATTTTACTTCCTTGTGAAAACAGGAAAATCGATAGGGATTTTCGTACAGATAAGTACCCAGTGAACGGTTCGTTTATCTTTATATATTCTTCCGGATGGGTGTTGTATTGGTATTTCGGAAGTGTTAGACGTGCAAGAGAAAAATTTAAATGGTTGGGAAAGGCCATGGGATGTAGAAATATTTTTTTCACATTTACTTCCTTGTAAAAATAGGTAAATCAATAGGGATTTCGTACGGATAAGTACCCAGTGAACGGTTCGTTTAGCTTTATATATTGTTCCGGGTGGGCGTTGTATTGGTTTTTCGCATGTGTTAGACCTGTAAGAGAAAAATTTAAATGGTTGGGAAAGGCCATGGGATGTAGAAATATTTTTTTCACATTTTACTTCCTTGTAAAAACAGGTAAATCAATAGTGATTTTCGTACGGATAAGTACCCAGTGAACGGTTCGTTTAGCTTTATATATTGTTCCGGGTGAGCGTTGTATTGGTTTTTCGGAAGTGTTAGACCTGTAAGAGAAAAATTTAAATGGTTGGGAAAGGCCATGGGATGTAGAAATATTTTTTTCACATTTTACTTCCTTGTGAAAACAGGAAAATCGATAGGGATTTTCGTACAGATAAGTACCCAGTGAACGGTTCGTTTATCTTTATATATTCTTCCGGATGGGTGTTGTATTGGTATTTCGGAAGTGTTAGACGTGCAAGAGAAAAATTTAAATGGTTGGGAAAGGCCATGGGATGTAGAAATATTTTTTTCACATTTACTTCCTTGTAAAAATAGGTAAATCAATAGGGATTTCGTACGGATAAGTACCCAGTGAACGGTTCGTTTAGCTTTATATATTGTTCCGGGTGGGCGTTGTATTGGTTTTTCGCATGTGTTAGACCTGTAAGAGAAAAATTTAAATGGTTGGGAAAGGCCATGGGATGTAGAAATATTTTTTTCACATTTTACTTCCTTGTAAAAACAGGTAAATCAATAGTGATTTTCGTACGGATAAGTACCCAGTGAACGGTTCGTTTAGCTTTATATATTGTTCCGGGTGAGCGTTGTATTGGTTTTTCGGAAGTGTTAGACCTGTAAGAGAAAAATTTAAATGGTTGGGAAAGGCCATGGGATGTAGAAATATTTTTTTCACATTTACTTCCTTGTAAAAACAGGTAAATCAATAGGGATTTCGTACGGATAAGTACCCAGTGAACGGTTCGTTTAGCTTTATATATTGTTCCGGGTGGGCGTTGTATTGGTTTTTCGGAAGTGTTAGACCTGTAAGAGAAAAATTTACATGGTTGGGAAAGGCCATGGGATGTAGAAATATTTTTTCACATTTTATTTCCTTTCAAAAACAGGTAAATCAATAGGGATTTTCGTACGGATAAGTACCCAGTGAACGGTTCGTTTAGCTTTATATATTCTTCCGGGTGGGCGTTGTATTGGTTTTTCGGAAGTGTTAGACCTGTAAGAGAAAAATTTAAATGGTTGGGAAATGCCATGGGATGTAGAAATATTTTTTTCACATTTTACTTCCTTGTAAAAACAGGAAAACCAATAGGGATTTTCGTACGGATAAGTACCCTGTGAACGGTTCGTTTAGCTTTATATATTGTTCCGGTTGGGCGTTGTATTGGTTTTTCGGAAGTGTTAGAGCTGTAAGAGAAAAATTTAAATGGTTGGGAAAGGCCATGGTATGTAGAAATATTTTTTTCACATTTACTTCCTTGTAAAAATAGGTAAATCAATAGGGATTTCGTACGGATAAGTACCCAGTGAACGGTTCGTTTAGCTTTATATATTGTTCCGGGTGAGCGTTGTATTGGTTTTTCGGAAGTGTTAGACCTGTAAGAGAAAAATTTAAATGGTTGGGAAAGGCCATGGGATGTAGAAATATTTTTTTCACATTTACTTCCTTGTAAAAACAGGTAAATCAATAGGGATTTCGTACGGATAAGTACCCAGTGAACGGTTCGTTTAGCTTTATATATTGTTCCGGGTGGGCGTTGTATTGGTTTTTCGGAAGTGTTAGACCTGTAAGAGAAAAATTTACATGGTTGGGAAAGGCCATGGGATGTAGAAATATTTTTTCACATTTTATTTCCTTTCAAAAACAGGTAAATCAATAGGGATTTTCGTACGGATAAGTACCCAGTGAACGTTTCGTTTAGCTTTATATATTGTTCCGGGTGAGCGTTGTATTGGTTTTTCGGAAGTGTTAGACCTGTAAGAGAAAAATTTAAATGGTTGGGAAAGGCCATGGTATGTAGAAATATTTTTTTCACATTTACTTCCTTGTAAAAACAGGTAAATCAATAGGGATTTCGTACGGATACGTACCCAGTGAACGGTTCGTTTAGCTTTATATATTATTCCGGGTGGGCGTTGTATTGGTTTTTCGGAAGTGTTAGACCTGTAAGAGAAAAATTTACATGGTTGGGAAAGGCCATGGGATGTAGAAATATTTTTTTCACATTTTACTTCCTTGTAAAAACAGGAAAATCAATAGGGATTTTCGTACGGATAAGTACCCTGTGAACGGTTCGTTTAGCTTTATATATTGTTCCGGGTGGGCGTTGTATTGGTTTTTCGGAAGTGTTAGACCTGTAAGAGAAAAATTTAAATGGTTGGGAAAGGCCATGGGATGTAGAAATATTTTTTTCACATTTTATTTCCTTGTAAAAACATTAAATCAATAGGGTTTTTCGTACGGATAAGTACCCAGTGAATGGTTCGTTTAGCTTTATATATTGTTCCGGGTGGGCGTTGTTTTGGTTTTTCGGAAGTGTTAGACCTGTAAGAGAAAAATTTAAATGGTTGGGAAAGGCCATGGGATGTAGAAATATTTTTTTCACATTTTACTTCCTTGTGAAAACAGGAAAATCGATAGGGATTTTCGTACAGATAAGTACCCAGTGAACGGTTCGTTTATCTTTATATATTCTTCCGGATGGGTGTTGTATTGGTATTTCGGAAGTGTTAGACGTGCAAGAGAAAAATTTAAATGGTTGGGAAAGGCCATGGGATGTAGAAATATTTTTTTCACATTTACTTCCTTGTAAAAATAGGTAAATCAATAGGGATTTCGTACGGATAAGTACCCAGTGAACGGTTCGTTTAGCTTTATATATTGTTCCGGGTGGGCGTTGTATTGGTTTTTCGCATGTGTTAGACCTGTAAGAGAAAAATTTAAATGGTTGGGAAAGGCCATGGGATGTAGAAATATTTTTTTCACATTTTACTTCCTTGTAAAAACAGGTAAATCAATAGTGATTTTCGTACGGATAAGTACCCAGTGAACGGTTCGTTTAGCTTTATATATTGTTCCGGGTGAGCGTTGTATTGGTTTTTCGGAAGTGTTAGACCTGTAAGAGAAAAATTTAAATGGTTGGGAAAGGCCATGGGATGTAGAAATATTTTTTTCACATTTTACTTCCTTGTGAAAACAGGAAAATCGATAGGGATTTTCGTACAGATAAGTACCCAGTGAACGGTTCGTTTATCTTTATATATTCTTCCGGATGGGTGTTGTATTGGTATTTCGGAAGTGTTAGACGTGCAAGAGAAAAATTTAAATGGTTGGGAAAGGCCATGGGATGTAGAAATATTTTTTTCACATTTACTTCCTTGTAAAAATAGGTAAATCAATAGGGATTTCGTACGGATAAGTACCCAGTGAACGGTTCGTTTAGCTTTATATATTGTTCCGGGTGGGCGTTGTATTGGTTTTTCGCATGTGTTAGACCTGTAAGAGAAAAATTTAAATGGTTGGGAAAGGCCATGGGATGTAGAAATATTTTTTTCACATTTTACTTCCTTGTAAAAACAGGTAAATCAATAGTGATTTTCGTACGGATAAGTACCCAGTGAACGGTTCGTTTAGCTTTATATATTGTTCCGGGTGAGCGTTGTATTGGTTTTTCGGAAGTGTTAGACCTGTAAGAGAAAAATTTAAATGGTTGGGAAAGGCCATGGGATGTAGAAATATTTTTTTCACATTTACTTCCTTGTAAAAACAGGTAAATCAATAGGGATTTCGTACGGATAAGTACCCAGTGAACGGTTCGTTTAGCTTTATATATTGTTCCGGGTGGGCGTTGTATTGGTTTTTCAGAAGTGTTAGACCTGTAAGAGAAAAATTTAAATGGTTGGGAAAGGCCATGGGATGTAGAAATATTTTTTTCACATTTACTTCCTTGTAAAAACACGTAAATCAATAGGGATTTCGTACGGATAAGTACCCAGTGAACGGTTCGTTTAGCTTTATATATTGTTCCGGGTGGGCGTTGTATTGGTTTTTCGGAAGTGTTAGACCTGTAAGAGAAAAATTTACATGGTTGGGAAAGGCCATGGGATGTAGAAATATTTTTTCACATTTTATTTCCTTTCAAAAACAGGTAAATCAATAGGGATTTTCGTACGGATAAGTACCCAGTGAACGGTTCGTTTAGCTTTATATATTCTTCCGGGTGGGCGTTGTATTGGTTTTTCGGAAGTGTTAGACCTGTAAGAGAAAAATTTAAATGGTTGGGAAAGGCCATGGGATGTAGAAATATTTTTTTCACATTTTATTTCCTTGTAAAAACAGGTAAATCAATAGGGTTTTTCGTACGGATAAGTACCCAGTGAATGGTTCGTTTAGCTTTATATATTGTTCCGGGTGGGCGTTGTTTTGGTTTTTCGGAAGTGTTAGACCTGTAAGAGAAAAATTTAAATGGTTGGGAAAGGCCATGGGATGTAGAAATATTTTTTTCACATTTTACTTCCTTGTGAAAACAGGAAAATCGATAGGGATTTTCGTACAGATAAGTACCCAGTGAACGGTTCGTTTATCTTTATATATTCTTCCGGATGGGTGTTGTATTGGTATTTCGGAAGTGTTAGACGTGCAAGAGAAAAATTTAAATGGTTGGGAAAGGCCATGGGATGTAGAAATATTTTTTTCACATTTACTTCCTTGTAAAAATAGGTAAATCAAAAGGGATTTCGTACGGATAGGTACCCAGTGAACGGTTCGTTTAGCTTTATATATTGTTCCGGGTGGGCGTTGTATTGGTTTTTCGGAAGTGTTAGACCTGTAAGAGAAAAATTTAAATGGTTGGGAAAGGCCATGGGATGTAGAAATATTTTTTTCACATTTACTTCCTTGTAAAAACAGGTAAATCAATAGGGATTTCGTACGGATAAGTACCCAGTGAACGGTTCGTTTAGCTTTATATATTGTTCCGGGTGGGCGTTGTATTGGTTTTTCGCATGTGTTAGACCTGTAAGAGAAAAATTTAAATGGTTGGGAAAGGCCATGGGATGTAGAAATATTTTTTTCACATTTTACTTCCTTGTAAAAACAGGTAAATCAATAGTGATTTTCGTACGGATAAGTGCCCAGTGAACGGTTCGTTTAGCTTTATATATTCTTCCGGTTGGGCGTTGTATTGGTTTTTTGGAAGTGTTAGACCTGTAAGAGAAAAATTTAAATGGTTGGGAAAGGCCATGGGATGTAGAAATATTTTTTTCACATTTACTTCCTTGTAAACACAGGAAAATCGATAGGGATTTTCGTACGGATAAGTACCCAGTGAACGGTTCGTTTACCTTTATATATTCTTCCGGGTGGGCATTGTATTGGTTTTTCGGTTACTGTTACACCTGTAAGAGAAAAATTTAAATGGTTTGGAAAGGCCATGGGATTTAGAAATATTTTTTTCACATTTTACATCCTTGTAAAAACAGGAAAATCAATAGGGATTTTCGTACGTATAAGTACCCAGTGAACGTTTCGTTTAGCTTTATATATTGTTCCGGGTGAGCGTTGTATTGATTTTTCGGAAGTGTTAGACCTGTAAGAGAAAAATTTAAATGGTTGGGAAAGGCCATGGGATGTAGAAATATTTTTTTCACATTTTATTTCCTTGTAAAAACAGGTAAATCAATAGGGTTTTTCGTACGGATAAGTACCCAGTGAATGGTTCGTTTAGCTTTATATATTGTTCCGGGTGGGCGTTGTTTTGGTTTTTCGGAAGTGTTAGACCTGTAAGAGAAAAATTTAAATGGTTGGGAAAGGCCATGGGATGTAGAAATATTTTTTTCACATTTTACATCCTTGTGAAAACAGGAAAATCGATAGGGATTTTCGTACAGATAAGTACCCAGTGAACGGTTCGTTTATCTTTATATATTCTTCCGGATGGGTGTTGTATTGGTATTTCGGAAGTGTTAGACGTGCAAGAGAAAAATTTAAATGGTTGGGAAAGGCCATGGGATGTAGAAATATTTTTTTCACATTTACTTCCTTGTAAAAATAGGTAAATCAATAGGGATTTCGTACGGATAAGTACCCAGTGAACGGTTCGTTTAGCTTTATATATTGTTCCGGGTGGGCGTTGTATTGGTTTTTCGCATGTGTTAGACCTGTAAGAGAAAAATTTAAATGGTTGGGAAAGGCCATGGGATGTAGAAATATTTTTTTCACATTTTACTTCCTTGTAAAAACAGGTAAATCAATAGTGATTTTCGTACGGATAAGTACCCAGTGAACGGTTCGTTTAGCTTTATATATTGTTCCGGGTGAGCGTTGTATTGGTTTTTCGGAAGTGTTAGACCTGTAAGAGAAAAATTTAAATGGTTGGGAAAGGCCATGGGATGTAGAAATATTTTTTTCACATTTACTTCCTTGTAAAAACAGGTAAATCAATATGGATTTCGTACGGATAAGTACCCAGTGAACGGTTCGTTTAGCTTTATATATTGTTCCGGGTGGGCGTTGTATTGGTTTTTCAGAAGTGTTAGACCTGTAAGAGAAAAATTTAAATGGTTGGGAAAGGCCATGGGATGTAGAAATATTTTTTTCACATTTACTTCCTTGTAAAAACAGGTAAATCAATAGGGATTTCGTACGGATAAGTACCCAGTGAACGGTTCGTTTAGCTTTATATATTGTTCCGGGTGGGCGTTGTATTGGTTTTTCGGAAGTGTTAGACCTGTAAGAGAAAAATTTACATGGTTGGGAAAGGCCATGGGATGTAGAAATATTTTTTCACATTTTATTTCCTTTCAAAAACAGGTAAATCAATAGGGATTTTCGTACGGATAAGTACCCAGTGAACGGTTCGTTTAGCTTTATATATTCTTCCGGGTGGGCGTTGTATTGGTTTTTCGGAAGTGTTAGACCTGTAAGAGAAAAATTTAAATGGTTGGGAAATGCCATGGGATGTAGAAATATTTTTTTCACATTTTACTTCCTTGTAAAAACAGGAAAACCAATAGGGATTTTCGTACGGATAAGTACCCTGTGAACGGTTCGTTTAGCTTTATATATTGTTCCGGGTGGGCGTTGTATTGGTTTTTCGGAAGTGTTAGACCTGTAAGAGAAAAATTTAAATGGTTGGGAAAGGCCATGGTATGTAGAAATATTTTTTTCACATTTACTTCCTTGTAAAAATAGGTAAATCAATAGGGATTTCGTACGGATAAGTACCCAGTGAACGGTTCGTTTAGCTTTATATATTGTTCCGGGTGGGCGTTGTATTGGTTTTTCGCATGTGTTAGACCTGTAAGAGAAAAATTTAAATGGTTGGGAAAGGCCATGGGATGTAGAAATATTTTTTTCACATTTTACTTCCTTGTAAAAACAGGTAAATCAATAGTGATTTTCGTACGGATAAGTACCCAGTGAACGGTTCGTTTAGCTTTATATATTGTTCCGGGTGAGCGTTGTATTGGTTTTTCGGAAGTGTTAGACCTGTAAGAGAAAAATTTAAATGGTTGGGAAAGGCCATGGGATGTAGAAATATTTTTTTCACATTTACTTCCTTGTAAAAACAGGTAAATCAATAGGGATTTCGTACGGATAAGTACCCAGTGAACGGTTCGTTTAGCTTTATATATTGTTCCGGGTGGGCGTTGTATTGGTTTTTCGGAAGTGTTAGACCTGTAAGAGAAAAATTTAAATGGTTGGGAAAGGCCATGGGATGTAGAAATATTTTTTTCACATTTACTTCCTTGTAAAAACAGGTAAATCAATAGGGATTTCGTACGGATAAGTACCCAGTGAACGGTTCGTTTAGCTTTATATATTGTTCCGGGTGGGCGTTGTATTGGTTTTTCGGAAGTGTTAGACCTGTAAGAGAAAAATTTACATGGTTGGGAAAGGCCATGGGATGTAGAAATATTTTTTCACATTTTATTTCCTTTCAAAAACAGGTAAATCAATAGGGATTTTCATACGGATAAGTACCCAGTGAACGGTTCGTTTAGCTTTATATATTCTTCCGGGTGGGCGTTGTATTGGTTTTTCGGAAGTGTTAGACCTGTAAGAGAAAAATTTAAATGGTTGGGAAAGGCCATGGGATGTAGAAATATTTTTTTCACATTTTATTTCCTTGTAAAAACAGGTAAATCAATAGGGTTTTTCGTACGGATAAGTACCCAGTGAATGGTTCGTTTAGCTTTATATATTGTTCCGGGTGGGCGTTGTTTTGGTTTTTCGGAAGTGTTAGACCTGTAAGAGAAAAATTTAAATGGTTGGGAAAGGCCATGGGATGTAGAAATATTTTTTTCACATTTTACTTCCTTGTGAAAACAGGAAAATCGATAGGGATTTTCGTACAGATAAGTACCCAGTGAACGGTTCGTTTATCTTTATATATTCTTCCGGATGGGTGTTGTATTGGTATTTCGGAAGTGTTAGACGTGCAAGAGAAAAATTTAAATGGTTGGGAAAGGCCATGGGATGTAGAAATATTTTTTTCACATTTACTTCCTTGTAAAAATAGGTAAATCAATAGGGATTTCGTACGGATAAGTACCCAGTGAACGGTTCGTTTAGCTTTATATATTGTTCCGGGTGGGCGTTGTATTGGTTTTTCGCATGTGTTAGACCTGTAAGAGAAAAATTTAAATGGTTGGGAAAGGCCATGGGATGTAGAAATATTTTTTTCACATTTTACTTCCTTGTAAAAACAGGTAAATCAATAGTGATTTTCGTACGGATAAGTACCCAGTGAACGGTTCGTTTAGCTTTATATATTGTTCCGGGTGAGCGTTGTATTGGTTTTTCGGACGTGTTAGACCTGTAAGAGAAAAATTTAAATGGTTGGGAAAGGCCATGGGATGTAGAAATATTTTTTTCACATTTACTTCCTTGTAAAAACAGGTAAATCAATAGGGATTTCGTACGGATAAGTACCCAGTGAACGGTTCGTTTAGCTTTATATATTCTTCCGGGTGGGCGTTGTATTGGTTTTTCGGAAGTGTTAGACCTGTAAGAGAAAAATTTACATGGTTGGGAAAGGCCATGGGATGTAGAAATATTTTTTCACATTTTATTTCCTTTCAAAAACAGGTAAATCAATAGGGATTTTCGTACGGATAAGTACCCAGTGAACGGTTCGTTTAGCTTTATATATTCTTCCGGGTGGGCGTTGTATTGGTTTTTCGGAAGTGTTAGACCTGTAAGAGAAAAATTTAAATGGTTGGGAAATGCCATGGGATGTAGAAATATTTTTATCACATTTTACTTCCTTGTAAAAACAGGTAAATCAATAGTGATTTTCGTACGGATAAGTACCCTGTGAACGGTTCGTTTAGCTTTATATATTGTTCCGGGTGGGCGTTGTATTGGTTTTTCGGAAGTGTTAGACCTGTAAGAGAAAAATTTAAATGGTTGGGAAAGGCCATGGTATGTAGAAATATTTTTTTCACATTTACTTCCTTGTAAAAATAGGTAAATCAATAGGGATTTCGTACGGATAAGTACCCAGTGAACGGTTCGTTTAGCTTTATATATTGTTCCGGGTGGCCGTTGTATTGGTTTTTCGCATGTGTTAGACCTGTAAGAGAAAAATTTAAATGGTTGGGAAAGGCCATGGGATGTAGAAATATTTTTATCACATTTTACTTCCTTGTAAAAACAGGTAAATCAATAGTGATTTTCGTACGGATAAGTACCCAGTGAACGGTTCGTTTAGCTTTATATATTGTTCCGGGTGAGCGTTGTATTGGTTTTTCGGAAGTGTTAGACCTGTAAGAGAAAAATTTAAATGGTTGGGAATGGCCATGGGATGTAGAAATATTTTTTTCACATTTACTTCCTTGTAAAAACAGGTAAATCAATAGGGATTTCGTACGGATAAGTACCCAGTGAACGGTTCGTTTAGCTTTATATATTGTTCCGGGTGGGCGTTGTATTGGTTTTTCGGAAGTGTTAGACCTGTAAGAGAAAAATTTAAATGGTTGGGAAAGGCCATGGGATGTAGAAATATTTTTTTCACATTTACTTCCTTGTAAAAACAGGTAAATCAATAGGGATTTCGTACGGATAAGTACCCAGTGAACGGTTCGTTTAGCTTTATATATTGTTCCGGGTGGGCGTTGTATTGGTTTTTCGGAAGTGTTAGACCTGTAAGAGAAAAATTTACATGGTTGGGAAAGGCCATGGGATGTAGAAATATTTTTTCACATTTTATTTCCTTTCAAAAACAGGTAAATCAATAGGGATTTTCGTACGGATAAGTACCCAGTGAACGGTTCGTTTAGCTTTATATATTCTTCCGGGTGGGCGTTGTATTGGTTTTTCGGAAGTGTTAGACCTGTAAGAGAAAAATTTAAATGGTTGGGAAAGGCCATGGGATGTAGAAATATTTTTTTCACATTTTATTTCCTTGTAAAAACAGGTAAATCAATAGGGTTTTTCGTACGGATAAGTACCCAGTGAATGGTTCGTTTAGCTTTATATATTGTTCCGGGTTGGCGTTGTTTTGGTTTTTCGGAAGTGTTAGACCTGTAAGAGAAAAATTTAAATGGTTGGGAAAGGCCATGGGATGTAGAAATATTTTTTTCACATTTTACTTCCTTGTGAAAACAGGAAAATCGATAGGGATTTTCGTACAGATAAGTACCCAGTGAACGGTTCGTTTATCTTTATATATTCTTCCGGATGGGTGTTGTATTGGTATTTCGGAAGTGTTAGACGTGCAAGAGAAAAATTTAAATGGTTGGGAAAGGCCATGGGATGTAGAAATATTTTTTTCACATTTACTTCCTTGTAAAAATAGGTAAATCAATAGGGATTTCGTACGGATAAGTACCCAGTGAACGGTTCGTTTAGCTTTATATATTGTTCCGGGTGGGCGTTGTATTGGTTTTTCGCATGTGTTAGACCTGTAAGAGAAAAATTTAAATGGTTGGGAAAGGCCATGGGATGTAGAAATATTTTTTTCACATTTTACTTCCTTGTAAAAACAGGTAAATCAATAGTGATTTTCGTACGGATAAGTACCCAGTGAACGGTTCGTTTAGCTTTATATATTGTTCCGGGTGAGCGTTGTATTGGTTTTTCGGAAGTGTTAGACCTGTAAGAGAAAAATTTAAATGGTTCGGAAAGGCCATGGGATGTAGAAATATTTTTTTCACATTTACTTCCTTGTAAAAACAGGTAAATCAATAGGGATTTCGGACGGATAAGTACCCAGTGAACGGTTCGTTTAGCTTTATATATTGTTCCGGGTGGGCGTTGTATTGGTTTTTCAGAAGTGTTAGACCTGTAAGAGAAAAATTTAAATGGTTGGGAAAGGCCATGGGATGTAGAAATATTTTTTTCACATTTACTTCCTTGTAAAAACAGGTAAATCAATAGGGATTTCGTACGGATAAGTACCCAGTGAACGGTTCGTTTAGCTTTATATATTGTTCCGGGTGGGCGTTGTATTGGTTTTTCGGAAGTGTTAGACCTGTAAGAGAAAAATTTAAATGGTTGGGAAAGGCCATGGGATGTAGAAATATTTTTTTCACATTTACTTCCTTGTAAAAACAGGTAAATCAATAGGGATTTCGTACGGATAAGTACCCAGTGAACGGTTCGTTTAGCTTTATATATTGTTCCGGGTGGGCGTTGTATTGGTTTTTCGGAAGTGTTAGACCTGTAAGAGAAAAATTTACATGGTTGGGAAAGGCCATGGGATGTAGAAATATTTTTTCACATTTTATTTCCTTTCAAAAACAGGTAAATCAATAGGGATTTTCGTACGGATAAGTACCCAGTGAACGGTTCGTTTAGCTTTATATATTCTTCCGGGTGGGCGTTGTATTGGTTTTTCGGAAGTGTTAGACCTGTAAGAGAAAAATTTAAATGGTTGGGAAAGGCCATGGGATGTAGAAATATTTTTTTCACATTTTATTTCCTTGTAAAAACAGGTAAATCAATAGGGTTTTTCGTACGGATAAGTACCCAGTGAATGGTTCGTTTAGCTTTATATATTGTTCCGGGTTGGCGTTGTTTTGGTTTTTCGGAAGTGTTAGACCTGTAAGAGAAAAATTTAAATGGTTGGGAAAGGCCATGGGATGTAGAAATATTTTTTTCACATTTTACTTCCTTGTGAAAACAGGAAAATCGATAGGGATTTTCGTACAGATAAGTACCCAGTGAACGGTTCGTTTATCTTTATATATTCTTCCGGATGGGTGTTGTATTGGTATTTCGGAAGTGTTAGACGTGCAAGAGAAAAATTTAAATGGTTGGGAAAGGCCATGGGATGTAGAAATATTTTTTTCACATTTACTTCCTTGTAAAAATAGGTAAATCAATAGGGATTTTGTACGGATAAGTACCCAGTGAACGGTTCGTTTATCTTTATATATTCTTCCGGATGGGTGTTGTATTGGTATTTCGGAAGTGTTAGACGTGCAAGAGAAAAATTTAAATGGTTGGGAAAGGCCATGGGATGTAGAAATATTTTTTTCACATTTACTTCCTTGTAAAAACAGGTAAATCAATAGGGATTTCGTACGGATAAGTACCCAGTGAACGGTTCGTTTAGCTTTATATATTGTTCCGGGTGGGCGTTGTATTGGTTTTTCGGAAGTGTTAGACCTGTAAGAGAAAAATTTACATGGTTGGGAAAGGCCATGGGATGTAGAAATATTTTTTCACATTTTATTTCCTTTCAAAAACAGGTAAATCAATAGGGATTTTCGTACGGATAAGTACCCAGTGAACGGTTCGTTTAGCTTTATATATTCTTCCGGGTGGGCGTTGTATTGGTTTTTCGGAAGTGTTAGACCTGTAAGAGAAAAATTTAAATGGTTGGGAAAGGCCATGGGATGTAGAAATATTTTTTTCACATTTTATTTCCTTGTAAAAACAGGTAAATCAATAGGGTTTTTCGTACGGATAAGTACCCAGTGAATGGTTCGTTTAGCTTTATATATTGTTCCGGGTTGGCGTTGTTTTGGTTTTTCGGAAGTGTTAGACCTGTAAGAGAAAAATTTAAATGGTTGGGAAAGGCCATGGGATGTAGAAATATTTTTTTCACATTTTACTTCCTTGTGAAAACAGGAAAATCGATAGGGATTTTCGTACAGATAAGTACCCAGTGAACGGTTCGTTTATCTTTATATATTCTTCCGGATGGGTGTTGTATTGGTATTTCGGAAGTGTTAGACGTGCAAGAGAAAAATTTAAATGGTTGGGAAAGGCCATGGGATGTAGAAATATTTTTTTCACATTTACTTCCTTGTAAAAATAGGTAAATCAATAGGGATTTCGTACGGATAAGTACCCAGTGAACGGTTCGTTTAGCTTTATATATTGTTCCGGGTGGGCGTTGTATTGGTTTTTCGCATGTGTTAGACCTGTAAGAGAAAAATTTAAATGGTTGGGAAAGGCCATGGGATGTAGAAATATTTTTTTCACATTTTACTTCCTTGTAAAAACAGGTAAATCAATAGTGATTTTCGTACGGATAAGTACCCAGTGAACGGTTCGTTTAGCTTTATATATTGTTCCGGGTGAGCGTTGTATTGGTTTTTCGGAAGTGTTAGACCTGTAAGAGAAAAATTTAAATGGTTCGGAAAGGCCATGGGATGTAGAAATATTTTTTTCACATTTACTTCCTTGTAAAAACAGGTAAATCAATAGGGATTTCGGACGGATAAGTACCCAGTGAACGGTTCGTTTAGCTTTATATATTGTTCCGGGTGGGCGTTGTATTGGTTTTTCAGAAGTGTTAGACCTGTAAGAGAAAAATTTAAATGGTTGGGAAAGGCCATGGGATGTAGAAATATTTTTTTCACATTTACTTCCTTGTAAAAACAGGTAAATCAATAGGGATTTCGTACGGATAAGTACCCAGTGAACGGTTCGTTTAGCTTTATATATTGTTCCGGGTGGGCGTTGTATTGGTTTTTCGGAAGTGTTAGACCTGTAAGAGAAAAATTTAAATGGTTGGGAAAGGCCATGGGATGTAGAAATATTTTTTTCACATTTACTTCCTTGTAAAAACAGGTAAATCAATAGGGATTTCGTACGGATAAGTACCCAGTGAACGGTTCGTTTAGCTTTATATATTGTTCCGGGTGGGCGTTGTATTGGTTTTTCGGAAGTGTTAGACCTGTAAGAGAAAAATTTACAT
Source organism: Paroedura picta (assembly GCF_049243985.1). Taxonomy (NCBI): domain Eukaryota; kingdom Metazoa; phylum Chordata; class Lepidosauria; order Squamata; family Gekkonidae; genus Paroedura; species Paroedura picta. Next base: position 2,772,615 of record NW_027518620.1, on the reverse strand, counting down.
GGTTGGGAAAGGCCATGGGATGTAGAAATATTTTTTCACATTTTATTTCCTTTCAAAAACAGGTAAATCAATAGGGATTTTCGTACGGATAAGTACCCAGTGAACGGTTCGTTTAGCTTTATATATTCTTCCGGGTGGGCGTTGTATTGGTTTTTCGGAAGTGTTAGACCTGTAAGAGAAAAATTTAAATGGTTGGGAAAGGCCATGGGATGTAGAAATATTTTTTTCACATTTTATTTCCTTGTAAAAACAGGTAAATCAATAGGGTTTTTCGTACGGATAAGTACCCAGTGAATGGTTCGTTTAGCTTTATATATTGTTCCGGGTTGGCGTTGTTTTGGTTTTTCGGAAGTGTTAGACCTGTAAGAGAAAAATTTAAATGGTTGGGAAAGGCCATGGGATGTAGAAATATTTTTTTCACATTTTACTTCCTTGTGAAAACAGGAAAATCGATAGGGATTTTCGTACAGATAAGTACCCAGTGAACGGTTCGTTTATCTTTATATATTCTTCCGGATGGGTGTTGTATTGGTATTTCGGAAGTGTTAGACGTGCAAGAGAAAAATTTAAATGGTTGGGAAAGGCCATGGGATGTAGAAATATTTTTTTCACATTTACTTCCTTGTAAAAATAGGTAAATCAATAGGGATTTTGTACGGATAAGTACCCAGTGAACGGTTCGTTTATCTTTATATATTCTTCCGGATGGGTGTTGTATTGGTATTTCGGAAGTGTTAGACGTGCAAGAGAAAAATTTAAATGGTTGGGAAAGGCCATGGGATGTAGAAATATTTTTTTCACATTTACTTCCTTGTAAAAATAGGTAAATCAATAGGGATTTCGTACGGATAAGTACCCAGTGAACGGTTCGTTTAGCTTTATATATTGTTCCGGGTGGGCGTTGTATTGGTTTTTCGCATGTGTTAGACCTGTAAGAGAAAAATTTAAATGGTTGGGAAAGGCCATGGGATGTAGAAATATTTTTTTCACATTTTACTTCCTTGTAAAAACAGGTAAATCAATAGTGATTTTCGTACGGATAAGTACCCAGTGAACGGTTCGTTTAGCTTTATATATTGTTCCGGGTGAGCGTTGTATTGGTTTTTCGGAAGTGTTAGACCTGTAAGAGAAAAATTTAAATGGTTCGGAAAGGCCATGGGATGTAGAAATATTTTTTTCACATTTACTTCCTTGTAAAAACAGGTAAATCAATAGGGATTTCGGACGGATAAGTACCCAGTGAACGGTTCGTTTAGCTTTATATATTGTTCCGGGTGGGCGTTGTATTGGTTTTTCAGAAGTGTTAGACCTGTAAGAGAAAAATTTAAATGGTTGGGAAAGGCCATGGGATGTAGAAATATTTTTTTCACATTTACTTCCTTGTAAAAACAGGTAAATCAATAGGGATTTCGTACGGATAAGTACCCAGTGAACGGTTCGTTTAGCTTTATATATTGTTCCGGGTGGGCGTTGTATTGGTTTTTCGGAAGTGTTAGACCTGTAAGAGAAAAATTTAAATGGTTGGGAAAGGCCATGGGATGTAGAAATATTTTTTTCACATTTACTTCCTTGTAAAAACAGGTAAATCAATAGGGATTTCGTACGGATAAGTACCCAGTGAACGGTTCGTTTAGCTTTATATATTGTTCCGGGTGGGCGTTGTATTGGTTTTTCGGAAGTGTTAGACCTGTAAGAGAAAAATTTACATGGTTGGGAAAGGCCATGGGATGTAGAAATATTTTTTCACATTTTATTTCCTTTCAAAAACAGGTAAATCAATAGGGATTTTCGTACGGATAAGTACCCAGTGAACGGTTCGTTTAGCTTTATATATTCTTCCGGGTGGGCGTTGTATTGGTTTTTCGGAAGTGTTAGACCTGTAAGAGAAAAATTTAAATGGTTGGGAAAGGCCATGGGATGTAGAAATATTTTTTTCACATTTTATTTCCTTGTAAAAACAGGTAAATCAATAGGGTTTTTCGTACGGATAAGTACCCAGTGAATGGTTCGTTTAGCTTTATATATTGTTCCGGGTTGGCGTTGTTTTGGTTTTTCGGAAGTGTTAGACCTGTAAGAGAAAAATTTAAATGGTTGGGAAAGGCCATGGGATGTAGAAATATTTTTTTCACATTTTACTTCCTTGTGAAAACAGGAAAATCGATAGGGATTTTCGTACAGATAAGTACCCAGTGAACGGTTCGTTTATCTTTATATATTCTTCCGGATGGGTGTTGTATTGGTATTTCGGAAGTGTTAGACGTGCAAGAGAAAAATTTAAATGGTTGGGAAAGGCCATGGGATGTAGAAATATTTTTTTCACATTTACTTCCTTGTAAAAATAGGTAAATCAATAGGGATTTTGTACGGATAAGTACCCAGTGAACGGTTCGTTTAGCTTTATATATTGTTCCGGGTGGGCGTTGTATTGGTTTTTCGCATGTGTTAGACCTGTAAGAGAAAAATTTAAATGGTTGGGAAAGGCCATGGGATGTAGAAATATTTTTTTCACATTTTACTTCCTTGTAAAAACAGGTAAATCAATAGTGATTTTCGTACGGATAAGTACCCAGTGAACGGTTCGTTTAGCTTTATATATTGTTCCGGGTGAGCGTTGTATTGGTTTTTCGGAAGTGTTAGACCTGTAAGAGAAAAATTTAAATGGTTCGGAAAGGCCATGGGATGTAGAAATATTTTTTTCACATTTACTTCCTTGTAAAAACAGGTAAATCAATAGGGATTTCGGACGGATAAGTACCCAGTGAACGGTTCGTTTAGCTTTATATATTGTTCCGGGTGGGCGTTGTATTGGTTTTTCAGAAGTGTTAGACCTGTAAGAGAAAAATTTAAATGGTTGGGAAAGGCCATGGGATGTAGAAATATTTTTTTCACATTTACTTCCTTGTAAAAACAGGTAAATCAATAGGGATTTCGTACGGATAAGTACCCAGTGAACGGTTCGTTTAGCTTTATATATTGTTCCGGGTGGGCGTTGTATTGGTTTTTCGGAAGTGTTAGACCTGTAAGAGAAAAATTTACATGGTTGGGAAAGGCCATGGGATGTAGAAATATTTTTTCACATTTTATTTCCTTTCAAAAACAGGTAAATCAATAGGGATTTTCGTACGGATAAGTACCCAGTGAACGGTTCGTTTAGCTTTATATATTCTTCCGGGTGGGCGTTGTATTGGTTTTTCGGAAGTGTTAGACCTGTAAGAGAAAAATTTAAATGGTTGGGAAATGCCATGGGATGTAGAAATATTTTTTTCACATTTTACTTCCTTGTAAAAACAGGAAAACCAATAGGGATTTTCGTACGGATAAGTACCCAGTGAACGGTTCGTTTAGCTTTATATATTGTTCCGGGTGAGCGTTGTATTGGTTTTTCGGAAGTGTTAGACCTGTAAGAGAAAAATTTAAATGGTTGGGAAAGGCCATGGGATGTAGAAATATTTTTTTCACATTTACTTCCTTGTAAAAACAGGTAAATCAATAGGGATTTCGGACGGATAAGTACCCAGTGAACGGTTCGTTTAGCTTTATATATTGTTCCGGGTGGGCGTTGTATTGGTTTTTCAGAAGTGTTAGACCTGTAAGAGAAAAATTTAAATGGTTGGGAAAGGCCATGGGATGTAGAAATATTTTTTTCACATTTACTTCCTTGTAAAAACAGGTAAATCAATAGGGATTTCGTACGGATAAGTACCCAGTGAACGGTTCGTTTAGCTTTATATATTGTTCCGGGTGGGCGTTGTATTGGTTTTTCGGAAGTGTTAGACCTGTAAGAGAAAAATTTACATGGTTGGGAAAGGCCATGGGATGTAGAAATATTTTTTCACATTTTATTTCCTTTCAAAAACAGGTAAATCAATAGGGATTTTCGTACGGATAAGTACCCAGTGAACGGTTCGTTTAGCTTTATATATTCTTCCGGGTGGGCGTTGTATTGGTTTTTCGGAAGTGTTAGACCTGTAAGAGAAAAATTTAAATGGTTGGGAAATGCCATGGGATGTAGAAATATTTTTTTCACATTTTACTTCCTTGTAAAAACAGGAAAACCAATAGGGATTTTCGTACGGATAAGTACCCTGTGAACGGTTCGTTTAGCTTTATATATTGTTCCGGGTGGGCGTTGTATTGGTTTTTCGGAAGTGTTAGACCTGTAAGAGAAAAATTTAAATGGTTGGGAAAGGTCATGGTATGTAGAAATATTTTTTTCACATTTACTTCCTTGTAAAAATAGGTAAATCAATAGGGATTTCGTACGGATAAGTACCCAGTGAACGGTTCGTTTAGCTTTATATATTCTTCCGGGTGGGCGTTGTATTGGTTTTTCGGAAGTGTTAGACCTGTAAGAGAAAAATTTAAATGGTTGGGAAAGGCCATGGGATGTAGAAATATTTTTTTCACATTTACTTCCTTGTAAAAACAGGTAAATCAATAGGGATTTCGGACGGATAAGTACCCAGTGAACGGTTCGTTTAGCTTTATATATTGTTCCGGGTGGGCGTTGTATTGGTTTTTCAGAAGTGTTAGACCTGTAAGAGAAAAATTTAAATGGTTGGGAAAGGCCATGGGATGTAGAAATATTTTTTTCACATTTACTTCCTTGTAAAAACAGGTAAATCAATAGGGATTTCGTACGGATAAGTACCCAGTGAACGGTTCGTTTAGCTTTATATATTGTTCCGGGTGGGCGTTGTATTGGTTTTTCGGAAGTGTTAGACCTGTAAGAGAAAAATTTACATGGTTGGGAAAGGCCATGGGATGTAGAAATATTTTTTCACATTTTATTTCCTTTCAAAAACAGGTAAATCAATAGGGATTTTCGTACGGATAAGTACCCAGTGAACGGTTCGTTTAGCTTTATATATTGTTCCGGGTGAGCGTTGTATTGGTTTTTCGGAAGTGTTAGACCTGTAAGAGAAAAATTTAAATGGTTGGGAAAGGCCATGGGATGTAGAAATATTTTTTTCACATTTACTTCCTTGTAAAAACAGGTAAATCAATAGGGATTTCGGACGGATAAGTACCCAGTGAACGGTTCGTTTAGCTTTATATATTGTTCCGGGTGGGCGTTGTATTGGTTTTTCAGAAGTGTTAGACCTGTAAGAGAAAAATTTAAATGGTTGGGAAAGGCCATGGGATGTAGAAATATTTTTTTCACATTTACTTCCTTGTAAAAACAGGTAAATCAATAGGGATTTCGTACGGATAAGTACCCAGTGAACGGTTCGTTTAGCTTTATATATTGTTCCGGGTGGGCGTTGTATTGGTTTTTCGGAAGTGTTAGACCTGTAAGAGAAAAATTTACATGGTTGGGAAAGGCCATGGGATGTAGAAATATTTTTTCACATTTTATTTCCTTTCAAAAACAGGTAAATCAATAGGGATTTTCGTACGGATAAGTACCCAGTGAACGGTTCGTTTAGCTTTATATATTCTTCCGGGTGGGCGTTGTATTGGTTTTTCGGAAGTGTTAGACCTGTAAGAGAAAAATTTAAATGGTTGGGAAATGCCATGGGATGTAGAAATATTTTTTTCACATTTTACTTCCTTGTAAAAACAGGAAAACCAATAGGGATTTTCGTACGGATAAGTACCCTGTGAACGGTTCGTTTAGCTTTATATATTGTTCCGGGTGGGCGTTGTATTGGTTTTTCGGAAGTGTTAGACCTGTAAGAGAAAAATTTAAATGGTTGGGAAAGGTCATGGTATGTAGAAATATTTTTTTCACATTTATTTCCTTGTAAAAATAGGTAAATCAATAGGGATTTCGTACGGATAAGTACCCAGTGAACGGTTCGTTTAGCTTTATATATTCTTCCGGGTGGGCGTTGTATTGGTTTTTCGGAAGTGTTAGACCTGTAAGAGAAAAATTTAAATGGTTGGGAAAGGCCATGGGATGTAGAAATATTTTTTTCACATTTACTTCCTTGTAAAAACAGGTAAATCAATAGGGATTTCGGACGGATAAGTACCCAGTGAACGGTTCGTTTAGCTTTATATATTGTTCCGGGTGGGCGTTGTATTGGTTTTTCAGAAGTGTTAGACCTGTAAGAGAAAAATTTAAATGGTTGGGAAAGGCCATGGGATGTAGAAATATTTTTTTCACATTTACTTCCTTGTAAAAACAGGTAAATCAATAGGGATTTCGTACGGATAAGTACCCAGTGAACGGTTCGTTTAGCTTTATATATTGTTCCGGGTGGGCGTTGTATTGGTTTTTCGGAAGTGTTAGACCTGTAAGAGAAAAATTTACATGGTTGGGAAAGGCCATGGGATGTAGAAATATTTTTTCACATTTTATTTCCTTTCAAAAACAGGTAAATCAATAGGGATTTTCGTACGGATAAGTACCCAGTGAACGGTTCGTTTAGCTTTATATATTCTTCCGGGTGGGCGTTGTATTGGTTTTTCGGAAGTGTTAGACCTGTAAGAGAAAAATTTAAATGGTTGGGAAATGCCATGGGATGTAGAAATATTTTTTTCACATTTTACTTCCTTGTAAAAACAGGAAAACCAATAGGGATTTTCGTACGGATAAGTACCCAGTGAACGGTTCGTTTAGCTTTATATATTGTTCCGGGTGAGCGTTGTATTGGTTTTTCGGAAGTGTTAGACCTGTAAGAGAAAAATTTAAATGGTTGGGAAAGGCCATGGGATGTAGAAATATTTTTTTCACATTTACTTCCTTGTAAAAACAGGTAAATCAATAGGGATTTCGTACGGATAAGTACCCAGTGAACGGTTCGTTTAGCTTTATATATTGTTCCGGGTGGGCGTTGTATTGGTTTTTCAGAAGTGTTAGACCTGTAAGAGAAAAATTTAAATGGTTGGGAAAGGCCATGGGATGTAGAAATATTTTTTTCACATTTACTTCCTTGTAAAAACAGGTAAATCAATAGGGATTTCGTACGGATAAGTACCCAGTGAACGGTTCGTTTAGCTTTATATATTGTTCCGGGTGGGCGTTGTATTGGTTTTTCGGAAGTGTTAGACCTGTAAGAGAAAAATTTACATGGTTGGGAAAGGCCATGGGATGTAGAAATATTTTTTCACATTTTATTTCCTTTCAAAAACAGGTAAATCAATAGGGATTTTCGTACGGATAAGTACCCAGTGAACGGTTCGTTTAGCTTTATATATTCTTCCGGGTGGGCGTTGTATTGGTTTTTCGGAAGTGTTAGACCTGTAAGAGAAAAATTTAAATGGTTGGGAAATGCCATGGGATGTAGAAATATTTTTTTCACATTTTACTTCCTTGTAAAAACAGGAAAACCAATAGGGATTTTCGTACGGATAAGTACCCTGTGAACGGTTCGTTTAGCTTTATATATTGTTCCGGGTGGGCGTTGTATTGGTTTTTCGGAAGTGTTAGACCTGTAAGAGAAAAATTTAAATGGTTGGGAAAGGCCATGGTATGTAGAAATATTTTTTTCACATTTACTTCCTTGTAAAAATAGGTAAATCAATAGGGATTTCGTACGGATAAGTACCCAGTTAACGGTTCATTTAGCTTTATATATTCTTCCGGGTGGGCGTTGTATTGGTTTTTCGGAAGTGTTAGACCTGTAAGAGAAAAATTTAAATGGTTGGGAAAGGCCATGGGATGTAGAAATATTTTTTTCACATTTACTTCCTTGTAAAAACAGGTAAATCAATAGGGATTTCGTACGGATAAGTACCCAGTGAACGGTTCGTTTAGCTTTATATATTGTTCCGGGTGGGCGTTGTATTGGTTTTTCGGAAGTGTTAGACCTGTAAGAGAAAAATTTACATGGTTGGGAAAGGCCATGGGATGTAGAAATATTTTTTCACATTTTATTTCCTTTCAAAAACAGGTAAATCAATAGGGATTTTCGTACGGATAAGTACCCAGTGAACGGTTCGTTTAGCTTTATATATTGTTCCGGGTGAGCGTTGTATTGGTTTTTCGGAAGTGTTAGACCTGTAAGAGAAAAATTTAAATGGTTGGGAAAGGCCATGGGATGTAGAAATATTTTTTTCACATTTACTTCCTTGTAAAAACAGGTAAATCAATAGGGATTTCGGACGGATAAGTACCCAGTGAACGGTTCGTTTAGCTTTATATATTGTTCCGGGTGGGCGTTGTATTGGTTTTTCAGAAGTGTTAGACCTGTAAGAGAAAAATTTAAATGGTTGGGAAAGGCCATGGGATGTAGAAATATTTTTTTCACATTTACTTCCTTGTAAAAACAGGTAAATCAATAGGGATTTCGTACGGATAAGTACCCAGTGAACGGTTCGTTTAGCTTTATATATTGTTCCGGGTGGGCGTTGTATTGGTTTTTCGGAAGTGTTAGACCTGTAAGAGAAAAATTTACATGGTTGAGAAAGGCCATGGGATGTAGAAATATTTTTTCACATTTTATTTCCTTTCAAAAACAGGTAAATCAATAGGGATTTTCGTACGGATAAGTACCCAGTGAACGGTTCGTTTAGCTTTATATATTCTTCCGGGTGGGCGTTGTATTGGTTTTTCGGAAGTGTTAGACCTGTAAGAGAAAAATTTAAATGGTTGGGAAATGCCATGGGATGTAGAAATATTTTTTTCACATTTTACTTCCTTGTAAAAACAGGAAAACCAATAGGGATTTTCGTACGGATAAGTACCCTGTGAACGGTTCGTTTAGCTTTATATATTGTTCCGGGTGGGCGTTGTATTGGTTTTTCGGAAGTGTTAGACCTGTAAGAGAAAAATTTAAATGGTTGGGAAAGGCCATGGTATGTAGAAATATTTTTTTCACATTTACTTCCTTGTAAAAATAGGTAAATCAATAGGGATTTCGTACGGATAAGTACCCAGTGAACGGTTCATTTAGCTTTATATATTCTTCCGGGTGGGCGTTGTATTGGTTTTTCGGAAGTGTTAGACCTGTAAGAGAAAAATTTAAATGGTTGGGAAAGGCCATGGGATGTAGAAATATTTTTTTCACATTTACTTCCTTGTAAAAACAGGTAAATCAATAGGGATTTCGTACGGATAAGTACCCAGTGAACGGTTCGTTTAGCTTTATATATTGTTCCGGGTGGGCGTTGTATTGGTTTTTCGGAAGTGTTAGACCTGTAAGAGAAAAATTTACATGGTTGGGAAAGGCCATGGGATGTAGAAATATTTTTTCACATTTTATTTCCTTTCAAAAACAGGTAAATCAATAGGGATTTTCGTACGGATAAGTACCCAGTGAACGGTTCGTTTAGCTTTATATATTCTTCCGGGTGGGCGTTGTATTGGTTTTTCGGAAGTGTTAGACCTGTAAGAGAAAAATTTAAATGGTTGGGAAAGGCCATGGGATGTAGAAATATTTTTTTCACATTTTATTTCCTTGTAAAAACAGGTAAATCAATAGGGTTTTTCGTACGGATAAGTACCCAGTGAATGGTTCGTTTAGATTTATATATTGTTTCGGGTGGGCGTTGTTTTGGTTTTTCGGAAGTGTTAGACCTGTAAGAGAAAAATTTAAATGGTTGGGAAAGGCCATGGGATGTAGAAATATTTTTTTCACATTTTATTTCCTTGTAAAAACAGGTAAATCAATAGGGTTTTTCGTACGGATAAGTACCCAGTGAACGGTTCGTTTAGCTTTATATATTGTTCCGGGTGGGCGTTGTATTGGTTTTTCGGAAGTGTTAGACCTGTAAGAGAAAAATTTAAATGGTTTGGAAAGGCCATGGGATTTAGAAATATTTTTTTCACATTTTACTTCCTTGTAAAAACAGGTAAATCAATAGGGATTTTCGTACGGATAAGTACCCAGTGAACGGTTCGTTTAGCTTTATATATTGTTCCGGGTGAGCGTTGTATTGGTTTTTCGGAAGTGTTAGACCTGTAAGAGAAAAATTTAAATGGTTGGGAAAGGCCATGGGATGTAGAAATATTTTTTTCACATTTACTTCCTTGTAAAAACAGGTAAATCAATAGGGATTTCGTACGGATAAGTACCCAGTGAACGGTTCGTTTAGCTTTATATATTCTTCCGGGTGGGCGTTGTATTGGTTTTTCAGAAGTGTTAGACCTGTAAGAGAAAAATTTAAATGGTTGGGAAATGCCATGGGATGTAGAAATATTTTTTTCACATTTTACTTCCTTGTAAAAACAGGAAAATCAATAGGGATTTTCGTACGGATAAGTACCCTGTGAACGGTTCGTTTAGCTTTATATATTGTTCCGGGTGGGCGTTGTATTGGTTTTTCGGAAGTGTTAGACCTGTAAGAGAAAAATTTAAATGGTTGGGAAAGGCCATGGGATGTAGAAATATTTTTTTCACATTTTATTTCCTTGTAAAAACAGGTAAATCAATAGGGTTTTTTGTACGGATAAGTACCCAGTGAATGGTTCGTTTAGCTTTATATATTGTTCCGGGTGGGCGTTGTTTAGGTTTTTCGGAAGTGTTAGACCTGTAAGAGAAAAATTTAAAGGGTTGGGAAAGGCCATGGGATGTAGAAATATTTTTTTCACATTTTATTTCCTTGTAAAAACAGGTAAATCAATAGGGTTTTTCGTACGGATAAGTACCCAGTGAATGGTTCGTTTAGCTTTATATATTGTTCCGGGTGGGCGTTGTTTAGGTTTTTCGGAAGTGTTAGACCTGTAAGAGAAAAATTTAAATGGTTGGGAAAGGCCATGGGATGTAGAAATATTTTTTTCACATTTTATTTCCTTGTAAAAACAGGTAAATCAATAGGGTTTTTCGTACGGATAAGTACCCAGTGAATGGTTCGTTTAGCTTTATATATTGTTCCGGGTGGGCGTTGTTTTGGTTTTTCGGAAGTGTTAGACCTGTAAGAGAAAAATTTACATGGTTGGGAAAGGCCATGGGATGTAGAAATATTTTTTCACATTTTATTTCCTTTCAAAAACAGGTAAAACAATAGGGATTTTCGTACGGATAAGTACCCAGTGAACGGTTCGTTTAGCTTTATATATTCTTCCGGGTGGGCGTTGTATTGGTTTTTCGGAAGTGTTAGACCTGTAAGAGAAAAATTTAAATGGTTGGGAAATGCCATGGGATGTAGAAATATTTTTTTCACATTTTACTTCCTTGTAAAAACAGGAAAACCAATAGGGATTTTCGTACGGATAAGTACCCTGTGAACGGTTCGTTTAGCTTTATATATTGTTCCGGGTGGGCGTTGTATTGGTTTTTCGGAAGTGTTAGACCTGTAAGAGAAAAATTTAAATGGTTGGGAAAGGCCATGGTATGTAGAAATATTTTTTTCACATTTACTTCCTTGTAAAAATAGGTAAATCAATAGGGATTTCGTACGGATAAGTACCCAGTGAACGGTTCGTTTAGCTTTATATATTGTTCCGGGTGGGCGTTGTATTGGTTTTTCGCATGTGTTAGACCTGTAAGAGAAAAATTTAAATGGTTGGGAAAGGCCATGGGATGTAGAAATATTTTTATCACATTTTACTTCCTTGTAAAAACAGGTAAATCAATAGTGATTTTCGTACGGATAAGTACCCAGTGAACGGTTCGTTTAGCTTTATATATTGTTCCGGGTGAGCGTTGTATTGGTTTTTCGGAAGTGTTAGACCTGTAAGAGAAAAATTTAAATGGTTGGGAATGGCCATGGGATGTAGAAATATTTTTTTCACATTTACTTCCTTGTAAAAACAGGTAAATCAATAGGGATTTCGTACGGATAAGTACCCAGTGAACGGTTCGTTTAGCTTTATATATTGTTCCGGGTGGGCGTTGTATTGGTTTTTCGGAAGTGTTAGACCTGTAAGAGAAAAATTTAAATGGTTGGGAAAGGCCATGGGATGTAGAAATATTTTTTTCACATTTACTTCCTTGTAAAAACAGGTAAATCAATAGGGATTTCGTACGGATAAGTACCCAGTGAACGGTTCGTTTAGCTTTATATATTGTTCCGGGTGGGCGTTGTATTGGTTTTTCGGAAGTGTTAGACCTGTAAGAGAAAAATTTACATGGTTGGGAAAGGCCATGGGATGTAGAAATATTTTTTCACATTTTATTTCCTTTCAAAAACAGGTAAATCAATAGGGATTTTCGTACGGATAAGTACCCAGTGAACGGTTCGTTTAGCTTTATATATTCTTCCGGGTGGGCGTTGTATTGGTTTTTCGGAAGTGTTAGACCTGTAAGAGAAAAATTTAAATGGTTGGGAAAGGCCATGGGATGTAGAAATATTTTTTTCACATTTTATTTCCTTGTAAAAACAGGTAAATCAATAGGGTTTTTCGTACGGATAAGTACCCAGTGAATGGTTCGTTTAGCTTTATATATTGTTCTGGGTGGGCGTTGTTTTGGTTTTTCGGAAGTGTTAGACCTGTAAGAGAAAAATTTAAATGGTTGGGAAAGGCCATGGGATGTAGAAATATTTTTTTCACATTTTACTTCCTTGTGAAAACAGGAAAATCGATAGGGATTTTCGTACAGATAAGTACCCAGTGAACGGTTCGTTTATCTTTATATATTCTTCCGGATGGGTGTTGTATTGGTATTTCGGAAGTGTTAGACGTGCAAGAGAAAAATTTAAATGGTTGGGAAAGGCCATGGGATGTAGAAATATTTTTTTCACATTTACTTCCTTGTAAAAATAGGTAAATCAATAGGGATTTCGTACGGATAAGTACCCAGTGAACGGTTCGTTTAGCTTTATATATTGTTCCGGGTGGGCGTTGTATTGGTTTTTCGCATGTGTTAGACCTGTAAGAGAAAAATTTAAATGGTTGGGAAAGGCCATGGGATGTAGAAATATTTTTTTCACATTTTACTTCCTTGTAAAAACAGGTAAATCAATAGTGATTTTCGTACGGATAAGTACCCAGTGAACGGTTCGTTTAGCTTTATATATTGTTCCGGGTGAGCGTTGTATTGGTTTTTCGGAAGTGTTAGACCTGTAAGAGAAAAATTTAAATGGTTGGGAAAGGCCATGGGATGTAGAAATATTTTTTTCACATTTACTTCCTTGTAAAAACAGGTAAATCAATAGGGATTTCGTACGGATAAGTACCCAGTGAACGGTTCGTTTAGCTTTATATATTGTTCCGGGTGGGCGTTGTATTGGTTTTTCAGAAGTGTTAGACCTGTAAGAGAAAAATTTAAATGGTTGGGAAAGGCCATGGGATGTAGAAATATTTTTTTCACATTTACTTCCTTGTAAAAACAGGTAAATCAATAGGGATTTCGTACGGATAAGTACCCAGTGAACGGTTCGTTTAGCTTTATATATTGTTCCGGGTGGGCGTTGTATTGGTTTTTTGGAAGTGTTAGACCTGTAAGAGAAAAATTTACATGGTTGGGAAAGGCCATGGGATGTAGAAATATTTTTTCACATTTTATTTCCTTTCAAAAACAGGTAAATCAATAGGGATTTTCGTACGGATAAGTACCCAGTGAACGGTTCGTTTAGCTTTATATATTCTTCCGGGTGGGCGTTGTATTGGTTTTTCGGAAGTGTTAGACCTGTAAGAGAAAAATTTAAATGGTTGGGAAATGCCATGGGATGTAGAAATATTTTTTTCACATTTTACTTCCTTGTAAAAACAGGAAAACCAATAGGGATTTTCGTACGGATAAGTACCCTGTGAACGGTTCGTTTAGCTTTATATATTGTTCCGGGTGGGCGTTGTATTGGTTTTTCGGAAGTGTTAGACCTGTAAGAGAAAAATTTAAATGGTTGGGAAAGGCCATGGTATGTAGAAATATTTTTTTCACATTTACTTCCTTGTAAAAATAGGTAAATCAATAGGGATTTCGTACGGATAAGTACCCAGTGAACGGTTCGTTTAGCTTTATATATTGTTCCGGGTGGGCGTTGTATTGGTTTTTCGCATGTGTTAGACCTGTAAGAGAAAAATTTAAATGGTTGGGAAAGGCCATGGGATGTAGAAATATTTTTTTCACATTTTACTTCCTTGTAAAAACAGGTAAATCAATAGTGATTTTCGTACGGATAAGTACCCAGTGAACGGTTCGTTTAGCTTTATATATTGTTCCGGGTGAGCGTTGTATTGGTTTTTCGGAAGTGTTAGACCTGTAAGAGAAAAATTTAAATGGTTGGGAAAGGCCATGGGATGTAGAAATATTTTTTTCACATTTACTTCCTTGTAAAAACAGGTAAATCAATAGGGATTTCGTACGGATAAGTACCCAGTGAACGGTTCGTTTAGCTTTATATATTGTTCCGGGTGGGCGTTGTATTGGTTTTTCGGAAGTGTTAGACCTGTAAGAGAAAAATTTAAATGGTTGGGAAAGGCCATGGGATGTAGAAATATTTTTTTCACATTTTCTTCCTTGTAAAAACAGGTAAATCAATAGGGATTTCGTACGGATAAGTACCCAGTGAACGGTTCGTTTAGCTTTATATATTGTTCCGGGTGGGCGTTGTATTGGTTTTTCGGAAGTGTTAGACCTGTAAGAGAAAAATTTACATGGTTGGGAAAGGCCATGGGATGTAGAAATATTTTTTCACATTTTATTTCCTTTCAAAAACAGGTAAATCAATAGGGATTTTCGTACGGATAAGTACCCAGTGAACGGTTCGTTTAGATTTATATATTCTTCCGGGTGGGCGTTGTATTGGTTTTTCGGAAGTGTTAGACCTGTAAGAGAAAAATTTAAATGGTTGGGAAAGGCCATGCGATGTAGAAATATTTTTTTCACATTTTATTTCCTTGTAAAAACAGGTAAATCAATAGGGTTTTTCGTACGGATAAGTACCCAGTGAATGGTTCGTTTAGCTTTATATATTGTTCCGGGTGGGCGTTGTTTTGGTTTTTCGGAAGTGTTAGACCTGTAAGAGAAAAATTTAAAGGGTTGGGAAAGGCCATGGGATGTAGAAATATTTTTTTCACATTTTATTTCCTTGTAAAAACAGGTAAATCAATAGGGTTTTTCGTACGGATAAGTACCCAGTGAATGGTTCGTTTAGCTTTATATATTGTTCCGGGTGGGCGTTGTTTTGGTTTTTCGGAAGTGTTAGACCTGTAAGAGAAAAATTTAAATGGTTGGAAAAGGCCATGGGATGTAGAAATATTTTTTTCACATTTTACTTCCTTGTGAAAACAGGCAAATCGATAGGGATTTTCGTACGGATAAGTACCCAGTGAACGGTTCGTTTATCTTTATATATTCTTCCGGATGGGTGTTGTATTGGTATTTCGGAAGTGTTAGACGTGCAAGAGAAAAATTTAAATGGTTTGGAAAGGCCATGGGATTTAGAAATATTTTTTTCACATTTTACTTCCTTGTAAAAACAGGTAAATCAATAGGGATTTTCGTACGGATAAGTACCCAGTGAACGGTTCGTTTAGCTTTATATATTGTTCCGGGTGAGCGTTGTATTGGTTTTTCGGAAGTGTTAGACCTGTAAGAGAAAAATTTAAATGGTTGGGAAAGGCCATGGGATGTAGAAATATTTTTTTCACATTTACTTCCTTGTAAAAACAGGTAAATCAATAGGGATTTCGTACGGATAAGTACCCAGTGAACGGTTCGTTTAGCTTTATATATTCTTCCGGGTGGGCGTTGTATTGGTTTTTCGGAAGTGTTAGACCTGTAAGAGAAAAATTTAAATGGTTGGGAAATGCCATGGGATGTAGAAATATTTTTTTCACATTTTACTTCCTTGTAAAAACAGGAAAATCAATAGGGATTTTCGTACGGATAAGTACCCTGTGAACGGTTCGTTTAGCTTTATATATTGTTCCGGGTGGGCGTTGTATTGGTTTTTCGGAAGTGTTAGACCTGTAAGAGAAAAATTTAAATGGTTGGGAAAGGCCATGGGATGTAGAAATATTTTTTTCACATTTTATTTCCTTGTAAAAACAGGTAAATCAATAGGGTTTTTCGTACGGATAAGTACCCAGTGAATGGTTCGTTTAGCTTTATATATTGTTCCGGGTGGGCGTTGTTTTGGTTTTTCGGAAGTGTAAGACCTGTAAGAGAAAAATTTAAATGGTTGGGAAAGGCCATGGGATGTAGAAATATTTTTTTCACATTTTAATTCCTTGGGAAAACAGGAAAATCGATAGGGATTTTCGTACGGATAAGTACCCAGTGAACGGTTCGTTTATCTTTATATATTCTTCCGGATGGGCGTTGTATTGGTATTTCGGAAGTGTTAGACGTGCAAGAGAAAAATTTAAATGGTTGGGAAAGGCCATGGGATGTAGAAATATTTTTTTCACATTTACTTCCTTGTAAATACAGGAAAATCGATAGGGATTTTCGTACGGATAAGTACCCAGTGAACGGTTCGTTTAGCTTTATATATTGTTCCGGGTGAGCGTTGTATTGGTTTTTCAGAAGTGTTAGACCTGTAAGAGAAAAATTTAAATGGTTGGGAAAGGCCATGGGATGTAGAAATATTTTTTTCACATTTACTTCCTTGTAAAAACAGGTAAATCAATAGGGATTTCGTACGGATAAGTACCCAGTGAACGTTTCGTTTAGCTTTATATATTGTTCCGGGTGGGCGTTGTATTGGTTTTTCGCATGTGTTAGACCTGTAAGAGAAAAATTTAAATGGTTGGGAAAGGCCATGGGATGTAGAAATATTTTTTTCACATTTACTTCCTTGTAAAAACAGGTAAATCAATAGGGATTTCGTACGGATAAGTACCCAGTGAACGGTTCGTTTAGCTTTATATATTGTTCCGGGTGGGCGTTGTATTGGTTTTTCGGAAGTGTTAGACCTGTAAGAGAAAAATTTACATGGTTGGGAAAAGCCATGGGATGTAGAAATATTTTTTCACATTTTATTTCCTTTCAAAAACAGGTAAATCAATAGGGATTTTCGTACGGATAAGTACCCAGTGAACGGTTCGTTTAGCTTTATATATTCTTCCGGGTGGGCGTTGTATTGGTTTTTCGGAAGTGTTAGACCTGTAAGAGAAAAATTTAAATGGTTGGGAAATGCCATGGGATGTAGAAATATTTTTTTCACATTTTACTTCCTTGTAAAAACAGGAAAATCAATAGGGATTTTCGTACGGATAAGTACCCTGTGAACGGTTCGTTTAGCTTTATATATTGTTCCGGGTGGGCGTTGTATTGGTTTTTCGGAAGTGTTAGACCTGTAAGAGAAAAATTTAAATGGTTGGGAAAGGCCATGGGATGTAGAAATATTTTTTTCACATTTACTTCCTTGTAAAAACAGGTAATCAATAGGGATTTCGTACGGATAAGTACCCAGTGAACGGTTCGTTTAGCTTTATATATTGTTCCGGGTGGGCGTTGTATTGGTTTTTCGCATGTGTTAGACCTGTAAGAGAAAAATTTAAATGGTTGGGAAAGGCCATGGGATGTAGAAATATTTTTTTCACATTTTACTTCCTTGTAAAAACAGGTAAATCAATAGTGATTTTCGTACGGATAAGTGCCCAGTGAACGGTTCGTTTAGCTTTATATATTCTTCCGGGTGGGCGTTGTATTGGTTTTTCGGAAGTGTTAGACCTGTAAGAGAAAAATTTAAATGGTTGGGAAAGGCCATGGGATGTAGAAATATTTTTTTCACATTTTATTTCCTTGTAAAAACAGGTAAATCAATAGGGTTTTTCGTACGGATAAGTACCCAGTGAATGGTTCGTTTAGCTTTATATATTGTTCCGAGTGGGCGTTGTTTTGGTTTTTCGGAAGTGTTAGACCTGTAAGAGAAAAATGTAAATGGTTGGGAAAGGCCATGGTATGTAGAAATATTTTTTTCACATTTTATTTCCATGTAAATACAGGTAAATCAATAGGGTTTTTCGTACGGATAAGTACCCAGTGAATGGTTCGTTTAGCTTTATATATTGTTCCGGGTGGGCGTTGTTTTGGTTTTTCGGAAGTGTTAGACCTGTAAGAGAAAAATTTAAATGGTTGGGAAAGGCCATGGGATGTAGAAATATTTTTTTCACATTTTACTTCCTTGTGAAAACAGGAAAATCGATAGGGATTTTCGTACGGATAAGTACCCAGTGAACGGTTCGTTTATCTTTATATATTCTTCCGGATGGGTGTTGTATTGGTATTTCGGATGTGTTAGACGTGCAAGAGAAAAATTTAAATGGTTGGGAAAGGCCATGGGATGTAGAAATATTTTTTTCACATTTACTTCCTTGTAAATACAGGAAAATCGATAGGGATTTTCGTACGGATAAGTACCCAGTGAACGGTTCGTTTAGCTTTATATATTGTTCCGGGTGAGCGTTGTATTGGTTTTTCAGAAGTGTTAGACCTGTAAAAGAAAAATTTAAATGGTTTGGAAAGGCCATGGGATTTAGAAATATTTTTTTCACATTTTACTTCCTTGTAAAAACAGGTAAATCAATAGGGATTTTCGTACGGATAAGTACCCAGTGAACGGTTCGTTTAGCTTTATATATTGTTCCGGGTGAGCGTTGTATTGGTTTTTCGGAAGTGTTAGACCTGTAAGAGAAAAATTTAAATGGTTGGGAAAGGCCATGGGATGTAGAAATATTTTTTTCACATTTACTTCCTTGTAAAAACAGGTAATCAATAGGGATTTCGTACGGATAAGTACCCAGTGAACGGTTCGTTTAGCTTTATATATTGTTCCGGGTGGGCGTTGTATTGGTTTTTCGCATGTGTTAGACCTGTAAGAGAAAAATTTAAATGGTTGGGAAAGGCCATGGGATGTAGAAATATTTTTTTCACATTTTACTTCCTTGTAAAAACAGGTAAATCAATAGTGATTTTCGTACGGATAAGTGCCCAGTGAACGGTTCGTTTAGCTTTATATATTCTTCCGGGTGGGCGTTGTATTGGTTTTTTGGAAGTGTTAGACCTGTAAGAGAAAAATTTAAATTGTTGGGAAAGGCCATGGGATGTAGAAATATTTTTTTCACATTTACTTCCTTGTAAATACAGGAAAATCGATAGGGATTTTCGTACGGATAAGTACCCAGTGAAAGGTTCGTATAGCTTTATATATTGTTCCGGGTGAGCGTTGAATTGGTTTTTCAGAAGTGTTAGACCTGTAAGAGAAAAATTTAAATGGTTTGGAAAGGCCATGGGATTTAGAAATATTTTTTTCACATTTTACTTCCTTGTAAAAACAGGTAAATCAGTAGGGATTTTCGTACGGATAAGTACCCAGTGAACGGTTCGTTTAGCTGTATATATTGTTCCGGGTGAGCGTTGTATTGGTTTTTCAGAAGTGTTAGACCTGTAAGAGAAAAATTTAAATGGTTGGGAAAGGCCATGGGATGTAGAAATATTTTTTTCACATTTACTTCCTTGTAAAAACAGGTAAATCAATAGGGATTTCGTACGGATAAGTACCCAGTGAACGGTTCGTTTAGCTTTATATATTGTTCCGGGTGGGCGTTGTATTGGTTTTTCGCATGTGTTAGACCTGTAAGAGAAAAATTTAAATGGTTGTGAAAGGCCATGGGATGTAGAAATATTTTTTTCACATTTACTTCCTTGTAAAAACAGGTAAATCAATAGGGATTTCGTACGGATAAGTACCCAGTGAACGGTTCGTTTAGCTTTATATATTGTTCCGGGTGGGCGTTGTATTGGTTTTTCGGAAGTGTTAGACCTGTAAGAGAAAAATTTACATGGTTGGGAAAGGCCATGGGATGTAGAAATATTTTTTCACATTTTATTTCCTTTCAAAAACAGGTAAATCAATAGGGATTTTCGTACGGATAAGTACCCAGTGAACGGTTCGTTTAGCTTTATATATTCTTCCGGGTGGGCGTTGTATTGGTTTTTCGGAAGTGTTAGACCTGTAAGAGAAAAATTTAAATGGTTGGGAAATGCCATGGGATGTAGAAATATTTTTTTCACATTTTACTTCCTTGTAAAAACAGGAAAATCGATAGGGATTTTCGTACGGATAAGTACCCAGTGAACGGTTCGTTTAGCTTTATATATTGTTCCGGGTGAGCGTTGTATTGGTTTTTCAGAAGTGTTAGACCTGTAAAAGAAAAATTTAAATGGTTTGGAAAGGCCATGGGATTTAGAAATATTTTTTTCACATTTTACTTCCTTGTAAAAACAGGTAAATCAATAGGGATATTCGTACGGATAAGTACCCAGTGAACGGTTCGTTTAGCTTTATATATTGTTCCGGGTGAGCGTTGTATTGGTTTTTCGGAAGTGTTAGACCTGTAAGAGAAAAATTTAAATGGTTGGGAAAGGCCATGGGATGTAGAAATATTTTTTTCACATTTACTTCCTTGTAAAAACAGGTAATCAATAGGGATTTCGTACGGATAAGTACCCAGTGAACGGTTCGTTTAGCTTTATATATTGTTCCGGGTGGGCGTTGTATTGGTTTTTCGCATGTGTTAGACCTGTAAGAGAAAAATTTAAATGGTTGGGAAAGGCCATGGGATGTAGAAATATTTTTTTCACATTTTACTTCCTTGTAAAAACAGGTAAATCAATAGTGATTTTCGTACGGATAAGTGCCCAGTGAACGGTTCGTTTAGCTTTATATATTCTTCCGGGTGGGCGTTGTATTGGTTTTTTGGAAGTGTTAGACCTGTAAGAGAAAAATTTAAATGGTTGGGAAAGGCCATGGGATGTAGAAATATTTTTTTCACATTTACTTCCTTGTAAATACAGGAAAATCGATAGGGATTTTCGTACGGATAAGTACCCAGTGAAAGGTTCGTATAGCTTTATATATTGTTCCGGGTGAGCGTTGAATTGGTTTTTCAGAAGTGTTAGACCTGTAAGAGAAAAATTTAAATGGTTTGGAAAGGCCATGGGATTTAGAAATATTTTTTTCACATTTTACTTCCTTGTAAAAACAGGTAAATCAGTAGGGATTTTCGTACAGATAAGTACCCAGTGAACGGTTCGTTTATCTTTATATATTCTTCCGGATGGGTGTTGTATTGGTATTTCGGAAGTGTTAGACGTGCAAGAGAAAAATTTAAATGGTTGGGAAAGGCCATGGGATGTAGAAATATTTTTTTCACATTTACTTCCTTGTAAAAATAGGTAAATCAATAGGGATTTCGTACGGATAAGTACCCAGTGAACGGTTCGTTTAGCTTTATATATTGTTCCGGGTGGGCGTTGTATTGGTTTTTCGCATGTGTTAGACCTGTAAGAGAAAAATTTAAATGGTTGGGAAAGGCCATGGGATGTAGAAATATTTTTTTCACATTTTACTTCCTTGTAAAAACAGGTAAATCAATAGTGATTTTCGTACGGATAAGTACCCAGTGAACGGTTCGTTTAGCTTTATATATTGTTCCGGGTGAGCGTTGTATTGGTTTTTCGGAAGTGTTAGACCTGTAAGAGAAAAATTTAAATGGTTGGGAAAGGCCATGGGATGTAGAAATATTTTTTTCACATTTACTTCCTTGTAAAAACAGGTAAATCAATAGGGATTTCGTACGGATAAGTACCCAGTGAACGGTTCGTTTAGCTTTATATATTGTTCCGGGTGGGCGTTGTATTGGTTTTTCAGAAGTGTTAGACCTGTAAGAGAAAAATTTAAATGGTTGGGAAAGGCCATGGGATGTAGAAATATTTTTTTCACATTTACTTCCTTGTAAAAACAGGTAAATCAATAGGGATTTCGTACGGATAAGTACCCAGTGAACGGTTCGTTTAGCTTTATATATTGTTCCGGGTGGGCGTTGTATTGGTTTTTTGGAAGTGTTAGACCTGTAAGAGAAAAATTTACATGGTTGGGAAAGGCCATGGGATGTAGAAATATTTTTTCACATTTTATTTCCTTTCAAAAACAGGTAAATCAATAGGGATTTTCGTACGGATAAGTACCCAGTGAACGGTTCGTTTAGCTTTATATATTCTTCCGGGTGGGCGTTGTATTGGTTTTTCGGAAGTGTTAGACCTGTAAGAGAAAAATTTAAATGGTTGGGAAATGCCATGGGATGTAGAAATATTTTTTTCACATTTTACTTCCTTGTAAAAACAGGAAAACCAATAGGGATTTTCGTACGGATAAGTACCCTGTGAACGGTTCGTTTAGCTTTATATATTGTTCCGGGTGGGCGTTGTATTGGTTTTTCGGAAGTGTTAGACCTGTAAGAGAAAAATTTAAATGGTTGGGAAAGGCCATGGTATGTAGAAATATTTTTTTCACATTTACTTCCTTGTAAAAATAGGTAAATCAATAGGGATTTCGTACGGATAAGTACCCAGTGAACGGTTCGTTTAGCTTTATATATTGTTCCGGGTGGGCGTTGTATTGGTTTTTCGCATGTGTTAGACCTGTAAGAGAAAAATTTAAATGGTTGGGAAAGGCCATGGGATGTAGAAATATTTTTTTCACATTTTACTTCCTTGTAAAAACAGGTAAATCAATAGTGATTTTCGTACGGATAAGTACCCAGTGAACGGTTCGTTTAGCTTTATATATTGTTCCGGGTGAGCGTTGTATTGGTTTTTCGGAAGTGTTAGACCTGTAAGAGAAAAATTTAAATGGTTGGGAAAGGCCATGGGATGTAGAAATATTTTTTTCACATTTACTTCCTTGTAAAAACAGGTAAATCAATAGGGATTTCGTACGGATAAGTACCCAGTGAACGGTTCGTTTAGCTTTATATATTGTTCCGGGTGGGCGTTGTATTGGTTTTTCGGAAGTGTTAGACCTGTAAGAGAAAAATTTAAATGGTTGGGAAAGGCCATGGGATGTAGAAATATTTTTTTCACATTTACTTCCTTGTAAAAACAGGTAAATCAATAGGGATTTCGTACGGATAAGTACCCAGTGAACGGTTCATTTAGCTTTATATATTGTTCCGGGTGGGCGTTGTATTGGTTTTTCGGAAGTGTTAGACCTGTAAGAGAAAAATTTACATGGTTGGGAAAGGCCATGGGATGTAGAAATATTTTTTCACATTTTATTTCCTTTCAAAAACAGGTAAATCAATAGGGATTTTCGTACGGATAAGTACCCAGTGAACGGTTCGTTTAGATTTATATATTCTTCCGGGTGGGCGTTGTATTGGTTTTTCGGAAGTGTTAGACCTGTAAGAGAAAAATTTAAATGGTTGGGAAAGGCCATGCGATGTAGAAATATTTTTTTCACATTTTATTTCCTTGTAAAAACAGGTAAATCAATAGGGTTTTTCGTACGGATAAGTACCCAGTGAATGGTTCGTTTAGCTTTATATATTGTTCCGGGTGGGCGTTGTTTTGGTTTTTCGGAAGTGTTAGACCTGTAAGAGAAAAATTTAAAGGGTTGGGAAAGGCCATGGGATGTAGAAATATTTTTTTCACATTTTATTTCCTTGTAAAAACAGGTAAATCAATAGGGTTTTTCGTACGGATAAGTACCCAGTGAATGGTTCGTTTAGCTTTATATATTGTTCCGGGTGGGCGTTGTTTTGGTTTTTCGGAAGTGTTAGACCTGTAAGAGAAAAATTTAAATGGTTGGAAAAGGCCATGGGATGTAGAAATATTTTTTTCACATTTTACTTCCTTGTGAAAACAGGCAAATCGATAGGGATTTTCGTACGGATAAGTACCCAGTGAACGGTTCGTTTATCTTTATATATTCTTCCGGATGGGTGTTGTATTGGTATTTCGGAAGTGTTAGACGTGCAAGAGAAAAATTTAAATGGTTTGGAAAGGCCATGGGATTTAGAAATATTTTTTTCACATTTTACTTCCTTGTAAAAACAGGTAAATCAATAGGGATTTTCGTACGGATAAGTACCCAGTGAACGGTTCGTTTAGCTTTATATATTGTTCCGGGTGAGCGTTGTATTGGTTTTTCGGAAGTGTTAGACCTGTAAGAGAAAAATTTAAATGGTTGGGAAAGGCCATGGGATGTAGAAATATTTTTTTCACATTTACTTCCTTGTAAAAACAGGTAAATCAATAGGGATTTCGTACGGATAAGTACCCAGTGAACGGTTCGTTTAGCTTTATATATTCTTCCGGGTGGGCGTTGTATTGGTTTTTCGGAAGTGTTAGACCTGTAAGAGAAAAATTTAAATGGTTGGGAAATGCCATGGGATGTAGAAATATTTTTTTCACATTTTACTTCCTTGTAAAAACAGGAAAATCAATAGGGATTTTCGTACGGATAAGTACCCTGTGAACGGTTCGTTTAGCTTTATATATTGTTCCGGGTGGGCGTTGTATTGGTTTTTCGGAAGTGTTAGACCTGTAAGAGAAAAATTTAAATGGTTGGGAAAGGCCATGGGATGTAGAAATATTTTTTTCACATTTTATTTCCTTGTAAAAACAGGTAAATCAATAGGGTTTTTCGTACGGATAAGTACCCAGTGAATGGTTCGTTTAGCTTTATATATTGTTCCGGGTGGGCGTTGTTTTGGTTTTTCGGAAGTGTAAGACCTGTAAGAGAAAAATTTAAATGGTTGGGAAAGGCCATGGGATGTAGAAATATTTTTTTCACATTTTAATTCCTTGGGAAAACAGGAAAATCGATAGGGATTTTCGTACGGATAAGTACCCAGTGAACGGTTCGTTTATCTTTATATATTCTTCCGGATGGGCGTTGTATTGGTATTTCGGAAGTGTTAGACGTGCAAGAGAAAAATTTAAATGGTTGGGAAAGGCCATGGGATGTAGAAATATTTTTTTCACATTTACTTCCTTGTAAATACAGGAAAATCGATAGGGATTTTCGTACGGATAAGTACCCAGTGAACGGTTCGTTTAGCTTTATATATTGTTCCGGGTGAGCGTTGTATTGGTTTTTCAGAAGTGTTAGACCTGTAAGAGAAAAATTTAAATGGTTGGGAAAGGCCATGGGATGTAGAAATATTTTTTTCACATTTACTTCCTTGTAAAAACAGGTAAATCAATAGGGATTTCGTACGGATAAGTACCCAGTGAACGTTTCGTTTAGCTTTATATATTGTTCCGGGTGGGCGTTGTATTGGTTTTTCGCATGTGTTAGACCTGTAAGAGAAAAATTTAAATGGTTGGGAAAGGCCATGGGATGTAGAAATATTTTTTTCACATTTACTTCCTTGTAAAAACAGGTAAATCAATAGGGATTTCGTACGGATAAGTACCCAGTGAACGGTTCGTTTAGCTTTATATATTGTTCCGGGTGGGCGTTGTATTGGTTTTTCGGAAGTGTTAGACCTGTAAGAGAAAAATTTACATGGTTGGGAAAAGCCATGGGATGTAGAAATATTTTTTCACATTTTATTTCCTTTCAAAAACAGGTAAATCAATAGGGATTTTCGTACGGATAAGTACCCAGTGAACGGTTCGTTTAGCTTTATATATTCTTCCGGGTGGGCGTTGTATTGGTTTTTCGGAAGTGTTAGACCTGTAAGAGAAAAATTTAAATGGTTGGGAAATGCCATGGGATGTAGAAATATTTTTTTCACATTTTACTTCCTTGTAAAAACAGGAAAATCAATAGGGATTTTCGTACGGATAAGTACCCTGTGAACGGTTCGTTTAGCTTTATATATTGTTCCGGGTGGGCGTTGTATTGGTTTTTCGGAAGTGTTAGACCTGTAAGAGAAAAATTTAAATGGTTGGGAAAGGCCATGGGATGTAGAAATATTTTTTTCACATTTACTTCCTTGTAAAAACAGGTAATCAATAGGGATTTCGTACGGATAAGTACCCAGTGAACGGTTCGTTTAGCTTTATATATTGTTCCGGGTGGGCGTTGTATTGGTTTTTCGCATGTGTTAGACCTGTAAGAGAAAAATTTAAATGGTTGGGAAAGGCCATGGGATGTAGAAATATTTTTTTCACATTTTACTTCCTTGTAAAAACAGGTAAATCAATAGTGATTTTCGTACGGATAAGTGCCCAGTGAACGGTTCGTTTAGCTTTATATATTCTTCCGGGTGGGCGTTGTATTGGTTTTTCGGAAGTGTTAGACCTGTAAGAGAAAAATTTAAATGGTTGGGAAAGGCCATGGGATGTAGAAATATTTTTTTCACATTTTATTTCCTTGTAAAAACAGGTAAATCAATAGGGTTTTTCGTACGGATAAGTACCCAGTGAATGGTTCGTTTAGCTTTATATATTGTTCCGAGTGGGCGTTGTTTTGGTTTTTCGGAAGTGTTAGACCTGTAAGAGAAAAATGTAAATGGTTGGGAAAGGCCATGGTATGTAGAAATATTTTTTTCACATTTTATTTCCATGTAAATACAGGTAAATCAATAGGGTTTTTCGTACGGATAAGTACCCAGTGAATGGTTCGTTTAGCTTTATATATTGTTCCGGGTGGGCGTTGTTTTGGTTTTTCGGAAGTGTTAGACCTGTAAGAGAAAAATTTAAATGGTTGGGAAAGGCCATGGGATGTAGAAATATTTTTTTCACATTTTACTTCCTTGTGAAAACAGGAAAATCGATAGGGATTTTCGTACGGATAAGTACCCAGTGAACGGTTCGTTTATCTTTATATATTCTTCCGGATGGGTGTTGTATTGGTATTTCGGATGTGTTAGACGTGCAAGAGAAAAATTTAAATGGTTGGGAAAGGCCATGGGATGTAGAAATATTTTTTTCACATTTACTTCCTTGTAAATACAGGAAAATCGATAGGGATTTTCGTACGGATAAGTACCCAGTGAACGGTTCGTTTAGCTTTATATATTGTTCCGGGTGAGCGTTGTATTGGTTTTTCAGAAGTGTTAGACCTGTAAAAGAAAAATTTAAATGGTTTGGAAAGGCCATGGGATTTAGAAATATTTTTTTCACATTTTACTTCCTTGTAAAAACAGGTAAATCAATAGGGATTTTCGTACGGATAAGTACCCAGTGAACGGTTCGTTTAGCTTTATATATTGTTCCGGGTGAGCGTTGTATTGGTTTTTCGGAAGTGTTAGACCTGTAAGAGAAAAATTTAAATGGTTGGGAAAGGCCATGGGATGTAGAAATATTTTTTTCACATTTACTTCCTTGTAAAAACAGGTAATCAATAGGGATTTCGTACGGATAAGTACCCAGTGAACGGTTCGTTTAGCTTTATATATTGTTCCGGGTGGGCGTTGTATTGGTTTTTCGCATGTGTTAGACCTGTAAGAGAAAAATTTAAATGGTTGGGAAAGGCCATGGGATGTAGAAATATTTTTTTCACATTTTACTTCCTTGTAAAAACAGGTAAATCAATAGTGATTTTCGTACGGATAAGTGCCCAGTGAACGGTTCGTTTAGCTTTATATATTCTTCCGGGTGGGCGTTGTATTGGTTTTTTGGAAGTGTTAGACCTGTAAGAGAAAAATTTAAATTGTTGGGAAAGGCCATGGGATGTAGAAATATTTTTTTCACATTTACTTCCTTGTAAATACAGGAAAATCGATAGGGATTTTCGTACGGATAAGTACCCAGTGAAAGGTTCGTATAGCTTTATATATTGTTCCGGGTGAGCGTTGAATTGGTTTTTCAGAAGTGTTAGACCTGTAAGAGAAAAATTTAAATGGTTTGGAAAGGCCATGGGATTTAGAAATATTTTTTTCACATTTTACTTCCTTGTAAAAACAGGTAAATCAGTAGGGATTTTCGTACGGATAAGTACCCAGTGAACGGTTCGTTTAGCTGTATATATTGTTCCGGGTGAGCGTTGTATTGGTTTTTCAGAAGTGTTAGACCTGTAAGAGAAAAATTTAAATGGTTGGGAAAGGCCATGGGATGTAGAAATATTTTTTTCACATTTACTTCCTTGTAAAAACAGGTAAATCAATAGGGATTTCGTACGGATAAGTACCCAGTGAACGGTTCGTTTAGCTTTATATATTGTTCCGGGTGGGCGTTGTATTGGTTTTTCGCATGTGTTAGACCTGTAAGAGAAAAATTTAAATGGTTGTGAAAGGCCATGGGATGTAGAAATATTTTTTTCACATTTACTTCCTTGTAAAAACAGGTAAATCAATAGGGATTTCGTACGGATAAGTACCCAGTGAACGGTTCGTTTAGCTTTATATATTGTTCCGGGTGGGCGTTGTATTGGTTTTTCGGAAGTGTTAGACCTGTAAGAGAAAAATTTACATGGTTGGGAAAGGCCATGGGATGTAGAAATATTTTTTCACATTTTATTTCCTTTCAAAAACAGGTAAATCAATAGGGATTTTCGTACGGATAAGTACCCAGTGAACGGTTCGTTTAGCTT
The DNA here is from genome assembly GCF_049243985.1 of Paroedura picta. Taxonomy (NCBI): domain Eukaryota; kingdom Metazoa; phylum Chordata; class Lepidosauria; order Squamata; family Gekkonidae; genus Paroedura; species Paroedura picta. The sequence goes on along the minus strand of NW_027518620.1, from coordinate 2,744,565 downwards.
TATATATTCTTCCGGGTGGGCGTTGTATTGGTTTTTCGGAAGTGTTAGACCTGTAAGAGAAAAATTTAAATGGTTGGGAAATGCCATGGGATGTAGAAATATTTTTTTCACATTTTACTTCCTTGTAAAAACAGGAAAATCGATAGGGATTTTCGTACGGATAAGTACCCAGTGAACGGTTCGTTTAGCTTTATATATTGTTCCGGGTGAGCGTTGTATTGGTTTTTCAGAAGTGTTAGACCTGTAAAAGAAAAATTTAAATGGTTTGGAAAGGCCATGGGATTTAGAAATATTTTTTTCACATTTTACTTCCTTGTAAAAACAGGTAAATCAATAGGGATATTCGTACGGATAAGTACCCAGTGAACGGTTCGTTTAGCTTTATATATTGTTCCGGGTGAGCGTTGTATTGGTTTTTCGGAAGTGTTAGACCTGTAAGAGAAAAATTTAAATGGTTGGGAAAGGCCATGGGATGTAGAAATATTTTTTTCACATTTACTTCCTTGTAAAAACAGGTAATCAATAGGGATTTCGTACGGATAAGTACCCAGTGAACGGTTCGTTTAGCTTTATATATTGTTCCGGGTGGGCGTTGTATTGGTTTTTCGCATGTGTTAGACCTGTAAGAGAAAAATTTAAATGGTTGGGAAAGGCCATGGGATGTAGAAATATTTTTTTCACATTTTACTTCCTTGTAAAAACAGGTAAATCAATAGTGATTTTCGTACGGATAAGTGCCCAGTGAACGGTTCGTTTAGCTTTATATATTCTTCCGGGTGGGCGTTGTATTGGTTTTTTGGAAGTGTTAGACCTGTAAGAGAAAAATTTAAATGGTTGGGAAAGGCCATGGGATGTAGAAATATTTTTTTCACATTTACTTCCTTGTAAATACAGGAAAATCGATAGGGATTTTCGTACGGATAAGTACCCAGTGAAAGGTTCGTATAGCTTTATATATTGTTCCGGGTGAGCGTTGAATTGGTTTTTCAGAAGTGTTAGACCTGTAAGAGAAAAATTTAAATGGTTTGGAAAGGCCATGGGATTTAGAAATATTTTTTTCACATTTTACTTCCTTGTAAAAACAGGTAAATCAGTAGGGATTTTCGTACGGATAAGTACCCAGTGAACGGTTCGTTTAGCTGTATATATTGTTCCGGGTGAGCGTTGTATTGGTTTTTCAGAAGTGTTAGACCTGTAAGAGAAAAATTTAAATGGTTGGGAAAGGCCATGGGATGTAGAAATATTTTTTTCACATTTACTTCCTTGTAAAAACAGGTAAATCAATAGGGATTTCGTACGGATAAGTACCCAGTGAACGGTTCGTTTAGCTTTATATATTGTTCCGGGTGGGCGTTGTATTGGTTTTTCGCATGTGTTAGACCTGTAAGAGAAAAATTTAAATGGTTGTGAAAGGCCATGGGATGTAGAAATATTTTTTTCACATTTACTTCCTTGTAAAAACAGGTAAATCAATAGGGATTTCGTACGGATAAGTACCCAGTGAACGGTTCGTTTAGCTTTATATATTGTTCCGGGTGGGCGTTGTATTGGTTTTTCGGAAGTGTTAGACCTGTAAGAGAAAAATTTACATGGTTGGGAAAGGCCATGGGATGTAGAAATATTTTTTCACATTTTATTTCCTTTCAAAAACAGGTAAATCAATAGGGATTTTCGTACGGATAAGTACCCAGTGAACGGTTCGTTTAGCTTTATATATTCTTCCGGGTGGGCGTTGTATTGGTTTTTCGGAAGTGTTAGACCTGTAAGAGAAAAATTTAAATGGTTGGGAAATGCCATGGGATGTAGAAATATTTTTTTCACATTTTACTTCCTTGTAAAAACAGGAAAATCAATAGGGATTTTCGTACGGATAAGTACCCAGTGAACGGTTCGTTTAGCTTTATATATTGTTCCGGGTGGGCGTTGTATTGGTTTTTCGCATGTGTTAGACCTGTAAGAGAAAAATTTAAATGGTTGGGAAAGGCCATGGGATGTAGAAATATTTTTTTCACATTTTACTTCCTTGTAAAAACAGGTAAATCAATAGTGATTTTCGTACGGATAAGTGCCCAGTGAACGGTTCGTTTAGCTTTATATATTCTTCCGGGTGGGCGTTGTATTGGTTTTTTGGAAGTGTTAGACCTGTAAGAGAAAAATTTAAATGGTTGGGAAAGGCCATGGGATGTAGAAATATTTTTTTCACATTTACTTCCTTGTAAACACAGGAAAATCGATAGGGATTTTCGTACGGATAAGTACCCAGTGAACGGTTCGTTTACCTTTATATATTCTTCCGGGTGGGCATTGTATTGGTTTTTCGGTTACTGTTACACCTGTAAGAGAAAAATTTAAATGGTTTGGAAAGGCCATGGGATTTAGAAATATTTTTTTCACATTTTACATCCTTGTAAAAACAGGTAAATCAATAGGGATTTTCGTACGTATAAGTACCCAGTGAACGTTTCGTTTAGCTTTATATATTGTTCCGGGTGAGCGTTGTATTGGTTTTTCGGAAGTGTTAGACCTGTAAGAGAAAAATTTAAATGGTTGGGAAAGGCCATGGGATGTAGAAATATTTTTTTCACATTTACTTCCTTGTAAAAACAGGTAAATCAATAGGGATTTCGTACGGATACGTACCCAGTGAACGGTTCGTTTAGCTTTATATATTGTTCCGGGTGGGCGTTGTATTGGTTTTTCGGAAGTGTTAGACCTGTAAGAGAAAAATTTACATGGTTGGGAAAGGCCATGGGATGTAGAAATATTTTTTTCACATTTTACTTCCTTGTAAAAACAGGAAAATCAATAGGGATTTTCGTACGGATAAGTACCCTGTGAACGGTTCGTTTAGATTTATATATTGTTCCGGGTGGGCGTTGTATTGGTTTTTCGGAAGTGTTAGACCTGTAAGAGAAAAATTTAAATGGTTGGGAAAGGCCATGGGATGTAGAAATATTTTTTTCACATTTTACTTCCTTGTGAAAACAGGAAAATCGATAGGGATTTTCGTACGGATAAGTACCCAGTGAACGGTTCGTTTATCTTTATATGTTCTTTCGGATGGGTGTTGTATTGGTATTTCGGAAGTGTTAGACGTGCAAGAGAAAAATTTAAATGGTTGGGAAAGGCCATGGGATGTAGAAATATTTTTTTCACATTTACTTCCTTGTAAATACAGGAAAATCGATAGGGATTTTCGTACGGATAAGTACCCAGTGAACGGTTCGTTTAGCTTTATATATTGTTCCGGGTGAGCGTTGTATTGGTTTTTCAGAAGTGTTAGACCTGTAAGAGAAAAATTTAAATGGTTTGGAAAGGCCATGGGATTTAGAAATATTTTTTTCACATTTTACTTCCTTGTAAAAACAGGTAAATCAATAGGGATTTTCGTACGGATAAGTCCCCCGTGAACGGTTCGTTTAGCTTTATATATTGTTCCGGGTGAGCGTTGTATTGGTTTTTCGGAAGTGTTAGACCTGTAAGAGAAAAATTTAAATGGTTGGGAAAGGCCATGGGATGTAGAAATATTTTTTTCACATTTACTTCCTTGTAAAAACAGGTAATCAATAGGGATTTCGTACGGATAAGTACCCAGTGAACGGTTCGTTTAGCTTTATATATTGTTCCGGGTGGGCGTTGTATTGGTTTTTCGCATGTGTTAGACCTGTAAGAGAAAAATTTAAATGGTTGGGAAAGGCCATGGGATGTAGAAATATTTTTTTCACATTTTACTTCCTTGTAAAAACAGGTAAATCAATAGTGATTTTCGTACGGATAAGTGCCCAGTGAACGGTTCGTTTAGCTTTATATATTCTTCCGGGTGGGCGTTGTATTGGTTTTTTGGAAGTGTTAGACCTGTAAGAGAAAAATTTAAATGGTTGGGAAAGGCCATGGGATGTAGAAATATTTTTTTCACATTTACTTCCTTGTAAACACAGGAAAATCGATAGGGATTTTCGTACGGATAAGTACCCAGTGAACGGTTCGTTTACCTTTATATATTCTTCCGGGTGGGCATTGTATTGGTTTTTCGGTTACTGTTACACCTGTAAGAGAAAAATTTAAATGGTTTGGAAAGGCCATGGGATTTAGAAATATTTTTTTCACATTTTACATCCTTGTAAAAACAGGTAAATCAATAGGGATTTTCGTACGTATAAGTACCCAGTGAACGTTTCGTTTAGCTTTATATATTGTTCCGGGTGAGCGTTGTATTGGTTTTTCGGAAGTGTTAGACCTGTAAGAGAAAAATTTAAATGGTTGGGAAAGGCCATGGGATGTAGAAATATTTTTTTCACATTTACTTCCTTGTAAAAACAGGTAAATCAATAGGGATTTCGTACGGATACGTACCCAGTGAACGGTTCGTTTAGCTTTATATATTGTTCCGGGTGGGCGTTGTATGGGTTTTTCGGAAGTGTTAGACCTGTAAGAGAAAAATTTACATGGTTGGGAAAGGCCATGGGATGTAGAAATATTTTTTTCACATTTTACTTCCTTTTTAAAAACAGGAAAATCAATAGGGATTTTCGTACGGATAAGTACCCTGTGAACGGTTCGTTTAGATTTATATATTGTTCCGGGTGGGCGTTGTATTGGTTTTTCGGAAGTGTTAGACCTGTAAGAGAAAAATTTAAATGGTTGGGAAAGGCCATGGGATGTAGAAATATTTTTTTCACATTTTATTTCCTTGTAAAAACAGGTAAATCATTAGGGTTTTTCGTACGGATAAGTACCCAGTGAATGGTTCGTTTACCTTTATATATTGTTCCGGGTGGGCGTTGTTTTGGTTTTTCGGAAGTGTTAGACCTGTAAGAGAAAAATTTAAATGGTTGGGAAAGGCCATGGGATGTAGAAATATTTTTTTCACATTTTACTTCCTTGTGAAAACAGGAAAATCGATAGGGATTTTCGTACGGATAAGTACCCAGTGAACGGTTCGTTTATCTTTATATATTCTTCCGGATGGGTGTTGTATTGGTATTTCGGAAGTGTTAGACGTGCAAGAGAAAAATTTAAATGGTTGGGAAAGGCCATGGGATGTAGAAATATTTTTTTCACATTTACTTCCTTGTAAATACAGGAAAATCGATAGGGATTTTCGTACGGATAAGTACCCAGTGAACGGTTCGTTTAGCTTTATATATTGTTCCGGGTGAGCGTTGTATTGGTTTTTCAGAAGTGTTAGACCTGTAAGAGAAAAATTTAAATGGTTTGGAAAGGCCATGGGATTTAGAAATATTTTTTTCACATTTTAATTCCTTGTAAAAACAGGTAAATCAATAGGGATTTTCGTACGGATAAGTACCCAGTGAACGGTTCGTTTAGCTTTATATATTGTTCCGGGTGAGCGTTGTATTGGTTTTTCGGAAGTGTTAGACCTGTAAGAGAAAAATTTAAATGGTTGGGAAAGGCCATGGGATGTAGAAATATTTTTTTCACATTTACTTCCTTGTAAAAACAGGTAATCAATAGGGATTTCGTACGGATAAGTACCCAGTGAACGGTTCGTTTAGCTTTATATATTGTTCCGGGTGGGCGTTGTATTGGTTTTTCGCATGTGTTAGACCTGTAAGAGAAAAATTTAAATGGTTGGGAAAGGCCATGGGATGTAGAAATATTTTTTTCACATTTTACTTCCTTGTAAAAACAGGTAAATCAATAGTGATTTTCGTACGTATAAGTGCCCAGTGAACGGTTCGTTTAGCTTTATATATTCTTCCGGGTGGGCGTTGTATTGGTTTTTTGGAAGTGTTAGACCTGTAAGAGAAAAATTTAAATGGTTGGGAAAGGCCATGGGATGTAGAAATATTTTTTTCACATTTACTTCCTTGTAAAAACAGGTAATCAATAGGGATTTCGTACGGATAAGTACCCAGTGAACGGTTCGTTTACCTTTATATATTCTTCCGGGTGGGCATTGTATTGGTTTTTCGGTTACTGTTACACCTGTAAGAGAAAAATTTAAATGGTTTGGAAAGGCCATGGGATTTAGAAATATTTTTTTCACATTTTACATCCTTGTAAAAACAGGTAAATCAATAGGGATTTTCGTACGTATAAGTACCCAGGGAACGTTTCGTTTAGCTTTATATATTGTTCCGGGTGAGCGTTGTATTGGTTTTTCGGAAGTGTTAGACCTGTAAGAGAAAATTTTAAATGGTTGGGAAAGGCCATGGGATGTAGAAATATTTTTTTCACATTTTATTTCCTTGTAAAAACAGGTAAATCAATAGGGTTTTTCGTACGGATAAGTACCCAGTGAATGGTTCGTTTAGCTTTATATATTTTTCCGGGTGGGCGTTGTTTTGGTTTTTCGGAAGTGTTAGACCTGTAAGAGAAAAATTTAAATGGTTGGGAAAGGCCATGGGATGTAGAAATATTTTTTTCACATTTTACTTCCTTGTGAAAACAGGAAAATCGATAGGGATTTTCGTACGGATAAGTACCCAGTGAACGGTTCGTTTATCTTTATATATTCTTCCGGATGGGTGTTGTATTGGTATTTCGGAAGTGTTAGGCGTGCAAGAGAAAAATTTAAATGGTTGGGAAAGGCCATGGGATGTAGAAATATTTTTTTCACATTTACTTCCTTGTAAATACAGGAAAATCGATAGGGATTTTCGTACGGATAAGTACCCAGTGAACGGTTCGTTTAGCTTTATATATTGTTCCGGGTGAGCGTTGTATTGGTTTTTCAGAAGTGTTAGACCTGTAAGAGAAAAATTTAAATGGTTGGGAAAGGCCATGGGATGTAGAAATATTTTTTTCACATTTACTTCCTTGTAAAAACAGGTAAATCAATAGGGATTTCGTACGGATAAGTACCCTGTGAACGGTTCGTTTAGCTTTATATATTGTTCCGGGTCAGCGTTGTATCGGTTTTTCGGGAGTGTTAGACCTGTAAGAGAAAAATTTAAATGGTTGGGAAAGGCCATGGGATGTAGAAATATTTTTTTCACATTTACTTCCTTGTAAAAACAGGTAAATCAATAGGGATTTCGTACGGATAAGTACCCAGTGAACGGTTCGTTTAGCTTTATATATTGTTCCGGGTGGGCGTTGTATTGGTTTTTCGGAAGTGTTAGACCTGTAAGAGAAAAATTTACATGGTTGGGAAAGGCCATGGGATGTAGAAATATTTTTTCACATTTTATTTCCTTTCAAAAACAGGTAAATCAATAGGGATTTTCGTACGGATAAGTACCCAGTGAACGGTTCGTTTAGCTTTATATATTCTTCCGGGTGGGCGTTGTATTGGTTTTTCGGAAGTGTTAGACCTGTAAGAGAAAAATTTAAATGGTTGGGAAATGCCATGGGATGTAGAAATATTTTTTTCACATTTTACTTCCTTGTAAAAACAGGAAAATCAATAGGGATTTTCGTACGGATAAGTACCCTGTGAACGGTTCATTTAGCTTTATATATAATTCCGGGTGGGCGTTGTATTGGTTTTTCGGAAGTGTTAGACCTGTAAGAGAAAAATTTAAATGGTTGGGAAAGGCCATGGGATGTAGAAATATTTTTTTCACATTTTATTTCCTTGTAAAAACAGGTAAATCAATAGGGTTTTTCGTACGGATAAGTACCCAGTGAATGGTTCGTTTAGCTTTATATATTGTTCCGGGTGGGCGTTGTTTTGGTTTTTCGGAAGTGTTAGACCTGTAAGAGAAAAATTTAAATGGTTGGGAAAGGCCATGGGATGTAGAAATATTTTTTTCACATTTTATTTCCTTGTAAAAACAGTTAAATCAATAGGGTTTTTCGTACGGATAAGTACCCAGTGAATGGTTCGTTTAGCTTTATATATTGTTCCGGGTGGGCGTTGTTTTGGTTTTTCGGAAGTGTTAGACCTGTAAGAGAAAAATTTAAATGGTTGGGAAAGGCCATGGGATGTAGAAATATTTTTTTCACATTTTACTTCCTTGTGAAAACAGGAAAATCAATAGGGATTTTCGTACGGATAAGTACCCAGTGAACGGTTCGTTTATCTTTATATATTCTTCCGGATGGGTGTTGTATTGGTATTTCGGAAGTGTTAGACGTGCAAGAGAAAAATTTAAATGGTTGGGAAAGGCCATGGGATGTAGAAATATTTTTTTCACATTTACTTCCTTGTAAATACAGGAAAATCGATAGGGATTTTCGTACGGATAAGTACCCAGTGAACGGTTCGTTTAGCTTTATATATTGTTCCGGGTGAGCGTTGTATTGGTTTTTCAGAAGTGTTAGACCTGTAAGAGAAAAATTTAAATGGTTGGGAAAGGCCATGGGATGTAGAAATATTTTTTTCACATTTACTTCCTTGTAAAAACAGGTAAATCAATAGGGATTTCGTACGGATAAGTACCCAGTGAACGGTTCGTTTAGCTTTATATATTGTTCCGGGTCAGCGTTTTATTTGTTTTTCGGAAGTGTTAGACCTGTAAGAGAAAAATTTAAATGGTTGGGAAAGGCCATGGGATGTAGAAATATTTTTTTCACATTTACTTCCTTGTAAAAACAGGTAAATCAATAGGGATTTCGTACGGATAAGTACCCAGTGAACGGTTCGTTTAGCTTTATATATTGTTCCGGGTGGGCGTTGTATTGGTTTTTCGGAAGTGTTAGACCTGTAAGAGAAAAATTTACATGGTTGGGAAATGCCATGGGATGTAGAAATATTTTTTTCACATTTTACTTCCTTGTAAAAACAGGTAAATCAATAGGGATTTTCGTACGGATAAGTACCCTGTGAACGGTTCGTTTAGCTTTATATATTGTTCCGGGTGGGCGTTGTATTGGTTTTTCGGAAGTGTTAGACCTGTAAGAGAAAAATTTAAATGGTTGGGAAAGGCCATGGGATGTAGAAATATTTTTTTCACATTTTATTTCCTTGTAAAAACAGGTAAACCAATAGGGTTTTTCGTACGGATAAGTACCCAGTGAATAGTTCGTTTAGCTTTATATATTGTTCCGGGTGGGCGTTGTTTTGGTTTTTCGGAAGTGTTAGACGTGCAAGAGAAAAATTTAAATGGTTGGGAAAGGCCATGGGATGTAGAAATATTTTTTTCACATTTACTTCCTTGTAAATACAGGAAAATCGATAGGGATTTTCGTACGGATAAGTACCCAGTGAACGGTTCGTTTAGCTTTATATATTGTTCCGGGTGAGCGTTGTATTGGTTTTTCAGAAGTGTTAGACCTGTAAGAGAAAAATTTAAATGGTTGGGAAAGGCCATGGGATGTAGAAATATTTTTTTCACATTTACTTCCTTGTAAAAACAGGTAAATCAATAGGGATTTCGTACGGATAAGTACCCAGTGAACGGTTCGTTTAGCTTTATATATTGTTCCGGGTCAGCGTTTTATTTGTTTTTCGGAAGTGTTAGACCTGTAAGAGAAAAATTTAAATGGTTGGGAAAGGCCATGGGATGTAGAAATATTTTTTTCACATTTACTTCCTTGTAAAAACAGGTAAATCAATAGGGATTTCGTACGGATAAGTACCCAGTGAACGGTTCGTTTAGCTTTATATATTGTTCCGGGTGGGCGTTGTATTGGTTTTTCGGAAGTGTTAGACCTGTAAGAGAAAAATTTACATGGTTGGGAAATGCCATGGGATGTAGAAATATTTTTTTCACATTTTACTTCCTTGTAAAAACAGGTAAATCAATAGGGATTTTCGTACGGATAAGTACCCTGTGAACGGTTCGTTTAGCTTTATATATTGTTCCGGGTGGGCGTTGTATTGGTTTTTCGGAAGTGTTAGACCTGTAAGAGAAAAATTTAAATGGTTGGGAAAGGCCATGGGATGTAGAAATATTTTTTTCACATTTTATTTCCTTGTAAAAACAGGTAAACCAATAGGGTTTTTCGTACGGATAAGTACCCAGTGAATAGTTCGTTTAGCTTTATATATTGTTCCGGGTGGGCGTTGTTTTGGTTTTTCGGAAGTGTTAGACCTGTAAGAGAAAAATTTAAATGGTTGGGAAAGGCCATGGGATGTAGAAATATTTTTTTCACATTTTACTTCCTTGTGAAAACAGGAAAATCGATAGGGATTTTCGTACGGATAAGTACCCTGTGAACGGTTCGTTTATCTTTATATATTCTTCCGGGTGGGTGTTGTATTGGTATTTCGGAAGTGTTAGACGTGCAAGAGAAAAATTTAAATGGTTGGGAAAGGCCATGGGATGTAGAAATATTTTTTTCACATTTACTTCCTTGTAAATACAGGAAAATCGATAGGGATTTTCGTACGGATAAGTACCCAGTGAACGGTTCGTTTAGCTTTATATATTGTTCCGGGTGAGCGTTGTATTGGTTTTTCAGAAGTGTTAGACCTGTAAGAGAAAAATTTAAATGGTTGGGAAAGGCCATGGGATGTAGAAATATTTTTTTCACATTTACTTCCTTGTAAAAACAGGTAAATCAATAGGGATTTCGTACGGATAAGTACCCAGTGAACGGTTCGTTTAGCTTTATATATTGTTCCGGGTGGGCGTTGTATTGGTTTTTCAGAAGTGTTAGACCTGTAAGAGAAAAATTTAAATGGTTGGGAAAGGCCATGGGATGTAGAAATATTTTTTTCACATTTTATTTCCTTTCAAAAACAGGTAAATCAATAGGGATTTTCTTACGGATAACTACCCAGTGAACGGTTCGTTTAGCTTTATATATTCTTCCGGGTGGGCGTTGTATTGGTTTTTCGGAAGTGTTAGACCTGTAAGAGAAAAATTTAAATGGTTGGGAAAGGCCATGGGATGTAGAAATATTTTTTTCACATTTACTTCCTTGTAAAAACAGGAAAATCGATAAGGATTTTCGTACGGATAAGTACCCAGTGAACAGATCGTTTACCTTTATATATTCTTCCGAGTGGGCATTGTATTGGTTTTTCGGAAGTGATACACCTGTAAGAGAAAAATTTAAATGGTTTGGAAAGGTCATGGGATTTAGAAATATTTTTTTCACATTTTACTTCCTTGTAAAAACAGGTAAATCAATAGGGATTTTCGTACGGATAAGTACCCAGTGAATGTTTCGTTTAGCTTTATATATTGTTCCGGGTGAGCGTTGTAATGGTTTTTCGGAAGTTTTAGACCTGTAAGAGAAAAATTTAAATGGTTGGGAAAGGCCATGGGATGTAGAAATATTTTTTTCACATTTACTTCCTTGTAAAAACAGGTAAATCAATAGGGATTTCGTACGGATAAGTACCCAGTGAACGGTTCATTTAGCTTTATATATTGTTCCGGGTGGGCGTTGTATTGGTTTTTCGGAAGTGTTAGACCTGTAAGAGAAAAATTTACATGGTTGGGAAAGGCCATGGGATGTAGAAATATTTTTTTCACATTTTATTTCCTTGTAAAAACAGGTAAATCAATAGGGTTTTTCGTACGGATAAGTACCCAGTGAACGGTTCGTTTAGCTTTATATATTGTTCCGGGTGGGCGTTGTTTTGGTTTTTCGGAAGTGTTAGACCTGTAAGAGAAAAATTTAAATGGTTGGGAAAGGCCATGGGATGTAGAAATATTTTTTTTACATTTTACTTCCTTGTGAAAACAGGAAAATCGATAGGGATTTTCGTACGGATAAGTACCCAGTGAACGGTTCGTTTATCTTTATATATTCTTCCGGGTGGGCGTTGTATTGGTATTTCGGAAGTGTTAGACCTGTAAGAGAAAAATTTACATGGTTGGGAAAGGCCATGGGATGTAGAAATATTTTTTTCACATTTTATTTCCTTGTAAAAACAGGTAAATCAATAGGGTTTTTCGTACGGATAAGTACCCAGGGAACGGTTCGTTTAGCTTTATATATTGTTCCGGGTGGGCGTTGTTTTGGTTTTTCGGAAGTGTTAGACCTGTAAGAGAAAAATTTAAATGGTTGGGAAAGGCCATGGGATGTAGAAATATTTTTTTTACATTTTACTTCCTTGTGAAAACAGGAAAATCGATAGGGATTTTCGTACGGATAAGTACCCAGTGAACGGTTCGTTTAGCTTTATATATTCTTCCGGGTGGGCGTTGTATTGGTTTTTCGGAAGTGTTACACCTGTAAGAGAAAAATTTAAATGGTTTGGAAAGGCCATGGGATTTAGAAGTATTTTTTTCACATTTTACTTCCTTGTAAAAACAGGTAAATCAATAGTGATTTTCATACGGATAAGTACCCAGTGAACGGTTCGTTTAGCTTTATATATTGTTCCGGGTGAGCATTGTATTGGTTTTTCAGAAGTGTTAGACCTGTAAGAGAAAAATTTAAATGGTTTGGAAAGGCCATGGGACGTAGAAATATTATTTTCACATTTACTTCCTTGTAAAAACAGGTAAATCAATAGGGTTTTTCGTACGGATAAGTACGCAGTGAACGGTTCGTTTAGCTTTATATATTGTTCCGGGTGGGCGTTGTATTGGTTTTTCGGAAGTGTTAGACCTGTAAGAGAAAAATTTAAATGGTTGGGAAAGGCCATGGGATGTAGAAATATTTTTTTCACATTTTATTTCCTTTTAAAAACAGGTAAATCAATAGGGATTTTCGTACGGATAAGTGCCCAGTGAACGGTTCGTTTAGCTTTATATATTGTTCCGGGTGAGCGTTGTTTTGGTTTTTAGGAAGTGTTAGACCTGTAAAAGAAAAATTTAAATGGTTGGGAAAGGCCATGGGATGTAGAAATATTTTTTTTACATTTTACTTCCTTGTGAAAACAGGAAAATCGATAGGGATTTTCGTACGGATAAGTACCCAGTGAACGGTTCGTTTATCTTTATATATTCTTCCGGGTGGGCGTTGTATTGGTATTTCGGAAGTGTTAGACGTGTAAGAGAAAAATTTAAATGGTTGGGAAGGGCCATGGGATGTAGAAATATTTTTTTCACATTTACTTCCTTGTAAAAACAGGTAAATCAATAGGGTTTTTCGTACGGATAAGTACCCAGTGAACGGTTCGTTTAGCTTTATATATTGTTCCGGGTGGGCATTGTATTGGTTTTTCGGAAGTGTTAGATCTGTAAGAGAAAAATTTAAATGGTTGGGAAAGGCCATGGGATGTAGAAATATTTTTTTCACATTTTACTTCCTTGTGAAAACAGGAAAATCGATAGGGATTTTCGTACGGATAAGTACCCAGTGAACGGTTCGTTTATCTTTATATATTCTTCCGGGTGGGCGTTGTATTGGTTTTTCGGAAGTGTTAGACCTGTAAGAGAAAAATTTAAATGGTTGGGAAAGGCCATGAGATGTAGAAATATTTTTTTCACATTTACTTCCTTGTAAAAACAGGAAAATGGATAGGGATTTTCGTACGGATAAGTACCTAGTGAACGGTTCGTTTATCTTTATATATTCTTCCGGGTGGGCATTGTATTGGTTTTTCGGAAGTGTTACAACTGTAAGAGAAAAATTTAAATGGTTTGGAAAGGCCATGGGATTTAGAAATATTTTTTTCACATTTTACTTCCTTGTAAAAACAGGTAAATCAATAGGGTTTTTCGTACGGATAAGTACCCAGTGAACGGTTCGTTTAGCTTTATATATTGTTCCGGGTGGGCGTTGTATTGGTTTTTCGGAAGTGTTAGACCTGTAAGAGAAAAATTTAAATGGTTGGGAAAGGCCATGGGATGTAGAAATATTTTTTTCACATTTTATTTCCTTTTAAAAACAGGTAAATCAATAGGGATTTTCGTACGGATAAGTACCCAGTGAACGGTTAGTTTAGCTTTATATATTGTTCCGGGTGGGTGTTGTATTGGTTTTTCGGAAGTGTTAGACCTGTAAGAGAAAAATTTTAATGGTTGGGAAAGGCCATGGGATGTAGAAATATTTTTTTCATATTTTACTTCCTTGTAAAAACAGGAAAATCAATAGGGATTTTCGTACGGATAAGTACCCTGTGAACGGTTCGTTTACCTTTATATATTGTTCCGGGTGGGCGTTGTATTGGTTTTTCGGAAGTGTTAAACCTGTAAGAGAAAAATTTAAATGGTTGGGAAAGGCCATGGGATGTAGAAATATTTTTTTCACATTTTATTTCCTTGTAAAAAAAGGTAAATCAATAGGGTTTTTCGTACGGATGAGTGCCCAGTGAACGGTTCGTTTAGCTTTATATATTGTTCCGGGTGAGCGTTGTTTTGGTTTTTAGGAAGTGTTAGACCTGTAAAAGAAAAATTTAAATGGTTTGGAAAGGCCATGGGATGTAGAAATATTTTTTTTACATTTTACTTCCTTGTGAAAACAGGAAAATCGATAGGGATTTTCGTACGGATAAGTACCCAGTGAACGGTTCGTTTATCTTTATATATTCTTCCGGGTGGGCGTTGTATTGGTATTTCGGAAGTGTTAGACGTGTAAGAGAAAAATTTAAATGGTTGGGAAGGGCCATGGGATGTAGAAATATTTTTTTCACATTTACTTCCTTGTAAAAACAGGTAAATCAATAGGGTTTTTCGTACGGATAAGTACCCAGTGAACGGTTCGTTTAGCTTTATATATTGTTCCGGGTGGGCATTGTATTGGTTTTTCGGAAGTGTTAGATCTGTAAGAGAAAAATTTAAATGGTTGGGAAAGGCCATGGGATGTAGAAATATTTTTTTCACATTTTACTTCCTTGTGAAAACAGGAAAATCGATAGGGATTTTCGTACGGATAAGTACCCAGTGAACGGTTCGTTTATCTTTATATATTCTTCCGGGTGGGCGTTGTATTGGTTTTTCGGAAGTGTTAGACCTGTAAGAGAAAAATTTAAATGGTTGGGAAAGGCCATGAGATGTAGAAATATTTTTTTCACATTTACTTCCTTGTAAAAACACGAAAATGGATAGGGATTTTCGTACGGATAAGTACCTAGTGAACGGTTCGTTTATCTTTATATATTCTTCCGGGTGGGCATTGTATTGGTTTTTCGGAAGTGTTACACCTGTAAGAGAAAAATTTAAATGGTTTGGAAAGGCCATGGGATTTAGAAATATTTTTTTCACATTTTACTTCCTTGTAAAAACAGGTAAATCAATAGGGATTTTCGTACGGATAAGTACCCAGTGAACGGTTCGTTTAGCTTTATATATTTTTCCTGGTGGGCGTTGTATTGGTTTTTCGCATGTGTTAGACCTGTAAGAGAAAAATTTAAATGGTTGGGAATGGCCATGGGATGTAGAAATATTTTTTTCACATTTTACTTCCTTGTAAAAACAGGAAAATCAATAGGGATTTTCGTACGGATAAGTACCCAGTGAACGGTTCGTTTAGCTTTATATATTGTTCCGTGTGGGCGTTGTATTGTTTTTTCGGAAGTGTTAGACCTGTAAGAGAAAAATTTAAATGGTTGGGAAAGGCCAAGGTATGTAGAAATATTTTTTTCACATTTTATTTCCTTGTAAATACAGGTAAATCAATACGGATTTTCGTACGGATAAGTGCCCAGTGAACGGTTCGTTTAGCTTTATATATTGTTCCGGGTGGGCGTTGTATTGGTTTTTCGCAAGTGTTAGACCTGTAAGAGAAAAATATACATGTTTGGCAAAGGCCATGGTATGTAGAAATATTTTTTTCACATTTTATTTCCTTTTAAATACAGGTAAATCAATAGGGATTTTCGTACGGATAAGTACCAAGTGAACGGTTCGTTTAGCTTTATATATTGTTCTGGGTGGGCGTTGTATTGGTTTTTCGCAAGTGTTAGACCTGTAAGAGAAAAATTTAAATGGTTGGGAAAGGCCATGGGATGTAGAAATATTTTTTTCACATTTTATTTCCTTGTAAATACAGGTAAATCAATAAGGATTTTCGTACGGATAAGTGCCCAGTGAACGGTTCGTTTAGCTTTATATATTGTTCCGGGTGGGCGTGGTATTATTTTTCGGAAGTGTTAGACCTGTAAGAGAAAAATTTAAATGGTTGGGAAAGGCCATGGTATGTAGAAATATTTTTTTCACATTTTATTTCCTTGTAAATACAGGTAAATCAATAGGGATTTTCGTACGGATAAGTGCCCAGTGAACGGTTCGTTTAGCTTTATATATTGTTCCGGGTGGGCGTTGTATTGGTTTTTCGCAAGTGTTAGACCTGTAAGAGTAAAATTTAAATGGTTGGGAAAGGCCATGGGATGTAGAAATATTTTTTCACATTTTATTTCCTTTTAAAAACAGGTAAATCAATAGGGATTTTCGTACGGATAAGTACCCAGTGAACGGTTCGTTTAGCTTTATACATTGTTCCGGGTGGGCGTTGTATTGGATTTTCGAAAGTGTTAGACCTGTAAGAGAAAAATTTAAATGGTTGGGAAAGGCCATGGGATGTAGAAATATTTTTTTCACATTTTATTTCCTTGTAAATACAGGTAAATCAATACGGATTTTCGTACGGATAAGTGCCCAGTGAACGGTTCGTTTAGCTTTATATATTGTTCCGGGTGGGCGTTGTATTGGTTTTTCGCAAGTGTTAGACCTGTAAGAGAAAAATATACATGTTTGGCAAAGGCCATGGTATGTAGAAATATTTTTTTCACATTTTATTTCCTTTTAAATACAGGTAAATCAATAGGGATTTTCGTACGGATAAGTACCAAGTGAACGGTTCGTTTAGCTTTATATATTGTTCTGGGTGGGCGTTGTATTGGTTTTTCGCAAGTGTTAGACCTGTAAGAGAAAAATTTAAATGGTTGGGAAAGGCCATGGGATGTAGAAATATTTTTTTCACATTTTATTTCCTTGTAAATACAGGTAAATCAATAAGGATTTTCGTACGGATAAGTGCCCAGTGAACGGTTCGTTTAGCTTTATATATTGTTCCGGGTGGGCGTGGTATTATTTTTCGGAAGTGTTAGACCTGTAAGAGAAAAATTTAAATGGTTGGGAAAGGCCATGGTATGTAGAAATATTTTTTTCACATTTTATTTCCTTGTAAATACAGGTAAATCAATAGGGATTTTCGTACGGATAAGTGCCCAGTGAACGGTTCGTTTAGCTTTATATATTGTTCCGGGTGGGCGTTGTATTGGTTTTTCGCAAGTGTTAGACCTGTAAGAGTAAAATTTAAATGGTTGGGAAAGGCCATGGGATGTAGAAATATTTTTTCACATTTTATTTCCTTTTAAAAACAGGTAAATCAATAGGGATTTTCGTACGGATAAGTACCCAGTGAACGGTTCGTTTAGCTTTATACATTGTTCCGGGTGGGCGTTGTATTGGATTTTCGAAAGTGTTAGACCTGTAAGAGAAAAATTTAAATGGTTGGGAAAGGCCATGGAATGTAGAAATATTTTTTTCACATTTTACTTCCTTGTAATAACAGCTAAATCAATAGGGATTTTCGTACGGATAAGTACCCAGTGAACGGTTCGTTTAAATTTATATATTGTTCCGGGTGGGCGTTGTATTGGTTTTTCGGAAGTGTTAGACCTGTAAGAGAAAAATTTAAATGGTTGAGAAAGGCCATGGGATGTAGAAATATTTTTTTCACATTTTATTTCCTTGTAAAAACAGGTAAATCGATAGGGTTTTTCGTACGGATAAGTGCCCAGTGAACGGTTCGTTTAGCTTTATATATTGTTCCGGGTGGGCGTTGTTTTGGTTTTTCGGAAGTGTTAGACCTGTAAGAGAAAAATTTAAATGGTTGGGAAAGGCTATGGGATGTCGAAATATTTTTTTCACATTTTACTTCCTTGTAAAAACAGGTAAATCAATGGTGATTTTCGTACGGATAAGTACCCAGTGAACGGTTCGTTTAGCTTTATATATTCTTCCGGGTGGGCGTTGTATTGGTTTTTCGGAAGTGTTAGACCTGTAAGAGAAAAATTTACATGGTTGGGAAAGTCCATGGGATGTAGAAATATTTTTTTCACATTTTATTTCCTTTCAAAAACAGGTAAATCAATAGGGATTTTCGTACGGATAAGTACCCAGTGAACGGTTCGTTTAGCTTTATATATTGTTCCGGGTGGGTGTTGTATTGGTTTTTCGGAAGTGTTAGACCTGTAAGAGAAAAATTTAAATGGTTGGGAAAGGCCATGGGATGTAGAAATATTTTTTTCACATTTTATTTCCTTGTAAAAACAGGTAAATCAATAGTGTTTTTCGTACGAATAAGTACCCAGTGAACGGTTCGTTTAGCTTTATATATTGTTCCGGGTGGGCATTGTTTTGGTTTTTCGGAAGTGTTAGACCTGTAAGAGAAAACTTTAAATGGTTGGGAAAGGCCATGGGATGTAGAAATATTTTTTTCACATTTTATTTCCTTGTAAATACAGGTAAATCAATAGGGATTTTCGTACGGATAAGTACCCAGTGAACGGTTCGTTTAGCTTTATACATTGTTCCGGGTGGGCGTTGTATTGGATTTTCGAAAGTGTTAGACCTGTAAGAGAAAAATTTAAATGGTTGGGAAAGGCCATGGAATGTAGAAATATTTTTTTCACATTTTACTTCCTTGTAAAAACAGGTAAATCAATAGTGACTTTCGTATGGATAAGTACCCTGTGAACGGTTCGTTTAGCTTTATATATTCTTCCGGGTGGGCGTTGTATTGGTTTTTCGGAAGTGTTAGACCTGTAAGAGAAAAATTTAAATGGTTGGGAAAGGCCATGGGATGTAGAAATATTTTTTTCACATTTTATTTCCTTGTAAAAACAGGTAAATCAATAGGGTTTTTCGTACGGATAAGTACCCAGTGAACGGTTCGTTTAGCTTTATATATTGTTCCGGGTGGGCATTGTTTTGGTTTTTCGGAAGTGTTAGACCTGTAAGAGAAAACTTTAAATGGTTGGGAAAGGCCATGGGATGTAGAAATATTTTTTTCACATTTTATTTCCTTGTAAATACAGGTAAATCAATAGGGATTTTCGTACGGATAAGTGCCCAGTGAACGGTTCTTTTAGCTTTATATATTGTTCCGGGTGGGCATGGTATTATTTTTCGGAAGTGTTAGACCTGTAAGAGAAAAATTTAAATGGTTGGGAAAGGCCATGGTATTTAGAAATATTTTTTTCACATTTTATTTCCTTGTAAATACAGGTAAATCAATAGGGATTTTCGTACGGATAAGTGCCCAGTGAACGGTTCATTTAGCTTTATATATTGTACCGGGTGGGCGTTGTATTGGTTTTTCGCAAGTGTTAGACCTGTAAGAGTAAAATTTAAATGGTTGGGAAAGGCCATGGGATGTAGAAATATTTTTTCACATTTTATTTCCTTTTAAAAACAGGTAAATCAATAGGGATTTTCGTACGGATAAGTACCCAGTGAACGGTTCGTTTAGCTTTATACATTGTTCCGGGTGGGCGTTGTATTGGATTTTCGAAAGTGTTAGACCTGTAAGCGAAAAATTTAAATGGTTGGGAAAGGCCATGGAATGTAGAAATATTTTTTTCACATTTTACTTCCTTGTAATAACAGCTAAATCAATAGGGATTTTCGTACGGATAAGTACCCAGTGAACGGTTCGTTTAAATTTATATATTGTTCCGAGTGGGCGTTGTATTGGTTTTTCGGAAGTGTTAGACCTGTAAGAGAAAAATTTAAATGGTTGGGAAAGGCCATGGGATGTAGAAATATTTTTTTCACATTTTATTTCCTTGTAAAAACAGGTAAATCGATAGGGTTTTTCGTACAGATAAGTGCCCAGTGAACGGTTCGTTTAGCTTTATATATTGTTCCGGGTGGGCGTTGTTTTGGATTTTCGGAAGTGTTAGACCTGTAAGAGAAAAATTTACATGGTTGGGAAAGTCCATGGGATGTAGAAATATTTTTTTCACATTTTATTTCCTT
Organism: Paroedura picta; assembly: GCF_049243985.1. NCBI lineage: Eukaryota > Metazoa > Chordata > Lepidosauria > Squamata > Gekkonidae > Paroedura > Paroedura picta. Next base: position 2,724,823 of record NW_027518620.1, on the reverse strand, counting down.
TCAAAAACAAGTAAATCAATAGGGATTTTCGTACGGATAAGTACCCAGTGAACGGTTCGTTTAGCTTTATATATTGTTCCGGGTGGGCGTTGTATTGGTTTTTCGGAAGTGTTAGACCTGTAAGAGAAAAATTTAAATGGTTGGGAAAGGCCATGGGATGTAGAAATATTTTTTTTACATTTTATTTCCTTGTGAAAACAGGAAAATATATAGGGATTTTCGTATGGATAAGTACCCAGTGAACGGTTCGTTTATCTTTATATATTGTTCCGGGTGGGCGTTGTATTGGTATTTCGGAAGTGTTAGACGTGTAAGAGAAAAATTTAAATGGTTGGGAATGGCCATGGGATGTAGAAATATTTTTTTCACATTTACTTCCTTGTAAAAACAGGAAAATCGATAGGGATTTTCGTACGGATAAGTGCCCAGTGAACGGTTCGTTTAGCTTTATATATTGTTCCGGGTGGGCGTTGTATTGGTTTTTCGCAAGTGTTAGACCTGTAAGAGAAAAATTTACATGTTTGGCAAAGGCCATGGTATGTAGAAATATTTTTTTCACATTTTATTTCCTTGTAAATACAGGTAAATCAATAGGGATTTTCGTACGGATAAGTGCCCAGTGAACGGTTCGTTTAGCTTTATATATTGTTCCGGGTGGGCGTTGTATTGGTTTTTCGCAAGTGTTTGACCTGTAAGAGTAAAATTTAAATGGTTGGGAAAGGCCATGGGATGTAGAAATATTTTTTCACATTTTATTTCCTTTTAAAAACAGGTAAATCAATAGGGATTTTCGTACGGATAAGTACCCAGTGACCGGTTCGTTTAGCTTTATACATTGTTCCGGGTGGGCGTTGTATTGGATTTTCGAAAGTGTTAGACCTGTAAGAGAAAAATTTAAATGGTTGGGAAAGGCCATGGGATGTAGAAATATTTTTTTCACATTTTATTTCCTTGTAAAAACTGGTAAATCAATAGGGTTTTTCGTACGGATAAGTACCCAGTGAACGGTTCGTTTAGCTTTATATATTGTTCCGGGTGGGCGTTGTTTTGGTTTTTCGGAAGTGTTAGACCTGTAAGAGAAAACTTTAAATGGTTGGGAAAGGCCATGGGATGTAGAAATATTTTTTTTACATTTTACTTCCTTGTGAAAACAGGAAAATCGATAGGGATTTTCGTACGGATAAGTACCCAGTGAACGGTTCGTTTATCTTTATATATTGTTCCGGGTGGGCGTTGTATTGGTATTTCGGAAGTGTTAGACGTGTAAGAGAAAAATTTAAATGGTTGGGAAAGGCCATGGGATGTAGAAATATTTTTTTCACATTTACTTCCTTGTAAAAACAGGAAAATCGATAGGGATTTTCGTACGGATAAGTACCCAGTGAACGGTTCATTTATCTTTATATATTCTTCCGGGTGGGCGTTGTATTGGTTATTCGGAAGTGTTACACCTGTAAGAGAAAAATTTAAATGGTTTGGAAAGGCCATGGGATTTAGAAGTATTTTTTTCACATTTTACTTCCTTGTAAAAACAGGTAAATCAATAGGGATTTTCGTACGGATAAGTACCCAGTGAACGGTTCGTTTAGCTTTATATATTCTTCCGGGTGGGCATTGTATTGGTTTTTCGCATGTGTTAGACCTGTAAGAGAAAAATTTAAATGGTTGGGAAAGGCCATGGGATGTAGAAATATTTTTTTCACATTTACTTCCTTGTAAAAACAGGTAAAGAAATAGGGATTTCGTACGGATAAGTACCCAGTGAACGGTTCATTTAGCTTTATATATTGTTCCGGGTGGGCGTTGTATTGGTTTTTCAGAAGTGTTAGACCTGTAAGAGAAAAATTTACATGGTTGGGAAAGGCCATGGGATGTAGAAATATTTTTTTCACATTTTATTTCCTTTCAAAAACAGGTAAATCAATAGGGTTTTTCGTACGGATAAGTACCCAGTGAACGGTTCGTTTAGCTTTATATATTGTTCCGGGTGGGCATTGTATTGGTTTTTCGGAAGTGTTAGACCTGTACGAGAAAAATTTAAATGGTTGGGAAAGGCCATGGGATGTAGAAATATTTTTTTCACATTTTACTTCCTTGTGAAAACAGGAAAATCGATAGGGATTTTCGTACGGATAAGTACCCAGTGAACGGTTCGTTTATCTTTATATATTCTTCCGGGTGGGCGTTGTATTGGTTTTTCGGAAGAGTTAGACCTGTAAGAGAAAAATTTAAATGGTTGGGAAAGGCCATGGGATGTAGAAATATTTTTTTCACATTTACTTCCTTGTAAAAACAGGAAAATGGATAGGGATTTTCGTACGGATAAGTACCTAGTGAACGGTTCGTTTATCTTTATATATTCTTCCGGGTGGGCATTGTATTGGTTTTTCGGAAGTGTTACACCTGTAAGAGAAAAATTTAAATGGTTTGGAAAGGCCATGGGATTTAGAAATATTTTTTTCACATTTTACTTCTTTGTAAAAACAGGTAAATCAATAGGGATTTTCGTACGGATAAGTACCCAGTGAACGGTTCGTTTAGCTTTATATATTGTTCCTGGTGGGCGTTGTATTGGTTTTTCGCATGTGTTAGACCTGTAAGAGAAAAATTTAAATGGTTGGGAAAGGCCATGGGATGTAGAAATATTTTTTTCACATTTTATTTCCTTGTAAAAACAGGTAAATCGATAGGGTTTTTCGTACGGATAAGTGCCCAGTGAACGCTTCGTATAGCTTTATATATTGTTCCGGGTGGGCGTTGTTTTTGTTTTTCGGAAGTGTTAGACCTGTAAGAGAAAAATTTACATGGTTGGGAAAGTCCATGGGATGTAGAAATATTTTTTTCACATTTTATTTCCTTGTAAAAACAGGTAAATCGATAGGGTTTTTCGTACAGATAAGTGCCCAGTGAACGGTTCGTTTAGCTTTATATATTGTTCCGGGTGGGCGTTGTTTTGGATTTTCGGAAGTGTTAGACCTGTAAGAGAAAAATTTACATGGTTGGGAAAGTCCATGGGATGTAGAAATATTTTTTTCACATTTTATTTCCTTTCAAAAACAAGTAAATCAATAGGGATTTTCGTACGGATAAGTACCCAGTGAACGGTTCGTTTAGCTTTATATATTGTTCCGGGTGGGCGTTGTATTGGTTTTTCGGAAGTGTTAGACCTGTAAGAGAAAAATTTAAATGGTTGGGAAAGGCCATGGGATGTAGAAATATTTTTTTTACATTTTATTTCCTTGTGAAAACAGGAAAATATATAGGGATTTTCGTATGGATAAGTACCCAGTGAACGGTTCGTTTATCTTTATATATTGTTCCGGGTGGGCGTTGTATTGGTATTTCGGAAGTGTTAGACGTGTAAGAGAAAAATTTAAATGGTTGGGAATGGCCATGGGATGTAGAAATATTTTTTTCACATTTACTTCCTTGTAAAAACAGGAAAATCGATAGGGATTTTCGTACGGATAAGTGCCCAGTGAACGGTTCGTTTAGCTTTATATATTGTTCCGGGTGGGCGTTGTATTGGTTTTTCGCAAGTGTTAGACCTGTAAGAGAAAAATTTACATGTTTGGCAAAGGCCATGGTATGTAGAAATATTTTTTTCACATTTTATTTCCTTGTAAATACAGGTAAATCAATAGGGATTTTCGTACGGATAAGTGCCCAGTGAACGGTTCGTTTAGCTTTATATATTGTTCCGGGTGGGCGTTGTATTGGTTTTTCGCAAGTGTTTGACCTGTAAGAGTAAAATTTAAATGGTTGGGAAAGGCCATGGGATGTAGAAATATTTTTTCACATTTTATTTCCTTTTAAAAACAGGTAAATCAATAGGGATTTTCGTACGGATAAGTACCCAGTGACCGGTTCGTTTAGCTTTATACATTGTTCCGGGTGGGCGTTGTATTGGATTTTCGAAAGTGTTAGACCTGTAAGAGAAAAATTTAAATGGTTGGGAAAGGCCATGGGATGTAGAAATATTTTTTTCACATTTTATTTCCTTGTAAAAACTGGTAAATCAATAGGGTTTTTCGTACGGATAAGTACCCAGTGAACGGTTCGTTTAGCTTTATATATTGTTCCGGGTGGGCGTTGTTTTGGTTTTTCGGAAGTGTTAGACCTGTAAGAGAAAACTTTAAATGGTTGGGAAAGGCCATGGGATGTAGAAATATTTTTTTTACATTTTACTTCCTTGTGAAAACAGGAAAATCGATAGGGATTTTCGTACGGATAAGTACCCAGTGAACGGTTCGTTTATCTTTATATATTGTTCCGGGTGGGCGTTGTATTGGTATTTCGGAAGTGTTAGACGTGTAAGAGAAAAATTTAAATGGTTGGGAAAGGCCATGGGATGTAGAAATATTTTTTTCACATTTACTTCCTTGTAAAAACAGGAAAATCGATAGGGATTTTCGTACGGATAAGTACCCAGTGAACGGTTCATTTATCTTTATATATTCTTCCGGGTGGGCGTTGTATTGGTTATTCGGAAGTGTTACACCTGTAAGAGAAAAATTTAAATGGTTTGGAAAGGCCATGGGATTTAGAAGTATTTTTTTCACATTTTACTTCCTTGTAAAAACAGGTAAATCAATAGGGATTTTCGTACGGATAAGTACCCAGTGAACGGTTCGTTTAGCTTTATATATTCTTCCGGGTGGGCATTGTATTGGTTTTTCGCATGTGTTAGACCTGTAAGAGAAAAATTTAAATGGTTGGGAAAGGCCATGGGATGTAGAAATATTTTTTTCACATTTACTTCCTTGTAAAAACAGGTAAAGAAATAGGGATTTCGTACGGATAAGTACCCAGTGAACGGTTCATTTAGCTTTATATATTGTTCCGGGTGGGCGTTGTATTGGTTTTTCAGAAGTGTTAGACCTGTAAGAGAAAAATTTACATGGTTGGGAAAGGCCATGGGATGTAGAAATATTTTTTTCACATTTTATTTCCTTTCAAAAACAGGTAAATCAATAGGGTTTTTCGTACGGATAAGTACCCAGTGAACGGTTCGTTTAGCTTTATATATTGTTCCGGGTGGGCATTGTATTGGTTTTTCGGAAGTGTTAGACCTGTACGAGAAAAATTTAAATGGTTGGGAAAGGCCATGGGATGTAGAAATATTTTTTTCACATTTTACTTCCTTGTGAAAACAGGAAAATCGATAGGGATTTTCGTACGGATAAGTACCCAGTGAACGGTTCGTTTATCTTTATATATTCTTCCGGGTGGGCGTTGTATTGGTTTTTCGGAAGAGTTAGACCTGTAAGAGAAAAATTTAAATGGTTGGGAAAGGCCATGGGATGTAGAAATATTTTTTTCACATTTACTTCCTTGTAAAAACAGGAAAATGGATAGGGATTTTCGTACGGATAAGTACCTAGTGAACGGTTCGTTTATCTTTATATATTCTTCCGGGTGGGCATTGTATTGGTTTTTCGGAAGTGTTACACCTGTAAGAGAAAAATTTAAATGGTTTGGAAAGGCCATGGGATTTAGAAATATTTTTTTCACATTTTACTTCTTTGTAAAAACAGGTAAATCAATAGGGATTTTCGTACGGATAAGTACCCAGTGAACGGTTCGTTTAGCTTTATATATTGTTCCTGGTGGGCGTTGTATTGGTTTTTCGCATGTGTTAGACCTGTAAGAGAAAAATTTAAATGGTTGGGAAAGGCCATGGGATGTAGAAATATTTTTTTCACATTTTATTTCCTTGTAAAAACAGGTAAATCGATAGGGTTTTTCGTACGGATAAGTGCCCAGTGAACGCTTCGTATAGCTTTATATATTGTTCCGGGTGGGCGTTGTTTTTGTTTTTCGGAAGTGTTAGACCTGTAAGAGAAAAATTTAAATGGTTGGGAAAGGCTATGGGATGTAGAAATATTTTTTTCACATTTTACTTCCTTGTAAAAACAGGTAAATCAATAGTGATTTTCGTACGGATAAGTACCCAGTGAACGGTTCGTTTAGCTTTATATATTCTTCCGGGTGGGCGTTGTATTGGTTTTTCGGAAGTGTTAGACCTGTAAGAGAAAAATTTACATGGTTGGGAAAGTCCATGGGATGTAGAAATATTTTTTTCACATTTTATTTCCTTTCAAAAACAGGTAAATCAATAGGGATTTTCGTACGGATAAGTACCCAGTGAACGGTTCGTTTAGCTTTATATATTCTTCCGGGTGGGCGTTGTATTGGTTTTTCGGAAGTGTTAGACCTGTAAGAGAAAAATTTACATGGTTGGGAAAGTCCATGGGATGTAGAAATATTTTTTTCACATTTTATTTCCTTTCAAAAACAGGTAAATCAATAGGGATTTTCGTACGGATAAGTACCCAGTGAACGGTTCGTTTAGCTTTATATATTGTTCCGGGTGGGCGTTGTATTGGTTTTTCGGAAGTGTTAGACCTGTAAGAGAAAAATTTAAATGGTTGGGAAAGGCCATGGGATGTAGAAATATTTTTTTCACATTTTATTTCCTTGTAAAAACAGGTAAATCGATAGGGTTTTTCGTACGGATAAGTGCCCAGTGAACGGTTCGTTTAGCTTTATATATTGTTCCGGGTGGGCGTTGTTTTGGTTTTTCGGAAGTGTTAGACCTGTAAGAGAAAACTTTAAATGGTTGGGAAAGGCCATGGGATGTAGAAATATTTTTTTTACATTTTACTTCCTTGTGAAAACAGGAAAATCGATAGGGATTTTCGTACGGATAAGTACCCAGTGAACGGTTCGTTTATCTTTATATATTGTTCCGGGTGGGCGTTGTATTGGTATTTCGGAAGTGTTAGCCGTGTAAGAGAAAAATTTAAATGGTTGGGAAAGGCCATGGGATGTAGAAATATTTTTTTCACATTTTACTTCCTTGTAAAAACAGGTAAATCAATAGGGATTTTCGTACGGATAAGTACCCAGTGAACGTTTCGTTTAGCTTTATATATTGTTCCGGGTGAGCGTTGTATTGGTTTTTCGGAAGTGTTAGACCTGTAAGAGAAAAATTTAAATGGTTGGGAAAGGCCATGGGATGTAGAAATATTTTTTTCACATTTACTTCCTTGTAAAAACAGGTAAAGAAATAGGGATCTCGTACGGATAAGTACCCAGTGAACGGTTCATTTAGCTTTATATATTGTTCCGGGTGGGCGTTGTATTGGTTTTTCAGAAGTGTTAGACCTGTAAGAGAAAAGTTTACATGGTTGGGAAAGGCCATGGGATGTAGAAATATTTTTTTCACATTTTATTTCCTTTCAAAAACAGGTAAATCAATAGGGATTTTCGTACGGATAAGTACTCAGTGAACGGTTCGTTTAGCTTTATATATTGTTCCGGGTGGGCGTTGTATTGGTTTTTCGGAAGTGTTAGACCTGTAAGAGAAAAATTTAAATGGTTGGGAAAGGCCATGGGATGTAGAAATATTTTTTTCACATTTTATTTCCTTGTAAAAACAGGTAAACCAATAGGGTTTTTCGTACGGATAAGTACCCAGTGAACGGTTCGTTTAGCTTTATATATTGTTACGGGTGAGCGTTGTCTTGGTTTTTCGGAAGTGTTAGACCTGTAAGAGAAAACTTTAAATGGTTGGGAAAGGCCATGGGATGTAGAAATATTTTTTTTACATTTTACTTCCTTGTGAAAACAGGAAAATCGATAGGGATTTTCGTACGGATAAGTACCCAGTGAACGGTTCGTTTATCTTTATATATTCTTCCGGGTGGGCGTTGTATTGGTATTTCGGAAGTGTTAGACGTGTAAGAGAAAAATTTAAATGGTTGGGAAGGGCCATGGGATGTAGAAATATTTTTTTCACATTTACTTCCTTGTAAAAACAGGTAAATCAATAGGGTTTTTCGTACGGATAAGTACCCAGTGAACGGTTCGTTTAGATTTATATATTGTTCCGGGTGGGCATTGTATTGGTTTTTCGGAAGTGTTAGACCTGTACGAGAAAAATTTAAATGGTTGGGAAAGGCCATGGGATGTAGAAATATTTTTTTCACATTTTACTTCCTTGTGAAAACAGGAAAATCGATAGGGATTTTCGTACGGATAAGTACCCAGTGAACGGTTCGTTTATCTTTATATATTCTTCCGGGTGGGCGTTGTATTGGTTTTTCGGAAGAGTTAGACCTGTAAGAGAAAAATTTAAATGGTTGGGAAAGGCCATGGGATGTAGAAATATTTTTTTCACATTTACTTCCTTGTAAAAACAGGAAAATGGATAGGGATTTTCGTACGGATAAGTACCTAGTGAACGGTTCGTTTATCTTTATATATTCTTCCGGGTGGGCATTGTATTGGTTTTTCGGAAGTGTTACACCTGTAAGAGAAAAATTTAAATGGTTTGGAAAGGCCATGGGATTTAGAAATATTTTTTTCACATTTTACTTCCTTGTAAAAACTTGTAAATCAATAGGGATTTTCGTACGGATAAGTACCCAGTGAACGGTTCGTTTAGCTTTATATATTGTTCCTGGTGGGCGTTGTATTGGTTTTTCGCATGTGTTAGACCTGTAAGAGAAAAATTTAAATGGTTGGGAAAGGCCATGGGATGTAGAAATATTTTTTTCACATTTTACTTCCTTGTAAAAACAGGAAAATCAATAGGGTTTTTCGTACGGATAAGTACCCAGTGAACGGTTCGTTTAGCTTTATATATTGTTCCGGGTGGGCGTTGTATTGGTTTTTCGCAAGTGTTAGACCTGTAAGAGAAAAATTTACATGTTTGGCAAAGGCCATGGTATGTAGAAATATTTTTTTCACATTTTATTTCCTTTTAAATACAGGTAAATCAATAGGGATTTTCGTACGGATAAGTACCCAGTGAACGGTTCGTTTAGCTTTATATATTGTTCCGGGTGGGCGTTGTATTGGTTTTTCGGAAGTGTTAGACCTGTAAGAGAAAAATTTAAATGGTTGGGAAAGGCCATGGGATGTAGAAATATTTTTTTCACATTTTATTTCCTTGTAAATACAGGTAAATCAATAGGGATTTTCGTACGGATAAGTGCCCAGTGAACGGTTCGTTTAGCTTTATATATTGTTCCGGGTGGGCGTTGTATTGGTTTTTCGGAAGTGTTAGACCTGTAAGAGAAAAATTTAAATGGTTGGGAAAGGCCATGGGATGTAGAAATATTTTTTTCACATTTTATTTCCTTGTAAATACAGGTAAATCAATAGGGATTTTCGTACGGATAAGTGCCCAGTGAACGGTTCGTTTAGCTTTATATATTGTTCCGGGTGGGCGTGGTATTATTTTTCAGAAGTGTTAGACCTGTAAGACAAAAATTTAAATGGTTGGGAAAGGCCATGGTATGTAGAAATATTTTTTTCACATTTTATTTCCTTGTAAATACAGGTAAATCAATAGGGATTTTCGTACGGATAAGTGCCTAGTGAACGGTTCGTTTAGCTTTATATATTGTTCCGGGTGGGCGTTGTATTGGTTTTTCGCAAGTGTTAGACCTGTAAGAGTAAAATTTAAATGGTTGGGAAAGGCCATGGGATGTAGAAATATTTTTTCACATTTTATTTCCTTTTAAAAACAGGTAAATCAATAGGGATTTTCGTACGGATAAGTACCCAGTGAACGGTTCGTTTAGCTTTATACATTGTTCCGGGTGGGCGTTGTATTGGATTTTCGAAAGTGTTAGACCTGTAAGAGAAAAATTTAAATGGTTGGGAAAGGCCATGGAATGTAGAAATATTTTTTTCACATTTTACTTCCTTGTAATAACAGGAAAATCAATAGGGATTTTCGTACGGATAAGTACCCAGTGAACGGTTCGTTTAAATTTATATATTGTTCCGGGTGGGCGTTGTATTGGTTTTTCGGAAGTGTTAGACCTGTAAGAGAAAAATTTAAATGGTTGGGAAAGGCCATGGGATGTAGAAATATTTATTTCACATTTTACTTCCTTGTAAAAACAGGAAAATCGATAGGGATTTTCGTACGGATAAGTACCCAGTGAACGGTTCGTTTATCTTTATATATTCTTCCGGGTGGGCGTTGTATTGGTTTTTCGGAAGTGTTAGACCTGTAAGAGAAAAATTTAAATGGTTGGGAAGGGACATGGGATGTAGAAATATTTTTTTCACATTCACTTCCTTGTAAAAACAGGTAAATCAATAGGGTTTTTCGTACGGATAAGTACCCAGGTAACGGTTCGTTTAGCTTTATATATTGTTCCGGGTGGGCATTGTATTGGTTTTTCGGAAGTGTTAGACCTGTAAGAGAAAAATTTAAATGGTTGGGAAAGGCCATGGGCTGTAGAAATATTTTTTTCACATTTTACTTCCTTGTGAAAACAGGAAAATCGATAGGGATTTTCGTACGGATAAGTACCCAGTGAACGGTTCGTTTATCTTTATATATTCTTCCGGGTGGGCGTTGTATTGGTTTTTCGGAAGTGTTAGACCTGTAAGAGAAAAATTTAAATGGTTGGGAAAGGCCATGGGATGTAGAAATATTTTTTTCACATTTACTTCCTTGTAAAAACAGGAAAATGGATAGGGATTTTCGTACGGATAAGTACCTAGTGAACGGTTCGTTTATCTTTATATATTCTTCCGGGTGGGCATTGTATTGGTATTTCGGAAGTGTTACACCTGTAAGAGAAAAATTTAAATGGTTTGGAAAGGCCATGGGATTTAGAAATATTTTTTTCACATTTTACTTCCTTGTAAAAACAGGTAGATCAATAGGGATTTTCGTACGGATAAGTACCCAGTGAACGGTTCGTTTAGCTTTATATATTGTTCCTGGTGGGCGTTGTATTGGTTTTTCGCATGTGTTAGACCTGTAAGAGAAAAATTTAAATGGTTGGGAAAGGCCATGGGATGTAGAAATATTTTTTTCACATTTTACTTCCTTGTAAAAACAGGTAAATCAATAGTGATTTTCGTACGGATAAGTACCCAGTGAATGGTTCGTTTAGCTTTATATATTGTACCGGGTGGGCGTTGTATTGGTTTTTCGGAAGTGTTAGACCTGTAAGAAAAAAATTTAAATGGTTCGGAAAGGCCATGGGATGTAGAAATATTTTTTTCACATTTTATTTCCTTTCAAAAACAGGTAAATCAATAGGGATTTTCGTACGGATATGTACCCAGTGAACGGTTCGATTAGCTTTATATATTGTTCCGGGTGGGCGTTGTATTGGTTTTTCGGAAGTGTTAGACCTGTAAGAGAAAAATTTAAATGGTTGGGAAAGGCCATGGGATGTAGAAATATTTTTTTCACATTTTATTTCCTTGTAAAAACAGGTAAATCAATAGGGTTTTTCATACGGATAAGTACCCAGTGAACGGTTCGATTAGCTTTATATATTGTTCCGGGTGGGCGTTCTTTTGGTTTTTCGGAAGTGTTAGACCTGTAAGAGAAAAATTTAAATGGTTGGGAAAGGCCATGGGATTTAGAAATATTTTTTTCACATTTTACTTCCTTGTAAAAACAGGTAAATCAATAGGGATTTTCGTACGGATAAGTACCCAGTGAACGGTTCGTTTAGCTTTATATATTGTTCCGGGTGGGCGTTGTATTGGTTTTTCGCATGTGTTAGACCTGTAAGACAAAAATTGAAATGGTTGGGAAAGGCCATGGGATGTAGAAATCTTTTTTTCACATTTTACTTTTCGTACAGATAAGTACCCAGTGAACGGTTCGTTTAAATTTATATATTGTTCCGGGTGGGCGTTGTATTGGTTTTTCGAAAGTGTTAGACCTGTAAGAGAAAAATTTAAATGGTTGGGAAAGGCCATGGAATGTAGAAATATTTTTTTCACATTTTACTTCCTTGTAATAACAGGAAAATCAATAGGGATTTTCGTACGGATAAGTACCCAGTGAACGGTTCGTTTAAATTTATATATGGTTCCGGGTGGGCGTTGTATTGGTTTTTCGGAAGTGTTAGACCTGTAAGAGAAAAATTTAAATGGTTGGGAAAGGCCATGGGATGTAGAAATATTTATTTCACATTTTACTTCCTTGTAAAAACAGGAAAATCGATAGGGATTTTCGTACGGATAAGTACCCAGTGAACGGTTCGTTTATCTTTATATATTCTTCTGGGTGGGCGTTGTATTGGTTTTTCGGAAGTGTTAGACCTGTAAGAGAAAAATTTAAATGGTTGGGAAGGGACATGGGATGTAGAAATATTTTTTTCACATTTACTTCCTTGTAAAAACAGGTAAATCAATAGGGTTTTTCGTACGGATAAGTACCCAGGTAACGGTTCGTTTAGCTTTATATATTGTTCCGGGTGGGCATTGTATTGGTTTTTCGGAAGTGTTAGACCTGTAAGAGAAAAATTTAAATGGTTGGGAAAGGCCATGGGCTGTAGAAATATTTTTTTCACATTTTACTTCCTTGTGAAAACAGGAAAATCGATAGGGATTTTCGTACGGATAAGTACCCAGTGAACGGTTCGTTTATCTTTATATATTCTTCCGGGTGGGCGTTGTATTGGTTTTTCGGAAGTGTTAGACCTGTAAGAGAAAAATTTAAATGGTTGGGAAAGGCCATGGGATGTAGAAATATTTTTTTCACATTTACTTCCTTGTAAAAACAGGAAAATGGATAGGGATTTTCGTACGGATAAGTACCTAGTGAACGGTTCGTTTATCTTTATATATTCTTCCGGGTGGGCATTGTATTGGTTTTTCGGAAGTGTTACACCTGTAAGAGAAAAATTTAAATGGTTTGGAAAGGCCATGGGAATTAGAAATATTTTTTTCACATTTTACTTCCTTGTAAAAACAGGTAAATCAATAGGGATTTTCGTACGGATAAGTACCCAGTGAACGGTTCGTTTAGCTTTATATATTGTTCCTGGTGGGCGTTGTATTGGTTTTTCGCATGTGTTAGACCTGTAAGAGAAAAATTTAAATGGTTGGGAAAGGCCATGGGATGTAGAAATATTTTTTTCACATTTTACTTCCTTGTAAAAACAGGTAAATCAATAGTGATTTTCGTACGGATAAGTACCCAGTGAATGGTTCGTTTAGCTTTATATATTGTACCGGGTGGGCGTTGTATAGGTTTTTCGGAAGTGTTAGACCTGTAAGAAAAAAATTTAAATGGTTCGGAAAGGCCATGGGATGTAGAAATATTTTTTTCACATTTTATTTCCTTTCAAAAACAGGTAAATCAATAGGGATTTTCGTACGGATATGTACCCAGTGAACGGTTCGATTAGCTTTATATATTGTTCCGGGTGGGCGTTGTATTGGTTTTTCGGAAGTGTTAGACCTGTAAGAGAAAAATTTAAATGGTTGGGAAAGGCCATGGGATGTAGAAATATTTTTTTCACATTTTATTTCCTTGTAAAAACAGGTAAATCAATAGGGTTTTTCATACGGATAAGTACCCAGTGAACGGTTCGATTAGCTTTATATATTGTTCCGGGTGGGCGTTCTTTTGGTTTTTCGGAAGTGTTAGACCTGTAAGAGAAAAATTTAAATGGTTGGGAAAGGCCATGGGATTTAGAAATATTTTTTTCACATTTTACTTCCTTGTAAAAACAGGTAAATCAATAGGGATTTTCGTACGGATAAGTACCCAGTGAACGGTTCGTTTAGCTTTATATATTGTTCCGGGTGGGCGTTGTATTGGTTTTTCGCATGTGTTAGACCTGTAAGACAAAAATTGAAATGGTTGGGAAAGGCCATGGGATGTAGAAATCTTTTTTTCACATTTTACTTTTCGTACGGATAAGTACCCAGTGAACGGTTCGTTTAAATTTATATATTGTTCCGGGTGGGCGTTGTATTGGTTTTTCGGAAGTGTTAGACCTGTAAGAGAAAAATTTAAATGGTTGGGAAAGGCCATGGGATGTAGAAATATTTTTTTCACATTTACTTCCTTGTAAAAACAGGAAAATGGATAGGGATTTTCGTACGGATAAGTACCTAGTGAACGGTTCGTTTATCTTTATATATTCTTCCGGGTGGGCATTGTATTGGTTTTTCGGAAGTGTTACACCTGTAAGAGAAAAATTTAAATGGTTTGGAAAGGCCATGGGATGTAGAAATATTTTTTTCACATTTTACTTCCTTGTAAAAACAGGTAAATCAATAGGGATTTTCGTACGGATAAGTACCCAGTGAACGGTTCGTTTAGCTTTATATATTCTTCCGGGTGGGCATTGTATTGGTTTTTCGGAAGTGTTAGACCTGTAAGAGAAAAATTTAAATGGTTGGGAAAGGCCATGGGCTGTAGAAATATTTTTTTCACATTTTATTTCCTTGTGAAAACAGGAAAATCGATAGGGATTTTCGTACGGATAAGTACCCAGTGAACGGTTCGTTTATCTTTATATATTCTTCCGGGTGGGCATTGTATTGGTTTTTCGGAAGTGTTACACCTGTAAGAGAAAAATTTAAATGGTTTGGAAAGGCCATGGGATGTAGAAATATTTTTTTCACATTTTACTTCCTTGTAAAAACAGGTAAATCAATAGGGATTTTCGTACGGATAAGTACCCAGTGAACGGTTCGTTTAGCTTTATATATTCTTCCGGGTGGGCATTGTATTGGTTTTTCGGAAGTGTTAGACCTGTAAGAGAAAAATTTAAATGGTTGGGAAAGGCCATGGGCTGTAGAAATATTTTTTTCACATTTTATTTCCTTGTGAAAACAGGAAAATCGATAGGGATTTTCGTACGGATAAGTACCCAGTGAACGGTTCGTTTATCTTTATATATTCTTCCGGGTGGGCGTTGTATTGGTTTTTCGGAAGTGTTAGACCTGTAAGAGAAAAATTTAAATGGTTGGGAAAGGCCATGGGATGTAGAAATATTTTTTTCACATTTACTTCCTTGTAAAAACAGGAAAATGGATAGGGATTTTCGTACGGATAAGTACCTAGTGAACGGTTCGTTTATCTTTATATATTCTTCCGGGTGGGCATTGTATTGGTTTTTCGGAAGTGTTACACCTGTAAGAGAAAAATTTAAATGGTTTGGAAAGGCCATGGGATGTAGAAATATTTTTTTCACATTTTACTTCCTTGTAAAAACAGGTAAATCAATAGGGATTTTCGTACGGATAAGTACCCAGTGAACGGTTCGTTTAGCTTTATATATTCTTCCGGGTGGGCATTGTATTGGTTTTTCGGAAGTGTTAGACCTGTAAGAGAAAAATTTAAATGGTTGGGAAAGGCCATGGGCTGTAGAAATATTTTTTTCACATTTTATTTCCTTGTGAAAACAGGAAAATCGATAGGGATTTTCGTACGGATAAGTACCCAGTGAACGGTTCGTTTATCTTTATATATTCTTCCGGGTGGGCATTGTATTGGTTTTTCGGAAGTGTTACACCTGTAAGAGAAAAATTTAAATGGTTTGGAAAGGCCATGGGATGTAGAAATATTTTTTTCACATTTTACTTCCTTGTAAAAACAGGTAAATCAATAGGGATTTTCGTACGGATAAGTACCCAGTGAACGGTTCGTTTAGCTTTATATATTCTTCCGGGTGGGCATTGTATTGGTTTTTCGGAAGTGTTAGACCTGTAAGAGAAAAATTTAAATGGTTGGGAAAGGCCATGGGCTGTAGAAATATTTTTTTCACATTTTATTTCCTTGTGAAAACAGGAAAATCGATAGGGATTTTCGTACGGATAAGTACCCAGTGAACGGTTCGTTTATCTTTATATATTCTTCCGGGTGGGCGTTGTATTGGTTTTTCGGAAGTGTTAGACCTGTAAGAGAAAAATTTAAATGGTTGGGAAAGGCCATGGGATGTAGAAATATTTTTTTCACATTTACTTCCTTGTAAAAACAGGAAAATGGATAGGGATTTTCGTACGGATAAGTACCTAGTGAACGGTTCGTTTATCTTTATATATTCTTCCGGGTGGGCATTGTATTGGTTTTTCGGAAGTGTTACACCTGTAAGAGAAAAATTTAAATGGTTTGGAAAGGCCATGGGATTTAGAAATATTTTTTTCACATTTTATTTCCTTGTAAATACAGGTAAATCAATAGGGATTTTCGTACGGATAAGTACCCAGTGAACGGTTCGTTTATCTTTATATATTCTTCCGGGTGGGCGTTGTATTGGTTTTTCGCAAGTGTTAGACCTGTAAGAGAAAAATTTAAATGGTTGGGAAGGGCCATGGGATGTAGAAATATTTTTTTCACATTTTATTTCCTTGTAAATACAGGTAAATCGATAGGGATTTTCGTACGGATAAGTGCCCAGTGAACGGTTCGTTTAGCTTTATATATTGTTCCGGGTGGGCGTTGTATTGGTTTTTCGAAAGTGTTAGACCTGTAAGAGAAAAATTTACATGTTTGGCAAACGCCATGGGATGTAGAAATATTTTTTTCACATTTTATTTCCTTTTAAATACAGGTAAATCAATAGGGATTTTCGTACGGATAAGTGCCCAGTGAACGGTTCGTTTAGCTTTATATATTGTTCCGGGTGGGCGTTGTATTGGTTTTTCGCAAGTGTTAGACCTGTAAGAGTAAAATTTAAATGGTTGGGAAAGGCCATGGGATGTAGAAATATTTTTTCACATTTTATTTCCTTTTAAAAACAGGTAAATCAATAGGGATTTTCGTACGGATAAGTACCCAGTGAACGGTTCGTTTAGCTTTATACATTGTTCTGGGTGGGCGTTGTATTGGATTTTCGAAAGTGTTAGACCTGTAAGAGAAAAATTTAAATGGTTGGGAAAGGCCATGGAATGTAGAAATATTTTTTTCACATATTACTTCCTTGTAATAACAGGAAAATCAATAGGGATTTTCGTACGGATAAGTACCCAGTGAACGGTTCGTTTAAATTTATATATTGTTCCGGGTGGGCGTTGTATTGGTTTTTCGGAAGTGTTAGACCTGTAAGAGAAAAATTTAAATGGTTGGGAAAGGCCATGGGACGTAGAAATATTTATTTCACATTTTACTTCCTTGTAAAAACAGGAAAATCGATAGGGATTTTCGTACGGATAAGTACCCAGTGAACGGTTCGTTTATCTTTATATATTCTTCCGGGTGGGCGTTGTATTGTTTTTTCGGAAGTGTTAGACCTGTAAGAGAAAAATTTAAATGGTTGGGAAGGGCCATGGGATGTAGAAATATTTTTTTCACATTTTATTTCCTTGTAAATACAGGTAAATCGATAGGGATTTTCGTACGGATAAGTGCCCAGTGAACGGTTCGTTTAGCTTTATATATTGTTCTGGGTGGCCGTTGTATTGGTTTTTCGAAAGTGTTAGACCTGTAAGAGAAAAATTTACATGTTTGGCAAACGCCATGGTATGTAGAAATATTTTTTTCACATTTTATTTCCTTTTAAATACAGGTAAATCAATAGTGATTTTCGTACGGATAAGTACCCAGTGAACGGTTCGATTAGCTTTATATATTGTTCCGGGTGGGCGTTGTTTTGGTTTTTCGGAAGTGTTAGACCTGTAAGAGAAAAATTTAAATGGTTGGGAAAGGCCATGGGATTTAGAAATATTTTTTTCACATTTTACTTCCTTGTAAAAACAGGTAAATCAATAGGGATTTTCGTACGGATAAGTGCCCAGTGAACGGTTCGTTTAGCTTTATATATTGTTCCGGGTGGGCGTTGTATTGGTTTTTCGCAAGTGTTAGACCTGTAAGAGAAAAATTTAAATGGTTGGGAATGGTCATGGGATGTAGAAATATTTTTTTCACATTTTATTTCCTTTTAAAAACAGATAAATCAATAGGGATTTTCGTACGGATAAGTACCCAGTGAACGGTTCGTTTAGCTTTATATATTGTTCTGGGTGGGCGTGGTATTGTTTTTTCGGAAGTGTTAGACCTGTAAGAGAAAAATTTAAATGGTTGGGAAAGGCCATGGGATGTAGAAATATTTTTTTCACCTTTTTCTTCCTTGTAAAAACAGGAAAATCAATAGGGATTTTCGTACGGATAAGTGCCAAGTGAACGGTTCGTTTACCTTTATATATTGTTCCGGGTGGGCGTTGTATTGGTTTTTCGCAAGTGTTCGACCTGTAAGAGAAAAATTTAAATGGTTGGGAAAGGCCATGGGATGTAGAAATATTTTTTTCAGATTTTATTTCCTTTTAAAAATAGGTAAATCAATAGGGATTTTCGTACGGATAAGTACCCAGTGAACGGTTCGTTTAGCTTTATATATTGTTCCGGGTGAGTGTTGTTTTGGTTTTTCGGAAGTGTTAGACCTGTAAGAGAAAAATTTAAATGGTTGGGAAAGGCCATGGAATGTAGAAATATTTTTTTCACATTTTACTTCCTTGTAAAAACAGAAAAATTGATAGGGATTTTCGTACGGATAAGTGCCCAGTGAACGGTTCGTTTAGCTTTATATATTGTTCCGGGTGGGCGTTGTATTGGTTTTTCGCAAGTGTTAGACCTGTAAGAGAAAAATTTAAATGGTTGGGAAAGGCCATGGGATGTAGAAATATTTTCTTCACATTTACTTCCTTGTAAAAACAGGTAAATCAATAGGGATTTTCGTACGGATAAGTACCCAGTGAACGGTTCGTTTAGCTTTATATATTGTTCTGGGTGGGCGTTGTATTGTTTTTTCGGAAGTGTTAGACCTGTAAGAGAAAAATTTAAATGGTTGGGAAAGGCCATGGGATGTAGAAATATTTTTTTCACATTTTACTTCCTTGTAATAACAGGTAAATCAATAGGGATTTTCGTACGGATAAAGACCCAGTGAACCGTTCGTTTAGCTTTATATATTCTTCCGGGTGGGCGTTGTATTGGTTTTTCGGAAGTGTTAGACCTGTAAGAGAAAAATTTAAATGGTTGGGAAAGGCCATGGGATGTATAAATATTTTTTTCACATTTTTCTTCCTTGTAAAAACAGGAAAATCAATAGGGATTTTCGTACGGATAAGTGCCCAGTGAACGGTTCGTTTAGCTTTATATATTGTTCCGGGTGGGCGTTGTATTGGTTTTTCGCAAGTGTTAGACCTGTAAGAGAAAAATTTAAATGGTTGGGAAATGCCATGGGATGTAGAAATATTTTTTTCACATTTTATTTCCTTTTAAAAACAGGTAAATCAATAGGGATTTTCGTACGGATAAGTACCCAGTGAACGGTTCGTTTAGCTTTATATATTGTTCCGGGTGAGTGCTGTTTTGGTTTTTCGGAAGTGTTAGACCTGTAAGAGAAAAATTTAAATGGTTGGGAAAGGCCATGGAATGTAGAAATATTTTTTTCACATTTTACTTCCTTGTAAAAACAGGAAAATTGATAGGGATTTTTGTACGGATAAGTACCCAGTGAACGGTTCGTTTAGCTTTATATATTGTTCCGGGTGGGCGTTGTTTTGGTTTTTCGGAAGTGTTAGACCTGTAAGAGAAAAATTTAAATGTTCGGGAAAGGCCATGGTATGTAGAAATATTTTTTTCACATTTTATTTCCTTGTAAATACAGGTAAATCGATAGGGATTTTCGTACGGATAAGAGCCCAGTGAACAGTTCGTTTAGCTTTATATATTGTTCCGGGTGGGTGTTGTATTGTTTTTTCGCAAGTGTTAGACCTGTAAGAGAAAAATTTAAATGGTTGGGAAAGGCCATGGGATGTAGAAATATTTTTTTCACATTTTATTTCCTTTTAAAAACAGGTAAATCAATAGGGATTTTCGTACGGATAAGTACCCAGTGAACGGTTCGTTTAGCTTTATATATTGTTACGGGTAGGCGTGGTATTGTTTTTTCAGAAGTGTTAGACCTGTAAGAGAAAAATTTAAATGGTTGGGAAAGGCCATGGGATGTAGAAATATTTTTTTCACATTTTACTTCCTTGTAAAAACAGGAAAATCGATAGGGATTTTTGTACGGATAAGTACCCAGTGAACGGTTCGTTTAGCTTTATATATTGTTCCGTGTGGGCGTTGTTTTGGTTTTTCGGAAGTGTTAGACCTGTAAGAGAAAAATTTAAATGGTTGGGAAAGGCCATGGGATGTAGAAATATTTTTTTCACATTTACTTCCTTGTAAAAACAGGTAAATCGATAGGGTTTTTCGTACGGATAAGTACCCAGTGAACGGTTCGTTTAGCTTTATATATTGTTCCGGGTGGGCGTTGTATTGTTTTTTCGGAAGTGTTAGACCTGTAAGAGAAAAATTTAAATGGTTGGGAAAGGCCATGGGATGTAGAAATATTTTTTTCACATTTACTTCCTTGTAAAAACAGGTAAATAAATAGGGTTTTTCGTACGGATAAGTACCCAGTGAACGGTTCGTTTAGCTTTATATATTGTTCCGGGGGGGCGTTGTATTGTTTTTTCGGAAGTGTTAGACCTGTAAGAGAAAAATTTAAATGGTTGGGAAAGGCCAAGGTATGTAGAAATATTTTTTTCACATTTTATTTCCTTGTAAATACAGGTAAATCGATAGGGATTTTCGTACGGATAAGTGCCCAGTGAACGGTTCGTTTAGCTTTATATATTGTTCCGGGTGGGCGTTGTATTGGTTTTTCGCAAGTGTTAGACCTGTAAGAGAAAAATTTAAATGTTTGGGAAAGGCCATGGGATGTAGAAATATTTTTTTCACATTTTATTTCCTAGTAAAAACAGGTAAATCGATAGGGTTTTTCGTACGGATAAGTGCCCAGTGAACGGTTCGTTTAGCTTTATATATTGTTCCGGGTGAGTGTTGTTTTTGTTTTTCGGAAGTGTTAGACCTGTAAGAGAAAAATTTAAATGGTTGGGAAAGGCCATGGAATGTAGAAATATTTTTTTCACATTTTACTTCCTTGTAAAAACAGGAAAATTGATAGGGATTTTCGTACGGATAAGTACCCAGTGAACGGTTCGTTTATCTTTATATATTCTTCCGGGTGGGCGTTGTATTGGTTTTTCGGAAGTGTTAGACCTGTAAGAGAAAAATTTAAATGGTTGGGAAAGGCCATGGGATGTAGATATATTTTTTTCACATTTACTTCCTTGTAAAAACAGGTAAATCAATAGGGTTTTTCGTACGGATAAGTACCCAGTGAACGGTTCGTTTAGCTTTATATATTGTTCCGTGTGGGCGTTGTTTTGGTTTTTCGGAAGTGTTAGACCTGTAAGAGAAAAATTTAAATGGTTGGGAAAGGCCATGGGATGTAGAAATATTTTTTTCACATTTACTTCCTTGTAAAAACAGGTAAATCAATAGGGTTTTTCGTACGGATAAGTACCCAGTGAACGGTTCGTTTAGCTTTATATATTGTTCCGGGTGGGCGTTGTATTGTTTTTTCGGAAGTGTTAGACCTGTAAGAGAAAAATTTAAATGGTTGGGAAAGGCCATGGGATGTAGAAATATTTTTTTCACATTTACTTCCTTGTAAAAACAGGTAAATAAATAGGGTTTTTCGTACGGATAAGTACCCAGTGAACGGTTCGTTTAGCTTTATATATTGTTCCGGGTGGGCGTTGTATTGTTTTTTCGGAAGTGTTAGACCTGTAAGAGAAAAATTTAAATGGTTGGGAAAGGCCAAGGTATGTAGAAATATTTTTTTCACATTTTATTTCCTTGTAAATACAGGTAAATCGATAGGGATTTTCGTACGGATAAATACCCAGTGAACGGTTCGTTTAGCTTTATATATTGTTCCGGGTGGGCGTTGTATTGGTTTTTCGCATGTGTTAGACCTGTAAGACAAAAATTGAAATGGTTGGGAAAGGCCATGGGATGTAGAAATCTTTTTTTCACATTTTACTTTTCGTACGGATAAGTACCCAGTGAACGGTTCGTTTAAATTTATATATTGTTCCGGGTGGGCGTTGTATTGGTTTTTCGAAAGTGTTAGACCTCTAAGAGAAAAATTTAAATGGTTGGGAAAGGCCATGGAATGTAGAAATATTTTTTTCTCATTTTACTTCCTTGTAATAACAGGAAAATCAATAGGGATTTTCGTACGGATAAGTACCCAGTGAACGGTTCGTTTAAATTTATATATTGTTCCGGGTGGGCGTTGTATTGGTTTTTCGGAAGTGTTAGACCTGTAAGAGAAAAATTTAAATGGTTGGGAAAGGCCATGGGATGTAGAAATATTTATTTCACATTTTACTTCCTTGTAAAAACAGGAAAATCGATAGGGATTTTCGTACGGATAAGTACCCAGTGAACGGTTCGTTTATCTTTATATATTCTTCCGGGTGGGCGTTGTATTGGTTTTTCGGAAGTGTTAGACCTGTAAGAGAAAAATTTAAATGGTTGGGAAGGGACATGGGATGTAGAAATATTTTTTTCACATTTACTTCCTTGTAAAAACAGGTAAATCAATAGGGTTTTTCGTACGGATAAGTACCCAGGTAACGGTTCGTTTAGCTTTATATATTGTTCCGGGTGGGCATTGTATTGGTTTTTCGGAAGTGTTAGACCTGTAAGAGAAAAATTTAAATGGTTGGGAAAGGCCATGGGCTGTAGAAATATTTTTTTCACATTTTACTTCCTTGTGAAAACAGGAAAATCGATAGGGATTTTCGTACGGATAAGTGCCCAGTGAACGGTTCGTTTAGCTTTATATATTGTTCCGGGTGGGCGTTGTATTGGTTTTTCGCAAGTGTTAGACCTGTAAGAGAAAAATTTAAATGTTTGGGAAAGGCCATGGGATGTAGAAATATTTTTTTCACATTTTATTTCCTAGTAAAAACAGGTAAATCGATAGGGTTTTTCGTACGGATAAGTGCCCAGTGAACGGTTCGTTTAGCTTTATATATTGTTCCGGGTGGGCGTTGTATTGTTTTTTCGGAAGAGTTAGACCTGTAAGAGAAAAATTTAAATGGTTGGGAAAGGCCATGGGATGTAGAAATATTTTTTTCACATTTTACTTCCTTGTAAAAACAGGAAAATCGATAGGGATTTTCGTACGGATAAATACCCAGTGAACCGTTCGTTTAGCTTTATATATTGTTCTTGGTGGGCGTTGTATTGGTTTTTCGGAAGTGTTAGACCTGTAAGAGAAAAATTTAAATGGTTGGGAAAGGCCATGGGATGTAGAAATATTTTTTTCACATTTTACTTCCTTGTAAAAACAGGAAAATCAATAGGGATTTTTGTACGGATAAGTACACAGTGAACGGTTCGTTTAGCTTTATATATTGTTCCGTGTGGGCGTTGTTTTGGTTTTTCGGAAGTGTTAGACCTGTAAGAGAAAAATTTAAATGGTTGGGAAAGGCCATGGGATGTAGAAATATTTTTTTCACATTTCCTTCCTTGTAAAAACAGGTAAATAAATAGGGTTTTTCGTACGGATAAGTACCCAGTGAACGGTTCGTTTAGCTTTATATATTGTTCCGGGTGGGCGTTGTATTGTTTTTTCGGAAGTGTTAGACCTGTAAGAGAAAAATTTAAATGGTTGGGAAAGGCCAAGGTATGTAGAAATATTTTTTTCACATTTTATTTCCTTGTAAATACAGGTAAATCGATAGGGATTTTCGTACGGATAAATACCCAGTGAACGGTTCGTTTAGCTTTATATATTGTTCCGGGTGGGCGTTGTATTGGTTTTTCGCATGTGTTAGACCTGTAAGACAAAAATTGAAATGGTTGGGAAAGGCCATGGGATGTAGAAATCTTTTTTTCACATTTTACTTTTCGTACGGATAAGTACCCAGTGAACGGTTCGTTTAAATTTATATATTGTTCCGGGTGGGCGTTGTATTGGTTTTTCGAAAGTGTTAGACCTCTAAGAGAAAAATTTAAATGGTTGGGAAAGGCCATGGAATGTAGAAATATTTTTTTCTCATTTTAATTCTTGTAATAACAGGAAAATCAATAGGGATTTTCGTACGGATAAGTACCCAGTGAACGGTTCGTTTAAATTTATATATTGTTCCGGGTGGGCGTTGTATTGGTTTTTCGGAAGTGTTAGACCTGTAAGAGAAAAATTTAAATGGTTGGGAAAGGCCATGGGATGTAGAAATATTTATTTCACATTTTACTTCCTTGTAAAAACAGGAAAATCGATAGGGATTTTCGTACGGATAAGTACCCAGTGAACGGTTCGTTTATCTTTATATATTCTTCCGGGTGGGCGTTGTATTGGTTTTTCGGAAGTGTTAGACCTGTAAGAGAAAAATTTAAATGGTTGGGAAGGGACATGGGATGTAGAAATATTTTTTTCACATTTACTTCCTTGTAAAAACAGGTAAATCAATAGGGTTTTTCGTACGGATAAGTACCCAGGTAACGGTTCGTTTAGCTTTATATATTGTTCCGGGTGGGCATTGTATTGGTTTTTCGGAAGTGTTAGACCTGTAAGAGAAAAATTTAAATGGTTGGGAAAGGCCATGGGCTGTAGAAATATTTTTTTCACATTTTACTTCCTTGTGAAAACAGGAAAATCGATAGGGATTTTCGTACGGATAAGTGCCCAGTGAACGGTTCGTTTAGCTTTATATATTGTTCCGGGTGGGCGTTGTATTGGTTTTTCGCAAGTGTTAGACCTGTAAGAGAAAAATTTAAATGTTTGGGAAAGGCCATGGGATGTAGAAATATTTTTTTCACATTTTATTTCCTAGTAAAAACAGGTAAATCGATAGGGTTTTTCGTACGGATAAGTGCCCAGTGAACGGTTCGTTTAGCTTTATATATTGATCCGGGTGGGCGTTGTATTGTTTTTTCGGAAGAGTTAGACCTGTAAGAGAAAAATTTAAATGGTTGGGAAAGGCCATGGGATGTAGAAATATTTTTTTCACATTTTACTTCCTTGTAAAAACAGGAAAATCGATAGGGATTTTCGTACGGATAAATACCCAGTGAACCGTTCGTTTAGCTTTATATATTGTTCTTGGTGGGCGTTGTATTGGTTTTTCGGAAGTGTTAGACCTGTAAGAGAAAAATTTAAATGGTTGGGAAAGGCCATGGGATGTAGAAATATTTTTTTCACATTTTACTTCCTTGTAAAAACAGGAAAATCAATAGGGATTTTTGTACGGATAAGTACACAGTGAACGGTTCGTTTAGCTTTATATATTGTTCCGTGTGGGCGTTGTTTTGGTTTTTCGGAAGTGTTAGACCTGTAAGAGAAAAATTTAAATGGTTGGGAAAGGCCATGGGATGTAGAAATATTTTTTTCACATTTACTTCCTTGTAAAAACAGGTAAATCAATAGGGTTTTTCGTACGGATAAGTACCCAGTGAACGGTTCGTTTAGCTTTATATATTGTTCCGGGTGGGCGTTGTATTGGTTTTTCGGAAGTGTTAGACCTGTAAGAGAAAAATTTAAATGGTTGGGAAAGGCCAAGGTATGTAGAAATATTTTTTTCACATTTTATTTCCTTGTAAATACAGGTAAATCGATAGGGATTTTCGTACGGATAAGTGCCCAGTGAACGGTTCGTTTAGCTTTATATATTGTTCCGGGTGGGCGTTGTATTGGTTTTTCGCAAGTGTTAGACCTGTAAGAGAAAAATTTAAATGTTTGGGAAAGGCCATGGGATGTAGAAATATTTTTTTCACATTTTATTTCCTAGTAAAAACAGGTAAATCGATAGGGTTTTTCGTACGGATAAGTGCCCAGTGAACGGTTCGTTTAGCTTTATATATTGTTCCGGGTGGGCGTTGTTTTGGTTTTTCAGAAGTGTTAGACCTGTAAGACAAAAATTTAAATGGTTGGGAAAGGCCATGGGATGTAGAAATATTTTTTTCACATTTTATTTCCTTTTAAAAACAGGTAAATCAATAGGGATTTTCGTACGGATAAGTACCCAGTGAACGGTTCGTTTAGCTTTATATATTGTTCCGGGTGGGCGTTGTATTGGTTTTTCGCAAGTGTTTGACCTGTAAGAGAAAAATTTAAATGTTTGGGAAAGGCCATGTTACGTAGAAATATTTTTTTCACATTTTATTTCCTTGTAAATACAGGTAAATCGATTGGGATTTTCGTACGGATAAGAGCCAAGTGAACGGTTCGTTTAGCTTTATATATTGTTCCGGGTGGGCGTTGTATTGGTTTTTCGCAAGTGTTAGTCCTGTAAGAGAAAAATTTAAATGGTTGGGAAAGGCCATGGGATGTAGAAATATTTTTTTCACATTTTATTTCCTTTTAAAAAACAGGTAAATCAATAGGGATTTTCGTACGGATAAGTACCCAGTGAACGGTTCGTTTAGCTTTATATATTGTTCCGGGTGGGCGTGGTATTGTTTTTTCGGAAGTGTTAGACCTGTAAGAGAAAAATTTAAATGGTTGGGAAAGGCCATGGTATGTAGAAATATTTTTTTCACATTTTATTTCCTTGTAAATACAGGTAAATCGATAGGGATTTTCGTACGGATAAGTGCCCAGTGAACGGTTCGTTTAGCTTTATATATTGTTCCGGGTGGGCGTTGTATTGGTTTTTCGGAAGTGTTAGACCTGTAAGAGAACAATTTAAATGGTTGGGAAAGGCCATGGGATGTAGAAATATTTTTTTCACATTTACTTCCTTGTAAAAACAGGTAAATAAATAGGGTTTTTCGTACGGATAAGTACCCAGTGAACGGTTCGTTTAGCTTTATATATTGTTCCGGGTGGGCGTTGTATTGTTTTTTCGGAAGTGTTAGACCTGTAAGAGAAAAATTTAAATGGTTGGGAAAGGCCAAGGTATGTAGAAATATTTTTTTCACATTTTATTTCCTTGTAAATACAGGTAAATCGATAGGGATTTTCGTACGGATAAATACCCAGTGAACGGTTCGTTTAGCTTTATATATTGTTCCGGGTGGGCGTTGTATTGGTTTTTCGCATGTGTTAGACCTGTAAGACAAAAATTGAAATGGTTGGGAAAGGCCATGGGATGTAGAAATCTTTTTTTCACATTTTACTTTTCGTACGGATAAGTACCCAGTGAACGGTTCGTTTAAATTTATATATTGTTCCGGGTGGGCGTTGTATTGGTTTTTCGAAAGTGTTAGACCTCTAAGAGAAAAATTTAAATGGTTGGGAAAGGCCATGGAATGTAGAAATATTTTTTTCTCATTTTACTTCCTTGTAATAACAGGAAAATCAATAGGGATTTTCGTACGGATAAGTACCCAGTGAACGGTTCGTTTAAATTTATATATTGTTCCGGGTGGGCGTTGTATTGGTTTTTCGGAAGTGTTAGACCTGTAAGAGAAAAATTTAAATGGTTGGGAAAGGCCATGGGATGTAGAAATATTTATTTCACATTTTACTTCCTTGTAAAAACAGGAAAATCGATAGGGATTTTCGTACGGATAAGTACCCAGTGAACGGTTCGTTTATCTTTATATATTCTTCCGGGTGGGCGTTGTATTGGTTTTTCGGAAGTGTTAGACCTGTAAGAGAAAAATTTAAATGGTTGGGAAGGGACATGGGATGTAGAAATATTTTTTTCACATTTACTTCCTTGTAAAAACAGGTAAATCAATAGGGTTTTTCGTACGGATAAGTACCCAGGTAACGGTTCGTTTAGCTTTATATATTGTTCCGGGTGGGCATTGTATTGGTTTTTCGGAAGTGTTAGACCTGTAAGAGAAAAATTTAAATGGTTGGGAAAGGCCATGGGCTGTAGAAATATTTTTTTCACATTTTACTTCCTTGTGAAAACAGGAAAACCGATAGGGATTTTCGTACGGATAAGTGCCCAGTGAACGGTTCGTTTAGCTTTATATATTGTTCCGGGTGGGCGTTGTATTGGTTTTTCGCAAGTGTTAGACCTGTAAGAGAAAAATTTAAATGTTTGGGAAAGGCCATGGGATGTAGAAATATTTTTTTCACATTTTATTTCCTAGTAAAAACAGGTAAATCGATAGGGTTTTTCGTACGGATAAGTGCCCAGTGAACGGTTCGTTTAGCTTTATATATTGTTCCGGGTGGGCGTTGTATTGTTTTTTCGGAAGAGTTAGACCTGTAAGAGAAAAATTTAAATGGTTGGGAAAGGCAATGGGATGTAGAAATATTTTTTTCACATTTTACTTCCTTGTAAAAACAGGAAAATCGATAGGGATTTTCGTACGGATAAATACCCAGTGAACCGTTCGTTTAGCTTTATATATTGTTCTTGGTGGGCGTTGTATTGGTTTTTCGGAAGTGTTAGACCTGTAAGAGAAAAATTTAAATGGTTGGGAAAGGCCATGGGATGTAGAAATATTTTTTTCACATTTTACTTCCTTGTAAAAACAGGAAAATCAATAGGGATTTTCGTACGGATAAGTGCCCAGTGAACGGTTCGTTTAGCTTTATATATTGTTCCGGGTGGGCGTTGTATTGGTTTTTCGCAAGTGTTAGACCTGTAAGAGAAAAATTTAAATGTTTGGGAAAGGCCATGGGATGTAGAAATATTTTTTTCACATTTTATTTCCTAGTAAAAACAGGTAAATCGATAGGGTTTTTCGTACGGATAAGTGCCCAGTGAACGGTTCGTTTAGCTTTATATATTGTTCCGGGTGGGCGTTGTATTGTTTTTTCGGAAGAGTTAGACCTGTAAGAGAAAAATTTAAATGGTTGGGAAAGGCCATGGGATGTAGAAATATTTTTTTCACATTTTACTTCCTTGTAAAAACAGGAAAATCGATAGGGATTTTCGTACGGATAAATACCCAGTGAACCGTTCGTTTAGCTTTATATATTGTTCTTGGTGGGCGTTGTATTGGTTTTTCGGAAGTGTTAGACCTGTAAGAGAAAAATTTAAATGGTTGGGAAAGGCCATGGGATGTAGAAATATTTTTTTCACATTTTACTTCCTTGTAAAAACAGGAAAATCAATAGGGATTTTTGTACGGATAAGTACACAGTGAACGGTTCGTTTAGCTTTATATATTGTTCCGTGTGGGCGTTGTTTTGGTTTTTCGGAAGTGTTAGACCTGTAAGAGAAAAATTTAAATGGTTGGGAAAGGCCATGGGATGTAGAAATATTTTTTTCACATTTACTTCCTTGTAAAAACAGGTAAATCAATAGGGTTTTTCGTACGGATAAGTACCCAGTGAACGGTTCGTTTAGCTTTATATATTGTTCCGGGTGGGCGTTGTATTGGTTTTTCGGAAGTGTTAGACCTGTAAGAGAAAAATTTAAATGGTTGGGAAAGGCCAAGGTATGTAGAAATATTTTTTTCACATTTTATTTCCTTGTAAATACAGGTAAATCGATAGGGATTTTCGTACGGATAAGTGCCCAGTGAACGGTTCGTTTAGCTTTATATATTGTTCCGGGTGGGCGTTGTATTGGTTTTTCGCAAGTGTTAGACCTGTAAGAGAAAAATTTAAATGTTTGGGAAAGGCCATGGGATGTAGAAATATTTTTTTCACATTTTATTTCCTAGTAAAAACAGGTAAATCGATAGGGTTTTTCGTACGGATAAGTGCCCAGTGAACGGTTCGTTTAGCTTTATATATTGTTCCGGGTGGGCGTTGTTTTGGTTTTTCAGAAGTGTTAGACCTGTAAGACAAAAATTTAAATGTTTGGGAAAGGCCATGGGATGTAGAAATATTTTTTTGACATTTTATTTCCTTTTAAAAACAGGTAAATCAATAGGGATTTTCGTACGGATAAGTACCCAGTGAACGGTTCGTTTAGCTTTATATATTGTTCCGGGTGGGCGTTGTATTGGTTTTTCGCAAGTGTTTGACCTGTAAGAGAAAAATTTAAATGTTTGGGAAAGGCCATGTTATGTAGAAATATTTTTTTCACATTTTATTTCCTTGTAAATACAGGTAAATCGATTGGGATTTTCGTACGGATAAGAGCCAAGTGAACGGTTCGTTTAGCTTTATATATTGTTCCGGGTGGGCGTTGTATTGGTTTTTCGCAAGTGTTAGTCCTGTAAGAGAAAAATTTAAATGGTTGGGAAAGGCCATGGGATGTAGAAATATTTTTTTCACATTTTATTTCCTTTTAAAAAACAGGTAAATCAATAGGGATTTTCGTACGGATAAGTACCCAGTGAACGGTTCGTTTAGCTTTATATATTGTTCCGGGTGGGCGTGGTATTGTTTTTTCGGAAGTGTTAGACCTGTAAGAGAAAAATTTAAATGGTTGGGAAAGGCCATGGTATGTAGAAATATTTTTTTCACATTTTATTTCCTTGTAAATACAGGTAAATCGATAGGGATTTTCGTACGGATAAGTGCCCAGTGAACGGTTCGTTTAGCTTTATATATTGTTCCGGGTGGGCGTTGTATTGGTTTTTCGGAAGTGTTAGACCTGTAAGAGAACAATTTAAATGGTTGGGAAAGGCCATGGGATGTAGAAATATTTTTTTCACATTTTACTTCCTTGTAAAAACAGGAAAATCAATAGGGATTTTCGTACGGATAAGTGCCCAGTGAACGGTTCGTTTAGCTTTATATATTGTTCCGGGTGGGCGTTGTATTGGTTTTTCGCAAGTGTTAGACCTGTAAGAGAAAAATTTAAATGTTTGGGAAAGGCCATGGGATGTAGAAATATTTTTTTCACATTTTATTTCCTAGTAAAAACAGGTAAATCGATAGGGTTTTTCGTACGGATAAGTGCCCAGTGAACGGTTCGTTTAGCTTTATATATTGTTCCGGGTGGGCGTTGTATTGTTTTTTCGGAAGAGTTAGACCTGTAAGAGAAAAATTTAAATGGTTGGGAAAGGCCATGGGATGTAGAAATATTTTTTTCACATTTTACTTCCTTGTAAAAACAGGAAAATCGATAGGGATTTTCGTACGGATAAATACCCAGTGAACCGTTCGTTTAGCTTTATATATTGTTCTTGGTGGGCGTTGTATTGGTTTTTCGGAAGTGTTAGACCTGTAAGAGAAAAATTTAAATGGTTGGGAAAGGCCATGGGATGTAGAAATATTTTTTTCACATTTTACTTCCTTGTAAAAACAGGAAAATCAATAGGGATTTTTGTACGGATAAGTACACAGTGAACGGTTCGTTTAGCTTTATATATTGTTCCGTGTGGGCGTTGTTTTGGTTTTTCGGAAGTGTTAGACCTGTAAGAGAAAAATTTAAATGGTTGGGAAAGGCCATGGGATGTAGAAATATTTTTTTCACATTTACTTCCTTGTAAAAACAGGTAAATCAATAGGGTTTTTCGTACGGATAAGTACCCAGTGAACGGTTCGTTTAGCTTTATATATTGTTCCGGGTGGGCGTTGTATTGGTTTTTCGGAAGTGTTAGACCTGTAAGAGAAAAATTTAAATGGTTGGGAAAGGCCAAGGTATGTAGAAATATTTTTTTCACATTTTATTTCCTTGTAAATACAGGTAAATCGATAGGGATTTTCGTACGGATAAGTGCCCAGTGAACGGTTCGTTTAGCTTTATATATTGTTCCGGGTGGGCGTTGTATTGGTTTTTCGCAAGTGTTAGACCTGTAAGAGAAAAATTTAAATGTTTGGGAAAGGCCATGGGATGTAGAAATATTTTTTTCACATTTTATTTCCTAGTAAAAACAGGTAAATCGATAGGGTTTTTCGTACGGATAAGTGCCCAGTGAACGGTTCGTTTAGCTTTATATATTGTTCCGGGTGGGCGTTGTTTTGGTTTTTCAGAAGTGTTAGACCTGTAAGACAAAAATTTAAATGGTTGGGAAAGGCCATGGGATGTAGAAATATTTTTTTCACATTTTATTTCCTTTTAAAAACAGGTAAATCAATAGGGATTTTCGTACGGATAAGTACCCAGTGAACGGTTCGTTTAGCTTTATATATTGTTCCGGGTGGGCGTTGTATTGGTTTTTCGCAAGTGTTTGACCTGTAAGAGAAAAATTTAAATGTTTGGGAAAGGCCATGTTACGTAGAAATATTTTTTTCACATTTTATTTCCTTGTAAATACAGGTAAATCGATTGGGATTTTCGTACGGATAAGAGCCAAGTGAACGGTTCGTTTAGCTTTATATATTGTTCCGGGTGGGCGTTGTATTGGTTTTTCGCAAGTGTTAGTCCTGTAAGAGAAAAATTTAAATGGTTGGGAAAGGCCATGGGATGTAGAAATATTTTTTTCACATTTTATTTCCTTTTAAAAAACAGGTAAATCAATAGGGATTTTCGTACGGATAAGTACCCAGTGAACGGTTCGTTTAGCTTTATATATTGTTCCGGGTGGGCGTGGTATTGTTTTTTCGGAAGTGTTAGACCTGTAAGAGAAAAATTTAAATGGTTGGGAAAGGCCATGGTATGTAGAAATATTTTTTTCACATTTTATTTCCTTGTAAATACAGGTAAATCGATAGGGATTTTCGTACGGATAAGTGCCCAGTGAACGGTTCGTTTAGCTTTATATATTGTTCCGGGTGGGCGTTGTATTGGTTTTTCGGAAGTGTTAGACCTGTAAGAGAACAATTTAAATGGTTGGGAAAGGCCATGGGATGTAGAAATATTTTTTTCACATTTTACTTCCTTGTAAAAACAGGAAAATCAATAGGGATTTTTGTACGGATAAGTACCCAGTGAACGGTTCGTTTAGCTTTATATATTGTTCCGTGTGGGCGTTGTTTTGGTTTTTCGGAAGTGTTAGACCTGTAAGAGAAAAATTTAAATGGTTGGGAAAGGCCATGGGATGTAGAAATATTTTTTTCACATTTACTTCCTTGTAAAAACAGGTAAATCAATAGGGATTTTCGTACGGATAAGTTCCCAGTGAACGGTTCGTTTAGCTTTATATATTGTTCCGGGTGGGCGTTGTATTGGTTTTTCGCAAGTGTTAGACCTGTAAGAGTAAAATTTAAATGGTTGGGAAAGGCCATGGGATGTAGAAATATTTTTTCACATTTTATTTCCTTTTAAAAACAGGTAAATCAATAGGGATTTTCGTATGGATAAGTACCCAGTGAACGGTTCGTTTAGCTTTAAAAATTGTTCCGGGTGGGCGTTGTATTGGATTTTCGAAAGTGTTAGACCTGTAAGAGAAAAATTTAAATGGTTGGGAAAGGCCATGGGATGTAGAAATATTTTTTTCACATTTTACTTCCTTGTAATAACAGGAAAATCAATAGGGATTTTCGTACGGATAAGTACCCAGTGAACGGTTCGTTTAACTTTATATATTGTTCCGGGTGGCCAAGTATTGGTTTTTCGGAAGTGTTAGACCTGTAAGAGAAAAATTTAAATGGTTGGGAAAGGCCATGGGATGTAGAAATATTTTTTTCACATTTTACTTCCTTGTAAAAACAGGAAAATCGATAGGGATTTTCGTACGGATAAGTACCCAGTGAACGGTTCGTTTATCTTTATATATTCTTCCGGGTGGGCGTGTTATTGGTTTTTCGGAAGTGTTATACCTGTAAGAGAAAAATTTAAATGGTTGGGAAAGGCCATGGGATGTAGAAATATTTTTTTCACATTTTATTTCCTTTTAAAAACAGATAAATCAATAGGGATTTTCGTACGGATAAGTACCCAGTGAACGGTTCGTTTAGCTTTATATATTGTTCTGGGTGGGCGTTGTATTGGTTTTTCGGAAGTGTTAGACCTGTAAGAGAAAAATTTAAATGGTTGGGAAAGGCCATGGGATGTAGAAATATTTTTTTCACATTTTACTTCCTTGTAAAAACAGGAAAATCAATAGGGATTTTTGTACGGATAAGTACACAGTGAACGGTTCGTTTAGCTTTATATATTGTTCCGTGTGGGCGTTGTTTTGGTTTTTCGCAAGTGTTAGACCTGTAAGAGAAAAATTTAAATGGTTGGGAAAGGCCATGGGATGTAGAAATATTTTTTTCACATTTACTTCCTTGTAAAAACAGGTAAATCAATAGGGATTTTCGTACGGATAAGTTCCCAGTGAACGGTTCGTTTAGCTTTATATATTGTTCCGGGTGGGCGTTGTATTGGTTTTTCGCAAGTGTTAGACCTGTAAGAGTAAAATTTAAATGGTTGGGAAAGGCCATGGGATGTAGAAATATTTTTTCACATTTTATTTCCTTTTAAAAACAGGTAAATCAATAGGGATTTTCGTATGGATAAGTACCCAGTGAACGGTTCGTTTAGCTTTAAAAATTGTTCCGGGTGGGCGTTGTATTGGATTTTCGAAAGTGTTAGACCTGTAAGAGAAAAATTTAAATGGTTGGGAAAGGCCATGGGATGTAGAAATATTTTTTTCACATTTTACTTCCTTGTAATAACAGGAAAATCAATAGGGATTTTCGTACGGATAAGTACCCAGTGAACGGTTCGTTTAACTTTATATATTGTTCCGGGTGGGCGATGTATTGGTTTTTCGGAAGTGTTAGACCTGTAAGAGAAAAATTTAAATGGTTGGGAAAGGCCATGGGATGTAGAAATATTTTTTTCACATTTTACTTCCTTGTAAAAACAGGAAAATCGATAGGGATTTTCGTACGGATAAGTACCCAGTGAACGGTTCGTTTATCTTTATATATTCTTCCGGGTGGGCGTGTTATTGGTTTTTCGGAAGTGTTATACCTGTAAGAGAAAAATTTAAATGGTTGGGAAAGGCCATGGGATGTAGAAATATTTTTTTCA
This sequence comes from Paroedura picta, assembly GCF_049243985.1. Lineage (NCBI taxonomy): Eukaryota > Metazoa > Chordata > Lepidosauria > Squamata > Gekkonidae > Paroedura > Paroedura picta. Next base: position 2,690,464 of record NW_027518620.1, on the reverse strand, counting down.
CATTTTATTTCCTTTTAAAAACAGATAAATCAATAGGGATTTTCGTACGGATAAGTACCCAGTGAACGGTTCGTTTAGCTTTATATATTGTTCTGGGTGGGCGTTGTATTGGTTTTTCGGAAGTGTTAGACCTGTAAGAGAAAAATTTAAATGGTTGGGAAAGGCCATGGGATGTAGAAATATTTTTTTCACATTTACTTCCTTGTAAAAACAGGTAAATCAATAGGGTTTTTCGTACGGATAAGTACCCAGTGAACGGTTCGTTTAGCTTTATATATTGTTCCGGGTGGGCGTTGTATTGGTTTTTCGCAAGTGTTAGACCTGTAAGAGAAAAATTTAAATGGTTGGGAAAGGCCATGGGATGTAGAAATATTTTTTTCACATTTACTTCCTTGTAAAAACAGGTAAATCAATAGGGTTTTTCGTACGGATAAGTGCCCAGTGAACGGTTCGTTTAGCTTTATATATTGTTCCGGGTGGGCGTTGTATTGGTTTTTCGCAAGTGTTAGACCTGTAAGAGAAAAATTTAAATGGTTGGGAAAGGCCATGGGATGTAGAAATATTTTTTTCACATTTTACTTCCTTGTAAAAACAGGAAAATCGATAGGGATTTTCGTACGGATATATACCCAGTGAACCGTTCGTTTAGCTTTATATATTGTTCCGGGTGGGCGTTGTATTGGTTTTTCGCAAGTGTTAGACCTGTAAGAGAAAAATTTAAATGGTTGGGAAAGGCCATGGGATGTAGAAATATTTTTTTCACATTTTACTTCCTTGTAAAAACAGGAAAATCAATAGGGATTTTTGTACGGATAAGTACACAGTGAACGGTTCGTTTAGCTTTATATATTGTTCCGTGTGGGCATTGTTTTGGTTTTTCGCAAGTGTTAGACCTGTAAGAGAAAAATTTAAATGGTTGGGAAAGGCCATGGGATGTAGAAATATTTTTTTCACATTTACTTCCTTGTATAAACAGGTAAATCAATAGGGTTTTTCGTACGGATAAGTACCCAGTGAACGGTTCGTTTAGCTTTATATATTGTTCCGGGTGGGCGTTGTATTGTTTTTTCGGAAGTGTTAGACCTGTAAGAGAAACATTTAAATGGTTGGGAAAGGCCAAGGTATGTAGAAATATTTTTTTCACATTTTATTTCCTTGTAAATACAGGTAAATCGATAGGGATTTTCGTACGGATAAGTGCCCAGTGAACGGTTCGTTTAGCTTTATATATTGTTCCGGGTGGGCGTTGTATTGGTTCTTCGCAAGTGTTAGACCTGTAAGAGAAAAATTTAAATGTTTGGGAAAGGCCATGGGATGTAGAAATATTTTTTTCACATTTTATTTCCTAGTAAAAACAGGTAAATCGATAGGGTTTTTCGTACGGATAAGTGCCCAGTGAACGGTTCGTTTAGCTTTATATATTGTTCCGGGTGGGCGTTGTTTTGGTTTTTCAGAAGTGTTAGACCTGTAAGAGAAAAATTTAAATGGTTGGGAAAGGCCATGGGATGTAGAAATATTTTTTTCACATTTACTTCCTTGTAATAACAGGAAAATCAATAGGGTTTTTCGTACGGATAAGTACCCAGTGAACGGTTCGTTTAGCTTTATATATTGTTCCGGGTGGGCGTTGTATTGTTTTTTCGGAAGTGTTAGACCTGTAAGAGAAACATTTAAATGGTTGGGAAAGGCCAAGGTATGTAGAAATATTTTTTTCACATTTTATTTCCTTATAAATACAGGTAAATCGATAGGAATTTTCGTACGGATAAGTGCCCAGTGAACGGTTCGTATAGCTTTATATATTGTTCCGGGTGGGCGTTGTATTGGTTTTTCGCAAGTGTTAGACCTGTAAGAGAAAAATTTAAATGTTTGGGAAAGGCCATGGGATGTAGAAATATTTTTTTCACATTTTATTTCCTAGTAAAAACAGGTAAATCGATAGGGTTTTTCGTACGGATAAGTGCCCAGTGAACGGTTCGTTTAGCTTTATATATTGTTCCGGGTGGGCGTTGTTTTGGTTTTTCAGAAGTGTTAGACCTGTAAGAGAAAAATTTAAATGGTTGGGAAAGGCTATGGGATGTAGAAATATTTTTTTCACATTTTACTTCCTTGTAAAAACAGGTAAATTAATAGTGATTTTCGTACGGATAAGTACCCAGTGAACGGTTCGTTTAGCTTTATATATTGTTCCGGGTTGGCGTTGTATTGGTTTTTCGCAAGTGTTAGACCTGTAAGAGAAAAATTTAAATGGTTGGGAAAGGCCATGGGATGTAGAAATATTTTTTTCACATTTTATTTCCTTTTAAAAAACAGGTAAATCAATAGGGATTTTCGTACGGATAAGTACCCAGTGAACGGTTCGTTTAGCTTTATATATTGTTCCGGGTGGGCGTGGTATTGTTTTTTCGGAAGTGTTAGACCTGTAAGAGAAAATTTTAAATGGTTGGGAAAGGCCATGGTATGTAGAAATATTTTTTTCACATTTTATTTCCTTGTAAATACAGGTAAATCGATAGGGATTTTCGTACGGATAAGTACCCAGTGAACGGTTCGTTTAGCTTTATATATTGTTCCGGGTGGGCGTTGTATTGGTTTTTCTCAAGTGTTAGACCTGTAAGAGAAAAATTTAAATGGTTGGGAAAGGCCATGGGATGTAGAAATATTTTTTTCACATTTTACTTCCTTGTAAAAACAGGAAAATCAATAGGGATTTTTGTACGGATAAGTACCCAGTGAACGGTTCGTTTAGCTTTATATATTGTTCCGGGTGGGCGTTGTTTTGGTTTTTCGAAGTGTTAGACCTGTAAGAGTAAAATTTAAATGGTTGGGAAAGGCCATGGGATGTAGAAATATTTTTTCACATTTTATTTCCTTTTAAAAACAGGTAAATCAATAGGGATTTTCGTACGGATAAGTACCCAGTGAACGGTTCGTTTAGCTTTAAACATTGTTCCGGGTGGGCGTTGTATTGGATTTTCAAAAGTGTTAGACCTGTAAGAGAAAAATTTAAATGGTTGGGAAAGGCCATGGGATGTAGAAATATTTTTTTCACATTTTACTTCCTTGTAATAACAGGAAAATCAATAGGGATTTTCGTACGGATAAGTACCCAGTGAACGGTTCGTTTAACTTTATATATTGTTCCGGGTGGGCGTTGTATTGGTTTTTCGGAAGTGTTAGACCTGTAAGAGAAAAATTTAAATGGTTGGGAAAGGCCATGGGATGTAGAAATATTTTTTTCACATTTTATTTCCTAGTAAAAACAGGTAAATCGATAGGGATTTTCGTACGGATAAGTGCCCAGTGAACGGTTCGTTTAGCTTTATATATTGTTCCGGGTGGGCGTTGTATTGGTTTTTCGCAAGTGTTAGACCTGTAAGAGAAAAATTTAAATGGTTGGGAATGGTCATGGGATGTAGAAATATTTTTTTCACATTTTATTTCCTTTTAAAAACAGATAAATCAATAGGGATTTTCGTACGGATAAGTACCCAGTGAACGGTTCGTTTAGCTTTATATATTGTTCTGGGTGGGCGTGGTATTGTTTTTTCGGAAGTGTTAGACCTGTAAGAGAAAAATTTAAATGGTTGGGAAAGGCCATGGGATGTAGAAATATTTTTTTCACATTTTATTTCCTTGTAAATACAGGTAAATCGATAGGGATTTTCGTACGGATAAGTGCCCAGTGAACGGTTCGTTTAGCTTTATATACTGTTCCGGGTGGGCGTTGTATTGGTTTTTCGCAAGTGTTAGACCTGTAAGAGTAAAATTTAAATGGTTGGGAAAGGCCATGGGATGTAGAAATATTTTTTCACATTTTATTTCCTTTTAAAAACAGGTAAATCAATAGGGATTTTCGTACGGATAAGTACCCAGTGAACGGTTCGTTTAGCTTTATACATTGTTCCGGGTGGGCGTTGTATTGGTTTTTCGGAAGTGTTAGACCTGTAAGAGAAAAATTTAAATGGTTGGGAATGGTCATGGGATGTAGAAATATTTTTTTCACATTTTATTTCCTTTTAAAAACAGATAAATCAATAGGGATTTTCGTACGGATAAGTACCCAGTGAACGGTTCGTTTAGCTTTATATATTGTTCTGGGTGGGCGTGGTATTGTTTTTTCGGAAGTGTTAGACCTGTAAGAGAAAAATTTAAATGGTTGGGAAAGGCCATGGGATGTAGAAATATTTTTTTCACATTTTATTTCCTTGTAAATACAGGTAAATCGATAGGGATTTTCGTACGGATAAGTGCCCAGTGAACGGTTCGTTTAGCTTTATATACTGTTCCGGGTGGGCGTTGTATTGGTTTTTCGCAAGTGTTAGACCTGTAAGAGTAAAATTTAAATGGTTGGGAAAGGCCATGGGATGTAGAAATATTTTTTCACATTTTATTTCCTTTTAAAAACAGGTAAATCAATAGGGATTTTCGTACGGATAAGTACCCAGTGAACGGTTCGTTTAGCTTTATACATTGTTCCGGGTGGGCGTTGTATTGGATTTTCGGAAGAGTTAGACCTGTAAGAGAAAAATTTAAATGGTTGGGAAAGGCCATGGGATGTAGAAATATTTTTTTCACATTTTTCTTCCTTGTAATAACAGGAAAATCAATAGGGATTTTCGTACGGATAAGTACCCAGTGAACGGTTCGTTTAGCTTTATACATTGTTCCGGGTGGGCGTTGTATTGGATTTTCGGAAGAGTTAGACCTGTAAGAGAAAAATTTAAATGGTTGGGAAAGGCCATGGGATGTAGAAATATTTTTTTCACATTTTTCTTCCTTGTAATAACAGGAAAATCAATAGGGATTTTCGTACGGATAAGTGCCAAGTGAATGGTTCGTTTAGCTTTATATATTGTTCCGGGTGGGCGTTGTATTGGTTTTTCGGAAGTGTTAGACCTGTAAGAGAAAAATTTAAATGGTTGGGAAAGGCCATGGAATGTAGAAATATTTTTTTCACATTTTACTTCCTTGTAAAAACAGGAAAATTGATAGGGATTTTCGTACGGATAAGTGCCCAGTGAACGGTTCGTTTAGCTTTATATATTGTTCCGGGTGGGTGTTGTATTGGTTTTTCGCAAGTGTTAGACCTGTAAGAGAAAAATTTAAATGGTTGGGAAAGGCCATGGGATGTAGAAATATTTTCTTCACATTTACTTCCTTGTAAAAACAGGTAAATAAATAGGGATTTTCGTACGGATAAGTACCCAGTGAACGGTTCGTTTAGCTTTATATATTCTTCCGGGTGGACGTTGTATTGGTTTTTCGGAAGTGTTAGACCTGTAAGAGAAAAATTTAAATGGTTGGGAAAGGCCATGGGATGTATAAATATTTTTTTCACATTTTTCTTCCTTGTAAAAACAGGAAAATCAATAGGGATTTTCGTACGGATAAGTGCCCAGTGAACGGTTCGTTTAGCTTTATATATTGTTCCGGGTGGGCGTTGTATTGGTTTTTCGCAAGTGTTAGACCTGTAAGAGAAAAATTTAAATGGTTGGGAAATGCCATGGGATGTAGAAATATTTTTTTCACATTTTATTTCCTTTTAAAAACAGGTAAATCAATAGGGATTTTCGTACGGATAAGTACCCAGTGAACGGTTCGTTTAGCTTTATATATTGTTCCGGGTGAGTGTTGTTTTGGTTTTTCAGAAGTGTTAGACCTGTAAGAGAAAAATTTAAATGGTTGGGAAAGGCCATGGAATGTAGAAATATTTTTTTCACATTTTACTTCCTTGTAAAAACAGGAAAATTGATAGGGATTTTTGTACGGATAAGTACCCAGTGAACGGTTCGTTTAGCTTTATATATTGTTCCGGGTGGGCGTTGTTTTGGTTTTTCGGAAGTGTTAGACCTGTAAGAGAAAAATTTAAATGTTTGGGAAAGGCCATGGTATGTAGAAATATTTTTTTCACATTTTATTTCCTTGTAAATACAGGTAAATCGATAGGGATTTTCGTACGGATAAGAGCCCAGTGAACAGTTCGTTTAGCTTTATATATTGTTCCGGGTGGGCGTTGTATTGTTTTTTCGCAAGTGTTAGACCTGTAAGAGAAAAATTTAAATGGTTGGGAAAGGCCATGGGATGTAGAAATATTTTTTTCACATTTTATTTCCTTTTAAAAACAGGTAAATCAATAGGGATTTTCGTACAGATAAGTACCCAGTGAACGGTTCGTTTAGCTTTATATATTGTTACGGGTGGGCGTGGTATTGTTTTTTCAGAAGTGTTAGACCTGTAAGAGAAAAATTTAAATGGTTGGGAAAGGCCATGGGATGTAGAAATATTTTTTTCACATTTTACTTCCTTGTAAAAACAGGAAAATCGATAGGGATTTTTGTACGGATAAGTACCCAGTGAACGGTTCGTTTAGCTTTATATATTGTTCCGTGTGGGCGTTGTTTTGGTTTTTCGGAAGTGTTAGACCTGTAAGAGAAAAATTTAAATGGTTGGGAAAGGCCATGGGATGTAGAAATATTTTTTTCACATTTACTTCCTTGTAAAAACAGGTAAATCGATAGGGTTTTTCGTACGGATAAGTACCCAGTGAACGGTTCGTTTAGCTTTATATATTGTTCCGGGTGGGCGTTGTATTGTTTTTTCGGAAGTGTTAGACCTGTAAGAGAAAAATTTAAATGGTTGGGAAAGGCCAAGGTATGTAGAAATATTTTTTTCACATTTTATTTCCTTGTAAATACAGGGAAATCGATAGGGATTTTCGTACGGATAAGTGCCCAGTGAACTGTTCGTTTAGCTTTATATATTGTTCCGGGTGTGCGTGGTATTGTTTTTTCGGAAGTGTTAGACCTGTAAGAGAAAAATTTAAATGGTTGGGAAAGGCCATGGGATGTAGAAATATTTTTTTCACATTTTATTTCCTTGTAAATACAGGTAAATCGATAGGGATTTTCGTACGGATAAGTGCCCAGTGAACGGTTCGTTTAGCTTTATATATTGTTCCGTGTGGGCGTTGTTTTGGTTTTTCGGAAGTGTTAGACCTGTAAGAGAAAAATTTAAATGGTTGGGAAAGGCCATGGGATGTAGAAATATTTTTTTCACATTTACTTCCTTGTAAAAACAGGTAAATCGATAGGGTTTTTCGTACGGATAAGTACCCAGTGAACGGTTCGTTTAGCTTTATATATTGTTCCGGGTGGGCGTTGTATTGTTTTTTCGGAAGTGTTAGACCTGTAAGAGAAAAATTTAAATGGTTGGGAAAGGCCAAGGTATGTAGAAATATTTTTTTCACATTTTATTTCCTTGTAAATACAGGGAAATCGATAGGGATTTTCGTACGGATAAGTGCCCAGTGAACGGTTCGTTTAGCTTTATATATTGTTCCGGGTGGGTGTTGTATTGGTTTTTCGCAAGTGTTAGACCTGTAAGAGAAAAATTTAAATGTTTGGGAAAGGCCATGGGATGTAGAAATATTTTTTTCACATTTTATTTCCTAGTAAAAACAGGTAAATCGATAGCGTTTTTCGTACGGATAAGTGCCCAGTGAACGGTTCGTTTAGCTTTATATATTGTTCCGGGTGGGCGTTGTTTTGGTTTTTCAGAAGTGTTAGACCTGTAAGAGAAAAATTTAAATGGTTGGGAAAGGCTATGGGATGTAGAAATATTTTTTTCACATTTTAATTCCTTGTAAAAACAGGTAAATCAATAGTGATTTTCGTACGGATAAGTACCCAGTGAACGGTTTGTTTAGCTTTATATATTCTTCCGGGTGGGCGTTGTATTGGTTTTTCGGAAGTGTTAGACCTGTAAGAGAAAAATTTAAATGGTTGGGAAAGGCCATGGGATGTAGAAATATTTTTTTCACATTTACTTCCTTGTAAAAACAGGTAAATCAATAGGGATTTTCGTACGGATAAGTACCCAGTGAACGGGTCGTTTAGCTTTATATATTGTTCCGGGTGGGCGTTGTATTGGTTTTTCTCAAGTGTTAGACCTGTAAGAGAAAAATTTAAATGGTTGGGAAAGGCCATGGGATGTAGAAATATTTTTTTCACATTTTACTTCCTTGTAAAAACAGGAAAATCAATAGGGATTTTTGTACGGATAAGTACCCAGTGAACGGTTCGTTTAGCTTTATATATTGTTCCGTGTGGGCGTTGTTTTGGTTTTTCGGAAGTGTTAGACTTGTAAGAGAAAAATTTAAATGGTTGGGAAAGGCCATGGGATGTAGAAATATTTTTTTCACATTTACTTCCTTGTAAAAACAGGTAAATCAATAGGGATTTTCGTACAGATAAGTGCCCAGTGAACGGTTCGTTTAGCTTTATATATTGTTCCGGGTGGGCGTTGTATTGTTTTTTCGGAAGTGTTAGACCTGTAAGAGAAAAATTTAAATGGTTGGGAAAGGCCAAGGTATGTAGAAATATTTTTTTCACATTTTATTTCCTTGTAAATACAGGGAAATCGATAGGGATTTTCGTACGGATAAGTGCCCAGTGAACTGTTCGTTTAGCTTTATATATTGTTCCGGGTGGGCGTGGTATTGTTTTTTCGGAAGTGTTAGACCTGTAAGAGAAAAATTTAAATGGTTGGGAAAGGCCATGGGATGTAGAAATATTTTTTTCACATTTTATTTCCTTGTAAATACAGGTAAATCGATAGGGATTTTCGTACGGATAAGTGCCCAGTGAACGGTTCGTTTAGCTTTATATATTGTTCCGTGTGGGCGTTGTTTTGGTTTTTCGGAAGTGTTAGACCTGTAAGAGAAAAATTTAAATGGTTGGGAAAGGCCATGGGATGTAGAAATATTTTTTTCACATTTACTTCCTTGTAAAAACAGGTAAATCAATAGGGTTTTTCGTACGGATAAGTACCCAGTGAACGGTTCGTTTAGCTTTATATATTGTTCCGGGTGGGCGTTGTATTGTTTTTTCGGAAGTGTTAGACCTGTAAGAGAAACATTTAAATGGTTGGGAAAGGCCAAGGTATGTAGAAATATTTTTTTCACATTTTATTTCCTTGTAAATACAGGTAAATCGATAGGGATTTTCGTACGGATAAGTGCCCAGTGAACGGTTCGTTTAGCTTTATATATTGTTCCGGGTGGGCGTTGTATTGGTTTTTCGCAAGTGTTAGACCTGTAAGAGAAAAATTTAAATGTTTGGGAAAGGCCATGGGATGTAGAAATATTTTTTTCACATTTTATTTCCTAGTAAAAACAGGTAAATCGATAGGGTTTTTCGTACGGATAAGTGCCCAGTGAACGGTTCGTTTAGCTTTATATATTGTTCCGGGTGGGCGTTGTTTTGGTTTTTCAGAAGTGTTAGACCTGTAAGAGAAAAATTTAAATGGTTGGGAAAGGCCATGGGATGTAGAAATATTTTTTTCACTTTTACTTCCTTGTATAAACAGGTAAATCAATAGGGTTTTTCGTACGGATAAGTACCCAGTGAACGGTTCGTTTAGCTTTATATATTGTTCCGGGTGGGCGTTGTATTGTTTTTTCGGAAGTGTTAGACCTATAAGAGAAACATTTAAATGGTTGGGAAAGGCCAAGGTATGTAGAAATATTTTTTTCACATTTTATTTCCTTGTAAATACAGGTAAATCGATAGGGATTTTCGTACGGATAAGTGAACGGTCGTTTAGCTTTATATATTGTTCCGGGTGGGGGTTGTATTGGTTTTTCGCAAGTGTTCGACCTGTAAGAGAAAAATTTAAATGTTTGGGAAAGGCCATGGGATGTAGAAATATTTTTTTCACATTTTATTTCCTAGTAAAAACAGGTAAATCGATAGGGTTTTTCGTACGGATAAGTGCCCAGTGAACGGTTCGTTTAGCTTTATATATTGTTCCGGGTGGGCGTTGTTTTGGTTTTTCAGAAGTGTTAGACCTGTAAGAGAAAAATTTAAATGGTTGGGAAAGGCTATGGGATGTAGAAATATTTTTTTCACATTTTAATTCCTTGTAAAAACAGGTAAATCAATAGTGATTTTCGTACGGATAAGTACCCAGTGAACGGTTTGTTTAGCTTTATATATTCTTCCGGGTGAGCGTTGTATTGGTTTTTCGGAAGTGTTAGACCTGTAAGAGAAAAATTTAAATGGTTGGGAAAGGCCATGGGATGTAGAAATATTTTTTTCACATTTACTTCCTTGTAAAAACAGGTAAATCAATAGGGATTTTCGTACGGATAAGTACCCAGTGAACGGGTCGTTTAGCTTTATATATTGTTCCGGGTGGGCGTTGTATTGGTTTTTCTCAAGTGTTAGACCTGTAAGAGAAAAATTTAAATGGTTGGGAAAGGCCATGGGATGTAGAAATATTTTTTTCACATTTTACTTCCTTGTAAAAACAGGAAAATCAATAGGGATTTTTGTACGGATAAGTACCCAGTGAACGGTTCGTTTAGCTTTATATATTGTTCCGTGTGGGCGTTGTTTTGGTTTTTCGGAAGTGTTAGACTTGTAAGAGAAAAATTTAAATGGTTGGGAAAGGCCATGGGATGTAGAAATATTTTTTTCACATTTACTTCCTTGTAAAAACAGGTAAATCAATAGGGATTTTCGTACAGATAAGTGCCCAGTGAACGGTTCGTTTAGCTTTATATATTGTTCCGGGTGGGCGTTGTATTGGTTTTTCGCAAGTGTTAGACCTGTAAGAGTAAAATTTAAATAGTTGGGAAAGGCCATGGGATGTAGAAATATTTTTTTCACATTTTACTTCCTTGTAATAACAGGAAAATCAATAGGGATTTTCGTACGGATAAGTACCCAGTGAACGGTTCGTTTAACTTTATATATTGTTCCGGGTGGGCGTTGTATGGGTTTTTCGGAAGTGTTAGACCTGTAAGAGAAAAATTTAAATGGTTGGGAAAGGCCATGGGATGTAGAAATATTTTTTTCACATTTTATTTCCTAGTAAAAACAGGTAAATCGATAGGGATTTTCGTACGGATAAGTACCCAGTGAACGGTTCGTTTAGCTTTATATATTGTTCTGGGTGGGCATGGTATTGTTTTTTCGGAAGTGTTAGACCTGTAAGAGAAAAATTTAAATGGTTGGGAAAGGGCATGGGATGTAGAAATATTTTTTTCACATTTTATTTCCTTGTAAATACAGGTAAATCGATAGGGATTTTCGTACGGATAAGTGCCCAGTGAACGGTTCGTTTAGCTTTATATATTGTTCCGGGTGGGCGTTGTATTGGTTTTTCGCAAGTGTTAGACCTGTAAGAGTAAAATTTAAATGGTTGGGAAAGGCCATGGGATGTAGAAATATTTTTTCACATTTTATTTCCTTTTAAAAACAGGTAAATCAATAGGGATTTTCGTACGGATAAGTACCCAGTGAACGGTTCGTTTAGCTTTATACATTGTTCCGGGTGGGCGTTGTATTTGATTTTCGGAAGTGTTAGACCTGTAAGAGAAAAATTTAAATGGTTGGGAAAGGCCATGGGATGTAGAAATATTTTTTTCACATTTTTCTTCCTTGTAAAAACAGGAAAATCAATAGGGATTTTCGTACGGATAAGTGCCAAGTGAACGGTTCGTTTAGCTTTATATATTATTCCGGGTGGGCGTTGTATTGGTTTTTCGCAAGTGTTCGACCTGTAAGAGAAAAATTTAAATGGTTGGGAAAGGCAATGGGATGTAGAAATATTTTTTTCAGATTTTATTTCCTTTTAAAAACAGGTAAATCAATAGGGATTTTCGTACGGATAAGTACCCAGTAAACGGTTCGTTTAGCTTTATATATTGTTCCGGGTGAGTGTTGTTTTGGTTTTTCGGAAGTGTTTGACCTGTAAGAGAAAAATTTAAATGGTTGGGAAAGGCCATGGAATGTAGAAATATTTTTTTCACATTTTACTTCCTTGTAAAAACAGGAAAATTGATAGGGATTTTCGTACGGATAAGTGCCCAGTGAACGGTTCGTTTAGCTTTATATATTGTTCCGGGTGGGCGTTGTATTGGTTTTTCGCAAGTGTTAGACCTGTAAGAGAAAAATTTAAATGTTTGGGAAAGGCCATGGGATGTAGAAATATTTTTTTCACATTTTATTTCCTAGTAAAAACAGGTAAATCGATAGGGTTTTTCGTACGGATAAGTGCCCAGTGAACGGTTCGTTTAGCTTTATATATTGTTCCGGGTGGGCGTTGTTTTGGTTTTTCAGAAGTGTTAGACCTGTAAGAGAAAAATTTAAATGGTTGGGAAAGGCCATGGGATGTAGAAATATTTTTTTCACATTTACTTCCTTGTATAAACAGGTAAATCAATAGGGTTTTTCGTACGGATAAGTACCCAGTGAACGGTTCGTTTAGCTTTATATATTGTTCCGGGTGGGCGTTGTATTGTTTTTTCGGAAGTGTTAGACCTATAAGAGAAACATTTAAATGGTTGGGAAAGGCCAAGGTATGTAGAAATATTTTTTTCACATTTTATTTCCTTGTAAATACAGGTAAATCGATAGGGATTTTCGTACGGATAAGTGAACGGTCGTTTAGCTTTATATATTGTTCCGGGTGGGTGTTGTATTGGTTTTTCGCAAGTGTTCGACCTGTAAGAGAAAAATTTAAATGTTTGGGAAAGGCCATGGGATGTAGAAATATTTTTTTCACATTTTATTTCCTAGTAAAAACAGGTAAATCGATAGGGTTTTTCGTACGGATAAGTGCCCAGTGAACGGTTCGTTTAGCTTTATATATTGTTCCGGGTGGGCGTTGTTTTGGTTTTTCAGAAGTGTTAGACCTGTAAGAGAAAAATTTAAATGGTTGGGAAAGGCTATGGGATGTAGAAATATTTTTTTCACATTTTAATTCCTTGTAAAAACAGGTAAATCAATAGTGATTTTCGTACGGATAAGTACCCAGTGAACGGTTTGTTTAGCTTTATATATTCTTCTGGGTGGGCGTTGTATTGGTTTTTCGGAAGTGTTAGACCTGTAAGAGAAAAATTTAAATGGTTGGGAAAGGCCATGGGATGTAGAAATATTTTTTTCACATTTACTTCCTTGTAAAAACAGGTAAATCAATAGGGATTTTCGTACGGATAAGTACCCAGTGAACAGGTCGTTTAGCTTTATATATTGTTCCGGGTGGGCGTTGTATTGGTTTTTCTCAAGTGTTAGACCTGTAAGAGAAAAATTTAAATGGTTGGGAAAGGCCATGGGATGTAGAAATATTTTTTTCACATTTTACTTCCTTGTAAAAACAGGAAAATCAATAGGGATTTTTGTACGGATAAGTACCCAGTGAACGGTTCGTTTAGCTTTATATATTGTTCCGTGTGGGCGTTGTTTTGGTTTTTCGGAAGTGTTAGACTTGTAAGAGAAAAATTTAAATGGTTGGGAAAGGCCATGGGATGTAGAAATATTTTTTTCACATTTACTTCCTTGTAAAAACAGGTAAATCAATAGGGATTTTCGTACAGATAAGTGCCCAGTGAACGGTTCGTTTAGCTTTATATATTGTTCCGGGTGGGCGTTGTATTGGTTTTTCGCAAGTGTTAGACCTGTAAGAGTAAAATTTAAATAGTTGGGAAAGGCCATGGGATGTAGAAATATTTTTTTCACATTTTACTTCCTTGTAATAACAGGAAAATCAATAGGGATTTTCGTACGGATAAGTACCCAGTGAACGGTTCGTTTAACTTTATATATTGTTCCGGGTGGGCGTTGTATTGGTTTTTCGGAAGTGTTAGACCTGTAAGAGAAAAATTTAAATGGTTGGGAAAGGCCATGGGATGTAGAAATATTTTTTTCACATTTTATTTCCTAGTAAAAACAGGTAAATCGATAGGGATTTTCGTACGGATAAGTACCCAGTGAACGGTTCGTTTAGCTTTATATATTGTTCTGGGTGGGCATGGTATTGTTTTTTCGGAAGTGTTAGACCTGTAAGAGAAAAATTTAAATGGTTGGGAAAGGGCATGGGATGTAGAAATATTTTTTTCACATTTTATTTCCTTGTAAATACAGGTAAATCGATAGGGATTTTCGTACGGATAAGTGCCCAGTGAACGGTTCGTTTAGCTTTATATATTGTTCCGGGTGGGCGTTGTATTGGTTTTTCGCAAGTGTTAGACCTGTAAGAGTAAAATTTAAATGGTTGGGAAAGGCCATGGGATGTAGAAATATTTTTTCACATTTTATTTCCTTTTAAAAACAGGTAAATCAATAGGGATTTTCGTACGGATAAGTACCCAGTGAACGGTTCGTTTAGCTTTATACATTGTTCCGGGTGGGCGTTGTATTTGATTTTCGGAAGTGTTAGACCTGTAAGAGAAAAATTTAAATGGTTGGGAAAGGCAATGGGATGTAGAAATATTTTTTTCAGATTTTATTTCCTTTTAAAAACAGGTAAATCAATAGGGATTTTCGTACGGATAAGTACCCAGTAAACGGTTCGTTTAGCTTTATATATTGTTCCGGGTGAGTGTTGTTTTGGTTTTTCGGAAGTGTTTGACCTGTAAGAGAAAAATTTAAATGGTTGGGAAAGGCCATGGAATGTAGAAATATTTTTTTCACATTTTACTTCCTTGTAAAAACAGGAAAATTGATAGGGATTTTCGTACGGATAAGTGCCCAGTGAACGGTTCGTTTAGCTTTATATATTGTTCCGGGTGGGCGTTGTATTGGTTTTTCGCAAGTGTTAGACCTGTAAGAGAAAAATTTAAATGTTTGGGAAAGGCCATGGGATGTAGAAATATTTTTTTCACATTTTATTTCCTAGTAAAAACAGGTAAATCGATAGGGTTTTTCGTACGGATAAGTGCCCAGTGAACGGTTCGTTTAGCTTTATATATTGTTCCGGGTGGGCGTTGTTTTGGTTTTTCAGAAGTGTTAGACCTGTAAGAGAAAAATTTAAATGGTTGGGAAAGGCCATGGGATGTAGAAATATTTTTTTCACATTTACTTCCTTGTATAAACAGGTAAATCAATAGGGTTTTTCGTACGGATAAGTACCCAGTGAACGGTTCGTTTAGCTTTATATATTGTTCCGGGTGGGCGTTGTATTGTTTTTTCGGAAGTGTTAGACCTATAAGAGAAACATTTAAATGGTTGGGAAAGGCCAAGGTATGTAGAAATATTTTTTTCACATTTTATTTCCTTGTAAATACAGGTAAATCGATAGGGATTTTCGTACGGATAAGTGAACGGTCGTTTAGCTTTATATATTGTTCCGGGTGGGTGTTGTATTGGTTTTTCGCAAGTGTTCGACCTGTAAGAGAAAAATTTAAATGTTTGGGAAAGGCCATGGGATGTAGAAATATTTTTTTCACATTTTATTTCCTAGTAAAAACAGGTAAATCGATAGGGTTTTTCGTACGGATAAGTGCCCAGTGAACGGTTCGTTTAGCTTTATATATTGTTCCGGGTGGGCGTTGTTTTGGTTTTTCAGAAGTGTTAGACCTGTAAGAGAAAAATTTAAATGGTTGGGAAAGGCTATGGGATGTAGAAATATTTTTTTCACATTTTAATTCCTTGTAAAAACAGGTAAATCAATAGTGATTTTCGTACGGATAAGTACCCAGTGAACGGTTTGTTTAGCTTTATATATTCTTCCGGGTGGGCGTTGTATTGGTTTTTCGGAAGTGTTAGACCTGTAAGAGAAAAATTTAAATGGTTGGGAAAGGCCATGGGATGTAGAAATATTTTTTTCACATTTACTTCCTTGTAAAAACAGGTAAATCAATAGGGATTTTCGTACGGATAAGTACCCAGTGAACGGGTCGTTTAGCTTTATATATTGTTCCGGGTGGGCGTTGTATTGGTTTTTCTCAAGTGTTAGACCTGTAAGAGAAAAATTTAAATGGTTGGGAAAGGCCATGGGATGTAGAAATATTTTTTTCACATTTTACTTCCTTGTAAAAACAGGAAAATCAATAGGGATTTTTGTACGGATAAGTACCCAGTGAACGGTTCGTTTAGCTTTATATATTGTTCCGTGTGGGCGTTGTTTTGGTTTTTCGGAAGTGTTAGACTTGTAAGAGAAAAATTTAAATGGTTGGGAAAGGCCATGGGATGTAGAAATATTTTTTTCACATTTACTTCCTTGTAAAAACAGGTAAATCAATAGGGATTTTCGTACAGATAAGTGCCCAGTGAACGGTTCGTTTAGCTTTATATATTGTTCCGGGTGGGCGTTGTATTGGTTTTTCGCAAGTGTTAGACCTGTAAGAGTAAAATTTAAATAGTTGGGAAAGGCCATGGGATGTAGAAATATTTTTTTCACATTTTACTTCCTTGTAATAACAGGAAAATCAATAGGGATTTTCGTACGGATAAGTACCCAGTGAACGGTTCGTTTAACTTTATATATTGTTCCGGGTGGGCGTTGTATTGGTTTTTCGGAAGTGTTAGACCTGTAAGAGAAAAATTTAAATGGTTGGGAAAGGCCATGGGATGTAGAAATATTTTTTTCACATTTTATTTCCTAGTAAAAACAGGTAAATCGATAGGGATTTTCGTACGGATAAGTACCCAGTGAACGGTTCGTTTAGCTTTATATATTGTTCTGGGTGGGCATGGTATTGTTTTTTCGGAAGTGTTAGACCTGTAAGAGAAAAATTTAAATGGTTGGGAAAGGGCATGGGATGTAGAAATATTTTTTTCACATTTTATTTCCTTGTAAATACAGGTAAATCGATAGGGATTTTCGTACGGATAAGTGCCCAGTGAACGGTTCGTTTAGCTTTATATATTGTTCCGGGTGGGCGTTGTATTGGTTTTTCGCAAGTGTTAGACCTGTAAGAGTAAAATTTAAATGGTTGGGAAAGGCCATGGGATGTAGAAATATTTTTTCACATTTTATTTCCTTTTAAAAACAGGTAAATCAATAGGGATTTTCGTACGGATAAGTACCCAGTGAACGGTTCGTTTAGCTTTATACATTGTTCCGGGTGGGCGTTGTATTTGATTTTCGGAAGTGTTAGACCTGTAAGAGAAAAATTTAAATGGTTGGGAAAGGCCATGGGATGTAGAAATATTTTTTTCACATTTTTCTTCCTTGTAAAAACAGGAAAATCAATAGGGATTTTCGTACGGATAAGTGCCAAGTGAACGGTTCGTTTAGCTTTATATATTATTCCGGGTGGGCGTTGTATTGGTTTTTCGCAAGTGTTCGACCTGTAAGAGAAAAATTTAAATGGTTGGGAAAGGCAATGGGATGTAGAAATATTTTTTTCAGATTTTATTTCCTTTTAAAAACAGGTAAATCAATAGGGATTTTCGTACGGATAAGTACCCAGTAAACGGTTCGTTTAGCTTTATATATTGTTCCGGGTGAGTGTTGTTTTGGTTTTTCGGAAGTGTTAGACCTGTAAGAGAAAAATTTAAATGGTTGGGAAAGGCCATGGAATGTAGAAATATTTTTTTCACATTTTACTTCCTTGTAAAAACAGGAAAATTGATAGGGATTTTCGTACGGATAAGTGCCCAGTGAACGGTTCGTTTAGCTTTATATATTGTTCCGGGTGGGCGTTGTATTGGTTTTTCGCAAGTGTTAGACCTGTAAGAGAAAAATTTAAATGGTTGGGAAAGGCCATGGGATGTAGAAATATTTTCTTCACATTTACTTCCTTGTAAAAACAGGTAAATCAATAGGGATTTTCGTACGGATAAGTACCCAGTGAACGGTTCGTTTAGCTTTATATATTGTTCTGGGTGGGCGTTGTATTGTTTTTTCGGAAGTGTTAGACCTGTAAGAGAAAAATTTAAATGGTTGGGAAAGGCCATGGGATGTAGAAATATTTTTTTCACATTTTACTTCCTTGTAATAACAGGTAAATCAATAGGGATTTTCGTACGGATAAATACCCAGTGAACCGTTCGTTTAGCTTTATATATTCTTCCGGGTGGGCGTTGTATTGGTTTTTCGGAAGTGTTAGACCTGTAAGAGAAAAATTTAAATGGTTGGGAAATGCCATGGGATGTAGAAATATTTTTTTCACATTTTATTTCCTTGTAAAAACAGGTAAATCAATAGTGATTTTCGTACGGATAAGTACCCAGTGAACGGTTCGTTTAGCTTTATATATTGTTCCGGGTGAGTGTTGTTTTGGTTTTTCGGAAGTGTTAGACCTGTAAGAGAAAAATTTAAATGGTTGGGAAAGGCCATGGGATGTATAAATATTTTTTTCACATTTTTCTTCCTTGTAAAAACAGGAAAATCAATAGGGATTTTCGTATGGATAAGTGCCCAGTGAACGGTTCGTTTAGCTTTATATATTGTTCTGGGTGGGCGTTGTATTGGTTTTTCGCAAGTGTTAGACCTGTAAGAGAAAAATTTAAATGGTTGGGAAATGCCATGGGATGTAGAAATATTTTTTTCACATTTTATTTCCTTGTAAAAACAGGTAAATCAATAGTGATTTTCGTACGGATAAGTACCCAGTGAACGGTTCGTTTAGCTTTATATATTGTTCCGGGTGAGTGTTGTTTTGGTTTTTCGGAAGTGTTAGACCTGTAAGAGAAAAATTTAAATGGTTGGGAATGCCATGGGATGTATAAATATTTTTTTCACATTTTTCTTCCTTGTAAAAACAGGAAAATCAATAGGGATTTTCGTACGGATAAGTGCCCAGTGAACGGTTCGTTTAGCTTTATATATTGTTCCGGGTGGGCGTTGTATTGGTTTTTCGCAAGTGTTAGACCTGTAAGAGAAAAATTTAAATGGTTGGGAAATGCCATGGGATGTAGAAATATTTTTTTCACATTTTATTTCCTTTTAAAAACAGGTAAATCAATAGGGATTTTCGTACGGATAAGTACCCAGTGAACGGTTCGTTTAGCTTTATATATTGTTCCGGGTGAGTGTTGTTTTGGTTTTTCGGAAGTGTTAGACCTGTAAGAGAAAAATTTAAATGGTTGGGAAAGGCCATGGAATGTAGAAATATTTTTTTCACATTTTACTTCCTTGTAAAAACAGGAAAATTGATAGGGATTTTTGTACGGATAAGTACCCAGTGAACGGTTCGTTTAGCTTTATATATTGTTCCGGGTGGGCGTTGTTTTGGTTTTTCGGAAGTGTTAGACCTGTAAGAGAAAAATTTAAATGTTTGGGAAAGGCCATGGTATGTAGAAATATTTTTTTCACATTTTATTTCCTTGTAAATACAGGTAAATCGATAGGGATTTTCGTACGGATAAGAGCCCAGTGAACAGTTCGTTTAGCTTTATATATTGTTCCGGGTGGGTGTTGTATTGTTTTTTCGCAAGTGTTAGACCTGTAAGAGAAAAATTTAAATGGTTGGGAAAGGCCATGGGATGTAGAAATATTTTTTTCACATTTTATTTCCTTTTAAAAACAGGTAAATCAATAGGGATTTTCGTACGGATAAGTACCCAGTGAACGGTTCGTTTAGCTTTATATATTGTTACGGGTGGGCGTGGTATTGTTTTTTCAGAAGTGTTAGACCTGTAAGAGAAAAATTTAAATGGTTGGGAAAGGCCATGGGATGTAGAAATATTTTTTTCACATTTTACTTCCTTGTAAAAACAGGAAAATCGATAGGGATTTTTGTACGGATAAGTACCCAGTGAACGGTTCGTTTAGCTTTATATATTGTTCCGTGTGGGCGTTGTTTTGGTTTTTCGGAAGTGTTAGACCTGTAAGAGAAAAATTTAAATGGTTGGGAAAGGCCATGGGATGTAGAAATATTTTTTTCACATTTACTTCCTTGTAAAAACAGGTAAATCAATAGGGTTTTTCGTACGGATAAGTACCCAGAGAACGGTTCGTTTAGCTTTATATATTGTTCCGGGTGGGCGTTGTATTGTTTTTTCGGAAGTGTTAGACCTGTAAGAGAAAAATTTAAATGGTTGGGAAAGGCCAAGGTATGTAGAAATATTTTTTTCACATTTTATTTCCTTGTAAATACAGGGAAATCGATAGGGATTTTCGTACGGATAAGTGCCCAGTGAACTGTTCGTTTAGCTTTATATATTGTTCCGGGTGGGCGTTGTATTGGTTTTTCGCAAGTGTTAGACCTGTAAGAGAAAAATTTAAATGTTTGGGAAAGGCCATGGTATGTAGAAATATTTTTTTTACATTTTATTTCCTTGTAAATACAGGTAAATCGATAGGGATTTTCGTACGGATAAGAGCCCAGTGAACGGTTTGTTTAGCTTTATATATTGTTCCGGGTATGCGTTGTATTGGTTTTTCGCAAGTGTTAGACCTGTAAGAGAAAAATTTAAATGGTTGGGAAAGGCCATGGGATGTAGAAATATTTTCTTCACATTTACTTCCTTGTAAAAACAGGTAAATCAATAGGGATTTTCGTACGGATAAGTACCCAGTGAACGGTTCGTTTAGCTTTATATATTGTTCTGGGTGGGCGTTGTATTGTTTTTTCGGAAGTGTTAGACCTGTAAGAGAAAAATTTAAATGGTTGGGAAAGGCCATGGGATGTAGAAATATTTTTTTCACATTTTACTTCCTTGTTATAACAGGTAAATCAATAGGGATTTTCGTACGGATAAATACCCAGTGAACCGTTCGTTTAGCTTTATATATTCTTCCGGGTGGGCGTTGTATTGGTTTTTCGGAAGTGTTAGACCTGTAAGAGAAAAATTTAAATGGTTGGGAAATGCCATGGGATGTAGAAATATTTTTTTCACATTTTATTTCCTTTTAAAAACAGGTAAATCAATAGGGATTTTCGTACGGATAAGTACCCAGTGAACGGTTCGTTTAGCTTTATATATTGTTCCGGGTGAGTGTTGTTTTGGTTTTTCGGAAGTGTTAGACCTGTAAGAGAAAAATTTAAATGGTTGGGAAAGGCCATGGGATGTATAAATATTTTTTTCACATTTTTCTTCCTTGTAAAAACAGGAAAATCAATAGGGATTTTCGTACGGATAAGTGCCCAGTGAACGGTTCGTTTAGCTTTATATATTGTTCCGGGTGGGCGTTGTATTGGTTTTTCGCAAGTGTTAGACCTGTAAGAGAAAAATTTAAATGGTTGGGAAATGCCATGGGATGTAGAAATATTTTTTTCACATTTTATTTCCTTTTAAAAACAGGTAAATCAATAGGGATTTTCGTACGGATAAGTACCCAGTGAACGGTTCGTTTAGCTTTATATATTGTTCCGGGTGAGTGTTGTTTTGGTTTTTCGGAAGTGTTAGACCTGTAAGAGAAAAATTTAAATGGTTGGGAAAGGCCATGGAATGTAGAAATATTTTTTTCACATTTTACTTCCTTGTAAAAACAGGAAAATTGATAGGGATTTTTGTACGGATAAGTACCCAGTGAACGGTTCGTTTAGCTTTATATATTGTTCCGGGTGGGCGTTGTTTTGGTTTTTCGGAAGTGTTAGACCTGTAAGAGAAAAATTTAAATGTTTGGGAAAGGCCATGGTATGTAGAAATATTTTTTTCACATTTTATTTCCTTGTAAATACAGGTAAATCGATAGGGATTTTCGTACGGATAAGAGCCCAGTGAACAGTTCGTTTAGCTTTATATATTGTTCCGGGTGGGTGTTGTATTGTTTTTTCGCAAGTGTTAGACCTGTAAGAGAAAAATTTAAATGGTTGGGAAAGGCCATGGGATGTAGAAATATTTTTTTCACATTTTATTTCCTTTTAAAAACAGGTAAATCAATAGGGATTTTCGTACGGATAAGTACCCAGTGAACGGTTCGTTTAGCTTTATATATTGTTACGGGTGGGCGTGGTATTGTTTTTTCAGAAGTGTTAGACCTGTAAGAGAAAAATTTAAATGGTTGGGAAAGGCCATGGGATGTAGAAATATTTTTTTCACATTTTACTTCCTTGTAAAAACAGGAAAATCGATAGGGATTTTTGTACGGATAAGTACCCAGTGAACGGTTCGTTTAGCTTTATATATTGTTCCGTGTGGGCGTTGTTTTGGTTTTTCGGAAGTGTTAGACCTGTAAGAGAAAAATTTAAATGGTTCGGAAAGGCCATGGGATGTAGAAATATTTTTTTCACATTTACTTCCTTGTAAAAACAGGTAAATCAATAGGGTTTTTCGTACGGATAAGTACCCAGAGAACGGTTCGTTTAGCTTTATATATTGTTCCGGGTGGGCGTTGTATTGTTTTTTCGGAAGTGTTAGACCTGTAAGAGAAAAATTTAAATGGTTGGGAAAGGCTAAGGTATGTAGAAATATTTTTTTCACATTTTATTTCCTTGTAAATACAGGGAAATCGATAGGGATTTTCGTACGGATAAGTGCCCAGTGAACTGTTCGTTTAGCTTTATATATTGTTCCGGGTGGGCGTTGTATTGGTTTTTCGCAAGTGTTAGACCTGTAAGAGAAAAATTTAAATGTTTGGGAAAGGCCATGGTATGTAGAAATATTTTTTTTACATTTTATTTCCTTGTAAATACAGGTAAATCGATAGGGATTTTCGTACGGATAAGAGCCCAGTGAACGGTTTGTTTAGCTTTATATATTGTTCCGGGTGGGCGTTGTTTTGGTTTTTCGCAAGTGTTAGACCTGTAAGAGAAAAATTTAAATGGTTGGATAAGGCCATGGGATGTAGAAATATTTTTTTCACATTTTATTTCCTTTTAAAAAACAGGTAAATCGATAGGGATTTTCGTACGGATAAGTACCCAGTGAACGGTTCGTTTAGCTTTATATATTGTTCCGGGTGGGCCTGGTATTGTTTTTTCGGAAGTGTTAGACCTGTAAGAGAAAAATTTAAATAGTTGGGAAAGGCCATGGTATGTAGAAATATTTTTTTCACATTTTATTTCCTTGTAAATACAGGTAAATCGATAGGGATTTTCGTACGGATAAGTGCCCAGTGAACGGTTCGTTTAGCTTTATATATTGTTCCGGGTGGGCGTTGTATTGGTTTTTCTCAAGTGTTAGACCTGTAAGAGAAAAATTTAAATGGTTGGGAAAGGCCATGGGATGTAGAAATATTTTTTTCACATTTTACTTCCTTGTAAAAACAGGAAAATCAATAGGGATTTTTGTACGGATAAGTACCCAGTGAACTGTTCGTTTAGCTTTATATATTGTTCCGTGTGGGCGTTGTTTTGGTTTTTCGGAAGTGTTAGACCTGTAAGAGAAAAATTTAAATGTTTGGGAAAGGCCATGGTATGTAGAAATATTTTTTTCACATTTTATTTCCTTGTAAATACAGGTAAATCGATAGGGATTTTCGTACGGATAAGAGCCCAGTGAACAGTTCGTTTAGCTTTATATATTGTTCCGGGTGGGTGTTGTATTGTTTTTTCGCAAGTGTTAGACCTGTAAGAGAAAAATTTAAATGGTTGGGAAAGGCCATGGGATGTAGAAATATTTTTTTCACATTTTATTTCCTTTTAAAAACAGGTAAATCAATAGGGATTTTCGTACGGATAAGTACCCAGTGAACGGTTCGTTTAGCTTTATATATTGTTCCGGGTGGGCGTTGTATTGGTTTTTCTCAAGTGTTAGACCTGTAAGAGAAAAATTTAAATGGTTGGGAAAGGCCATGGGATGTAGAAATATTTTTTTCACATTTTACTTCCTTGTAAAAACAGGAAAATCAATAGGGATTTTTGTACGGATAAGTACCCAGTGAACTGTTCGTTTAGCTTTATATATTGTTCCGTGTGGGCGTTGTTTTGGTTTTTCGGAAGTGTTAGACCTGTAAGAGAAAAATTTAAATGTTTGGGAAAGGCCATGGTATGTAGAAATATTTTTTTCACATTTTATTTCCTTGTAAATACAGGTAAATCGATAGGGATTTTCGTACGGATAAGAGCCCAGTGAACAGTTCGTTTAGCTTTATATATTGTTCCGGGTGGGTGTTGTATTGTTTTTTCGCAAGTGTTAGACCTGTAAGAGAAAAATTTAAATGGTTGGGAAAGGCCATGGGATGTAGAAATATTTTTTTCACATTTTATTTCCTTTTAAAAACAGGTAAATCAATAGGGATTTTCGTACGGATAAGTACCCAGTGAACGGTTCGTTTAGCTTTATATATTGTTACGGGTGGGCGTGGTATTGTTTTTTCAGAAGTGTTAGACCTGTAAGAGAAAAATTTAAATGGTTGGGAAAGGCCATGGGATGTAGAAATATTTTTTTCACATTTTACTTCCTTGTAAAAACAGGAAAATCGATAGGGATTTTTGTACGGATAAGTACCCAGTGAACGGTTCGTTTAGCTTTATATATTGTTCCGTGTGGGCGTTGTTTTGGTTTTTCGGAAGTGTTAGACCTGTAAGAGAAAAATTTAAATGGTTGGGAAAGGCCATGGGATGTAGAAATATTTTTTTCACATTTACTTCCTTGTAAAAACAGGTAAATCAATAGGGTTTTTCGTACGGATAAGTACCCAGAGAACGGTTCGTTTAGCTTTATATATTGTTCCGGGTGGGCGTTGTATTGTTTTTTCGGAAGTGTTAGACCTGTAAGAGAAAAATTTAAATGGTTGGGAAAGGCCAAGGTATGTAGAAATATTTTTTTCACATTTTATTTCCTTGTAAATACAGGGAAATCGATAGGGATTTTCGTACGGATAAGTGCCCAGTGAACTGTTCGTTTAGCTTTATATATTGTTCCGGGTGGGCGTTGTATTGGTTTTTCGCAAGTGTTAGACCTGTAAGAGAAAAATTTAAATGTTTGGGAAAGGCCATGGTATGTAGAAATATTTTTTTCACATTTTATTTCCTTGTAAATACAGGTAAATCGATAGGGATTTTCGTACGGATAAGAGCCCAGTGAACGGTTTGTTTAGCTTTATATATTGTTCCGGGTGGGCGTTGTATTGGTTTTTCGCAAGTGTTAGACCTGTAAGAGAAAAATTTAAATGGTTGGGAAAGGCCATGGGATGTAGAAATATTTTTTTCACATTTTATTTCCTTTTAAAAAACAGGTAAATCGATAGGGATTTTCGTACGGATAAGTACCTAGTGAACGGTTCGTTTAGCTTTATATATTGTTCCGGGTGGGCCTGGTATTGTTTTTTCGGAAGTGTTAGACCTGTAAGAGAAAAATTTAAATAGTTGGGAAAGGCCATGGTATGTAGAAATATTTTTTTCACATTTTATTTCCTTGTAAATACAGGTAAATCGATAGGGATTTTCGTACGGATAAGTGCCCAGTGAACGGTTCGTTTAGCTTTATATATTGTTCCGGGTGGGCGTTGTATTGGTTTTTCGCAAGTGTTAGACCTGTAAGAGAAAAATTTAAATGGTTGGGAAAGGTCATGGGATGTAGAAATATTTTTTTCACATTTTATTTCCTTTTAAAAAACAGGTAAATCGATAGGGATTTTCGTACGGATAAGTACCCAGTGAACGGTTCGTTTAGCTTTATATATTGTTCCGGGTGGGCGTGGTATTGGTTTTTCGCAAGTGTTAGACCTGTAAGAGAAAAATTTAAATGGTTGGGAAAGGCCATGGTATGTAGAAATATTTTTTTCACATTTTATTTCCTTTTAAAAACAGGTAAATCAATAGGGATTTTCGTACGGATAAGTACCCAGTGAACGGTTCGTTTAGCTTTATATATTGTTACGGGTGGGCGTTGTATTGGTTTTTCGCAAGTGTTAGACCTGTAAGAGAAAAATTTAAATGGTTGGGAAAGGCCATGGGATGTAGAAATATTTTTTTCACATTTTATTTCCTTTTAAAAACAGGTAAATCAATAGGGATTTTCGTACGGATAAGTACCCAGTGAACGGTTCGTTTAGCTTTATATATTGTTACGGGTGGGCGTGGTATTGTTTTTTCAGAAGTGTTAGACCTGTAAGAGAAAAATTTAAATGGTTGGGAAAGGCCATGGGATGTAGAAATATTTTTTTCACATTTTACTTCCTTGTAAAAACAGGAAAATCGATAGGGATTTTTGTACGGATAAGTACCCAGTGAACGGTTCGTTTAGCTTTATATATTGTTCCGTGTGGGCGTTGTTTTGGTTTTTCGGAAGTGTTAGACCTGTAAGAGAAAAATTTAAATGGTTGGGAAAGGCCATGGGATGTAGAAATATTTTTTTCACATTTACTTCCTTGTAAAAACAGGTAAATCAATAGGGTTTTTCGTACGGATAAGTACCCAGTGAACGGTTCGTTTAGCTTTATATATTGTTCCGGGTGGGCGTTGTATTGTTTTTTCGGAAGTGTTAGACCTGTAAGAGAAAAATTTAAATGGTTGGGAAAGGCCAAGGTATGTAGAAATATTTTTTCACATTTTATTTCCTTGTAAATACAGGTAAATCGATAGGGATTTTCGTACGGATAAGTGCCCAGTAAACTGTTCGTTTAGCTTTATATATTGTTCCGGGTGGGCGTTGTATTGGTTTTTCGCAAGTGTTAGACCTGTAAGAGAAAAATTTAAATGTTTGGGAAAGGCCATGGTATGTAGAAATATTTTTTTCACATTTTATTTCCTTGTAAATACAGGTAAATCGATAGGGATTTTCGTACGGATAAGAGCCCAGTGAACGGTTCGTTTAGCTTTATACATTGTTCCGGGTGGGCGTTGTATTGGATTTTCGGAAGAGTTAGACCTGTAAGAGAATAATTTAAATGGTTGGGAAAGGCCATGGGATGTAGAAATATTTTTTTCACATCTTATTTCCTTTTAAAAACAGGTAAATCAATAGGGATTTTCGTACGGATAAGTACCCAGTGAACGGTTCGTTTAGCTTTATATATTGTTCCGGGTGGGCGTGGTATTGTTTTTTCGGAAGTGTTAGACCTGTAAGAGAAAAATTTAAATGGTTGGGAAAGGCCATGGGATGTAGAAATATTTTTTTCACATTTTATTTCCTTGTAAATACAGGTAAATCGATAGGGATTTTCGTACGGATAAGTGCCCAGTGAACGGTTCGTTTAGCTTTATATATTGTTCCGGGTGGGCGTTGTATTGGTTTTTCGCAAGTGTTAGACCTGTAAGAGTAAAATTTAAATGGTTGGGAAAGGCCATGGGATGTAGAAATATTTTTTCACATTTTATTTCCTTTTAAAATCAGGTAAATCAATAGGGATTTTCGTATGGATAAGTACCCGGTGAACGGTTCGTTTAGCTTTATACATTGTTCCGGGTGCGTGTTGTACTGGATTTTCGGAAGAGTTAGACCTGTAAGAGAAAAATTTAAATGGTTGGGAAAGGCCATGGGATGTAGAAATATTTTTTCACATTTTATTTCCTTTTAAAAACAGGTAAATCAATAGGGTTTTTCGTACGGATAAGTGCCCAGTGAACGGTTCGTTTAGCTTTATATATTGTTCCGGGTGAGCGTTGTTTTGGTTTTTCGGAAGTGTTGGACCTGTAAGAGAAAAATTTAAATGGTTGGGAAAGGTCATGGGATGTAGAAATATTTTTTTCACATTTTACTTCCTTGTAAAAACAGGAAAATCGATAGGGATTTTCGTACGGATAAGTACCCAGTGAACGGTTCGTTTATCTTTATATATTCTTCCGGGTGGGCGTTGTATTGGTTTTTCGGAAGTGTTAGACCTGTAAGAGAATAATTTAAATGGTTGGGAAACGCCATGGGATGTAGAAATATTTTTTTCACATTTTTCTTCCTTGTAAAAACAGGAAAATCAATAGGGATTTTCGTACGGATAAGTACCCAGTGAACGGTTCGTTTATCTTTATATATTCTTCCGGGTGGGCGTTGTATTGGTTTTTCGCAAGTGTTCGACCTGTAAGAGAAAATTTAAATGGTTGGGAAAGGCCATGGGATGTAGAAATATTTTTTTCACATTTTATTTCCTTTTAAAAACAGGTAAATCAATAGGGATTTTCGTACGGATAAGTACCCAGTGAACGGTTCGTTTAGCTTTATATATTGTTACGGGTGGGCGTGGTATTGTTTTTTCAGAAGTGTTAGACCTGTAAGAGAAAAATTTAAATGGTTGGGAAAGGCCATGGGATGTAGAAATATTTTTTTCACATTTTACTTCCTTGTAAAAACAGGAAAATCGATAGGGATTTTTGTACGGATAAGTACCCAGTGAACGGTTCGTTTAGCTTTATATATTGTTCCGTGTGGGCGTTGTTTTGGTTTTTTGGAAGTGTTAGACCTGTAAGAGAAAAATTTAAATGGTTGGGAAAGGCCATGGGATGTAGAAATATTTTTTTCACATTTACTTCCTTGTAAAAACAGGTAAATCAATAGGGTTTTTCGTACGGATAAGTACCCAGAGAACGGTTCGTTTATCTTTATATATTGTTCCGGGTGGGCGTTGTATTGTTTTTTCGGAAGTGTTAGACCTGTAAGAGAAAAATTTAAATGGTTGGGAAAGGCCAAGGTATGTAGAAATATTTTTTTCACATTTTATTTCCTTGTAAATACAGGGAAATCGATAGGGATTTTCGTACGGATAAGTGCCCAGTGAACTGTTCGTTTAGCTTTATATATTGTTCCGGGTGGGCGTTGTATTGGTTTTTCGCAAGTGTTAGACCTGTAAGAGAAAAATTTAAATGTTTGGGAAAGGCCATGGTATGTAGAAATATTTTTTTCACATTTTATTTCCTTGTAAATACAGGTAAATCGATAGGGATTTTCGTACGGATAAGAGCCCAGTGAACGGTTTGTTTAGCTTTATATATTGTTCCGGGTGGGCGTTGTATTGGTTTTTCGCAAGTGTTAGACCTGTAAGAGAAAAATTTAAATGGTTGGGAAAGGCCATGGGATGTAGAAATATTTTTTTCACATTTTATTTCCTTTTAAAAAACAGGTAAATCGATAGGGATTTTCGTACGGATAAGTACCTAGTGAACGGTTCGTTTAGCTTTATATATTGTTCCGGGTGGGCCTGGTATTGTTTTTTCGGAAGTGTTAGACCTGTAAGAGAAAAATTTAAATGTTTGGGAAAGGCCATGGTATGTAGAAATATTTTTTTCACATTTTATTTCCTTGTAAATACAGGTAAATCGATAGGGATTTTCGTACGGATAAGTGCCCAGTGAACGGTTCGTTTAGCTTTATATATTGTTCCGGGTGGGCGTTGTATTGGTTTTTCGCAAGTGTTAGACCTGTAAGAGTAAAATTTAAATGGTTGGGAAAGGCCATGGGATGTAGAAATATTTTTTCACATTTTATTTCCTTTTAAAAACAGGTAAATCAATAGGGATTTTCGTATGGATAAGTACCCGGTGAACGGTTCGTTTAGCTTTATACATTGTTCCGGGTGCGTGTTGTATTGGATTTTCGGAAGAGTTAGACCTGTAAGAGAAAAATTTAAATGGTTGGGAAAGGCCATGGGATGTAGAAATATTTTTTCACATTTTATTTCCTTTTAAAAACAGGTAAATCAATAGGGTTTTTCGTACGGATAAGTGCCCAGTGAACGGTTCGTTTAGCTTTATATATTGTTCCGGGTGAGCGTTGTTTTGGTTTTTCGGAAGTGTTGGACCTGTAAGAGAAAAATTTAAATGGTTGGGAAAGGTCATGGGATGTAGAAATATTTTTTTCACATTTTACTTCCTTGTAAAAACAGGAAAATCGATAGGGATTTTCGTACGGATAAGTACCCAGTGAACGGTTCGTTTATCTTTATATATTCTTCCGGGTGGGCGTTGTATTGGTTTTTCGGAAGTGTTAGACCTGTAAGAGAATAATTTAAATGGTTGGGAAACGCCATGGGATGTAGAAATATTTTTTTCACATTTTTCTTCCTTGTAAAAACAGGAAAATCAATAGGGATTTTCGTACGGATAAGTGCCAAGTGAACGGTTCGTTTAGCTTTATATATTGTTCCGGGTGGGCCTTGTATTGGTTTTTCGCAAGTGTTCGACCTGTAAGAGAAAAATTTAAATGGTTGGGAAAGGCCATGGGATGTAGAAATAATTTTTTCACATTTTATTTCCTTTTAAAAACAGGTAAATCAATAGGGATTTTCGTACGGATAAGTACCCAGTGATCGGTTCGGTTAGCTTTATATATTGTTCCGGGTGAGTGTTGTTTTGGTTTTTCGGAAGTGTTAGACATGTAAGAGAAAAATTTAAATGGTTGGGAAAGCCATGGGATGTAGAAATATTTTTTTCACATTTTACTTCCTTGTAAAAACAAGAAAATTGATAGGGATTTTCGTACGGATAAGTGCCCAGTGAACGGTTCGTTTAACTTTATATATTGTTCCGGGTGGGCGTTGTATTGGTTTTTCGGAAGTGTTAGACCTGTAAGAGCAAAATTTAAATGGTTGGGAAAGGCCATGGGATGTAGAAATATTTTTTTCACATTTACTTCCTTGTAAAAACAGGTAAATCAATAGGGATTTTCGTACGGATAAGTACCCAGTGAACGGTTCGTTTAGCTTTATATATTGTTCCGGGTGGGCGTTGTATTGTTTTTTCGGAAGTGTTAGAACTGTAAGAGAAAAATTTAAATGGTTGGGAAAGGCCATGGGATGTAGAAATATTTTTTTCACATTTTACTTCCTTGTAATAACAGGTAAATCAATAGGGATTTTCGTACGAATTAATACCCAGTGAACCGTTCGTTTAGCTTTATATATTGTTCCGGGTGGGCGTTGTATTGGTTTTTCGGAAGTGTTAGACCTGTAAGAGAAAAATTTAAATGGTTGGGAAAGGCCATGGGATGTAGAAATATTTTTTTCACAGTTACTTCCTTGTAAAAACAGGTAAATCAATAGGGTTTTTCGTACGGATAAGTGCCCAGTGAACGGTTCGTTTAGCTTTATATATTGTTCCGGGTGAGCGTTGTTTTGGTTTTTCGGAAGTGTTAGACCTGTAAGAGAAAAATTTAAATGGTTGGGAAACGCCATGGGATGTAGAAATATTTTTTCACATTTTATTTCCTTTTAAAAACAGGTAAATCAATAGGGATTTTCGTACGGATAAGTACCCAGTGAACGGTTCGTTTATCTTTATATATTCTTCCGGGTAGGCGTTGTATTGGTTTTTCGGAAGTGTTCAACCTGTAAGAGAAAAATTTAAATGGTTGGGAAACGCCATGGGATGTAGATATATCTTTTTCACATTTTTCTTCCTTGTAAAAACAGGAAAATCAATAGGGATTTTTGTACGGATAAGTACCCAGTGAACGGTTCGTTTAGCTTTATATATTGTTACGGGTGGGCGTGGTATTGTTTTTTCAGAAGTGTTAGACCTGTAAGAGAAAAATTTAAATGGTTGGGAAAGGCCATGGGATGTAGAAATATTTTTTTCACATTTTACTTCCTTGTAAAAACAGGAAAATCAATAGGGATTTTCGTACGGATAAGTACCCAGTGAACGGTTCGTTTAGCTTTATATATTGTTCCGGGTGGGCGTTGTATTGTTTTTTCGGAAGTGTTAGAACTGTAAGAGAAAAATTTAAATGGTTGGGAAAGGCCATGGGATGTAGAAATATTTTTTTCACATTTTACTTCCTTGTAATAACAGGTAAATCAATAGGGATTTTCGTACGAATTAATACCCAGTGAACCGTTCGTTTAGCTTTATATATTGTTCCGGGTGGGCGTTGTATTGGTTTTTCGGAAGTGTTAGACCTGTAAGAGAAAAATTTAAATGGTTGGGAAAGGCCATGGGATGTAGAAATATTTTTTTCACAGTTACTTCCTTGTAAAAACAGGTAAATCAATAGGGTTTTTCGTACGGATAAGTGCCCAGTGAACGGTTCGTTTAGCTTTATATATTGTTCCGGGTGTGCGTTGTTTTGGTTTTTCGGAAGTGTTAGACCTGTAAGAGAAAAATTTAAATGGTTGGGAAACGCCATGGGATGTAGAAATATTTTTTCACATTTTATTTCCTTTTAAAAACAGGTAAATCAATAGGGATTTTCGTACGGATAAGTACCCAGTGAACGGTTCGTTTATCTTTATATATTCTTCCGGGTAGGCGTTGTATTGGTTTTTCGGAAGTGTTCAACCTGTAAGAGAAAAATTTAAATGGTTGGGAAACGCCATGGGATGTAGAAATATTTTTTTCACATTTTTCTTCCTTGTAAAAACAGGAAAATCAATAGGGATTTTTGTACGGATAAGTACCCAGTGAACGGTTCGTTTAGCTTTATATATTGTTACGGGTGGGCGTGGTATTGTTTTTTCAGAAGTGTTAGACCTGTAAGAGAAAAATTTAAATGGTTGGGAAAGGCCATGGGATGTAGAAATATTTTTTTCACATTTTACTTCCTTGTAAAAACAGGAAAATCGATAGGGATTTTTGTACGGATAAGTACCCAGTGAACGGTTCGTTTAGCTTTATATATTGTTCCGTGTGGGCGTTGTTTTGTTTTTTCGGAAGTGTTAGACCTGTAAGAGAAAAATTTAAATGGTTGGGAAAGGCCATGGGATGTAGAATTATTTTTTTCACATTTACTTCCTTGTAAAAACAGGTAAATGAATAGGGTTTTTCGTACGGATAAGTACCCAGTGAACGGTTCGTTTAGCTTTATATATTGTTCCGGGTGGGCGTTGTATTGTTTTTTCGGAAGTGTTAGACCTGTAAGAGAAAAATTTAAATGGTTGGGAAAGGCCAAGGTATGTAGAAATATTTTTTCACATTTTATTTCCTTGTAAATACAGGTAAATCGATAGGGATTTTCGTACGGATAAGTGCCCAGTAAACTGTTCGTTTAGCTTTATATATTGTTCCGGGTGGGCGTTGTATTGGTTTTTCGCAAGTGTTAGACCTGTAAGAGAAAAATTTAAATGTTTGGGAAAGGCCATGGTATGTAGAAATATTTTTTTCACATTTTATTTCCTTGTAAATACAGGTAAATCGATAGGGATTTTCGTACGGATAAGAGCCCAGTGAACGGTTTGTTTAGCTTTATATATTGTTCCGGGTGGGCGTTGTATTGTTTTTTCGCAAGTGTTAGACCTGTAAGAGAAAAATTTAAATGGTTGGGAAAGGCCATGGGATGTAGAAATATTTTTTTCACATTTTATTTCCTTTTAAAAAACAGGTAAATCGATAGGGATTTTCGTACGGATAAGTACCCAGTGAACGGTTCGTTTAGCTTTATATATTGTTCCGGGTGGGCGTGGTATTGTTTTTTCGGAAGTATTAGACCTGTAAGAGAAAAATTTAAATGGTTGGGAAAGGCCATGGGATGTAGAAATATTTTTTTCACATTTTATTTCCTTGTAAATACAGGTAAATCGATAGGGATTTTCGTACGGATAAATGCCCAGTGAACGGTTCGTTTAGCTTTATATATTGTTCCGGGTGGGCGTTGTATTGGTTTTTCTCAAGTGTTAGACCTGTAAGAGAAAAATTTAAATGGTTGGGAAAGGCCATGGGATGTAGAAATATTTTTTTCACATTTACTTCCTTGTAAAAACAGGTAAATCAATAGGGATTTTCGTACGAATTAATACCCAGTGAACCGTTCGTTTAGCTTTATATATTGTTCCGGGTGGGCGTTGTATTGGTTTTTCGGAAGTGTTAGACCTGTAAGAGAAAAATTTAAATGGTTGGGAAAGGCCATGGGATGTAGAAATATTTTTTTCACAGTTACTTCCTTGTAAAAACAGGTAAATCAATAGGGTTTTTCGTACGGATAAGTGCCCAGTGAACGGTTCGTTTAGCTTTATATATTGTTCCGGGTGTGCGTTGTTTTGGTTTTTCGGAAGTGTTAGACCTGTAAGAGAAAAATTTAAATGGTTGGGAAACGCCATGGGATGTAGAAATATTTTTTCACATTTTATTTCCTTTTAAAAACAGGTAAATCGATAGGGATTTTCGTACGGATAAGAGCCCAGTGAACGGTTCGTTTAGCTTTATATATTGTTCCGGGTGGGCGTTGTATTGGTTTTTTGCAAGTGTTAGACCTGTAAGAGAAAAATTTAAATGGTTGGGAAAGGTCATGGGATGTAGAAATATTTTTTTCACATTTATTTCCTTTTAAAAAACAGGTAAATCGATAGGGATTTTCGTACGGATAAGTACCCAGTGAACGGTTCGTTTAGCTTTATATATTGTTCCGGGTGGGCGTGGTATTGTTTTTTCGGAAGTGTTAGACCTGTAAGAGAAAAATTTAAATGGTTGGGAAAGGCCATGGTATGTAGAAATATTTTTTTCACATTTTATTTCCTTGTAAATACAGGTAAATCGATAGGGATTTTCGTACGGATAAGTGCCCAGTGAACGGTTCGTTTAGCTTTATATATTGTTCCGGGTGGGCGTTGTATTGGTTTTTCTCAAGTGTTAGACCTGTAAGAGAAAAATTTAAATGGTTGGGAAAGGCCATGGGATGTAGAAATATTTTTTTCACATTTTACTTCCTTGTAAAAACAGGAAAATCAATAGGGATTTTTGTACGGATAAGTACCCAGTGAACGGTTCGTTTAGCTTTATACATTGTTCCGTGTGGGGGTTGT
This sequence comes from Paroedura picta, assembly GCF_049243985.1. NCBI lineage: Eukaryota > Metazoa > Chordata > Lepidosauria > Squamata > Gekkonidae > Paroedura > Paroedura picta. The sequence goes on along the minus strand of NW_027518620.1, from coordinate 2,656,237 downwards.
TTTGGTTTTTCGGAAGTGTTAGACCTGTAAGAGAAAAATTTAAATGGTTGGGAAAGGCCATGGGATGTAGAAATATTTTTTTCACATTTACTTCCTTGTAAAAACAGGTAAATCAATAGGGATTTTCGTACGGATAAGTGCCCAGTGAACGGTTCGTTTAGCTTTATATATTGTTCCGGGTGGGCGTTGTATTGGTTTTTCTCAAGTGTTAGACCTGTAAGAGTAAAATTTAAATGGTTGGGAAAGGCCATGGGATGTAGAAATATTTTTCACATTTTATTTCCTTTTAAAAACAGGAAAATCAATAGGGATTTTCGTACGGATAAGTACCCAGTGAACGGTTCGTTTAGCTTTATACATTGTTCCGGGTGGGCGTTGTATTGGATTTTCGAAAGTGTTAGACCTGTAAGAGAAAAATTTAAATGGTTGGGAAAGGCCATGGGATGTAGAAATATTTTTTTCATATTTTACTTCCTTGTAATAACAGGAAAATCAATAGGGATTTTCGTACGGATAAGTACCCAGTGAACGGTTCGTTTAACTTTATATATTGTTCCGGGTGGGCGTAGTATTGGTTTTTCGGAAGTGTTAGACCTGTAAGAGAAAAATTTAAATGGTTGGGAAAGGCCATGGGATGTAGAAATATTTTTTTCACATTTTATTTCCTAGTAAAAACAGGTAAATCGATAGGGTTTTTCGTACGGATAAGTGCCCAGTGAACGGTTCGTTTAGCTTTATATATTGTTCCGGGTGGGCGTTGTTTTGGTTTTTCGCAAGTGTTAGACCTGTAAGAGAAAAATTTAAATGGTTGGGAAAGGCCAAGGTATGTAGAAATATTTTTTTCACATTTTATTTCCTTGTAAATACAGGTAAATCGATAGGGATTTTCGTACGGATAATTGCCCAGTGAACGGTTCGTTTAGCTTTATATATTGTTCCGGGTGGGCGTTGTATTGGTTTTTCGCAAGTGTTAGACCTGTAAGAGAAAAATTTAAATGGTTGGGGAAGGCCATGGGATGTAGAAATATTTTTTCACATTTTATTTCCTTTTAAAAACAGGTAAATCAGTAGGGATTTTCGTACGGATAAGTACCCAGTGAACGGTTCGTTTAGCTTTATATATTGTTCCGGGTGGGCGTGGTATTGTTTTTTCGGATGTGTTAGACCTGTAAGAGAAAAATTTAAATGGTTGGGAAAGGCCATGGGATGTAGAAATATTTTTTTCACATTTTATTTCCTTGTAAATACAGGTAAATCGATAGGGATTTTCGTACGGATAAGTACCCAGTGAACGGTTCGTTTAGCTTTATATATTGTTCCGGGTGGGCGTTGTATTGGTTTTTCGCAAGTGTTAGACCTGTAAGAGTAAAATTTAAATGGTTGGGAAAGGCCATGGGATGTAGACCTGTAAGAGAGACCTGTAAGAGAAAAATTAGACCCGTAAGAGAAAAATTTAGACCTATTAGACCTGTAAGAGAAAAATTTAAATGGTTGGGAAAGGCCATGGGATGTAGAAATATTTCTTTCACATTTTACTTCCTTGTAAAAACAGGAAAATCAATAGGGATTTTTGTACGGATAAGTACCCAGTGAACGGTTCGTTTAGCTTTATATATTGTTCCGTGTGGGCGTTGTTTTGGTTTTTCGGAAGTGTTAGACCTGTAAGAGAAAAATTTAAATGGTTGGGAAAGGCCATGGGATGTAGAAATATTTTTTTCACATTTACTTCCTTGTAAAAACAGGTAGATCAATAGGGATTTTCGTACGGATAAGTGCCCAGTGAACGGTTCGTTTAGCTTTTTATATTGTTCCGGGTGGGCGTTGTATTGGTTTTTCGCAAGTGTTAGACCTGTAAGAGTAAAATTTAAATGGTTGGGAAAGGCCATGGGATGTAGAAATATTTTTTTCACATTTTACTTCCTTGTAATAACAGGAAAATCAATAGGGATTTTCGTACGGATAAGTACCCAGTGAACAGTTCGTTTAACTTTATATATTGTTCCGGGTGGGCGTAGTATTGGTTTTTCGGAAGTGTTAGACCTGTAAGAGAAAAATTTAAATGGTTGGGAAAGGCCATGGGATGTAGAAATATTTTTTTCACATTTTATTTCCTAGTAAAAACAGGTAAATAGATAGGGTTTTTCGTACTGATAAGTGCCCAGTGAACGGTTCGTTTAGCTTTATATATTGTTCCGGGTGGGCGTTGTTTTGGTTTTTCAGAAGTGTTAGACCTGTAAGAGAAAAATTTAAATGGTTGGGAAAGGCCATGGGATGTAGAAATATTTTTTTCACATTTACTTCCTTCTAAAAACAGGTACATCAATAGGGTTTTTCGTACGGATAAATACCCAGTGAACGGTTCGTTTAGCTTTATATATTGTTCCGGGTGGGCGTTGTATTGTTTTTTCGGAAGTGTTAGACCTGTAAGAGAAAAATTTAAATCGTTGGGAAAGGCCAAGGTATGTAGAAATATTTTTTTCACATTTTATTTCCTTGTAAATACAGGTAAATCGATAGGGATTTTCGTACGGATAATTGCCCAGTGAACGGTTCGTTTAGCTTTATATATTGTTCTGGGTGGGCGTTGTATTGGTTTTTCGCAAGTGTTAGACCTGTAAGAGAAAAATTTAAATGGTTGGGAAAGGCCATGGGATGTAGAAATATTTTTTTCACATTTTATTTCCTTTTAAAAACAGGTAAATCAATAGGGATTTTCGTACGGATAAGTACCCAGTGAACGGTTCGTTTAGCTTTATATATTGTTCCGGGTGGGCGTGGTATGGTTTTTTCGGAAGTGTTAGACCTGTAAGAGAAAAATTTAAATGGTTGGGAAAGGCCATGGGATGTAGAAATATTTTTTTCACATTTTATTTCCTTGTAAATACAGGTAAATCGATAGGGATTTTCGTACGGATAAGTGCCCAGTGAACGGTTCGTTTAGCTTTATATATTGTTCCGGGTGGGCGTTGTACTGGTTTTTCGCAAGTGTTAGACCTGTAAGAGTAAAATTTAAATGGTTGGGAAAGGCCATGGGATGTAGAAATATTTTTTCACATTTTATTTCCTTTTAAAAACAGGTAAATCAATAGGGATTTTCGTACGGATAAGTACCCGGTGAACGGTTCGTTTAGCTTTATACGTTGTTCCGGGTGCGTGTTGTATTGGATTTTCGGAAGAGTTAGACCTGTAAGAGAAAAATTTAAATGGTTGGGAAAGGCCATGGGATGTAGAAATATTTTTTCACATTTTATTTCCTTTTAAAAACAGGTAAATCAATAGGGTTTTTCGTACGGATAAGTGCCCAGTGAACGGTTCGTTTAGCTTTATATATTGTTCCGGGTGAGCGTTGTTTTGGTTTTTCGGAAGTGTTGGACCTGTAAGAGAAAAATTTAAATGGTTGGGAAAGGTCATGGGATGTAGAAATATTTTTTTCACATTTTACTTCCTTGTAAAAACAGGAAAATCGATAGGGATTTTCGTACGGATAAGTACCCAGTGAACGGTTCGTTTATCTTTATATATTCTTCCGGGTGGGCGTTGTATTGGTTTTTCGGAAGTGTTAGACCTGTAAGAGAAAAATTTAAATGGTTGGGAAACGCCATGGGATGTAGAAATATTTTTTTCACATTTTTCTTCCTTGTAAAAACAGGAAAATCAATAGGGATTTTCGTACGGATAAGTGCCAAGGGAACGGTTCATTTAGCTTTATATATTGTTCCGGGTGGGCCTTGTATTGGTTTTTCGCAAGTGTTCGACCTGTAAGAGAAAAATTTAAATGGTTGGGAAAGGCCATGGGATGTAGAAATAATTTTTTCACATTTTATTTCCTTTTAAAAACAGGTAAATCAATAGGGATTTTCGTACGGATAAGTACCCAGTGATCGGTTCGGTTAGCTTTATATATTGTTCCGGGTGAGTGTTGTTTTGGTTTTTCGGAAGTGTTAGACATGTAAGAGAAAAATTTAAATGGTTGGGAAAGCCATGGGATGTAGAAATATTTTTTTCACATTTTACTTCCTTGTAAAAACAGGAAAATTGATAGGGATTTTCGTACGGATAAGTGCCCAGTGAACGGTTCGTTTAACTTTATATATTGTTCCGGGTGGGCGTTGTATTGGTTTTTCGGAAGTGTTAGACCTGTAAGAGCAAAATTTAAATGGTTGGGAAAGGCCATGGGATGTAGAAATATTTTTTTCACATTTACTTCCTTGTAAAAACAGGTAAATCAATAGGGATTTTCGTACGGATAAGTACCCAGTGAACGGTTCGTTTAGCTTTATATATTGTTCCGGGTGGGCGTTGTATTGTTTTTTCGGAAGTGTTAGACCTGTAAGAGAAAAATTTAAATGGTTGGGAAAGGCCATGGGATGTAGAAATATTTTTTTCACATTTTACTTCCTTGTAATAACAGGTAAATCAATAGGGATTTTCGTACGAATTAATACCCAGTGAACCGTTCGTTTAGCTTTATATATTGTTCCGGGTGGGCGTTGTATTGGTTTTTCGGAAGTGTTAGACCTGTAAGAGAAAAATTTAAATGGTTGGGAAAGGCCATGGGATGTAGAAATATTTTTTTCACAGTTACTTCCTTGTAAAAACAGGTAAATCAATAGGGTTTTTCGTACGGATAAGTGCCCAGTGAACGGTTCGTTTAGCTTTATATATTGTTCCGGGTGAGCGTTGTTTTGGTTTTTCGGAAGTGTTGGACCTGTAAGAGAAAAATTTAAATGGTTGGGAAAGGTCATGGGATGTAGAAATATTTTTTTCACATTTTACTTCCTTGTAAAAACAGGAAAATCGATAGGGATTTTCGTACGGATAAGTACCCAGTGAACGGTTCGTTTATCTTTATATATTCTTCCGGGTGGGCGTTGTATTGGTTTTTCGGAAGTGTTAGACCTGTAAGAGAAAAATTTAAATGGTTGGGAAACGCCATGGGATGTAGAAATATTTTTTTCACATTTTTCTTCCTTGTAAAAACAGGAAAATCAATAGGGATTTTCGTACGGATAAGTGCCAAGGGAACGGTTCATTTAGCTTTATATATTGTTCCGGGTGGGCCTTGTATTGGTTTTTCGCAAGTGTTCGACCTGTAAGAGAAAAATTTAAATGGTTGGGAAAGGCCATGGGATGTAGAAATAATTTTTTCACATTTTATTTCCTTTTAAAAACAGGTAAATCAATAGGGATTTTCGTACGGATAAGTACCCAGTGATCGGTTCGGTTAGCTTTATATATTGTTCCGGGTGAGTGTTGTTTTGGTTTTTCGGAAGTGTTAGACATGTAAGAGAAAAATTTAAATGGTTGGGAAAGCCATGGGATGTAGAAATATTTTTTTCACATTTTACTTCCTTGTAAAAACAGGAAAATTGATAGGGATTTTCGTACGGATAAGTGCCCAGTGAACGGTTCGTTTAACTTTATATATTGTTCCGGGTGGGCGTTGTATTGGTTTTTCGGAAGTGTTAGACCTGTAAGAGCAAAATTTAAATGGTTGGGAAAGGCCATGGGATGTAGAAATATTTTTTTCACATTTACTTCCTTGTAAAAACAGGTAAATCAATAGGGATTTTCGTACGGATAAGTACCCAGTGAACGGTTCGTTTAGCTTTATATATTGTTCCGGGTGGGCGTTGTATTGTTTTTTCGGAAGTGTTAGACCTGTAAGAGAAAAATTTAAATGGTTGGGAAAGGCCATGGGATGTAGAAATATTTTTTTCACATTTTACTTCCTTGTAATAACAGGTAAATCAATAGGGATTTTCGTACGAATTAATACCCAGTGAACCGTTCGTTTAGCTTTATATATTGTTCCGGGTGGGCGTTGTATTGGTTTTTCGGAAGTGTTAGACCTGTAAGAGAAAAATTTAAATGGTTGGGAAAGGCCATGGGATGTAGAAATATTTTTTTCACAGTTACTTCCTTGTAAAAACAGGTAAATCAATAGGGTTTTTCGTACGGATAAGTGCCCAGTGACCGGTTCGTTTAGCTTTATATATTGTTCCGGGTGGGCGTTGTTTTGGTTTTTCGGAAGTGTTAGACCTGTAAGAGAAAAATTTAAATGGTTGGGAAACGCCATGGGATGTAGAAATATTTTTTCACATTTTATTTCCTTTTAAAAACAGGTAAATCAATAGGGATTTTCGTACGGATAAGTACCCAGTGAACGGTTCGTTTATCTTTATATATTCTTCCGGGTGGGCGTTGTATTGGTTTTTCGGAAGTGTTAGACCTGTAAGAGAAAAATTTAAATGGTTGGGAAACGCCATGGGATGTAGAAATATTTTTTTCACATTTTTCTTCCTTGTAAAAACAGGAAAATCAATAGGGATTTTCGTACGGATAAGTGCCAAGTGAACGGTTCGTTTAGCTTTATATATTGTTCCGGGTGGGCGTTGTATTGGTTTTTCGGAAGTGTTAGACCTGTAAGAGAAAAATTTAAATGGTTGGGAAAGGTCATGGGATGTAGAAATATTTTTTTCACATTTTATTTCCTTTTAAAAAACAGGTAAATCGATAGGGATTTTCGTACGGATAAGTACCCAGTGAACGGTTCGTTTAGCTTTATATATTGTTCCGGGTGGGCGTGGTATTGTTTTTTCGGAAGTGTTAGACCTGTAAGAGAAAAATTTTAATGGTTGGGAAAGGCCATGGTATGTAGAAATATTTTTTTCACATTTTATTTCCTTGTAAATACAGGTAAATCGATAGGGATTTTCGTACGGATAAGTGCCCAGTGAACGGTTCGTTTAGCTTTATATATTGTTCCGGGTGGGCGTTGTATTGGTTTTTCTCAAGTGTTAGACCTGTAAGAGAAAAATTTAAATGGTTGGGAAAGGCCATGGGATGTAGAAATATTTTTTTCACATTTTACTTCCTTGTAAAAACAGGAAAATCAATAGGGATTTTTGTACGGATAAGTACCCAGTGAACGGTTCGTTTAGCTTTATATATTGTTCCGTGTGGGCGTTGTTTTGGTTTTTCGGAAGTGTTAGACCTGTAAGAGAAAAATTTAAATGGTTGGGAAAGGCCATGGGATGTAGAAATATTTTTTTCACATTTACTTCCTTGTAAAAACAGGTAAATCAATAGGGATTTTCGTACGGATAAGTGCCCAGTGAACGGTTCGTTTAGCTTTATATATTGTTCCGGGTGGGCGTTGTATTGGTTTTTCGCAAGTGTTACACCTGTAAGAGTAAAATTTAAATGGTTGGGAAAGGCCATGGGATGTAGAAATATTTTTCACATTTTTTTTCCTTTTAAAAACAGGTAAATCAATAGGGATTTTCGTACGGATAAGTACCCAGTGAACGGTTCGTTTAGCTTCATACATTGTTCCGGGTGGGCGTTGTATTGGATTTTCGAAAGTGTTAGACCTGTAAGAGAAAAATTTAAATGGTTGGGAAAGGCCATGGGATGTAGAAATATTTTTTCACATTTTACTTCCTTGTAATAACAGGAAAATCAATAGGGATTTTCGTACGGATAAGTACCCAGTGAACGGTTCGTTTAACTTTATATATTGTTCCGGGTGGGCGTAGTATTGGTTTTTCGGAAGTGTTAGACCTGTAAGAGAAAAATTTAAATGGTTGGGAAAGGCCATGGGATGTAGAAATATTTTTTTCACATTTTATTTCCTAGTAAAAACAGGTAAATCGATAGGGTTTTTCGTACGGATAAGTGCCCAGTGAACGGTTCGTTTAGCTTTATATATTGTTCCGGGTGGGCATTGTTTTGGTTTTTCAGAAGTGTTAGACCTGTAAGAGAAAAATTTAAATGGTTGGGAAAGGCTATGGGATGTAGAAATATTTTTTTCACATTTTACTTCCTTGTAAAAACAGGTAAATCAATAGTGATTTTCGTACGGATAAGTACCCAGTGAACGGTTCGTTTAGCTTTATATATTCTTCCGGGTGGGCGTTGTATTGGTTTTTCGGAAGTGTTAGACCTGTAAGAGAAAAATTTAAATGGTTGGGAAAGGCCATGGGATGTAGAAATATTTTTTTCACATTTACTTCCTTGTAAAAACAAGTACATCAATAGGGTTTTTCGTACGGATAAATACCCAGTGAACGGTTCGTTTAGCTTTATATATTGTTCTGGGTGGGCGTTGTATTGTTTTTTCGGAAGTGTTAGACCTGTAAGAGAAATATTTAAATGGTTGGGAAAGGCCAAGGTATGTAGAAATATTTTTTTCACATTTTATTTCCTTGTAAATACAGGTAAATCGATAAGGATTTTCGTACGGATAATTGCCCAGTGAACGGTTCGTTTAGCTTTATATATTGTTCCGGGTGGGCGTTGTATTGGTTTTTCGCAAGTGTTAGACCTGTAAGAGAAAAATTTAAATGGTTGGGAAAGGCCATGGGATGTAGAAATATTTTTTTCACATTTTATTTCCTTTTAAAAACAGGTAAATCAATAGGGATTTTCGTACGGATAAGTACCCAGTGAACGGTTCGTTTAGCTTTATATATTGTTCCGGGTGGGCGTGGTATTGTTTTTTCGGAAGTGTTAGACCTGTAAGAGAAAAATTTAAATGGTTGGGAAAGGCCATGGGATGTAGAAATATTTTTTTCACATTTTATTTCCTTGTAAATACAGGTAAATCTATAGGGATTTTCGTACGGATAAGTGCCCAGTGAACGGTTCGTTTAGCTTTATATATTGTTCCGGGTGGGCGTTGTATTGGTTTTTCGCAAGTGTTAGACCTGTAAGAGTAAAATTTAAATGGTGGGGAAAGGCCATGGGATGTAGAAATATTTTTTCACATTTTATTTCCTTTTAAAAACAGGTAAATCAATAGGGATTTTCGTACGGATAAGTACCCAGTGAACAGTTCGTTTAGCTTTATACATTGTTCCGGGTGGGCGCTGTATTGGATTTTCGGAAGTGTTAGACCTGTAAGAGAAAAATTTAAATGGTTGGGAAAGGCCAAGGTATGTAGAAATATTTTTTTCACATTTTATTTCCTTGTAAATACAGGTAAATCGATAGGGATTTTCGTACGGATAAGTGCCCAGTGAACGGTTCGTTTAGCTTTATATATTGTTCCGGGTGGGCGTTGTATTGGTTTTTCGCAAGTGTTAGACCTGTAAGAGAAAAATTTAAATGATTGGGAAAGGTCATGGGATGTAGAAATATTTTTTTCACATTTTATTTCCTTTTAAAAAACAGGTAAATCGATAGGGATTTTCGTACGGATAAGTACCCAGTGAACGGTTCGTTTAGCTTTATATATTGTTCCGGGTGGGCGTGGTATTGTTTTTTCGGAAGTGTTAGACCTGTAAGAGAAAAATTTAAATGGTTGGGAAAGGCCATGGTATGTAGAAATATTTTTTTCACATTTTATTTCCTTGTAAATACAGGTAAATCGATAGGGATTTTCGTACGGATAAGTGCCCAGTGAACGGTTCGTTTAGCTTTATATATTGTTCCGGGTGGGCGTTGTATTGGTTTTTCTCAAGTGTTAGACCTGTAAGAGAAAAATTTAAATGGTTGGGAAAGGCTATGGGATGTAGAAATATTTTTTTCACATTTTACTTCCTTGTAAAAACAGGAAAATCAATAGCGATTTTCGTACGGATAAGTACCCAGTGAACGGTTCGTTTAGCTTTATATATTGTTCCGGGTGGGCGTGGTATTGTTTTTTCGGAAGTGTTAGACCTGTAAGAGAAAAATTTAAATGGTTGGGAAAGGCCATGGGATGTAGAAATATTTTTTTCACATTTTATTTCCTTGTAAATACAGGTAAATCTATAGGGATTTTCGTACGGATAAGTGCCCAGTGAACGGTTCGTTTAGCTTTATATATTGTTCCGGGTGGGCGTTGTATTGGTTTTTCGCAAGTGTTAGACCTGTAAGAGTAAAATTTAAATGGTGGGGAAAGGCCATGGGATGTAGAAATATTTTTTCACATTTTATTTCCTTTTAAAAACAGGTAAATCAATAGGGATTTTCGTACGGATAAGTACCCAGTGAACAGTTCGTTTAGCTTTATACATTGTTCCGGGTGGGCGCTGTATTGGATTTTCGGAAGTGTTAGACCTGTAAGAGAAAAATTTAAATGGTTGGGAAAGGCCATGGGATGTAGAAATATTTTTTCACATTTTATTTCCTTTTAAAAACAGGTAAATCAATAGGGATTTTCGTACGGATAAGTACCCAGTGAACGGTTCGTTTAGCTTTATATATTGTTCCGGGTGGGCGTGGTATTGTTTTTTCGGATGTGTTAGACCTGTAAGAGAAAAATTTAAATGGTTGGGAAAGGCCATGGGATGTAGAAATATTTTTTTCACATTTTATTTCCTTGTAAATACAGGTAAATCGATAGGGATTTTCGTACGGATAAGTACCCAGTGAACGGTTCGTTTAGCTTTATATATTGTTCCGGGTGGGCGTTGTATTGGTTTTTCGCAAGTGTTAGACCTGTAAGAGTAAAATTTAAATGGTTGGGAAAGGCCATGGGATGTAGACCTGTAAGAGAGACCTGTAAGAGAAAAATTAGACCCGTAAGAGAAAAATTTAGACCTGTTAGACCTGTAAGAGAAAAATTTAAATGGTTGGGAAAGGCCATGGGATGTAGAAATATTTCTTTCACATTTTACTTCCTTGTAAAAACAGGAAAATCAATAGGGATTTTTGTACGGATAAGTACCCAGTGAACGGTTCGTTTAGCTTTATATATTGTTCCGTGTGGGCGTTGTTTTGGTTTTTCGGAAGTGTTAGACCTGTAAGAGAAAAATTTAAATGGTTGGGAAAGGCCATGGGATGTAGAAATATTTTTTTCACATTTACTTCCTTGTAAAAACAGGTAAATCAATAGGGATTTTCGTACGGATAAGTGCCCAGTGAACGGTTCGTTTAGCTTTTTATATTGTTCCGGGTGGGCGTTGTATTGGTTTTTCGCAAGTGTTAGACCTGTAAGAGTAAAATTTAAATGGTTGGGAAAGGCCATGGGATGTAGAAATATTTTTTTCACATTTTACTTCCTTGTAATAACAGGAAAATCAATAGGGATTTTCGTACGGATAAGTACCCAGTGAACAGTTCGTTTAACTTTATATATTGTTCCGGGTGGGCGTAGTATTGGTTTTTCGGAAGTGTTAGACCTGTAAGAGAAAAATTTAAATGGTTGGGAAAGGCCATGGGATGTAGAAATATTTTTTTCACATTTTATTTCCTAGTAAAAACAGGTAAATAGATAGGGTTTTTCGTACTGATAAGTGCCCAGTGAACGGTTCGTTTAGCTTTATATATTGTTCCGGGTGGGCGTTGTTTTGGTTTTTCAGAAGTGTTAGACCTGTAAGAGAAAAATTTAAATGGTTGGGAAAGGCCATGGGATGTAGAAATATTTTTTTCACATTTACTTCCTTCTAAAAACAGGTACATCAATAGGGTTTTTCGTACGGATAAATACCCAGTGAACGGTTCGTTTAGCTTTATATATTGTTCCGGGTGGGCGTTGTATTGTTTTTTCGGAAGTGTTAGACCTGTAAGAGAAAAATTTAAATCGTTGGGAAAGGCCAAGGTATGTAGAAATATTTTTTTCACATTTTATTTCCTTGTAAATACAGGTAAATCGATAGGGATTTTCGTACGGATAATTGCCCAGTGAACGGTTCGTTTAGCTTTATATATTGTTCTGGGTGGGCGTTGTATTGGTTTTTCGCAAGTGTTAGACCTGTAAGAGAAAAATTTAAATGGTTGGGAAAGGCCATGGGATGTAGAAATATTTTTTTCACATTTTATTTCCTTTTAAAAACAGGTAAATCAATAGGGATTTTCGTACGGATAAGTACCCAGTGAACGGTTCGTTTAGCTTTATATATTGTTCCGGGTGGGCGTGGTATGGTTTTTTCGGAAGTGTTAGACCTGTAAGAGAAAAATTTAAATGGTTGGGAAAGGCCATGGGATGTAGAAATATTTTTTTCACATTTTATTTCCTTGTAAATACAGGTAAATCGATAGGGATTTTCGTACGGATAAGTGCCCAGTGAACGGTTCGTTTAGCTTTATATATTGTTCCGGGTGGGCGTTGTACTGGTTTTTCGCAAGTGTTAGACCTGTAAGAGTAAAATTTAAATGGTTGGGAAAGGCCATGGGATGTAGAAATATTTTTTCACATTTTATTTCCTTTTAAAAACAGGTAAATCAATAGGGATTTTCGTACGGATAAGTACCCGGTGAACGGTTCGTTTAGCTTTATACGTTGTTCCGGGTGCGTGTTGTATTGGATTTTCGGAAGAGTTAGACCTGTAAGAGAAAAATTTAAATGGTTGGGAAAGGCCATGGGATGTAGAAATATTTTTTCACATTTTATTTCCTTTTAAAAACAGGTAAATCAATAGGGTTTTTCGTACGGATAAGTGCCCAGTGAACGGTTCGTTTAGCTTTATATATTGTTCCGGGTGAGCGTTGTTTTGGTTTTTCGGAAGTGTTGGACCTGTAAGAGAAAAATTTAAATGGTTGGGAAAGGTCATGGGATGTAGAAATATTTTTTTCACATTTTACTTCCTTGTAAAAACAGGAAAATCGATAGGGATTTTCGTACGGATAAGTACCCAGTGAACGGTTCGTTTATCTTTATATATTCTTCCGGGTGGGCGTTGTATTGGTTTTTCGGAAGTGTTAGACCTGTAAGAGAAAAATTTAAATGGTTGGGAAACGCCATGGGATGTAGAAATATTTTTTTCACATTTTTCTTCCTTGTAAAAACAGGAAAATCAATAGGGATTTTCGTACGGATAAGTGCCAAGGGAACGGTTCATTTAGCTTTATATATTGTTCCGGGTGGGCCTTGTATTGGTTTTTCGCAAGTGTTCGACCTGTAAGAGAAAAATTTAAATGGTTGGGAAAGGCCATGGGATGTAGAAATAATTTTTTCACATTTTATTTCCTTTTAAAAACAGGTAAATCAATAGGGATTTTCGTACGGATAAGTACCCAGTGATCGGTTCGGTTAGCTTTATATATTGTTCCGGGTGAGTGTTGTTTTGGTTTTTCGGAAGTGTTAGACATGTAAGAGAAAAATTTAAATGGTTGGGAAAGCCATGGGATGTAGAAATATTTTTTTCACATTTTACTTCCTTGTAAAAACAGGAAAATTGATAGGGATTTTCGTACGGATAAGTGCCCAGTGAACGGTTCGTTTAACTTTATATATTGTTCCGGGTGGGCGTTGTATTGGTTTTTCGGAAGTGTTAGACCTGTAAGAGCAAAATTTAAATGGTTGGGAAAGGCCATGGGATGTAGAAATATTTTTTTCACATTTACTTCCTTGTAAAAACAGGTAAATCAATAGGGATTTTCGTACGGATAAGTACCCAGTGAACGGTTCGTTTAGCTTTATATATTGTTCCGGGTGGGCGTTGTATTGTTTTTTCGGAAGTGTTAGACCTGTAAGAGAAAAATTTAAATGGTTGGGAAAGGCCATGGGATGTAGAAATATTTTTTTCACATTTTACTTCCTTGTAATAACAGGTAAATCAATAGGGATTTTCGTACGAATTAATACCCAGTGAACCGTTCGTTTAGCTTTATATATTGTTCCGGGTGGGCGTTGTATTGGTTTTTCGGAAGTGTTAGACCTGTAAGAGAAAAATTTAAATGGTTGGGAAAGGCCATGGGATGTAGAAATATTTTTTTCACAGTTACTTCCTTGTAAAAACAGGTAAATCAATAGGGTTTTTCGTACGGATAAGTGCCCAGTGAACGGTTCGTTTAGCTTTATATATTGTTCCGGGTGAGCGTTGTTTTGGTTTTTCGGAAGTGTTGGACCTGTAAGAGAAAAATTTAAATGGTTGGGAAAGGTCATGGGATGTAGAAATATTTTTTTCACATTTTACTTCCTTGTAAAAACAGGAAAATCGATAGGGATTTTCGTACGGATAAGTACCCAGTGAACGGTTCGTTTATCTTTATATATTCTTCCGGGTGGGCGTTGTATTGGTTTTTCGGAAGTGTTAGACCTGTAAGAGAAAAATTTAAATGGTTGGGAAACGCCATGGGATGTAGAAATATTTTTTTCACATTTTTCTTCCTTGTAAAAACAGGAAAATCAATAGGGATTTTCGTACGGATAAGTGCCAAGGGAACGGTTCATTTAGCTTTATATATTGTTCCGGGTGGGCCTTGTATTGGTTTTTCGCAAGTGTTCGACCTGTAAGAGAAAAATTTAAATGGTTGGGAAAGGCCATGGGATGTAGAAATAATTTTTTCACATTTTATTTCCTTTTAAAAACAGGTAAATCAATAGGGATTTTCGTACGGATAAGTACCCAGTGATCGGTTCGGTTAGCTTTATATATTGTTCCGGGTGAGTGTTGTTTTGGTTTTTCGGAAGTGTTAGACATGTAAGAGAAAAATTTAAATGGTTGGGAAAGCCATGGGATGTAGAAATATTTTTTTCACATTTTACTTCCTTGTAAAAACAGGAAAATTGATAGGGATTTTCGTACGGATAAGTGCCCAGTGAACGGTTCGTTTAACTTTATATATTGTTCCGGGTGGGCGTTGTATTGGTTTTTCGGAAGTGTTAGACCTGTAAGAGCAAAATTTAAATGGTTGGGAAAGGCCATGGGATGTAGAAATATTTTTTTCACATTTACTTCCTTGTAAAAACAGGTAAATCAATAGGGATTTTCGTACGGATAAGTACCCAGTGAACGGTTCGTTTAGCTTTATATATTGTTCCGGGTGGGCGTTGTATTGGTTTTTCGGAAGTGTTAGACCTGTAAGAGAAAAATTTAAATGGTTGGGAAAGGCCATGGGATGTAGAAATATTTTTTTCACATTTTACTTCCTTGTAATAACAGGTAAATCAATAGGGATTTTCGTACGAATTAATACCCAGTGAACCGTTCGTTTAGCTTTATATATTGTTCCGGGTGGGCGTTGTATTGGTTTTTCGGAAGTGTTAGACCTGTAAGAGAAAAATTTAAATGGTTGGGAAAGGCCATGGGATGTAGAAATATTTTTTTCACAGTTACTTCCTTGTAAAAACAGGTAAATCAATAGGGTTTTTCGTACGGATAAGTGCCCAGTGACCGGTTCGTTTAGCTTTATATATTGTTCCGGGTGGGCGTTGTTTTGGTTTTTCGGAAGTGTTAGACCTGTAAGAGAAAAATTTAAATGGTTGGGAAACGCCATGGGATGTAGAAATATTTTTTCACATTTTATTTCCTTATAAAAACAGGTAAATCAATAGGGATTTTCGTACGGATAAGTACCCAGTGAACGGTTCGTTTATCTTTATATATTCTTCCGGGTGGGCGTTGTATTGGTTTTTCGGAAGTGTTAGACCTGTAAGAGAAAAATTTAAATGGTTGGGAAACGCCATGGGATGTAGAAATATTTTTTTCACATTTTTCTTCCTTGTAAAAACAGGAAAATCAATAGGGATTTTCGTACGGATAAGTGCCAAGTGAACGGTTCGTTTAGCTTTATATATTGTTCCGGGTGGGCGTTGTATTGGTTTTTCGGAAGTGTTAGACCTGTAAGAGAAAAATTTAAATGGTTGGGAAAGGTCATGGGATGTAGAAATATTTTTTTCACATTTTATTTCCTTTTAAAAAACAGGTAAATCGATAGGGATTTTCGTACGGATAAGTACCCAGTGAACGGTTCGTTTAGCTTTATATATTGTTCCGGGTGGGCGTGGTATTGTTTTTTCGGAAGTGTTAGACCTGTAAGAGAAAAATTTTAATGGTTGGGAAAGGCCATGGTATGTAGAAATATTTTTTTCACATTTTATTTCCTTGTAAATACAGGTAAATCGATAGGGATTTTCGTACGGATAAGTGCCCAGTGAACGGTTCGTTTAGCTTTATATATTGTTCCGGGTGGGCGTTGTATTGGTTTTTCTCAAGTGTTAGACCTGTAAGAGAAAAATTTAAATGGTTGGGAAAGGCCATGGGATGTAGAAATATTTTTTTCACATTTTACTTCCTTGTAAAAACAGGAAAATCAATAGGGATTTTTGTACGGATAAGTACCCAGTGAACGGTTCGTTTAGCTTTATATATTGTTCCGTGTGGGCGTTGTTTTGGTTTTTCGGAAGTGTTAGACCTGTAAGAGAAAAATTTAAATGGTTGGGAAAGGCCATGGGATGTAGAAATATTTTTTTCACATTTACTTCCTTGTAAAAACAGGTAAATCAATAGGGATTTTCGTACGGATAAGTGCCCAGTGAACGGTTCGTTTAGCTTTATATATTGTTCCGGGTGGGCGTTGTATTGGTTTTTCGCAAGTGTTACACCTGTAAGAGTAAAATTTAAATGGTTGGGAAAGGCCATGGGATGTAGAAATATTTTTCACATTTTTTTTCCTTTTAAAAACAGGTAAATCAATAGGGATTTTCGTACGGATAAGTACCCAGTGAACGGTTCGTTTAGCTTCATACATTGTTCCGGGTGGGCGTTGTATTGGATTTTCGAAAGTGTTAGACCTGTAAGAGAAAAATTTAAATGGTTGGGAAAGGCCATGGGATGTAGAAATATTTTTTCACATTTTACTTCCTTGTAATAACAGGAAAATCAATAGGGATTTTCGTACGGATAAGTACCCAGTGAACGGTTCGTTTAACTTTATATATTGTTCCGGGTGGGCGTAGTATTGGTTTTTCGGAAGTGTTAGACCTGTAAGAGAAAAATTTAAATGGTTGGGAAAGGCCATGGGATGTAGAAATATTTTTTTCACATTTTATTTCCTAGTAAAAACAGGTAAATCGATAGGGTTTTTCGTACGGATAAGTGCCCAGTGAACGGTTCGTTTAGCTTTATATATTGTTCCGGGTGGGCATTGTTTTGGTTTTTCAGAAGTGTTAGACCTGTAAGAGAAAAATTTAAATGGTTGGGAAAGGCTATGGGATGTAGAAATATTTTTTTCACATTTTACTTCCTTGTAAAAACAGGTAAATCAATAGTGATTTTCGTACGGATAAGTACCCAGTGAACGGTTCGTTTAGCTTTATATATTCTTCCGGGTGGGCGTTGTATTGGTTTTTCGGAAGTGTTAGACCTGTAAGAGAAAAATTTAAATGGTTGGGAAAGGCCATGGGATGTAGAAATATTTTTTTCACATTTACTTCCTTGTAAAAACAAGTACATCAATAGGGTTTTTCGTACGGATAAATACCCAGTGAACGGTTCGTTTAGCTTTATATATTGTTCTGGGTGGGCGTTGTATTGTTTTTTCGGAAGTGTTAGACCTGTAAGAGAAATATTTAAATGGTTGGGAAAGGCCAAGGTATGTAGAAATATTTTTTTCACATTTTATTTCCTTGTAAATACAGGTAAATCGATAAGGATTTTCGTACGGATAATTGCCCAGTGAACGGTTCGTTTAGCTTTATATATTGTTCCGGGTGGGCGTTGTATTGGTTTTTCGCAAGTGTTAGACCTGTAAGAGAAAAATTTAAATGGTTGGGAAAGGCCATGGGATGTAGAAATATTTTTTTCACATTTTATTTCCTTTTAAAAACAGGTAAATCAATAGGGATTTTCGTACGGATAAGTACCCAGTGAACGGTTCGTTTAGCTTTATATATTGTTCCGGGTGGGCGTGGTATTGTTTTTTCGGAAGTGTTAGACCTGTAAGAGAAAAATTTAAATGGTTGGGAAAGGCCATGGGATGTAGAAATATTTTTTTCACATTTTATTTCCTTGTAAATACAGGTAAATCTATAGGGATTTTCGTACGGATAAGTGCCCAGTGAACGGTTCGTTTAGCTTTATATATTGTTCCGGGTGGGCGTTGTATTGGTTTTTCGCAAGTGTTAGACCTGTAAGAGTAAAATTTAAATGGTGGGGAAAGGCCATGGGATGTAGAAATATTTTTTCACATTTTATTTCCTTTTAAAAACAGGTAAATCAATAGGGATTTTCGTACGGATAAGTACCCAGTGAACAGTTCGTTTAGCTTTATACATTGTTCCGGGTGGGCGCTGTATTGGATTTTCGGAAGTGTTAGACCTGTAAGAGAAAAATTTAAATGGTTGGGAAAGGCCAAGGTATGTAGAAATATTTTTTTCACATTTTATTTCCTTGTAAATACAGGTAAATCGATAGGGATTTTCGTACGGATAAGTGCCCAGTGAACGGTTCGTTTAGCTTTATATATTGTTCCGGGTGGGCGTTGTATTGGTTTTTCGCAAGTGTTAGACCTGTAAGAGAAAAATTTAAATGATTGGGAAAGGTCATGGGATGTAGAAATATTTTTTTCACATTTTATTTCCTTTTAAAAAACAGGTAAATCGATAGGGATTTTCGTACGGATAAGTACCCAGTGAACGGTTCGTTTAGCTTTATATATTGTTCCGGGTGGGCGTGGTATTGTTTTTTCGGAAGTGTTAGACCTGTAAGAGAAAAATTTAAATGGTTGGGAAAGGCCATGGTATGTAGAAATATTTTTTTCACATTTTATTTCCTTGTAAATACAGGTAAATCGATAGGGATTTTCGTACGGATAAGTGCCCAGTGAACGGTTCGTTTAGCTTTATATATTGTTCCGGGTGGGCGTTGTATTGGTTTTTCTCAAGTGTTAGACCTGTAAGAGAAAAATTTAAATGGTTGGGAAAGGCTATGGGATGTAGAAATATTTTTTTCACATTTTACTTCCTTGTAAAAACAGGAAAATCAATAGCGATTTTCGTACGGATAAGTACCCAGTGAACGGTTCGTTTAGCTTTATATATTGTTCCGGGTGGGCGTGGTATTGTTTTTTCGGAAGTGTTAGACCTGTAAGAGAAAAATTTAAATGGTTGGGAAAGGCCATGGGATGTAGAAATATTTTTTTCACATTTTATTTCCTTGTAAATACAGGTAAATCTATAGGGATTTTCGTACGGATAAGTGCCCAGTGAACGGTTCGTTTAGCTTTATATATTGTTCCGGGTGGGCGTTGTATTGGTTTTTCGCAAGTGTTAGACCTGTAAGAGTAAAATTTAAATGGTGGGGAAAGGCCATGGGATGTAGAAATATTTTTTCACATTTTATTTCCTTTTAAAAACAGGTAAATCAATAGGGATTTTCGTACGGATAAGTACCCAGTGAACAGTTCGTTTAGCTTTATACATTGTTCCGGGTGGGCGCTGTATTGGATTTTCGGAAGTGTTAGACCTGTAAGAGAAAAATTTAAATGGTTGGGAAAGGCCATGGGATGTAGAAATATTTTTTCACATTTTATTTCCTTTTAAAAACAGGTAAATCAATAGGGATTTTCGTACGGATAAGTACCCAGTGAACGGTTCGTTTAGCTTTATACATTGTTCCGGGTGGGCGCTGTATTGGATTTTCGGAAGTGTTAGACCTGTAAGAGAAAAATTTAAATGGTTGGGAAAGGCCAAGGTATGTAGAAATATTTTTTTCACATTTTATTTCCTTGTAAATACAGGTAAATCAATAGTGATTTTCGTACGGATAAGTACCCAGTGAACGGTTCGTTTAGCTTTATATATTCTTCCGGGTGGGCGTTGTATTGGTTTTTCGGAAGTGTTAGACCTGTAAGAGAAAAATTTAAATGGTTGGGAAAGGCCATGGGATGTAGAAATATTTTTTTCACATTTACTTCCTTGTAAAAACAAGTACATCAATAGGGTTTTTCGTACGGATAAATACCCAGTGAACGGTTCGTTTAGCTTTATATATTGTTCTGGGTAGGCGTTGTATTGTTTTTTCGGAAGTGTTAGACCTGTAAGAGAAATATTTAAATGGTTGGGAAAGGCCAAGGTATGTAGAAATATTTTTTTCACATTTTATTTCCTTGTAAATACAGGTAAATCGATAAGGATTTTCGTACGGATAATTGCCCAGTGAACGGTTCGTTTAGCTTTATATATTGTTCCGGGTGGGCGTTGTATTGGTTTTTCGCAAGTGTTAGACCTGTAAGAGAAAAATTTAAATGGTTGGGAAAGGCCATGGGATGTAGAAATATTTTTTTCACATTTTATTTCCTTTTAAAAACAGGTAAATCAATAGGGATTTTCGTACGGATAAGTACCCAGTGAACGGTTCGTTTAGCTTTATATATTGTTCCGGGTGGGCGTGGTATTGTTTTTTCGGAAGTGTTAGACCTGTAAGAGAAAAATTTAAATGGTTGGGAAAGGCCATGGGATGTAGAAATATTTTTTTCACATTTTATTTCCTTGTAAATACAGGTAAATCTATAGGGATTTTCGTACGGATAAGTGCCCAGTGAACGGTTCGTTTAGCTTTATATATTGTTCCGGGTGGGCGTTGTATTGGTTTTTCGCAAGTGTTAGACCTGTAAGAGTAAAATTTAAATGGTTGGGAAAGGCCATGGGATGTAGAAATATTTTTTCACATTTTATTTCCTTTTAAAAACAGGTAAATCAATAGGGATTTTCGTACGGATAAGTACCCAGTGAACGGTTCGTTTAGCTTTATACATTGTTCCGGGTGGGCGCTGTATTGGATTTTCGGAAGTGTTAGACCTGTAAGAGAAAAATTTAAATGGTTGGGAAAGGCCAAGGTATGTAGAAATATTTTTTTCACATTTTATTTCCTTGTATATACAGGTAAATCGATAGGGATTTTCGTACGGATAAGTGCCCAGTGAACGGTTCGTTTAGCTTTATATATTGTTCCGGGTGGGCGTTGTATTGGTTTTTCGCAAGTGTTAGACCTGTAAGAGAAAAATTTAAATGATTGGGAAAGGTCATGGGATGTAGAAATATTTTTTTCACATTTTATTTCCTTTTAAAAAACAGGTACATCAATAGGGTTTTTCGTACGGATAAATACCCAGTGAACGGTTCGTTTAGCTTTATATATTGTTCCGGGTGGGCGTTGTATTGTTTTTTCGGAAGTGTTAGACCTGTAAGAGAAATATTTAAATGGTTGGGAAAGGCCAAGGTATGTAGAAATATTTTTTTCACATTTTATTTCCTTGTAAATACAGGTAAATCGATAGGGATTTTCGTACGGATAATTGCCCAGTGAACGGTTCGTTTAGCTTTATATATTGTTCCGGGTGGGCGTTGTATTGGTTTTTCGCAAGTGTTAGACCTGTAAGAGAAAAATTTAAATGGTTGGGAAAGGCCATGGGATGTAGAAATATTTTTTCACATTTTATTTCCTTTTAAAAACAGGTAAATCAATAGGGATTTTCGTACGGATAAGTACCCAGTGAACGGTTCGTTTAGCTTTATACATTGTTCCGGGTGGGCGCTGTATTGGATTTTCGGAAGTGTTAGACCTGTAAGAGAAAAATTTAAATGGTTGGGAAAGGCCAAGGTATGTAGAAATATTTTTTTCACATTTTATTTCCTTGTAAATACAGGTAAATCAATAGTGATTTTCGTACGGATAAGTACCCAGTGAACGGTTCGTTTAGCTTTATATATTCTTCCGGGTGGGCGTTGTATTGGTTTTTCGGAAGTGTTAGACCTGTAAGAGAAAAATTTAAATGGTTGGGAAAGGCCATGGGATGTAGAAATATTTTTTTCACATTTACTTCCTTGTAAAAACAAGTACATCAATAGGGTTTTTCGTACGGATAAATACCCAGTGAACGGTTCGTTTAGCTTTATATATTGTTCTGGGTGGGCGTTGTATTGTTTTTTCGGAAGTGTTAGACCTGTAAGAGAAATATTTAAATGGTTGGGAAAGGCCAAGGTATGTAGAAATATTTTTTTCACATTTTATTTCCTTGTAAATACAGGTAAATCGATAGGGATTTTCGTACGGATAATTGCCCAGTGAGCGGTTCGTTTAGCTTTATATATTGTTCCGGGTGGGCGTTGTATTGGTTTTTCGCAAGTGTTAGACCTGTAAGAGTAAAATTTAAATGGTTGGGAAAGGCCATGGGATGTAGAAATATTTTTTCACATTTTATTTCCTTTTAAAAACAGGTAAATCAATAGGGATTTTCGTACGGATAAGTACCCAGTGAACGGTTCGTTTAGCTTTATACATTGTTCCGGGTGGGCGCTGTATTGGATTTTCGGAAGTGTTAGACCTGTAAGAGAAAAATTTAAATGGTTGGGAAAGGCCAAGGTATGTAGAAATATTTTTTTCACATTTTATTTCCTTGTATATACAGGTAAATCGATAGGGATTTTCGTACGGATAAGTGCCCAGTGAACGGTTCGTTTAGCTTTATATATTGTTCCGGGTGGGCGTTGTATTGGTTTTTCGCAAGTGTTAGACCTGTAAGAGAAAAATTTAAATGATTGGGAAAGGTCATGGGATGTAGAAATATTTTTTTCACATTTTATTTCCTTTTAAAAAACAGGTAAATCGATAGGGATTTTCGTACGGATAAGTACCCAGTGAACGGTTCGTTTAGCTTTATATATTGTTCCGGGTGGGCGTGGTATTGTTTTTTCGGAAGTGTTAGACCTGTAAGAGAAAAATTTAAATGGTTGGGAAAGGCCATGGTATGTAGAAATATTTTTTTCACATTTTATTTCCTTGTAAATACAGGTAAATCGATAGGGATTTTCGTACGGATAAGTGCCCAGTGAACGGTTCGTTTAGCTTTATATATTGTTCCGGGTGGGCGTTGTATTGGTTTTTCTCAAGTGTTAGACCTGTAAGAGAAAAATTTAAATGGTTGGGAAAGGCCATGGGATGTAGAAATATTTTTTTCACATTTTACTTCCTTGTAAAAACAGGAAAATCAATAGGGATTTTCGTACGGATAAGTACCCGGTGAACGGTTCGTTTAGCTTTATACATTGTTCCGGGTGCGTGTTGTATTGGATTTTCAGAAGAGTTAGACCTGTAAGAGAAAAATTTAAATGGTTGGGAAAGGCCATGGGATGTAGAAATATTTTTTCACATTTTATTTCCTTTTAAAAACAGGTAAATCAATAGGGTTTTTCGTACGGATAAGTGCCCAGTGAACGGTTCGTTTAGCTTTATATATTGTTCCGGGTGGGCGTTGTATTGGTTTTTCGCAAGTGTTACACCTGTAAGTGTAAAATTTAAATGGTTGGGAAAGGCCATGGGATGTAGAAATATTTTTCACATTTTTTTTCCTTTTAAAAACAGGTAAATCAATAGTTATTTTCGTACGGATAAGTACCCAGTGAACGGTTCGTTTAGCTTTATATATTGTTCCGGGTGGGCGTTGTTTTGGTTTTTCAGAAGTGTTAGACCTGTAAGAGAAAAATTTAAATGGTTGGGAAAGGCTATGGGATGTAGAAATATTTTTTTCACATTTTACTTCCTTGTAAAAACAGGTAAATCAATAGTGATTTTCGTACGGATAAGTACCCAGTGAACGGTTCGTTTAGCTTTATATATTCTTCCGGGTGGGCGTTGTATTGGTTTTTCGGAAGTGTTAGACCTGTAAGAGAAAAATTTAAATGGTTGGGAAAGGCCATGGGATGTAGAAATATTTTTTTCACATTTACTTCCTTGTAAAAACAGGTACATCAATAGGGTTTTTCGTACGGATAATTGCCCAGTGAACGGTTCGTTTAGCTTTATATATTGTTCCGGGTGGGCGTTGTATTGTTTTTTCGGAAGTGTTAGACCTGTAAGAGAAATATTTAAATGGTTGGGAAAGGCCAAGGTATGTAGAAATATTTTTTTCACATTTTATTTCCTTGTAAATACAGGTAAATCGATAGGGATTTTCGTACGGATAAGTGCCCAGTGAACGGTTCGTTTAGCTTTATATATTGTTCCGGGTGGGCGTTGTATTGGTTTTTCTCAAGTGTTAGACCTGTAAGAGAAAAATTTAAATGGTTGGGAAAGGCCATGGGATGTAGAAATATTTTTTTCACATTTTACTTCCTTGTAAAAACAGGAAAATCAATAGGGATTTTCGTACGGATAAGTACCCGGTGAACGGTTCGTTTAGCTTTATACATTGTTCCAGGTGCGTGTTGTATTGGATTTTCGGAAGAGTTAGACCTGTAAGAGAAAAATTTAAATGGTTGGGAAAGGCCATGGGATGTAGAAATATTTTTTCACATTTTATTTCCTTTTAAAAACAGGTAAATCAATAGGGTTTTTCGTACGGATAAGTGCCCAGTGAACGGTTCGTTTAGCTTTATATATTGTTCAGGGTGGGCGTTGTATTGGTTTTTCGCAAGTGTTACACCTGTAAGAGTAAAATTTAAATGGTTGGGAAAGGCCATGGGATGTAGAAATATTTTTCACATTTTTTTTCCTTTTAAAAACAGGTAAATCAATAGTTATTTTCGTACGGATAAGTACCCAGTGAACGGTTCGTTTAGCTTTATATATTGTTCCGGGTGGGCGTTGTTTTGGTTTTTCAGAAGTGTTAGACCTGTAAGAGAAAAATTTAAATGGTTGGGAAAGGCTATGGGATGTAGAAATATTTTTTTCACATTTTACTTCCTTGTAAAAACAGGTAAATCAATAGTGATTTTCGTACGGATAAGTACCCAGTGAACGGTTCGTTTAGCTTTATATATTCTTCCGGGTGGGCGTTGTATTGGTTTTTCGGAAGTGTTAGACCTGTAAGAGAAAAATTTAAATGGTTGGGAAAGGCCATGGGATGTAGAAATATTTTTTTCACATTTACTTCCTTGTAAAAACAGGTACATCAATAGGTTTTTTCGTACGGATAATTGCCCAGTGAACGGTTCGTTTAGCTTTATATATTGTTCCGGGTGGGCGTTGTATTGTTTTTTCGGAAGTGTTAGACCTGTAAGAGAAAAATTTAAATGGTTGGGAAAGGCCATGGTATGTAGAAATATTTTTTTCACATTTTATTTCCTTGTAAATACAGGTAAATCGATAGGGATTTTTGTACGGATAAGTGCCCAGTGAACGGTTCGTTTAGCTTTATATATTGTTCCGGGTGGGCGTTGTTTTGGTTTTTCGGAAGTGTTAGACCTGTAAGAGAAAAATTTAAATGGTTGGGAAAGGCCATGGGATGTAGAAATATTTTTTTCACATTTTACTTTCGTGTAAAAACAGGAAAATCGATAGGGATTTTCGTACGGATAAGTAGCTAGTGAACGGTTTGTTTATCTTTATATATTCTTCCGGGTGGGCGTTGTATTGGATTTTCAGAAGTGTTAGACCTGTAAGAGAAAAATTTAAATGGTTGGGAAAGGCCATGGGATGTAGAAATATTTTTTTCACTTTTACTTCCTTGTAAAAACAGGTAAATCAATAGGGTTTTTCGTACGGATAAGTACCCAGTGAACGGTTCGTTTAGCTTTATATATTGTTCCGGGTGGGCGTTGTATTGGTTTTTCGGAAGTGTTAGAACTGTAAGAGAAAAATTTAAATGGTTGGGAAAGGCCATGGGATGTAGAAATATTTTTTTCACATTTTACTTCCTTGTAAAAACAGGAAAATCAATAGGGATTTTCGTACGGATATGTACCCAGTGAACGGTTCGTTTAGCTTTATATATTGTTCCGGGTGGGCGTTGTATTGGTTTTTCGGAAGCGTTAGACCTGTAAGAGAAAAATTTAAATGGTTGGGAAAGGCCATGGGATGTAGAAATATTTTTTTCACATTTTATTTCCTTTTAAAAACAGGTAAATCAATAGGGATTTTCGTACGGATAAGTACCCAGTGAACGGTTCGTTTAGCTTTATATATTGTTCCGGGTGGGCGTTGTATTGGTTTTTCGGAAGCGTTAGACCTGTAAGAGAAAAATTTAAAGGGTTGGGAAAGGCCATGGGATGTAGAAATATTTTTTTCACATTTTACTTCCTTGTAAAAACAGGAAAATCGATAGGGATTTTCGTACGGATAAGTACCCAGTGAACGGTTCGTTTAGCTTTATATATTGTTCCGGGTGGGCGTTGTATTGGTTTTTCGCATGTGTTAGACCTGTAAGAGAAAAATTTAAATGGTTGGGAAAGGCCATGGGATGTAGAAATATTTTTTTCACATTTTACTTCCTTGTAAAAACAGGAAAATCAATAGGGATTTTCGTACGGATAAGTACCCAGTGAACGGTTCGTTTAGCTTTATATATTGTTCCGGGTGGGCGTTGTATTGGTTTTTCGGAAGTGTTAGACCTGTAAGAGAAAAATTTATATGGTCGGGAAAGGCCATGGTATGTAGAAATATTTTTTTCACATTTTATTTCCTTGTAAATACAGGTAAATCTATAGGGATTTTCGTACGGATAAGTGCCCAGTGAACGGTTCGTTTAGCTTTATATATTGTTCCGGGTGGGCGTTGTTTTGGTTTTTCGGAAGTGTTAGACCTGTAAGAGAAAAATTTAAATGGTTGGGAAAGGCCATGGGATGTAGAAATATTTTTTTCACATTTTACTTTCATGTAAAAACAGGAAAATCGATAGGGATTTTCGTACGGATAAGTAGCTAGTGAACGGTTTGTTTATCTTTATATATTCTTCCGGGTGGACGTTGTATTGGATTTTCAGAAGTGTTAGACCTGTAAGAGAAAAATTTAAATGGTTGGGAAAGGCCATGGGATGTAGAAATATTTTTTTCACATTTACTTCCTTGTAAAAACAGGTAAATCAATAGGGTTTTTCGTACGGATAAGTACCCAGTGAACGGTTCGTTTAGCTTTATATATTGTTCTGGGTGAGCGTTGTATTGGTTTTTCGGAAGTGTTAGAACTGTAAGAGAAAAATTTAAATGGTTGGGAAAGGCCATGCGATGTAGAAATATTTTTTTCACATTTTATTTCCTTTTAAAAACAGGTAAATCAATAGGGATTTTCGTACGGATAAGTACCCAGTGAACGGTTCGTTTAGCTTTATATATTGTTCCGGGTGGGCGTTGTATTGGTTTTTCGGAAGTGTTAGACCTGTAAGAGAAAAATTTAAATGGTTGGGAAAGGCCATGGGATCTAGAAATATTTTTTTCACATTTTACTTCCTTGTAAAAACAGGAAAATCAATAGGGATTTTCGTACGGATAAGTACCCAGTGAACGGTTCGTTTAGCTTTATATATTGTTCCGGGTGGGCGTTGTATTGGTTTTTCGCATGTGTTAGACCTGTAAGAGAAAAATTTAAATAGTTGGGAAAGGCCATGGGATGTAGAAATATTTTTTTCACATTTTACTTCCTTGTAAAAACAGGAAAATCAATAGGGATTTTCGTACGGATAAGTGCCCAGTGAACGGTTCGTTTAGCTTTATATATTGTTCCGGGTGGGCGTTGTATTGGTTTTTCGGAAGTGTTAGACCTGTAAGAGAAAAATTTAAATGGTTGGGAAAGGCCATGGTATGTAGAAATATTTTTTTCACATTTTATTTCCTTGTAAATACAGGTAAATCGATAGGGATTTTCGTACGGATAAGTGCCCAGTGAACGGTTCGTTTAGCTTTATATATTGTTCCGGGTGGGCGTTGTTTTGGTTTTTCGGAAGTGTTAGACCTGTAAGAGAAAAATTTAAATGGTTGGGAAAGGCCATGGGATGTAGAAATATTTTTTTCACATTTTACTTTCGTGTAAAAACAGGAAAATCGATAGGGATTTTCGTACGGATAAGTAGCTAGTGAACGGTTTGTTTATCTTTATATATTCTTCCGGGTGGGCGTTGTATTGGATTTTCAGAAGTGTTAGACCTGTAAGAGAAAAATTTAAATGGTTGGGAAAGGCCATGGGATGTAGAAATATTTTTTTCACATTTACTTCCTTGTAAAAACAGGTAAATCAATAGGGTTTTTTGTACGGATAAGTACCCAGTGAACGGTTCGTTTAGCTTTATATATTGTTCCGGGTGAGCGTTGTATTGGTTTTTCGGAAGTGTTAGAACTGTAAGAGAAAAATTTAAATGGTTGGGAAAGGCCATGCGATGTTGAAATATTTTTTTCACATTTTATTTCCTTTTAAAAACAGGTAAATCAATAGGGATTTTCGTACGGATAAGTACCCAGTGAACGGTTCGTTTAGCTTTATATATTGTTCCGGGTGGGCGTTGTATTGGTTTTTCGGAAGTGTTAGACCTGTAAGAGAAAAATTTAAATGGTTGGGAAAGGCCATGGGATGTAGAAATATTTTTTTCACATTTTACTTCCTTGTAAAAACAGGAAAATCAATAGGGATTTTCGTACGGATAAGTACCCAGTGAACGGTTCGTTTAGCTTTATATATTGTTCCGGGTGGGCGTTGTATTGGTTTTTCGCATGTGTTAGACCTGTAAGAGAAAAATTTAAATGGTTGGGAAAGGCCATGGGATGTAGAAATATTTTTTTCACATTTTACTTCCTTGTAAAAACAGGAAAATCAATAGGGATTTTCGTACGGATAAGTACCCAGTGAACGGTTCGTTTAGCTTTATATATTGTTCCGGGTGGGCGTTGTATTGGTTTTTCGGAAGTGTTAGACCTGTAAGAGAAAAATTTAAATGGTTGGGAAAGGCCATGGTATGTAGAAATATTTTTTTCACATTTTATTTCCTTGTAAATACAGGTAAATCGATAGGGATTTTCGTACGGATAAGTGCCCAGTGAACGGTTCGTTTAGCTTTATATATTGTTCCGGGTGGGCGTTGTTTTGGTTTTTCGGAAGTGTTAGACCTGTAAGAGAAAAATTTAAATGGTTGGGAAAGGCCATGGGATGTAGAAATATTTTTTTCACATTTTACTTTCGTGTAAAAACAGGAAAATCGATAGCGATTTTCGTACGGATAAGTAGCTAGTGAACGGTTTGTTTATCTTTATATATTCTTCCGGGTGGGCGTTGTATTGGATTTTCAGAAGTGTTAGACCTGTAAGAGAAAAATTTAAATGGTTGGGAAAGGCCATGGGATGTAGAAATATTTTTTTCACATTTACTTCCTTGTAAAAACAGGTAAATGAATAGGGTTTTTCGTACGGATAAGTACCCAGTGAACGGTTCGTTTAGCTTTATATATTGTTCCGGGTGGGCGTTGTATTGGTTTTTCGGAAGTGTTAGAACTGTAAGAGAAAAATTTAAATGGTTGGGAAAGGCCATGCGATGTAGAAATATTTTTTTCACATTTTATTTCCTTTTAAAAACAGGTAAATCAATAGGGATTTTCGTACGGATAAGTACCCAGTGAACGGTTCGTTTATCTTTATATATTGTTCCGGGTGGGCGTTGTATTGGTTTTTCGGAAGTGTTAGACCTGTAAGAGAAAAATTTAAATGGTTGGGAAAGGCCATGGGATGTAGAAATATTTTTTTCACATTTTACTTCCTTGTAAAAACAGGAAAATCAATAGGGATTTTCGTACGGATATGTACCCAGTGAACGGTTCGTTTAGCTTTATATATTGTTCCGGGTGGGCGTTGTATTGGTTTTTCGGAAGCGTTAGACCTGTAAGAGAAAAATTTAAATGGTTGGGAAAGGCCATGGGATGTAGAAATATTTTTTTCACATTTTATTTCCTTGTAAAAACAGGTAAATCAATAGGGTTTTTCGTACGGATAAGTGCCCAGTGAACGGTTCGTTTAGCTTTATATATTGTTCCGGGTGGGCGTTGTTTTGGTTTTTCGGAAGTGTTAGACCTGTAAGAGAAAAATTTAAAAGGTTGGGAAAGGCCATGGGATGTAGAAATATTTTTTTCACATTTTACTTCCTAGTAAAAACAGGAAAATCGATAGGGATTTTCGTACGGATAAGTACCCAGTGAACGGTTCGTTTATCTTTATATATTCTTCCGGGTGGGCGTTGTATTGGTTTTTCGGAAGTGTTAGACCTATAAGAGAAAAATTTAAATGGTT
The DNA here is from genome assembly GCF_049243985.1 of Paroedura picta. Lineage (NCBI taxonomy): Eukaryota > Metazoa > Chordata > Lepidosauria > Squamata > Gekkonidae > Paroedura > Paroedura picta. The sequence continues at coordinate 2,626,605 of NW_027518620.1, read as the reverse complement.
GGGAAGGGCCATGGGATGTAGAAATATTTTTTTCACATTTACTTCCTTTTAAAAGCAGGTAAATAAATAGGGTTTTTCGTACGGATAAGTACCCAGTGAACGGTTCGTTTAGCTTTATATATTATTCCGGGTGGGCGTTGTATTGGTTTTTCGCAAGTGTTAGACCTGTAAGAGAAAAATTTAAATGGTTGGGAAAGGCCATGGGATGTAGAAATATTTTTTTCACATTTTACTTCCTTGTAAAAACAGGAAAATCAATAGGGATTTTCGTACGGATAAGTACCCAGTGAACCGTTCGTTTAGCTTTCTATATTGTTACGGGTGGGAGTTGTATTGGTTTTTCGCAAGTGTTAGACCTGTAAGAGAAAAATTTAAATGGTTGGGAAAGGCCATGTTATGTAGAAATATTTTTTTCACATTTTATTTCCTTGTAAATACAGGTAAATCGATAGGGATTTTCGTACGGATAAGTGCCCAGTGAACGGTTCTTTTAGCTTTATATATTGTTCCGGGTGGGCGTTGTTTTGGTTTTTCGGAAGTGTTAGACCTGTAAGAGAAAAATTTAAAAGGTTGGGAAAGGCCATGGGATGTAGAAATATTTTTTTCACATTTTACTTCCTTGTAAAAACAGGAAAATCGATAGGGATTTTCGTACGGATAAGTACCCAGTGAACGGTTCGTTTATCTTTTTATATTCTTCCGGGTGGGCGTTGTATTGGTTTTTTGGAAGTGTTAGACCTATAAGAGAAATATTTAAATGGTTGGGAAGGGCCATGGGATGTAGAAATATTTTTTTCACATTTACTTCCTTGTAAAAGCAGGTAAATCAATAGGGTTTTTCGTACGGATAAGTACCCAGTGAACGGTTCGTTTAGCTTTATATATTATTCCGGGTGGGCGTTGTATTGGTTTTTCGCAAGTGTTAGACCTGTAAGAGAAAAATTTAAATGGTTGGGAAAGGCCATGGGATGTAGAAATATTTTTTTCACATTTTACTTCCTTGTAAAAACAGGAAAATCAATAGGGATTTTCGTACGGATAAGTACCCAGTGAACCGTTCGTTTAGCTTTCTATATTGTTACGGGTGGGAGTTGTATTGGTTTTTCGCAAGTGTTAGACCTGTAAGAGAAAAATTTAAATGGTTGGGAAAGGCCATGGTATGGAGAAATATTTTTTTCACATTTTATTTCCTTGTAAATACAGGTAAATCGATAGGGATTTTCGTACGGATAAGTGCCCAGTGAACGGTTCTTTTAGCTTTATATATTGTTCCGGGTGGGCGTTGTTTTGGTTTTTCGGAAGTGTTAGACCTATAAGAGAAAAATTTAAATGGTTGGGAAGGGCCATGGGATGTAGAAATATTTTTTTCACATTTTACTTCCTTGTAAAAACAGGAAAATCAATAGGGTTTTTCGTACGGATAAGTACCCAGTGAACGGTTCGTTTAGCTTTATATATTATTCCGGGTGGGCGTTGTATTGGTTTTTCGGAAGTGTTAGACCTGTAAGAGAAAAATTTAAAAGGTTGGGAAAGGCCATGGGATATAGAAATATTTTTTTCACATTTTATTTCCTTGTAAATACAGGTAAATCGATAGGGATTTTCGTACGGATAAGTGCCCAGTGAACGGTTCTTTTAGCTTTATATATTGTTCCGGGTGGGCGTTGTTTCGGTTTTTCGGAAGTGTTAGACCTGTAAGAGAAAAATTTAAAAGGTTGGGAAAGGCCATGGGATGTAGAAATATTTTTTTCACATTTTACTTCCTTGTAAAAACAGGAAAATCGATAGGGATTTTCGTACGGATAAGTACCCAGTGAACGGTTCGTTTATCTTTTTATATTCTTCCGGGTGGGCGTTGTATTGGTTTTTCGGAAGTGTTAGACCTATAAGAGAAAAATTTAAATGGTTGGGAAGGGCCATGGGATGTAGAAATATTTTTTTCACATTTACTTCCTTGTAAAAGCAGGTAAATCAATAGGGTTTTTCGTACGGATAAGTACCCAGTGAACGGTTCGTTTAGCTTTATATATTATTCCGGGTGGGCGTTGTATTGGTTTTTCGCAAGTGTTAGACCTGTAAGAGAAAAATTTAAATGGTTGGGAAAGGACATGGGATGTAGAAATATTTTTTTCACATTTTACTTCCTTGTAAAAACAGGAAAATCAATAGGGATTTTCGTACGGATAAGTACCCAGTGAACCGTTCGTTTAGCTTTCTATATTGTTACGGGTGGGAGTTGTATTGGTTTTTCGCAAGTGTTAGACCTGTAAGAGAAAAATTTAAATGGTTGGGAAAGGCCATGGTATGTAGAAATATTTTTTTCACATTTTATTTCCTTGTAAATACAGGTAAATCGATAGGGATTTTCGTACGGATAAGTGCCCAGTGAACGGTTCTTTTAGCTTTATATATTGTTCCGGGTGGGCGTTGTTTTGGTTTTTCGGAAGTGTTAGACCTATAAGAGAAAAATTTAAATGGTTGGGAAAGGCCATGGGATGTAGAAATATTTTTTTCACATTTTACTTCCTTGTATAAACAGGAAAATCGATAGGGATTTTCGTACGGATAAGTACCCAGTGAACGGTTCGTTTATCTTTATATATTCTTCCGGGTGGGCGTTGTATTGGATTTTCGGAAGTGTAAGACCTGTAAGAGAAAAATTTAAATGGTTGGGAGAGGCCATGGGATGTAGAAATATTTTTTTCACATTTTACTTCCTTGTAAAAACAGGTAAATCAATAGGGTTTTTCGTACGGATAAGTACCCAGTGAACGGTTCGTTTAGCTTTATATATTATTCCGGGTGGGCGTTGTATTGGTTTTTCGCAAGTGTTAGACCTGTAAGAGAAAAATTTAAATGGTTGGGAAAGGCCATGGGATGTAGAAATATTTTTTTCACATTTTACTTCCTTGTAAAAACAGGAAAATCAATAGGGATTTTCGTACGGATAAGTACCCAGTGAACCGTTCGCTTAGCTTTCTATATTGTTCCGGGTGGGCGTTGTATTGGTTTTTCGCAAGTGTTAGACCTGTAAGAGAAAAATTTAAATGGTTGGGAAAGGCCATGGGATGTAGAAATATTTTTTTCACATTTTACTTCCTTGTAAAAACAGGAAAATCAATAGGGATTTTCGTACGGATATGTACCCAGTGAACGGTTCGTTTAGCTTTATATATTGTTCCGGGTGGGCGTTGTATTGGTTTTTCGGAAGCGTTAGACCTGTAAGAGGAAAATTTAAATGGTTGGAAAAGGCCATGGGATATAGAAATATTTTTTTCACATTTTATTTCCTTGTAAAAACAGGTAAATCAATAGGGTTTTTCGTACGGATAAGTGCCCAGTGAACGGTTCGTTTAGCTTTATATATTGTTCCGGGTGGGCGTTGTTTTGGTTTTTCGGAAGTGTTAGACCTGTAAGAGAAAAATTTAAAAGGTTGGGAAAGGCCATGGGATGTAGAAATATTTTTTTCACATTTTACTTCCTTGTAAAAACAGGAAAATCGATAGGGATTTTCGTACGGATAAGTACCCAGTGAACGGTTCGTTTATCTTTATATATTCTTCCGGGTGGGCGTTGTATTGGTTTTTCGGAAGTGTTAGACCTGTAAGAGAAAAATTTAAATGGTTGGGAAAGGCCATGGGATGTAGAAATATTTTTTTCACATTTTATTTCCTTTTAAAAACAGGTAAATCAATAGGGATTTTCGTACGGATAAGTACCCAGTGAACGGTTCGTTTATCTTTATATATTGTTCCGGGTGGGCGTTGTATTGGTTTTTCGGAAGTGTTAGACCTGTAAGAGAAAAATTTAAATGGTTGGGAAAGGCCATGGGATGTAGAAATATTTTTTTCACATTTTACTTCCTTGTAAAAACAGGAAAATCAATAGGGATTTTCGTACGGATATGTACCCAGTGAACGGTTCATTTAGCTTTATATATTGTTCCGGGTGGGCGTTGTATTGGTTTTTCGGAAGCGTTAGACCTGTAAGAGAAAAATTTAAATGGTTGGGAAACGCCATGGGATGTAGAAATATTTTTTTCACATTTTATTTCCTTGTAAAAACAGGTAAATCAATAGGGTTTTTCGTACGGATAAGTGCCCAGTGAACGGTTCGTTTAGCTTTATATATTGTTCCGGGTGGGCGTTGTTTTGGTTTTTCGGAAGTGTTAGACCTGTAAGAGAAAAATTTAAAAGGTTGGGAAAGGCCATGGGATGTAGAAATATTTTTTTCACATTTTACTTCCTTGTAAAAACAGGAAAATCGATAGGGATTTTCGTACGGATAAGTACCCAGTGAACGGTTCGTTTATCTTTATATATTCTTCCGGGTGGGCGTTGTATTGGTTTTTCGGAAGTGTTAGACCTATAAGAGAAAAATTTAAATGGTTGGGAAGGGCCATGGGATGTAGAAATATTTTTTTCACATTTTACTTCCTTGTAAAAACAGGAAAATCAATAGGGTTTTTCGTACGGATAAGTACCCAGTGAACGGTTCGTTTAGCTTTATATATTATTCCGGGTGGGCGTTGTATTGGTTTTTCGCAAGTGTTAGACCTGTAAGAGAAAAATTTAAATGGTTGGGAAAGGCCATGGGATGTAGAAATATTTTTTTCACATTTTACTTCCTTGTAAAAACAGGAAAATCAATAGGGATTTTCGTACGGATAAGTACCCAGTGAACGGTTCGTTTAGCTTTATATATTATTCCGGGTGGGCGTTGTATTGGTTTTTCGCAAGTGTTAGACCTGTAAGAGAAAAATTTAAATGGTTGGGAAAGGCCATGGGATGTAGAAATATTTTTTTCACATTTTACTTCCTTGTAAAAACAGGAAAATCAATAGGGATTTTCGTACGGATAAGTACCCAGTGAACCGTTCGTTTAGCTTTCTATATTGTTACGGGTGGGAGTTGTATTGGTTTTTCGCAAGTGTTAGACCTGTAAGAGAAAAATTTAAATGGTTGGGAAAGGCCATGGTATGGAGAAATATTTTTTTCACATTTTATTTCCTTGTAAATACAGGTAAATCGATAGGGATTTTCGTACGGATAAGTGCCCAGTGAACGGTTCTTTTAGCTTTATATATTGTTCCGGGTGGGCGTTGTTTTGGTTTTTCGGAAGTGTTAGACCTATAAGAGAAAAATTTAAATGGTTGGGAAGGGCCATGGGATGTAGAAATATTTTTTTCACATTTTACTTCCTTGTAAAAAGAGGAAAATCAATAGGGTTTTTCGTACGGATAAGTACCCAGTGAACGGTTCGTTTAGCTTTATATATTATTCCGGGTGGGCGTTGTATTGGTTTTTCGCAAGTGTTAGACCTGTAAGAGAAAAATTTAAATGGTTGGGAAAGGCCATGGGATGTAGAAATATTTTTTTCACATTTTACTTCCTTGTAAAAACAGGAAAATCAATAGGGATTTTCGTACGGATAAGTACCCAGTGAACCGTTCGTTTAGCTTTCTATATTGTTACGGGTGGGAGTTGTATTGGTTTTTCGCAAGTGTTAGACCTGTAAGAGAAAAATTTAAATGGTTGGGAAAGGCCATGGTATGTAGATATATTTTTTTCACATTTTATTTCCTTGTAAATACAGGAAAATCAATAGGGATTTTCGTACGGATAAGTGCCCAGTGAACGGTTCTTTTAGCTTTATATATTGTTCCGGGTGGGCGTTGTTTTGGTTTTTCGGAAGTGTTAGACCTGTAAGAGAAAAATTTAAAAGGTTGGGAAAGGCCATGGGATATAGAAATATTTTTTTCACATTTTACTTCCTTGTAAAAACAGGAAAATCAATAGGGATTTTCGTACGGATAAGTGCCCAGTGAACGGTTCTTTTAGCTTTATATATTGTTCCGGGTGGGCGTTGTTTTGGTTTTTCGGAAGTGTTAGACCTGTAAGAGAAAAATTTAAAAGGTTGGGAAAGGCCATGGGATATAGAAATATTTTTTTCACATTTTATTTCCTTGTAAATACAGGTAAATCGATAGGGATTTTCGTACGGATAAGTGCCCAGTGAACGGTTCTTTTAGCTTTATATATTGTTCCGGGTGGGCGTTGTTTCGGTTTTTCGGAAGTGTTAGACCTGTAAGAGAAAAATTTAAAAGGTTGGGAAAGGCCATGGGATGTAGAAATATTTTTTTCACATTTTACTTCCTTGTAAAAACAGGAAAATCGATAGGGATTTTCGTACGGATAAGTACCCAGTGAACGGTTCGTTTATCTTTTTATATTCTTCCGGGTGGGCGTTGTATTGGTTTTTCGGAAGTGTTAGACCTATAAGAGAAAAATTTAAATGGTTGGGAAGGGCCATGGGATGTAGAAATATTTTTTTCACATTTACTTCCTTGTAAAAGCAGGTAAATCAATAGGGTTTTTCGTACGGATAAGTACCCAGTGAACGGTTCGTTTAGCTTTATATATTATTCCGGGTGGGCGTTGTATTGGTTTTTCGCAAGTGTTAGACCTGTAAGAGAAAAATTTAAATGGTTGGGAAAGGCCATGGGATGTAGAAATATTTTTTTCACATTTTACTTCCTTGTAAAAACAGGAAAATCAATAGGGATTTTCGTACGGATAAGTACCCAGTGAACCGTTCATTTAGCTTTATATATTGTTACGGGTGGGAGTTGTATTGGTTTTTCGCAAGTGTTAGACCTGTAAGAGAAAAATTTAAATGGTTGGGAAAGGCCATGGTATGTAGAAATATTTTTTTCACATTTTATTTCCTTGTAAATACAGGTAAATCGATAGGGATTTTCGTACGGATAAGTGCCCAGTGAACGGTTCTTTTAGCTTTATATATTGTTCCGGGTGGGCGTTGTTTTGGTTTTTCGGAAGTGTTAGACCTATAAGAGAAAAATTTAAATGGTTGGGAAAGGCCATGGGATGTAGAAATATTTTTTTCACATTTTACTTCCTTGTATAAACAGGAAAATCGATAGGGATTTTCGTACGGATAAGTACCCAGTGAACGGTTCGTTTATCTTTATATATTCTTCCGGGTGGGCGTTGTATTGGATTTTCGGAAGTGTAAGACCTGTAAGAGAAAAATTTAAATGGTTGGGAGAGGCCATGGGATGTAGAAATATTTTTTTCACATTTTACTTCCTTGTAAAAACAGGTAAATCAATAGGGTTTTTCGTACGGATAAGTACCCAGTGAACGGTTCGTTTAGCTTTATATATTATTCCGGGTGGGCGTTGTATTGGTTTTTCGCAAGTGTTAGACCTGTAAGAGAAAAATTTAAATGGTTGGGAAAGGCCATGGGATGTAGAAATATTTTTTTCACATTTTACTTCCTTGTAAAAACAGGAAAATCAATAGGGATTTTCGTACGGATAAGTACCCAGTGAACCGTTCGCTTAGCTTTCTATATTGTTCCGGGTGGGCGTTGTATTGGTTTTTCGCAAGTGTTAGACCTGTAAGAGAAAAATTTAAATGGTTGGGAAAGGCCATGGGATGTAGAAATATTTTTTTCACATTTTACTTCCTTGTAAAAACAGGAAAATCAATAGGGATTTTCGTACGGATATGTACCCAGTGAACGGTTCGTTTAGCTTTATATATTGTTCCGGGTGGGCGTTGTATTGGTTTTTCGGAAGCGTTAGACCTGTAAGAGGAAAATTTAAATGGTTGGAAAAGGCCATGGGATATAGAAATATTTTTTTCACATTTTATTTCCTTGTAAAAACAGGTAAATCAATAGGGTTTTTCGTACGGATAAGTGCCCAGTGAACGGGCCGTTTAGCTTTATATATTGTTCCGGGTGGGCGTTGTTTTGGTTTTTCGGAAGTGTTAGACCTGTAAGAGAAAAATTTAAAAGGTTGGGAAAGGCCATGGGATGTAGAAATATTTTTTTCACATTTTACTTCCTTGTAAAAACAGGAAAATCGATAGGGATTTTCGTACGGATAAGTACCCAGTGAACGGTTCGTTTATCTTTATATATTCTTCCGGGTGGGCGTTGTATTGGTTTTTCGGAAGTGTTAGACCTGTAAGAGGAAAATTTAAATGGTTGGGAAAGGCCATGGGATGTAGAAATATTTTTTTCACATTTTATTTCCTTTTAAAAACAGGTAAATCAATAGGGATTTTCGTACGGATAAGTACCCAGTGAACGGTTCGTTTATCTTTATATATTGTTCCGGGTGGGCGTTGTATTGGTTTTTCGGAAGTGTTAGACCTGTAAGAGAAAAATTTAAATGGTTGGGAAAGGCCATGGGATGTAGAAATATTTTTTTCACATTTTACTTCCTTGTAAAAACAGGAAAATCAATAGGGATTTTCGTACGGATATGTACCCAGTGAACGGTTCGTTTAGCTTTATATATTGTTCCGGGTGGGCGTTGTATTGGTTTTTCGGAAGCGTTAGACCTGTAAGAGAAAAAGTTAAATGGTTGGGAAACGCCATGGGATGTAGAAATATTTTTTTCACATTTTATTTCCTTGTAAAAACAGGTAAATCAATAGGGTTTTTCGTACGGATAAGTGCCCAGTGAACGGTTCGTTTAGCTTTATATATTGTTCCGGGTGGGCGTTGTTTTGGTTTTTCGGAAGTGTTAGACCTGTAAGAGAAAAATTTAAAAGGTTGGGAAAGGCCATGGGATGTAGAAATATTTTTTTCACATTTTACTTCCTTGTAAAAACAGGAAAATCGATAGGGATTTTCGTACGGATAAGTACCCAGTGCACGGTTCGTTTATCTTTATATATTCTTCCGGGTGGGCGTTGTATTGGTTTTTCGGAAGTGTTAGACCTATAAGAGAAAAATTTAAATGGTTGGGAAGGGCCATGGGATGTAGAAATATTTTTTTCACATTTTACTTCCTTGTAAAAACAGGAAAATCAATAGGGTTTTTCGTACGGATAAGTACCCAGTGAACGGTTCGTTTAGCTTTATATATTATTCCGGGTGGGCGTTGTATTGGTTTTTCGCAAGTGTTAGACCTGTAAGAGAAAAATTTAAATGGTTGGGAAAGGCCATGGGATGTAGAAATATTTTTTTCACATTTTACTTCCTTGTAAAAACAGGAAAATCAATAGGGATTTTCGTACGGATAAGTACCCAGTGAACCGTTCGTTTAGCTTTCTATATTGTTACGGGTGGGAGTTGTATTGGTTTTTCGCAAGTGTTAGACCTGTAAGAGAAAAATTTAAATGGTTGGGAAAGGCCATGGTATGTAGAAATATTTTTTTCACATTTTATTTCCTTGTAAATACAGGAAAATCAATAGGGATTTTCGTACGGATAAGTGCCCAGTGAACGGTTCTTTTAGCTTTATATATTGTTCCGGGTGGGCGTTGTTTTGGTTTTTCGGAAGTGTTAGACCTGTAAGAGAAAAATTTAAAAGGTTGGGAAAGGCCATGGGATATAGAAATATTTTTTTCACATTTTACTTCCTTGTATAAACAGGAAAATCGATAGGGATTTTCGTACGGATAAGTACCCAGTGAACGGTTCGTTTATCTTTATATATTCTTCCGGGTGGGCGTTGTATTGGATTTTCGGAAGTGTAAGACCTGTAAGAGAAAAATTTAAATGGTTGGGAGAGGCCATGGGATGTAGAAATATTTTTTTCACATTTTACTTCCTTGTAAAAACAGGTAAATCAATAGGGTTTTTCGTACGGATAAGTACCCAGTGAACGGTTCGTTTAGCTTTATATATTATTCCGGGTGGGCGTTGTATTGGTTTTTCGCAAGTGTTAGACCTGTAAGAGAAAAATTTAAATGGTTGGGAAAGGCCATGGGATGTAGAAATATTTTTTTCACATTTTACTTCCTTGTAAAAACAGGAAAATCAATAGGGATTTTCGTACGGATAAGTACCCAGTGAACCGTTCGCTTAGCTTTCTATATTGTTCCGGGTGGGCGTTGTATTGGTTTTTCGCAAGTGTTAGACCTGTAAGAGAAAAATTTAAATGGTTGGGAAAGGCCATGGGATGTAGAAATATTTTTTTCACATTTTACTTCCTTGTAAAAACAGGAAAATCAATAGGGATTTTCGTACGGATATGTACCCAGTGAACGGTTCGTTTAGCTTTATATATTGTTCCGGGTGGGCGTTGTATTGGTTTTTCGGAAGCGTTAGACCTGTAAGAGGAAAATTTAAATGGTTGGAAAAGGCCATGGGATATAGAAATATTTTTTTCACATTTTATTTCCTTGTAAAAACAGGTAAATCAATAGGGTTTTTCGTACGGATAAGTGCCCAGTGAACGGTTCGTTTAGCTTTATATATTGTTCCGGGTGGGCGTTGTTTTGGTTTTTCGGAAGTGTTAGACCTGTAAGAGAAAAATTTAAAAGGTTGGGAAAGGCCATGGGATGTAGAAATATTTTTTTCACATTTTACTTCCTTGTAAAAACAGGAAAATCGATAGGGATTTTCGTACGGATAAGTACCCAGTGAACGGTTCGTTTATCTTTATATATTCTTCCGGGTGGGCGTTGTATTGGTTTTTCGGAAGTGTTAGACCTGTAAGAGAAAAATTTAAATGGTTGGGAAAGGCCATGGGATGTAGAAATATTTTTTTCACATTTTATTTCCTTTTAAAAACAGGTAAATCAATAGGGATTTTCGTACGGATAAGTACCCAGTGAACGGTTCGTTTATCTTTATATATTGTTCCGGGTGGGCGTTGTATTGGTTTTTCGGAAGTGTTAGACCTGTAAGAGAAAAATTTAAATGGTTGGGAAAGGCCATGGGATGTAGAAATATTTTTTTCACATTTTACTTCCTTGTAAAAACAGGAAAATCAATAGGGATTTTCGTACGGATATGTACCCAGTGAACGGTTCATTTAGCTTTATATATTGTTCCGGGTGGGCGTTGTATTGGTTTTTCGGAAGCGTTAGACCTGTAAGAGAAAAATTTAAATGGTTGGGAAACGCCATGGGATGTAGAAATATTTTTTTCACATTTTATTTCCTTGTAAAAACAGGTAAATCAATAGGGTTTTTCGTACGGATAAGTGCCCAGTGAACGGTTCGTTTAGCTTTATATATTGTTCCGGGTGGGCGTTGTTTTGGTTTTTCGGAAGTGTTAGACCTGTAAGAGAAAAATTTAAAAGGTTGGGAAAGGCCATGGGATGTAGAAATATTTTTTTCACATTTTACTTCCTTGTAAAAACAGGAAAATCGATAGGGATTTTCGTACGGATAAGTACCCAGTGAACGGTTCGTTTATCTTTATATATTCTTCCGGGTGGGCGTTGTATTGGTTTTTCGGAAGTGTTAGACCTATAAGAGAAAAATTTAAATGGTTGGGAAGGGCCATGGGATGTAGAAATATTTTTTTCACATTTTACTTCCTTGTAAAAACAGGAAAATCAATAGGGTTTTTCGTACGGATAAGTACCCAGTGAACGGTTCGTTTAGCTTTATATATTATTCCGGGTGGGCGTTGTATTGGTTTTTCGCAAGTGTTAGACCTGTAAGAGAAAAATTTAAATGGTTGGGAAAGGCCATGGGATGTAGAAATATTTTTTTCACATTTTACTTCCTTGTAAAAACAGGAAAATCAATAGGGATTTTCGTACGGATAAGTACCCAGTGAACGGTTCGTTTAGCTTTATATATTATTCCGGGTGGGCGTTGTATTGGTTTTTCGCAAGTGTTAGACCTGTAAGAGAAAAATTTAAATGGTTGGGAAAGGCCATGGGATGTAGAAATATTTTTTTCACATTTTACTTCCTTGTAAAAACAGGAAAATCAATAGGGATTTTCGTACGGATAAGTACCCAGTGAACCGTTCGTTTAGCTTTCTATATTGTTACGGGTGGGAGTTGTATTGGTTTTTCGCAAGTGTTAGACCTGTAAGAGAAAAATTTAAATGGTTGGGAAAGGCCATGGTATGGAGAAATATTTTTTTCACATTTTATTTCCTTGTAAATACAGGTAAATCGATAGGGATTTTCGTACGGATAAGTGCCCAGTGAACGGTTCTTTTAGCTTTATATATTGTTCCGGGTGGGCGTTGTTTTGGTTTTTCGGAAGTGTTAGACCTATAAGAGAAAAATTTAAATGGTTGGGAAGGGCCATGGGATGTAGAAATATTTTTTTCACATTTTACTTCCTTGTAAAAAGAGGAAAATCAATAGGGTTTTTCGTACGGATAAGTACCCAGTGAACGGTTCGTTTAGCTTTATATATTATTCCGGGTGGGCGTTGTATTGGTTTTTCGCAAGTGTTAGACCTGTAAGAGAAAAATTTAAATGGTTGGGAAAGGCCATGGGATGTAGAAATATTTTTTTCACATTTTACTTCCTTGTAAAAACAGGAAAATCAATAGGGATTTTCGTACGGATAAGTACCCAGTGAACCGTTCGTTTAGCTTTCTATATTGTTACGGGTGGGAGTTGTATTGGTTTTTCGCAAGTGTTAGACCTGTAAGAGAAAAATTTAAATGGTTGGGAAAGGCCATGGTATGTAGATATATTTTTTTCACATTTTATTTCCTTGTAAATACAGGAAAATCAATAGGGATTTTCGTACGGATAAGTGCCCAGTGAACGGTTCTTTTAGCTTTATATATTGTTCCGGGTGGGCGTTGTTTTGGTTTTTCGGAAGTGTTAGACCTGTAAGAGAAAAATTTAAAAGGTTGGGAAAGGCCATGGGATATAGAAATATTTTTTTCACATTTTACTTCCTTGTAAAAACAGGAAAATCAATAGGGATTTTCGTACGGATAAGTGCCCAGTGAACGGTTCTTTTAGCTTTATATATTGTTCCGGGTGGGCGTTGTTTTGGTTTTTCGGAAGTGTTAGACCTATAAGAGAAAAATTTAAATGGTTGGGAAGGGCCATGGGATGTAGAAATATTTTTTTCACATTTACTTCCTTGTAAAAACAGGAAAATCAATAGGGATTTTCGTACGGATAAGTACCCAGTGAACCGTTCATTTAGCTTTATATATTGTTACGGGTGGGAGTTGTATTGGTTTTTCGCAAGTGTTAGACCTGTAAGAGAAAAATTTAAATGGTTGGGAAAGGCCATGGTATGTAGAAATATTTTTTTCACATTTTATTTCCTTGTAAATACAGGTAAATCGATAGGGATTTTCGTACGGATAAGTGCCCAGTGAACGGTTCTTTTAGCTTTATATATTGTTCCGGGTGGGCGTTGTTTTGGTTTTTCGGAAGTGTTAGACCTATAAGAGAAAAATTTAAATGGTTAGGAAAGGCCATGGGATGTAGAAATATTTTTTTCACATTTTACTTCCTTGTATAAACAGGAAAATCGATAGGGATTTTCGTACGGATAAGTACCCAGTGAACGGTTCGTTTATCTTTATATATTCTTCCGGGTGGGCGTTGTATTGGATTTTCGGAAGTGTAAGACCTGTAAGAGAAAAATTTAAATGGTTGGGAGAGGCCATGGGATGTAGAAATATTTTTTTCACATTTTGCTTCCTTGTAAAAACAGGTAAATCAATAGGGTTTTTCGTACGGATAAGTACCCAGTGAACGGTTCGTTTAGCTTTATATATTATTCCGGGTGGGCGTTGTATTGGTTTTTCGCAAGTGTTAGACCTGTAAGAGAAAAATTTAAATGGTTGGGAAAGGCCATGGGATGTAGAAATATTTTTTTCACATTTTACTTCCTTGTAAAAACAGGAAAATCAATAGGGATTTTCGTACGGATAAGTACCCAGTGAACCGTTCGCTTAGCTTTCTATATTGTTCCGGGTGGGCGTTGTATTGGTTTTTCGCAAGTGTTAGACCTGTAAGAGAAAAATTTAAATGGTTGGGAAAGGCCATGGGATGTAGAAATATTTTTTTCACATTTTACTTCCTTGTAAAAACAGGAAAATCAATAGGGATTTTCGTACGGATATGTACCCAGTGAACGGTTCGTTTAGCTTTATATATTGTTCCGGGTGGGCGTTGTATTGGTTTTTCGGAAGCGTTAGACCTGTAAGAGGAAAATTTAAATGGTTGGAAAAGGCCATGGGATATAGAAATATTTTTTTCACATTTTATTTCCTTGTAAAAACAGGTAAATCAATAGGGTTTTTCGTACGGATAAGTGCCCAGTGAACGGGCCGTTTAGCTTTATATATTGTTCCGGGTGGGCGTTGTTTTGGTTTTTCGGAAGTGTTAGACCTGTAAGAGAAAAATTTAAAAGGTTGGGAAAGGCCATGGGATGTAGAAATATTTTTTTCACATTTTACTTCCTTGTAAAAACAGGAAAATCGATAGGGATTTTCGTACGGATAAGTACCCAGTGAACGGTTCGTTTATCTTTATATATTCTTCCGGGTGGGCGTTGTATTGGTTTTTCGGAAGTGTTAGACCTGTAAGAGAAAAATTTAAATGGTTGGGAAAGGCCATGGGATGTAGAAATATTTTTTTCACATTTTATTTCCTTTTAAAAACAGGTAAATCAATAGGGATTTTCGTACGGATAAGTACCCAGTGAACGGTTCGTTTATCTTTATATATTGTTCCGGGTGGGCGTTGTATTGGTTTTTCGGAAGTGTTAGACCTGTAAGAGAAAAATTTAAATGGTTGGGAAAGGCCATGGGATGTAGAAATATTTTTTTCACATTTTACTTCCTTGTAAAAACAGGAAAATCAATAGGGATTTTCGTACGGATATGTACCCAGTGAACGGTTCGTTTAGCTTTATATATTGTTCCGGGTGGGCGTTGTATTGGTTTTTCGGAAGCGTTAGACCTGTAAGAGAAAAAGTTAAATGGTTGGGAAACGCCATGGGATGTAGAAATATTTTTTTCACATTTTATTTCCTTGTAAAAACAGGTAAATCAATAGGGTTTTTCGTACGGATAAGTGCCCAGTGAACGGTTCGTTTAGCTTTATATATTGTTCCGGGTGGGCGTTGTTTTGGTTTTTCGGAAGTGTTAGACCTGTAAGAGAAAAATTTAAAAGGTTGGGAAAGGCCATGGGATGTAGAAATATTTTTTTCACATTTTACTTCCTTGTAAAAACAGGAAAATCGATAGGGATTTTCGTACGGATAAGTACCCAGTGCACGGTTCGTTTATCTTTATATATTCTTCCGGGTGGGCGTTGTATTGGTTTTTCGGAAGTGTTAGACCTATAAGAGAAAAATTTAAATGGTTAGGAAAGGCCATGGGATGTAGAAATATTTTTTTCACATTTTACTTCCTTGTATAAACAGGAAAATCGATAGGGATTTTCGTACGGATAAGTACCCAGTGAACGGTTCGTTTATCTTTATATATTCTTCCGGGTGGGCGTTGTATTGGATTTTCGGAAGTGTAAGACCTGTAAGAGAAAAATTTAAATGGTTGGGAGAGGCCATGGGATGTAGAAATATTTTTTTCACATTTTGCTTCCTTGTAAAAACAGGTAAATCAATAGGGTTTTTCGTACGGATAAGTACCCAGTGAACGGTTCGTTTAGCTTTATATATTATTCCGGGTGGGCGTTGTATTGGTTTTTCGCAAGTGTTAGACCTGTAAGAGAAAAATTTAAATGGTTGGGAAAGGCCATGGGATGTAGAAATATTTTTTTCACATTTTACTTCCTTGTAAAAACAGGAAAATCAATAGGGATTTTCGTACGGATAAGTACCCAGTGAACCGTTCGCTTAGCTTTCTATATTGTTCCGGGTGGGCGTTGTATTGGTTTTTCGCAAGTGTTAGACCTGTAAGAGAAAAATTTAAATGGTTGGGAAAGGCCATGGGATGTAGAAATATTTTTTTCACATTTTACTTCCTTGTAAAAACAGGAAAATCAATAGGGATTTTCGTACGGATATGTACCCAGTGAACGGTTCGTTTAGCTTTATATATTGTTCCGGGTGGGCGTTGTATTGGTTTTTCGGAAGCGTTAGACCTGTAAGAGGAAAATTTAAATGGTTGGAAAAGGCCATGGGATATAGAAATATTTTTTTCACATTTTATTTCCTTGTAAAAACAGGTAAATCAATAGGGTTTTTCGTACGGATAAGTGCCCAGTGAACGGGCCGTTTAGCTTTATATATTGTTCCGGGTGGGCGTTGTTTTGGTTTTTCGGAAGTGTTAGACCTGTAAGAGAAAAATTTAAAAGGTTGGGAAAGGCCATGGGATGTAGAAATATTTTTTTCACATTTTACTTCCTTGTAAAAACAGGAAAATCGATAGGGATTTTCGTACGGATAAGTACCCAGTGAACGGTTCGTTTATCTTTATATATTCTTCCGGGTGGGCGTTGTATTGGTTTTTCGGAAGTGTTAGACCTGTAAGAGAAAAATTTAAATGGTTGGGAAAGGCCATGGGATGTAGAAATATTTTTTTCACATTTTATTTCCTTTTAAAAACAGGTAAATCAATAGGGATTTTCGTACGGATAAGTACCCAGTGAACGGTTCGTTTATCTTTATATATTGTTCCGGGTGGGCGTTGTATTGGTTTTTCGGAAGTGTTAGACCTGTAAGAGAAAAATTTAAATGGTTGGGAAAGGCCATGGGATGTAGAAATATTTTTTTCACATTTTACTTCCTTGTAAAAACAGGAAAATCAATAGGGATTTTCGTACGGATATGTACCCAGTGAACGGTTCGTTTAGCTTTATATATTGTTCCGGGTGGGCGTTGTATTGGTTTTTCGGAAGCGTTAGACCTGTAAGAGAAAAAGTTAAATGGTTGGGAAACGCCATGGGATGTAGAAATATTTTTTTCACATTTTATTTCCTTGTAAAAACAGGTAAATCAATAGGGTTTTTCGTACGGATAAGTGCCCAGTGAACGGTTCGTTTAGCTTTATATATTGTTCCGGGTGGGCGTTGTTTTGGTTTTTCGGAAGTGTTAGACCTGTAAGAGAAAAATTTAAAAGGTTGGGAAAGGCCATGGGATGTAGAAATATTTTTTTCACATTTTACTTCCTTGTAAAAACAGGAAAATCGATAGGGATTTTCGTACGGATAAGTACCCAGTGCACGGTTCGTTTATCTTTATATATTCTTCCGGGTGGGCGTTGTATTGGTTTTTCGGAAGTGTTAGACCTATAAGAGAAAAATTTAAATGGTTGGGAAGGGCCATGGGATGTAGAAATATTTTTTTCACATTTTACTTCCTTGTAAAAACAGGAAAATCAATAGGGTTTTTCGTACGGATAAGTACCCAGTGAACGGTTCGTTTAGCTTTATATATTATTCCGGGTGGGCGTTGTATTGGTTTTTCGCAAGTGTTAGACCTGTAAGAGAAAAATTTAAATGGTTGGGAAAGGCCATGGGATGTAGAAATATTTTTTTCACATTTTACTTCCTTGTAAAAACAGGAAAATCAATAGGGATTTTCGTACGGATAAGTACCCAGTGAACCGTTCGTTTAGCTTTCTATATTGTTACGGGTGGGAGTTGTATTGGTTTTTCGCAAGTGTTAGACCTGTAAGAGAAAAATTTAAATGGTTGGGAAAGGCCATGGTATGTAGAAATATTTTTTTCACATTTTATTTCCTTGTAAATACAGGAAAATCAATAGGGATTTTCGTACGGATAAGTGCCCAGTGAACGGTTCTTTTAGCTTTATATATTGTTCCGGGTGGGCGTTGTTTTGGTTTTTCGGAAGTGTTAGACCTGTAAGAGAAAAATTTAAAAGGTTGGGAAAGGCCATGGGATATAGAAATATTTTTTTCACATTTTACTTCCTTGTAAAAACAGGAAAATCAATAGGGATTTTCGTACGGATAAGTACCCAGTGAACGGTTCGTTTATCTTTTTATATTCTTCCGGGTGGGCGTTGTTTTGGTTTTTCGGAAGTGTTAGACCTATAAGAGAAAAATTTTAATGGTTGGGAAGGGCCATGGGATGTAGAAATATTTTTTTCACATTTACTTCCTTGTAAAAGCAGGTAAATCAATAGGGTTTTTCGTACGGATAAGTACCCAGTGAACGGTTCGTTTAGCTTTATATATTATTCCGGGTGGGCGTTGTATTGGTTTTTCGCAAGTGTTAGACCTGTAAGAGAAAAATTTAAATGGTTGGGAAAGGCCATGGGATGTAGAAATATTTTTTTCACATTTTACTTCCTTGTAAAAACAGGAAAATCAATAGGGATTTTCGTACGGATAAGTACCCAGTGAACCGTTCGTTTAGCTTTCTATATTGTTACGGGTGGGAGTTGTATTGGTTTTTCGCAAGTGTTAGACCTGTAAGAGAAAAATTTAAATGGTTGGGAAAGGCCATGGTATGTAGAAATATTTTTTTCACATTTTATTTCCTTGTAAATACAGGAAAATCAATAGGGATTTTCGTACGGATAAGTGCCCAGTGAACGGTTCTTTTAGCTTTATATATTGTTCCGGGTGGGCGTTGTTTTGGTTTTTCGGAAGTGTTAGACCTGTAAGAGAAAAATTTAAAAGGTTGGGAAAGGCCATGGGATATAGAAATATTTTTTTCACATTTTACTTCCTTGTAAAAACAGGAAAATCAATAGGGATTTTCGTACGGATAAGTACCCAGTGAACGGTTCGTTTATCTTTTTATATTCTTCCGGGTGGGCGTTGTTTTGGTTTTTCGGAAGTGTTAGACCTATAAGAGAAAAATTTTAATGGTTGGGAAGGGCCATGGGATGTAGAAATATTTTTTTCACATTTACTTCCTTGTAAAAGCAGGTAAATCAATAGGGTTTTTCGTACGGATAAGTACCCAGTGAACGGTTCGTTTAGCTTTATATATTATTCCGGGTGGGCGTTGTATTGGTTTTTCGCAAGTGTTAGACCTGTAAGAGAAAAATTTAAATGGTTGGGAAAGGCCATGGGATGTAGAAATATTTTTTTCACATTTTACTTCCTTGTAAAAACAGGAAAATCAATAGGGATTTTCGTACGGATAAGTACCCAGTGAACCGTTCGTTTAGCTTTCTATATTGTTCCGGGTGGGCGTTGTATTGGTTTTTCGCAAGTGTTAGACCTGTAAGAGAAAAATTTAAATGGTTGGGAAAGGCCATGGGATGTAGAAATATTTTTTTCACATTTTACTTCCTTGTAAAAACAGGAAAATCAATAGGGATTTTCGTACGGATATGTACCCAGTGAACGGTTCGTTTAGCTTTATATATTGTTCCGGGTGGGCGTTGTATTGGTTTTTCGGAAGCGTTAGACCTGTAAGAGGAAAATTTAAATGGTTGGGAAAGGCCATGGGATATAGAAATATTTTTTTCACATTTTATTTCCTTGTAAAAACAGGTAAATCAATAGGGTTTTTCGTACGGATAAGTGCCCAGTGAACGGTTCGTTTAGCTTTATATATTGTTCCGGGTGGGCGTTGTTTTGGTTTTTCGGAAGTGTTAGACCTGTAAGAGAAAAATTTAAAAGGTTGGGAAAGGCCATGGGATGTAGAAATATTTTTTTCACATTTTACTTCCTTGTAAAAACAGGAAAATCGATAGGGATTTTCGTACGGATAAGTACCCAGTGAACGGTTCGTTTATCTTTATATATTCTTCCAGGTGGGCGTTGTATTGGTTTTTCGGAAGTGTTAGACCTGTAAGAGAAAAATTTATATGGTTGGGAAAGGCCATGGGATGTAGAAATATTTTTTTCACATTTACTTCCTTGTAAAAACAGGTAAATCAATAGGGTTTTTCGTACGGATAAGTACCCAGTGAACGGTTCGTTTAGCTTTATATATTGTTCCGGGTGGGCGTTGTATTGGTTTTTCGGAAGTGTTAGAACTGTAAGAGAAAAATTTAAATGGTTGGGAAAGGCCATGCGATGTAGAAATATTTTTTTCACATTTTATTTCCTTTTAAAAACAGGTAAATCAATAGGGATTTTCGTACGGATAAGTACCCAGTGAACGGTTCGTTTATCTTTATATATTGTTCCGGGTGGGCGTTGTATTGGTTTTTCGGAAGTGTTAGACCTGTAAGAGAAAAATTTAAATGGTTGGGAAAGGCCATGGGATGTAGAAATATTTTTTTCACATTTTACTTCCTTGTAAAAACAGGTAAATCAATAGGGTTTTTCGTACGGATAAGTGCCCAGTGAACGGTTCGTTTAGCTTTATATATTGTTCCGGGTGGGCGTTGTTTTGGTTTTTCGGAAGTGTTAGACCTGTAAGAGAAAAATTTAAAAGGTTGGGAAAGGCCATGGGATGTAGAAATATTTTTTCACATTTTACTTCCTTGTAAAAACAGGAAAATCGATAGGGATTTTCGTACGGATAAGTACCCAGTGAACGGTTCGTTTATCTTTATATATTCTTCCGGGTGGGCGTTGTATTGGATTTTCGGAAGTGTAAGACCTGTAAGAAAAAAATTTAAATGGTTGGGAAAGGCCATGGGATGTAGAAATATTTTTTTCACATTTACTTCCTTGTAAAAGCAGGTAAATCAATAGGGTTTTTCGTACGGATAAGTACCCAGTGAACGGTTCGTTTAGCTTTATATATTATTCCGGGTGGGCGTTGTATTGGTTTTTCGCAAGTGTTAGACCTGTAAGAGAAAAATTTAAATGGTTGGGAAAGGCCATGGGATGTAGAAATATTTTTTTCACATTTTACTTCCTTGTAAAAACAGGAAAATCAATAGGGATTTTCGTACGGATAAGTGCCCAGTGAACGGTTCGTTTAGCTTTATATATTGTTCCGGGTGGGCGTTGTTTTGGTTTTTCGGAAGTGTTAGACCTGTAAGAGAAAAATTTAAAAGGTTGGGAAAGGCCATGGGATGTAGAAATATTTTTTTCACATTTTACTTCCTTGTAAAAACAGGAAAATCGATAGGGATTTTCGTACGGATAAGTACCCAGTGAACGGTTCGTTTATCTTTATATATTCTTCCGGGTGGGCGTTGTATTGGTTTTTCGGAAGTGTTAGACCTGTAAGAGAAAAATTTAAATGGTTGGGAAGGGCCATGGGATGTAGAAATATTTTTTTCACATTTACTTCCTTGTAAAAACAGGTAAATCAATAGGGTTTTTCGTACGGATACGTACCCAGTGAACGGTTCGTTTAGCTTTATATATTGTTCCGGGTGGGCGTTATATTGTTTTTTCGGAAGTGTTAGACCTGTACGAGAAAAATTTAAATGGTTGGGAAAGGCCATGGGATGTAGAAATATTTTTTTCACATTTTACTTCCTTGTAAAAACAGGTAAATCAATAGGGATTTTCGTACGGATAAGTGCCCAGTGAACGGTTCGTTTAGCTTTATATATTATTCCGGGTGGGCGTTGTATTGGTTTTTCGCAAGTGTTAGACCTGTAAGAGAAAAATTTAAATGGTTGGGAAAGGCCATGGGATGTAGAAATATTTTTTTCACATTTTACTTCCTTGTAAAAACAGGAAAATCAATAGGGATTTTCGTACGGATAAGTACCCAGTGAACCGTTCGTTTAGCTTTCTATATTGTTCCGGGTGGGCGTTGTATTGGTTTTTCGCAAGTGTTAGACCTGTAAGAGAAAAATTTAAATGGTTGGGAAAGGCCATGGGATGTAGAAATATTTTTTTCACATTTTACTTCCTTGTAAAAACAGGAAAATCAATAGGGATTTTCGTACGGATATGTACCCAGTGAACGGTTCGTTTAGCTTTATATATTGTTCCGGGTGGGCGTTGTATTGGTTTTTCGGAAGCGTTAGACCTGTAAGAGGAAAATTTAAATGGTTGGGAAAGGCCATGGGATATAGAAATATTTTTTTCACATTTTATTTCCTTGTAAAAACAGGTAAATCAATAGGGTTTTTCGTACGGATAAGTGCCCAGTGAACGGTTCGTTTAGCTTTATATATTGTTCCGGGTGGGCGTTGTTTTGGTTTTTCGGAAGTGTTAGACCTGTAAGAGAAAAATTTAAAAGGTTGGGAAAGGCCATGGGATGTAGAAATATTTTTTTCACATTTTACTTCCTTGTAAAAACAGGAAAATCGATAGGGATTTTCGTACGGATAAGTACCCAGTGAACGGTTCGTTTATCTTTATATATTCTTCCAGGTGGGCGTTGTATTGGTTTTTCGGAAGTGTTAGACCTGTAAGAGAAAAATTTATATGGTTGGGAAAGGCCATGGGATGTAGAAATATTTTTTTCACATTTACTTCCTTGTAAAAACAGGTAAATCAATAGGGTTTTTCGTACGGATAAGTACCCAGTGAACGGTTCGTTTAGCTTTATATATTGTTCCGGGTGGGCGTTGTATTGGTTTTTCGGAAGTGTTAGAACTGTAAGAGAAAAATTTAAATGGTTGGGAAAGGCCATGCGATGTAGAAATATTTTTTTCACATTTTATTTCCTTTTAAAAACAGGTAAATCAATAGGGATTTTCGTACGGATAAGTACCCAGTGAACGGTTCGTTTATCTTTATATATTGTTCCGGGTGGGCGTTGTATTGGTTTTTCGGAAGTGTTAGACCTGTAAGAGAAAAATTTAAATGGTTGGGAAAGGCCATGGGATGTAGAAATATTTTTTTCACATTTTACTTCCTTGTAAAAACAGGTAAATCAATAGGGTTTTTCGTACGGATAAGTGCCCAGTGAACGGTTCGTTTAGCTTTATATATTGTTCCGGGTGGGCGTTGTTTTGGTTTTTCGGAAGTGTTAGACCTGTAAGAGAAAAATTTAAAAGGTTGGGAAAGGCCATGGGATGTAGAAATATTTTTTTCACATTTTACTTCCTTGTAAAAACAGGAAAATCGATAGGGATTTTCGTACGGATAAGTACCCAGTGAACGGTTCGTTTATCTTTATATATTCTTCCGTGTGGGCGTTGTATTGGTTTTTCGGAAGTGTTAGACCTATAAGAGAAAAATTTAAATGGTTGGGAAGGGCCATGGGATGTAGAAATATTTTTTTCACATTTACTTCCTTGTAAAAGCAGGTAAATCAATAGGGTTTTTCGTACGGATAAGTACCCAGTGAACGGTTCGTTTAGCTTTATATATTATTCCGGGTGGGCTTTGTATTGGTTTTTCGCAAGTGTTAGACCTGTAAGAGAAAAATTTAAATGGTTGGGAAAGGCCATGGGATGTAGAAATATTTTTTCACATTTTACTTCCTTGTAAAAACAGGAAAATCGATAGGGATTTTCGTACGGATAAGTACCCAGTGAACGGTTCGTTTATCTTTATATATTCTTCCGGGTGGGCGTTGTATTGGATTTTCGGAAGTGTAAGACCTGTAAGAAAAAAATTTAAATGGTTGGGAAAGGCCATGGGATGTAGAAATATTTTTTTCACATTTACTTCCTTGTAAAAGCAGGTAAATCAATAGGGTTTTTCGTACGGATAAGTACCCAGTGAACGGTTCGTTTAGCTTTATATATTATTCCGGGTGGGCGTTGTATTGGTTTTTCGCAAGTGTTAGACCTGTAAGAGAAAAATTTAAATGGTTGGGAAAGGCCATGGGATGTAGAAATATTTTTTTCACATTTTACTTCCTTGTAAAAACAGGAAAATCAATAGGGATTTTCGTACGGATGAGTGCCCAGTGAACGGTTCGTTTAGCTTTATATATTGTTCCGGGTGGGCGTTGTTTTGGTTTTTCGGAAGTGTTAGACCTGTAAGAGAAAAATTTAAAAGGTTGGGAAAGGCCATGGGATGTAGAAATATTTTTTTCACATTTTACTTCCTTGTAAAAACAGGAAAATCGATAGGGATTTTCGTACGGATAAGTACCCAGTGAACGGTTCGTTTATCTTTATATATTCTTCCGGGTGGGCGTTGTATTGGTTTTTCGGAAGTGTTAGACCTGTAAGAGAAAAATTTAAATGGTTGGGAAGGGCCATGGGATGTAGAAATATTTTTTTCACATTTACTTCCTTGTAAAAACAGGTAAATCAATAGGGTTTTTCGTACGGATACGTACCCAGTGAACGGTTCGTTTAGCTTTATATATTGTTCCGGGTGGGCGTTATATTGTTTTTTCGGAAGTGTTAGACCTGTACGAGAAAAATTTAAATGGTTGGGAAAGGCCATGGGATGTAGAAATATTTTTTTCACATTTTACTTCCTTGTAAAAACAGGTAAATCAATAGGGATTTTCGTACGGATAAGTGCCCAGTGAACGGTTCGTTTAGCTTTATATATTGTTCCGGGTGGGCGTTGTTTTGGTTTTTCGGAAGTGTTAGACCTGTAAGAGAAAAATTTAAATGGTTGGGAGAGGCCATGGGATGTAGAAATATTTTTTTCACATTTTACTTCCTTGTAAAAACAGGAAAATCAATAGGGATTTTTGTACGGATAAGTACCCAATGAACGCTTCGTTTAGCTTTATATATTGATCCTGGTGGGCGTTGTTTTGGTTTTTCGGAAGTGTTAGACCTGTAAGAGAAAAATTTAAATGGTTGGGAAAGGCCATGGGATGTAGAAATATTTTTTCACATTTTATTTCCTGGTAAAAACAGGAAAATCAATACTGATTTTCGTACGGATAAGTACCCAGTGAACTGTTCGTTTAGCTTTATATATTTTTCCGGGTGGGAGTTGTATTGGTTTTTCGGAAGTGTTAGACCTGTAAGAGAAAAATTTAAATGGTTGGGAAAGGCCATGGGATGTAGAAATATTTTTTTCACATTTTACTTCCTTGTAAAAACAGGAAAATCAATAGGGATTTTTGTACGGATAAGTACCCAGTGAACGGTTCGTTTAGCTTTATATATTGTTCCTGGTGGGCGTTGTTTTGGTTTTTCGGAAGTGTTAGACCTGTAAGAGAAAAATTTAAATGGTTGGGAAAGGCCATGGGATGTAGAAATATTTTTTCACATTTTATTTCCTGGTAAAAACAGGTAAATCAATATTGATTTTTGTACGGATAAGTACCTAGTGAACGGTTCGTTTAGCTTTATATATTTTTCCGGGTGGGAGTTGTATTCGTTTTTCGCAAGTGTTAGACATGTAAGAGAAAAATTTAAATGGTTGGGAAAGGCCATGGGGTGTAGAAATATTTTTTTCACATTTACTTCCTTGTAAAAACAGGTAAATCAATAGGGTTTTTCGTACGGATAAGTACCCAGTGAACGTTTCGTTTAGCTTTATATATTGTTCCGGGTGGGCGTTGTATTGGTTTTTCGCAAGTGTTAGACCTGTAAGAGAAAAATTTAAATGGTTGGGAAAGGCCATGGTATGTAGAAATATTTTTTTCACATTTTATTTCCTTGTAAATACAGGAAAATCAATAGGGATTTTCGTACGGATAAGTGCCCAGTGAACGGTTCTTTTAGCTTTATATATTGTTCCGGGTGGGCGTTGTTTTGGTTTTTCGGAAGTGTTAGACCTGTAAGAGAAAAATTTAAAAGGTTGGGAAAGGCCATGGGATATAGAAATATTTTTTTCACATTTTACTTCCTTGTAAAAACAGGAAAATCAATAGGGATTTTCGTACGGATAAGTACCCAGTGAACGGTTCGTTTATCTTTTTATATTCTTCCGGGTGGGCGTTGTTTTGGTTTTTCGGAAGTGTTAGACCTATAAGAGAAAAATTTTAATGGTTGGGAAGGGCCATGGGATGTAGAAATATTTTTTTCACATTTACTTCCTTGTAAAAGCAGGTAAATCAATAGGGTTTTTCGTACGGATAAGTACCCAGTGAACGGTTCGTTTAGCTTTATATATTATTCCGGGTGGGCGTTGTATTGGTTTTTCGCAAGTGTTAGACCTGTAAGAGAAAAATTTAAATGGTTGGGAAAGGCCATGGGATGTAGAAATATTTTTTTCACATTTTACTTCCTTGTAAAAACAGGAAAATCAATAGGGATTTTCGTACGGATAAGTACCCAGTGAACCGTTCGTTTAGCTTTCTATATTGTTCCGGGTGGGCGTTGTATTGGTTTTTCGCAAGTGTTAGACCTGTAAGAGAAAAATTTAAATGGTTGGGAAAGGCCATGGGATGTAGAAATATTTTTTTCACATTTTACTTCCTTGTAAAAACAGGAAAATCAATAGGGATTTTCGTACGGATATGTACCCAGTGAACGGTTCGTTTAGCTTTATATATTGTTCCGGGTGGGCGTTGTATTGGTTTTTCGGAAGCGTTAGACCTGTAAGAGGAAAATTTAAATGGTTGGGAAAGGCCATGGGATATAGAAATATTTTTTTCACATTTTATTTCCTTGTAAAAACAGGTAAATCAATAGGGTTTTTCGTACGGATAAGTGCCCAGTGAACGGTTCGTTTAGCTTTATATATTGTTCCGGGTGGGCGTTGTTTTGGTTTTTCGGAAGTGTTAGACCTGTAAGAGAAAAATTTAAAAGGTTGGGAAAGGCCATGGGATGTAGAAATATTTTTTTCACATTTTACTTCCTTGTAAAAACAGGAAAATCGATAGGGATTTTCGTACGGATAAGTACCCAGTGAACGGTTCGTTTATCTTTATATATTCTTCCAGGTGGGCGTTGTATTGGTTTTTCGGAAGTGTTAGACCTGTAAGAGAAAAATTTATATGGTTGGGAAAGGCCATGGGATGTAGAAATATTTTTTTCACATTTACTTCCTTGTAAAAACAGGTAAATCAATAGGGTTTTTCGTACGGATAAGTACCCAGTGAACGGTTCGTTTAGCTTTATATATTGTTCCGGGTGGGCGTTGTATTGGTTTTTCGGAAGTGTTAGAACTGTAAGAGAAAAATTTAAATGGTTGGGAAAGGCCATGCGATGTAGAAATATTTTTTTCACATTTTATTTCCTTTTAAAAACAGGTAAATCAATAGGGATTTTCGTACGGATAAGTACCCAGTGAACGGTTCGTTTATCTTTATATATTGTTCCGGGTGGGCGTTGTATTGGTTTTTCGGAAGTGTTAGACCTGTAAGAGAAAAATTTAAATGGTTGGGAAAGGCCATGGGATGTAGAAATATTTTTTTCACATTTTACTTCCTTGTAAAAACAGGTAAATCAATAGGGTTTTTCGTACGGATAAGTGCCCAGTGAACGGTTCGTTTAGCTTTATATATTGTTCCGGGTGGGCGTTGTTTTGGTTTTTCGGAAGTGTTAGACCTGTAAGAGAAAAATTTAAAAGGTTGGGAAAGGCCATGGGATGTAGAAATATTTTTTCACATTTTACTTCCTTGTAAAAACAGGAAAATCGATAGGGATTTTCGTACGGATAAGTACCCAGTGAACGGTTCGTTTATCTTTATATATTCTTCCGGGTGGGCGTTGTATTGGATTTTCGGAAGTGTAAGACCTGTAAGAAAAAAATTTAAATGGTTGGGAAAGGCCATGGGATGTAGAAATATTTTTTTCACATTTACTTCCTTGTAAAAGCAGGTAAATCAATAGGGTTTTTCGTACGGATAAGTACCCAGTGAACGGTTCGTTTAGCTTTATATATTATTCCGGGTGGGCGTTGTATTGGTTTTTCGCAAGTGTTAGACCTGTAAGAGAAAAATTTAAATGGTTGGGAAAGGCCATGGGATGTAGAAATATTTTTTTCACATTTTACTTCCTTGTAAAAACAGGAAAATCAATAGGGATTTTCGTACGGATAAGTGCCCAGTGAACGGTTCGTTTAGCTTTATATATTGTTCCGGGTGGGCGTTGTTTTGGTTTTTCGGAAGTGTTAGACCTGTAAGAGAAAAATTTAAAAGGTTGGGAAAGGCCATGGGATGTAGAAATATTTTTTTCACATTTTACTTCCTTGTAAAAACAGGAAAATCGATAGGGATTTTCGTACGGATAAGTACCCAGTGAACGGTTCGTTTATCTTTATATATTCTTCCGGGTGGGCGTTGTATTGGTTTTTCGGAAGTGTTAGACCTGTAAGAGAAAAATTTAAATGGTTGGGAAGGGCCATGGGATGTAGAAATATTTTTTTCACATTTACTTCCTTGTAAAAACAGGTAAATCAATAGGGTTTTTCGTACGGATACGTACCCAGTGAACGGTTCGTTTAGCTTTATATATTGTTCCGGGTGGGCGTTATATTGTTTTTTCGGAAGTGTTAGACCTGTACGAGAAAAATTTAAATGGTTGGGAAAGGCCATGGGATGTAGAAATATTTTTTTCACATTTTACTTCCTTGTAAAAACAGGTAAATCAATAGGGATTTTCGTACGGATAAGTGCCCAGTGAACGGTTCGTTTAGCTTTATATATTATTCCGGGTGGGCGTTGTATTGGTTTTTCGCAAGTGTTAGACCTGTAAGAGAAAAATTTAAATGGTTGGGAAAGGCCATGGGATGTAGAAATATTTTTTTCACATTTTACTTCCTTGTAAAAACAGGAAAATCAATAGGGATTTTCGTACGGATAAGTACCCAGTGAACCGTTCGTTTAGCTTTCTATATTGTTCCGGGTGGGCGTTGTATTGGTTTTTCGCAAGTGTTAGACCTGTAAGAGAAAAATTTAAATGGTTGGGAAAGGCCATGGGATGTAGAAATATTTTTTTCACATTTTACTTCCTTGTAAAAACAGGAAAATCAATAGGGATTTTCGTACGGATATGTACCCAGTGAACGGTTCGTTTAGCTTTATATATTGTTCCGGGTGGGCGTTGTATTGGTTTTTCGGAAGCGTTAGACCTGTAAGAGGAAAATTTAAATGGTTGGGAAAGGCCATGGGATATAGAAATATTTTTTTCACATTTTATTTCCTTGTAAAAACAGGTAAATCAATAGGGTTTTTCGTACGGATAAGTGCCCAGTGAACGGTTCGTTTAGCTTTATATATTGTTCCGGGTGGGCGTTGTTTTGGTTTTTCGGAAGTGTTAGACCTGTAAGAGAAAAATTTAAAAGGTTGGGAAAGGCCATGGGATGTAGAAATATTTTTTTCACATTTTACTTCCTTGTAAAAACAGGAAAATCGATAGGGATTTTCGTACGGATAAGTACCCAGTGAACGGTTCGTTTATCTTTATATATTCTTCCAGGTGGGCGTTGTATTGGTTTTTCGGAAGTGTTAGACCTGTAAGAGAAAAATTTATATGGTTGGGAAAGGCCATGGGATGTAGAAATATTTTTTTCACATTTACTTCCTTGTAAAAACAGGTAAATCAATAGGGTTTTTCGTACGGATAAGTACCCAGTGAACGGTTCGTTTAGCTTTATATATTGTTCCGGGTGGGCGTTGTATTGGTTTTTCGGAAGTGTTAGAACTGTAAGAGAAAAATTTAAATGGTTGGGAAAGGCCATGCGATGTAGAAATATTTTTTTCACATTTTATTTCCTTTTAAAAACAGGTAAATCAATAGGGATTTTCGTACGGATAAGTACCCAGTGAACGGTTCGTTTATCTTTATATATTGTTCCGGGTGGGCGTTGTATTGGTTTTTCGGAAGTGTTAGACCTGTAAGAGAAAAATTTAAATGGTTGGGAAAGGCCATGGGATGTAGAAATATTTTTTTCACATTTTACTTCCTTGTAAAAACAGGTAAATCAATAGGGTTTTTCGTACGGATAAGTGCCCAGTGAACGGTTCGTTTAGCTTTATATATTGTTCCGGGTGGGCGTTGTTTTGGTTTTTCGGAAGTGTTAGACCTGTAAGAGAAAAATTTAAAAGGTTGGGAAAGGCCATGGGATGTAGAAATATTTTTTTCACATTTTACTTCCTTGTAAAAACAGGAAAATCGATAGGGATTTTCGTACGGATAAGTACCCAGTGAACGGTTCGTTTATCTTTATATATTCTTCCGTGTGGGCGTTGTATTGGTTTTTCGGAAGTGTTAGACCTATAAGAGAAAAATTTAAATGGTTGGGAAGGGCCATGGGATGTAGAAATATTTTTTTCACATTTACTTCCTTGTAAAAGCAGGTAAATCAATAGGGTTTTTCGTACGGATAAGTACCCAGTGAACGGTTCGTTTAGCTTTATATATTATTCCGGGTGGGCTTTGTATTGGTTTTTCGCAAGTGTTAGACCTGTAAGAGAAAAATTTAAAAGGTTGGGAAAGGCCATGGGATGTAGAAATATTTTTTTCACATTTTACTTCCTTGTAAAAACAGGAAAATCGATAGGGATTTTCGTACGGATAAGTACCCAGTGAACGGTTCGTTTATCTTTATATATTCTTCCGGGTGGGCGTTGTATTGGTTTTTCGGAAGTGTTAGACCTGTAAGAGAAAAATTTAAATGGTTGGGAAGGGCCATGGGATGTAGAAATATTTTTTTCACATTTACTTCCTTGTAAAAACAGGTAAATCAATAGGGTTTTTCGTACGGATACGTACCCAGTGAACGGTTCGTTTAGCTTTATATATTGTTCCGGGTGGGCGTTATATTGTTTTTTCGGAAGTGTTAGACCTGTACGAGAAAAATTTAAATGGTTGGGAAAGGCCATGGGATGTAGAAATATTTTTTTCACATTTTACTTCCTTGTAAAAACAGGTAAATCAATAGGGATTTTCGTACGGATAAGTGCCCAGTGAACGGTTCGTTTAGCTTTATATATTATTCCGGGTGGGCGTTGTATTGGTTTTTCGCAAGTGTTAGACCTGTAAGAGAAAAATTTAAATGGTTGGGAAAGGCCATGGGATGTAGAAATATTTTTTTCACATTTTACTTCCTTGTAAAAACAGGAAAATCAATAGGGATTTTCGTACGGATAAGTACCCAGTGAACCGTTCGTTTAGCTTTCTATATTGTTCCGGGTGGGCGTTGTATTGGTTTTTCGCAAGTGTTAGACCTGTAAGAGAAAAATTTAAATGGTTGGGAAAGGCCATGGGATGTAGAAATATTTTTTTCACATTTTACTTCCTTGTAAAAACAGGAAAATCAATAGGGATTTTCGTACGGATATGTACCCAGTGAACGGTTCGTTTAGCTTTATATATTGTTCCGGGTGGGCGTTGTATTGGTTTTTCGGAAGCGTTAGACCTGTAAGAGGAAAATTTAAATGGTTGGGAAAGGCCATGGGATATAGAAATATTTTTTTCACATTTTATTTCCTTGTAAAAACAGGTAAATCAATAGGGTTTTTCGTACGGATAAGTGCCCAGTGAACGGTTCGTTTAGCTTTATATATTGTTCCGGGTGGGCGTTGTTTTGGTTTTTCGGAAGTGTTAGACCTGTAAGAGAAAAATTTAAAAGGTTGGGAAAGGCCATGGGATGTAGAAATATTTTTTTCACATTTTACTTCCTTGTAAAAACAGGAAAATCGATAGGGATTTTCGTACGGATAAGTACCCAGTGAACGGTTCGTTTATCTTTATATATTCTTCCAGGTGGGCGTTGTATTGGTTTTTCGGAAGTGTTAGACCTGTAAGAGAAAAATTTATATGGTTGGGAAAGGCCATGGGATGTAGAAATATTTTTTTCACATTTACTTCCTTGTAAAAACAGGTAAATCAATAGGGTTTTTCGTACGGATAAGTACCCAGTGAACGGTTCGTTTAGCTTTATATATTGTTCCGGGTGGGCGTTGTATTGGTTTTTCGGAAGTGTTAGAACTGTAAGAGAAAAATTTAAATGGTTGGGAAAGGCCATGCGATGTAGAAATATTTTTTTCACATTTTATTTCCTTTTAAAAACAGGTAAATCAATAGGGATTTTCGTACGGATAAGTACCCAGTGAACGGTTCGTTTATCTTTATATATTGTTCCGGGTGGGCGTTGTATTGGTTTTTCGGAAGTGTTAGACCTGTAAGAGAAAAATTTAAATGGTTGGGAAAGGCCATGGGATGTAGAAATATTTTTTTCACATTTTACTTCCTTGTAAAAACAGGTAAATCAATAGGGTTTTTCGTACGGATAAGTGCCCAGTGAACGGTTCGTTTAGCTTTATATATTGTTCCGGGTGGGCGTTGTTTTGGTTTTTCGGAAGTGTTAGACCTGTAAGAGAAAAATTTAAAAGGTTGGGAAAGGCCATGGGATGTAGAAATATTTTTTTCACATTTTACTTCCTTGTAAAAACAGGAAAATCGATAGGGATTTTCGTACGGATAAGTACCCAGTGAACGGTTCGTTTATCTTTATATATTCTTCCGTGTGGGCGTTGTATTGGTTTTTCGGAAGTGTTAGACCTATAAGAGAAAAATTTAAATGGTTGGGAAGGGCCATGGGATGTAGAAATATTTTTTTCACATTTACTTCCTTGTAAAAGCAGGTAAATCAATAGGGTTTTTCGTACGGATAAGTACCCAGTGAACGGTTCGTTTAGCTTTATATATTATTCCGGGTGGGCTTTGTATTGGTTTTTCGCAAGTGTTAGACCTGTAAGAGAAAAATTTAAATGGTTGGGAAAGGCCATGGGATGTAGAAATATTTTTTCACATTTTACTTCCTTGTAAAAACAGGAAAATCGATAGGGATTTTCGTACGGATAAGTACCCAGTGAACGGTTCGTTTATCTTTATATATTCTTCCGGGTGGGCGTTGTATTGGATTTTCGGAAGTGTAAGACCTGTAAGAAAAAAATTTAAATGGTTGGGAAAGGCCATGGGATGTAGAAATATTTTTTTCACATTTACTTCCTTGTAAAAGCAGGTAAATCAATAGGGTTTTTCGTACGGATAAGTACCCAGTGAACGGTTCGTTTAGCTTTATATATTATTCCGGGTGGGCGTTGTATTGGTTTTTCGCAAGTGTTAGACCTGTAAGAGAAAAATTTAAATGGTTGGGAAAGGCCATGGGATGTAGAAATATTTTTTTCACATTTTACTTCCTTGTAAAAACAGGAAAATCAATAGGGATTTTCGTACGGATGAGTGCCCAGTGAACGGTTGGTTTAGCTTTATATATTGTTCCGGGTGGGCGTTGTTTTGGTTTTTCGGAAGTGTTAGACCTGTAAGAGAAAAATTTAAAAGGTTGGGAAAGGCCATGGGATGTAGAAATATTTTTTTCACATTTTACTTCCTTGTAAAAACAGGAAAATCGATAGGGATTTTCGTACGGATAAGTACCCAGTGAACGGTTCGTTTATCTTTATATATTCTTCCGGGTGGGCGTTGTATTGGTTTTTCGGAAGTGTTAGACCTGTAAGAGAAAAATTTAAATGGTTGGGAAGGGCCATGGGATGTAGAAATATTTTTTTCACATTTACTTCCTTGTAAAAACAGGTAAATCAATAGGGTTTTTCGTACGGATACGTACCCAGTGAACGGTTCGTTTAGCTTTATATATTGTTCCGGGTGGGCGTTATATTGTTTTTTCGGAAGTGTTAGACCTGTACGAGAAAAATTTAAATGGTTGGGAAAGGCCATGGGATGTAGAAATATTTTTTTCACATTTTACTTCCTTGTAAAAACAGGTAAATCAATAGGGATTTTCGTACGGATAAGTGCCCAGTGAACGGTTCGTTTAGCTTTATATATTGTTCCGGGTGGGCGTTGTTTTGGTTTTTCGGAAGTGTTAGACCTGTAAGAGAAAAATTTAAATGGTTGGGAGAGGCCATGGGATGTAGAAATATTTTTTTCACATTTTACTTCCTTGTAAAAACAGGAAAATCAATAGGGATTTTTGTACGGATAAGTACCCAATGAACGCTTCGTTTAGCTTTATATATTGATCCTGGTGGGCGTTGTTTTGGTTTTTCGGAAGTGTTAGACCTGTAAGAGAAAAATTTAAATGGTTGGGAAAGGCCATGGGATGTAGAAATATTTTTTCACATTTTATTTCCTGGTAAAAACAGGAAAATCAATACTGATTTTCGTACGGATAAGTACCCAGTGAACTGTTCGTTTAGCTTTATATATTTTTCCGGGTGGGAGTTGTATTGGTTTTTCGGAAGTGTTAGACCTGTAAGAGAAAAATTTAAATGGTTGGGAAAGGCCATGGGATGTAGAAATATTTTTTTCACATTTTACTTCCTTGTAAAAACAGGAAAATCAATAGGGATTTTTGTACGGATAAGTACCCAGTGAACGGTTCGTTTAGCTTTATATATTGTTCCTGGTGGGCGTTGTTTTGGTTTTTCGGAAGTGTTAGACCTGTAAGAGAAAAATTTAAATGGTTGGGAAAGGCCATGGGATGTAGAAATATTTTTTCACATTTTATTTCCTGGTAAAAACAGGTAAATCAATATTGATTTTTGTACGGATAAGTACCTAGTGAACGGTTCGTTTAGCTTTATATATTTTTCCGGGTGGGAGTTGTATTCGTTTTTCGCAAGTGTTAGACATGTAAGAGAAAAATTTAAATGGTTGGGAAAGGCCATGGGGTGTAGAAATATTTTTTTCACATTTACTTCCTTGTAAAAACAGGTAAATCAATAGGGTTTTTCGTACGGATAAGTACCCAGTGAACGTTTCGTTTAGCTTTATATATTGTTCCGGGTGGGCGTTGTATTGGTTTTTCGGAAGTGTTAGACCTGTAAGAGAAAAATTTAAATGGTTGGGAAAGGCCATGGGATGTAGAAATATTTTTTTCACATTTTATTTCCTTTTAAAAACAGGTAAATCAATAGGGATTTTCGTACGGATAAGTACCCAGTGAACGGTTCGTTTAGCTTTATATATTGTTCCGGGTGGACGTTGTATTGGTTTTTCGGAAGTGTTAGACCTGTAAGAGAAAAATTTAAATGGTTGGGAAAGGCCATGGGATGTAGAAATATTTTTTTCACATTTTACTTCCTTGTAAAAACATGAAAATCAATAGGGATTTTCGTACGGATATGTACCCAGTGAACGATTTGTTTAGCTTTATATATTGTTCCGGGTGGGCGTTGTATTGGTTTTTCGGAAGCGTTAGAC
Source organism: Paroedura picta (assembly GCF_049243985.1). Lineage (NCBI taxonomy): Eukaryota > Metazoa > Chordata > Lepidosauria > Squamata > Gekkonidae > Paroedura > Paroedura picta. Next base: position 2,592,094 of record NW_027518620.1, on the reverse strand, counting down.
CTGTAAGAGCAAAATTTAAATGGTTGGGAAAGGCCATGGGATGTAGAAATATTTTTTTCACATTTTACTTCCTTGTAAAAACCGGAAAATCAATAGTGATTTTCGTACGGATAGGTACCCAGTGAACGGTTCGTTTAGCTTTATATATTGTTCCGGGTGGGCGTTGTATTGGTTTTTCGGAAGCGTTAGACCTGTAAGAGAAAAATTTAAATGGTTGGGAAAGGCCATGGGATGTAGAAATATTTTTTCACATTTTATTTCCTGGTAAAAACAGGTAAATCAATATTGATTTTCGTACGGATAAGTGTCCAGTGAACGGTTTGTTTAGCTTTATATATTGTTCCGGGTGGGCGTTGTTTTGGTTTTTCAGAAGCGTTAGACCTGTAAGAGAAAAATTTAAATGGTTGGGAAAGGCCATGGGATGTAGAAATATTTTTTTCACATTTTACTTCCTTGTAAAAACATGAAAATCAATAGGGATTTTCGTACGGATATGTACCCAGTGAACGATTTGTTTAGCTTTATATATTGTTCCGGGTGGGCGTTGTTTTGGTTTTTCGGAAGTGTTAGACCTGTAAGAGAAAAATTTAAAAGGTTGGGAAAGGCCATGGGATGTAGAAATATTTTTTTCACATTTAACTTCCTTGTAAAAACAGGAAAATCGATAGGGATTTTCGTACGGATAAGTGTCCAGTGAACGGTTTGTTTAGCTTTATATATTGTTCCAGGTGGGCGTTGTTTTGGTTTTTCAGAAGCGTTAGACCTGTAAGAGAAAAATTTAAATGGTTGGGAAAGGCCATGGGATGTAGAAATAATTTTTTCACATTTTATTTCCTTGTAAAAACAGGTAAATCAATAGGGATTTTCGTACGGATAAGTGCCCAGTGAACGGTTCGTTTAGCTTTATATATTGTTCCGGGTGGGCGTTGTTTTGGTTTTTCGGAAGTGTTTGACCTGTAAGAGAAAAATTTAAATGGTTGGGAGAGGCCATGGGATGTAGAAATATTTTTTTCACATTTTACTTCCTTGTAAAAACAGGAAAATCGATAGGGATTTTTGTACGGATAAGTACCCAGTGAACGGTTCGTTTAGCTTTATATATTGTTCCGGGTGGGCGTTGTATTGGTTTTTCGCAAGTGTTAGACCTGTAAGAGAAAAATTTAAATGGTTGGGAAAGGCCATGGTATGTAGAAATATTTTTTTCACATTTACTTCCTTGTAAAAGCAGGTAAATCAATAGGGTTTTTCGTACGGATAAGTACCCAGTGAACGGTTCGTTTAGCTTTATATATTATTCCGGGTGGGCGTTGTATTGGTTTTTCGCAAGTGTTAGACCTGTAAGAGAAAAATTTAAATGGTTGGGAAAGGCCATGGGATGTAGAAATATTTTTTTCACATTTTACTTCCTTGTAAAAACAGGAAAATCAATAGGGATTTTCGTACGGATAAGTACCCAGTGAACCGTTCGTTTAGCTTTCTATATTGTTCCGGGTGGGCGTTGTATTGGTTTTTCGCAAGTGTTAGACATGTAAGAGAAAAATTTAAATGGTTGGGAAAGGCCATGGGATGTAGAAATATTTTTTTCACATTTTACTTCCTTGTAAAAACAGGAAAATCAATAGGGATTTTCGTACGGATATGTACCCAGTGAACGGTTCGTTTAGCTTTATATATTGTTCCGGGTGGGCGTTGTATTGGTTTTTCGGAAGCGTTAGACCTGTAAGAGGAAAATTTAAATGGTTGGGAAAGGCCATGGGATATAGAAATATTTTTTTCACATTTTATTTCCTTGTAAAAACAGGTAAATCAATAGGGTTTTTCGTACGGATAAGTGCCCAGTGAACGGTTCGTTTAGCTTTATATATTGTTCCGGGTGGGCGTTGTTTTGGTTTTTCGGAAGTGTTAGACCTGTAAGAGAAAAATTTAAAAGGTTGGGAAAGGCCATGGGATGTAGAAATATTTTTTTCACATTTTACTTCCTTGTAAAAACAGGAAAATCAATAGGGATTTTCGTACGGATAAGTGCCCAGTGAACGGTTCGTTTAGCTTTATATATTGTTCCGGGTGGGCGTTGTTTTGGTTTTTCGGAAGTGTTAGACCTGTAAGAGAAAAATTTAAAAGGTTGGGAAAGGCCATGGGATGTAGAAATATTTTTTTCACATTTTACTTCCTTGTAAAAACAGGAAAATCGATAGGGATTTTCGTACGGATAAGTACCCAGTGAACGGTTCGTTTATCTTTATATATTCTTCCGGGTGGGCGTTGTATTGGTTTTTCGGAAGTGTTAGACCTGTAAGAGAAAAATTTAAATGGTTGGGAAGGGCCATGGGATGTAGAAATATTTTTTTCACATTTACTTCCTTGTAAAAACAGGTAAATCAATAGGGTTTTTCGTACGGATACGTACCCAGTGAACGGTTCGTTTAGCTTTATATATTGTTCCGGGTGGGCGTTGTATTGTTTTTTCGGAAGTGTTAGACCTGTAAGAGAAAAATTTAAATGGTTGGGAAAGGCCATGGGATGTAGAAATATTTTTTTCACATTTTACTTCCTTGTAAAAACAGGTAAATCAATAGGGATTTTCGTACGGATAAGTGCCCAGTGAACGGTTCGTTTAGCTTTATATATTGTTCCGGGTGGGCGTTGTTTTGGTTTTTCGGAAGTGTTAGACCTGTAAGAGAAAAATTTAAATGGTTGGGAGAGGCCATGGGATGTAGAAATATTTTTTTCACATTTTACTTCCTTGTAAAAACAGGAGAATCAATAGGGATTTTTGTACGGATAAGTACCCAATGAACGGTTCGTTTAGCTTTATATATTGATCCTGGTGGGCGTTGTTATGGTTTTTCGGAAGTGTTAGACCTGTAAGAGAAAAATTTAAATGGTTGGGAAAGGCCATGGGATGTAGAAATATTTTTTCACATTTTATTTCCTGGTAAAAACAGGAAAATCAATACTGATTTTCGTACGGAGATGTACCCAGTGAACTGTTCGTTTAGCTTTATATATTATTCCGGGTGGGAGTTGTATTGGTTTTTCGGAAGTGTTAGACCTGTAAGAGAAAAATTTACATGGTTGGGAAAGGCCATGGGATGTAGAAATATTTTTTTCACATTTTACTTCCTTGTAAAAACAGGAAAATAAATAGGGATTTTTGTACGGATAAGTACCCAGTGAACGGTTCGTTTAGCTTTATATATTGTTCCTGGTGGGCGTTGTTTTGGTTTTTCGGAAGTGTTAGACCTGTAAGAGAAAAATTTAAATGGTTGGGAAAGGCCATGGGATGTAGAAATATTTTTTTCACATTTTATTTCCTTTTAAAAACAGGTAAATCAATAGGGATTTTCGTACGGATAAGTACCCAGTGAACGGTTCGTTTAGCTTTATATATTGTTCCGGGTGGACGTTATATTGGTTTTTCAGAAGTGTTAGACCTGTAAGAGAAAAATTTAAATGGTTGGGAAAGGCCATGGGATGTAGAAATATTTTTTTCACATTTTACTTCCTTGTAAAAACAGGAAAATCAATAGGGATTTTCGTACGGATATGTACCCAGTGAACGGTTCGTTTACCTTTATATATTGTTCCGGGTGGGCGTTGTATTGGTTTTTCGGAAGCGTTAGACCTGTAAGAGAAAAATTTAAAAGGTTGGGAAAGGCCATGGGATGTAGAAATATTTTTTTTCACATTTTACTTCCTTGTAAAAACAGGAAAATCGATAGGGATTTTCGTACGGATAAGTACCCAGTGAACGGTTCGTTTATCTTTATATATTCTTCCGGGTGGGCGTTGTATTGGTTTTTCGGAAGTGTTAGACCTATAAGAGAAAAATTTAAATGGTTGGGAAGGGCCATGGGATGTAGAAATATTTTTTTCACATTTACTTCCTTTTAAAAGCAGGTAAATAAATAGGGTTTTTCGTACGGATAAGTACCCAGTGAACGGTTCGTTTAGCTTTATATATTATTCCGGGTGGGCGTTGTATTGGTTTTTCGCAAGTGTTAGACCTGTAAGAGAAAAATTTAAATGGTTGGGAAAGGCCATGGGATGTAGAAATATTTTTTTCACATTTTACTTCCTTGTAAAAACAGGAAAATCAATAGGGATTTTCGTACGGATAAGTACCCAGTGAACCGTTCGTTTAGCTTTCTATATTGTTACGGGTGGGAGTTGTATTGGTTTTTCGCAAGTGTTAGACCTGTAAGAGAAAAATTTAAATGGTTGGGAAAGGCCATGGGATGTAGAAATATTTTTTTCACATTTTATTTCCTTGTAAATACAGGTAAATCGATAGGGATTTTCGTACGGATAAGTGCCCAGTGAACGGTTCTTTTAGCTTTATATATTGTTCCGGGTGGGCGTTGTTTTGGTTTTTCGGAAGTGTTAGACCTGTAAGAGAAAAATTTAAAAGGTTGGGAAAGGCCATGGGATGTAGAAATATTTTTTTCACATTTTACTTCCTTGTAAAAACAGGAAAATCGATAGGGATTTTCGTACGGATAAGTACCCAGTGAACGGTTCGTTTATCTTTTTATATTCTTCCGGGTGGGCGTTGTATTGGTTTTTCGGAAGTGTTAGACCTATAAGAGAAAAATTTAAATGGTTGGGAAGGGCCATGGGATGTAGAAATATTTTTTTCACATTTACTTCCTTGTAAAAGCAGGTAAATCAATAGGGTTTTTCGTACGGATAAGTACCCAGTGAACGGTTCGTTTACCTTTATATATTATTCCGGGTGGGCGTTGTATTGGTTTTTCGCAAGTGTTAGACCTGTAAGAGAAAAATTTAAATGGTTGGGAAAGGCCATGGGATGTAGAAATATTTTTTTCACATTTTACTTCCTTGTAAAAACAGGAAAATCAATAGGGATTTTCGTACGGATAAGTACCCAGTGAACCGTTCGTTTAGCTTTCTATATTGTTACGGGTGGGAGTTGTATTGGTTTTTCGCAAGTGTTAGACCTGTAAGAGAAAAATTTAAATGGTTGGGAAAGGCCATGGTATGTAGAAATATTTTTTTCACATTTTATTTCCTTGTAAATACAAGTAAATCGATAGGGATTTTCGTACGGATAAGTGCCCAGTGAACGGTTCTTTTAGCTTTATATATTGTTCCGGGTGGGCGTTGTTTTGGTTTTTCGGAAGTGTTAGACCTATAAGAGAAAAATTTAAATGGTTGGGAAAGGCCATGGGATGTAGAAATATTTTTTTCACATTTTACTTCCTTGTATAAACAGGAAAATCGATAGGGATTTTCGTACGGATAAGTACCCAGTGAACGGTTCGTTTATCTTTATATATTCTTCCGGGTGGGCGTTGTATTGGATTTTCGGAAGTGTAAGACCTGTAAGAGAAAAATTTAAATGGTTGGGAAAGGCCATGGGATGTAGAAATATCTTTTTTCACATTTACTTCCTTGTAAAAGCAGGTAAATCAATAGGGTTTTTCGTACGGATAAGTGCCCAGTGAACGGTTCGTTTAGCTTTATATATTGTTCCGGGTGGGCGTTGTTTTGGTTTTTCGGAAGTGTTAGACCTGTAAGAGAAAAATTTAAAAGGTTGGGAAAGGCTATGGGATGTAGAAATATTTTTTTCACATTTTACTTCCTTGTAAAAACAGGAAAATCGATAGGGATTTTCGTACGGATAAGTACCCAGTGAACGGTTCGTTTATCTTTTTATATTCTTCCGGGTGGGCGTTGTATTGGTTTTTCGGAAGTGTTAGACCTATAAGAGAAAAATTTAAATGGTTGGGAAGGGCCATGGGATGTAGAAATATTTTTTTCACATTTACTTCCTTGTAAAAGCAGGTAAATCAATAGGGTTTTTCGTACGGATAAGTACCCAGTGAACGGTTCGTTTACCTTTATATATTATTCCGGGTGGGCGTTGTATTGGTTTTTCGCAAGTGTTAGACCTGTAAGAGAAAAATTTAAATGGTTGGGAAAGGCCATGGGATGTAGAAATATTTTTTTCACATTTTACTTCCTTGTAAAAACAGGAAAATCAATAGGGATTTTCGTACGGATAAGTACCCAGTGAACCGTTCGTTTAGCTTTCTATATTGTTACGGGTGGGAGTTGTATTGGTTTTTCGCAAGTGTTAGACCTGTAAGAGAAAAATTTAAATGGTTGGGAAAGGCCATGGTATGTAGAAATATTTTTTTCACATTTTATTTCCTTGTAAATACAAGTAAATCGATAGGGATTTTCGTACGGATAAGTGCCCAGTGAACGGTTCTTTTAGCTTTATATATTGTTCCGGGTGGGCGTTGTTTTGGTTTTTCGGAAGTGTTAGACCTATAAGAGAAAAATTTAAATGGTTGGGAAAGGCCATGGGATGTAGAAATATTTTTTTCACATTTTACTTCCTTGTATAAACAGGAAAATCGATAGGGATTTTCGTACGGATAAGTACCCAGTGAACGGTTCGTTTATCTTTATATATTCTTCCGGGTGGGCGTTGTATTGGATTTTCGGAAGTGTAAGACCTGTAAGAGAAAAATTTAAATGGTTGGGAAAGGCCATGGGATGTAGAAATATCTTTTTTCACATTTACTTCCTTGTAAAAGCAGGTAAATCAATAGGGTTTTTCGTACGGATAAGTGCCCAGTGAACGGTTCGTTTAGCTTTATATATTGTTCCGGGTGGGCGTTGTTTTGGTTTTTCGGAAGTGTTAGACCTGTAAGAGAAAAATTTAAAAGGTTGGGAAAGGCTATGGGATGTAGAAATATTTTTTTCACATTTTACTTCCTTGTAAAAACAGGAAAATCGATAGGGATTTTCGTACGGATAAGTACCCAGTGAACGGTTCGTTTATCTTTATATATTCTTCCGGGTGGGCGTTGTATTGGTTTTTCGGAAGTGTTAGACCTGTAAGAGAAAAATTTATATGGTTGGGAAAGGCCATGGGATGTAGAAATATTTTTTTCACATTTACTTCCTTGTAAAAACAGGTAAATCAATAGGGTTTTTCGTACGGATACGTACCCAGTGAACGGTTCGTTTAGCTTTATATATTGTTCCGGGTGGGCGTTGTATTGGTTTTTCGGAAGTGTTAGAACTGTAAGAGAAAAATTTAAATGGTTGGGAAAGGCCATGCGATGTAGAAATATTTTTTTCACATTTTATTTCCTTTTAAAAACAGGTAAATCAATAGGGATTTTCGTACGGATAAGTGCCCAGTGAACGGTTTGTTTAGCTTTATATATTGTTCCGGGTGGGCGTTGTTTTGGTTTTTCAGAAGCGTTAGACCTGTAAGAGAAAAATTTAAATGGTTGGGAAAGGCCATGGGATGTAGAAATATTTTTTTCACATTTTATTTCCTTGTAAAAACAGGTAAATCAATAGGGATTTTCGTACGGATAAGTGCCGAGTGAACGGTTCGTTTAGCTTTATATATTGTTCCGGGTGGGCGTTGTTTTGGTTTTTCGGAAGTGTTTGACCTGTAAGAGAAAAATTTAAATGGTTGGGAGAGGCCATGGGATGTAGAAATATTTTTTTCACATTTAACTTCCTTGTAAAAACAGGAAAATCGATAGGGATTTTTGTACGGATAAGTACCCAGTGAACGGTTCGTTTAGCTTTATATATTGTTCCGGGTGGGCGTTGTATTGGTTTTTCGCAAGTGTTAGACCTGTAAGAGAAAAATTTAAATGGTTGGGAAAGGCCATGGTATGTAGAAATATTTTTTTCACATTTACTTCCTTGTAAAAGCAGGTAAATCAATAGGGTTTTTCGTACGGATAAGTACCCAGTGAACGGTTCGTTTAGCTTTATATATTATTCCGGGTGGGCGTTGTATTGGTTTTTCGCAAGTGTTAGACCTGTAAGAGAAAAATTTAAATGGTTGGGAAAGGCCATGGGATGTAGAAATATTTTTTTCACATTTTACTTCCTTGTAAAAACAGGAAAATCGATAGGGATTTTCGTACGGATAAGTACCCAGTGAACGGTTCGTTTATCTTTATATATTCTTCCGGGTGGGCGTTCTATTGGTTTTTCGGAAGTGTTAGACCTGTAAGAGAAAAATTTAAATGGTTGGGAAGGGCCATGGGATGTAGAAATATTTTTTTCACATTTACTTCCTTGTAAAAACAGGTAAATCAATAGGGTTTTTCGTACGGATACGTACCCAGTGAACGTTTCGTTTAGCTTTATATATTGTTCCGGGTGGGCGTTGTATTGGTTTTTCGGAAGTGTTAGACCTGTAAGAGAAAAATTTAAATGGTTGGGAAAGGCCATGGGATGTAGAAATAATTTTTTCACATTTTATTTCCTTGTAAAAACAGGTAAATCAATAGGGATTTTCGTACGGATAAGTGCCCAGTGAACGGTTCGTTTAGCTTTATATATTGTTCCGGGTGGGCGTTGTTTTGGTTTTTCGGAAGTGTTTGACGTGTAAGAGAAAAATTTAAATGGTTGGGAGAGGCCATGGGATGTAGAAATATTTTTTTCACATTTTACTTCCTTGTAAAAACAGGAAAATCGATAGGGATTTTTGTACGGATAAGTACCCAGTGAACGGTTCGTTTAGCTTTATATATTGTTCCGGGTGGGCGTTGTATTGGTTTTTCGCAAGTGTTAGACCTGTAAGAGAAAAATTTAAATGGTTGGGAAAGGCCATGGTATGTAGAAATATTTTTTTCACATTTACTTCCTTGTAAAAGCAGGTAAATCAATAGGGTTTTTCGTACGGATAAGTACCCAGTGAACGGTTCGTTTATCTTTTTATATTCTTCCGGGTGGGCGTTGTATTGGTTTTTCGGAAGTGTTAGACCTATAAGAGAAAAATTTAAATGGTTGGGAAGGGCCATGGGATGTAGAAATATTTTTTTCACATTTACTTCCTTGTAAAAGCAGGTAAATCAATAGGGTTTTTCGTACGGATAAGTACCCAGTGAACGGTTCGTTTACCTTTATATATTATTCCGGGTGGGCGTTGTATTGGTTTTTCGCAAGTGTTAGACCTGTAAGAGAAAAATTTAAATGGTTGGGAAAGGCCATGGGATGTAGAAATATTTTTTTCACATTTTACTTCCTTGTAAAAACAGGAAAATCAATAGGGATTTTCGTACGGATAAGTACCCAGTGAACCGTTCGTTTAGCTTTCTATATTGTTACGGGTGGGAGTTGTATTGGTTTTTCGCAAGTGTTAGACCTGTAAGAGAAAAATTTAAATGGTTGGGAAAGGCCATGGTATGTAGAAATATTTTTTTCACATTTTATTTCCTTGTAAATACAAGTAAATCGATAGGGATTTTCGTACGGATAAGTGCCCAGTGAACGGTTCTTTTAGCTTTATATATTGTTCCGGGTGGGCGTTGTTTTGGTTTTTCGGAAGTGTTAGACCTATAAGAGAAAAATTTAAATGGTTGGGAAAGGCCATGGGATGTAGAAATATTTTTTTCACATTTTACTTCCTTGTATAAACAGGAAAATCGATAGGGATTTTCGTACGGATAAGTACCCAGTGAACGGTTCGTTTATCTTTATATATTCTTCCGGGTGGGCGTTGTATTGGATTTTCGGAAGTGTAAGACCTGTAAGAGAAAAATTTAAATGGTTGGGAAAGGCCATGGGATGTAGAAATATCTTTTTTCACATTTACTTCCTTGTAAAAGCAGGTAAATCAATAGGGTTTTTCGTACGGATAAGTGCCCAGTGAACGGTTCGTTTAGCTTTATATATTGTTCCGGGTGGGCGTTGTTTTGGTTTTTCGGAAGTGTTAGACCTGTAAGAGAAAAATTTAAAAGGTTGGGAAAGGCTATGGGATGTAGAAATATTTTTTTCACATTTTACTTCCTTGTAAAAACAGGAAAATCGATAGGGATTTTCGTACGGATAAGTACCCAGTGAACGGTTCGTTTATCTTTTTATATTCTTCCGGGTGGGCGTTGTATTGGTTTTTCGGAAGTGTTAGACCTATAAGAGAAAAATTTAAATGGTTGGGAAGGGCCATGGGATGTAGAAATATTTTTTTCACATTTACTTCCTTGTAAAAGCAGGTAAATCAATAGGGTTTTTCGTACGGATAAGTACCCAGTGAACGGTTCGTTTACCTTTATATATTATTCCGGGTGGGCGTTGTATTGGTTTTTCGCAAGTGTTAGACCTGTAAGAGAAAAATTTAAATGGTTGGGAAAGGCCATGGGATGTAGAAATATTTTTTTCACATTTTACTTCCTTGTAAAAACAGGAAAATCAATAGGGATTTTCGTACGGATAAGTACCCAGTGAACCGTTCGTTTAGCTTTCTATATTGTTACGGGTGGGAGTTGTATTGGTTTTTCGCAAGTGTTAGACCTGTAAGAGAAAAATTTAAATGGTTGGGAAAGGCCATGGTATGTAGAAATATTTTTTTCACATTTTATTTCCTTGTAAATACAAGTAAATCGATAGGGATTTTCGTACGGATAAGTGCCCAGTGAACGGTTCTTTTAGCTTTATATATTGTTCCGGGTGGGCGTTGTTTTGGTTTTTCGGAAGTGTTAGACCTATAAGAGAAAAATTTAAATGGTTGGGAAAGGCCATGGGATGTAGAAATATTTTTTTCACATTTTACTTCCTTGTATAAACAGGAAAATCGATAGGGATTTTCGTACGGATAAGTACCCAGTGAACGGTTCGTTTATCTTTATATATTCTTCCGGGTGGGCGTTGTATTGGATTTTCGGAAGTGTAAGACCTGTAAGAGAAAAATTTAAATGGTTGGGAAAGGCCATGGGATGTAGAAATATCTTTTTTCACATTTACTTCCTTGTAAAAGCAGGTAAATCAATAGGGTTTTTCGTACGGATAAGTGCCCAGTGAACGGTTCGTTTAGCTTTATATATTGTTCCGGGTGGGCGTTGTTTTGGTTTTTCGGAAGTGTTAGACCTGTAAGAGAAAAATTTAAAAGGTTGGGAAAGGCTATGGGATGTAGAAATATTTTTTTCACATTTTACTTCCTTGTAAAAACAGGAAAATCGATAGGGATTTTCGTACGGATAAGTACCCAGTGAACGGTTCGTTTATCTTTATATATTCTTCCGGGTGGGCGTTGTATTGGTTTTTCGGAAGTGTAAGACCTGTAAGAGAAAAATTTATATGGTTGGGAAAGGCCATGGGATGTAGAAATATTTTTTTCACATTTACTTCCTTGTAAAAACAGGTAAATCAATAGGGTTTTTCGTACGGATACGTACCCAGTGAACGGTTCGTTTAGCTTTATATATTGTTCCGGGTGGGCGTTGTATTGGTTTTTCGGAAGTGTTAGAACTGTAAGAGAAAAATTTAAATGGTTGGGAAAGGCCATGCGATGTAGAAATATTTTTTTCACATTTTATTTCCTTTTAAAAACAGGTAAATCAATAGGGATTTTCGTACGGATAAGTGCCCAGTGAACGGTTTGTTTAGCTTTATATATTGTTCCGGGTGGGCGTTGTTTTGGTTTTTCAGAAGCGTTAGACCTGTAAGAGAAAAATTTAAATGGTTGGGAAAGGCCATGGGATGTAGAAATATTTTTTTCACATTTTATTTCCTTGTAAAAACAGGTAAATCAATAGGGATTTTCGTACGGATAAGTGCCGAGTGAACGGTTCGTTTAGCTTTATATATTGTTCCGGGTGGGCGTTGTTTTGGTTTTTCGGAAGTGTTTGACCTGTAAGAGAAAAATTTAAATGGTTGGGAGAGGCCATGGGATGTAGAAATATTTTTTTCACATTTTACTTCCTTGTAAAAACAGGAAAATCGATAGGGATTTTTGTACGGATAAGTACCCAGTGAACGGTTCGTTTAGCTTTATATATTGTTCCGGGTGGGCGTTGTATTGGTTTTTCGCAAGTGTTAGACCTGTAAGAGAAAAATTTAAATGGTTGGGAAAGGCCATGGTATGTAGAAATATTTTTTTCACATTTACTTCCTTGTAAAAGCAGGTAAATCAATAGGGTTTTTCGTACGGATAAGTACCCAGTGAACGGTTCGTTTAGCTTTATATATTATTCCGGGTGGGCGTTGTATTGGTTTTTCGCAAGTGTTAGACCTGTAAGAGAAAAATTTAAATGGTTGGGAAAGGCCATGGGATGTAGAAATATTTTTTTCACATTTTACTTCCTTGTAAAAACAGGAAAATCGATAGGGATTTTCGTACGGATAAGTACCCAGTGAACGGTTCGTTTATCTTTATATATTCTTCCGGGTGGGCGTTGTATTGGTTTTTCGGAAGTGTTAGACCTGTAAGAGAAAAATTTAAATGGTTGGGAAGGGCCATGGGATGTAGAAATATTTTTTTCACATTTACTTCCTTGTAAAAACAGGTAAATCAATAGGGTTTTTCGTACGGATACGTACCCAGTGAACGTTTCGTTTAGCTTTATATATTGTTCCGGGTGGGCGTTGTATTGGTTTTTCGGAAGTGTTAGACCTGTAAGAGAAAAATTTAAATGGTTGGGAAAGGCCATGGGATGTAGAAATAATTTTTTCACATTTTATTTCCTTGTAAAAACAGGTAAATCAATAGGGATTTTCGTACGGATAAGTGCCCAGTGAACGGTTCGTTTAGCTTTATATATTGTTCCGGGTGGGCGTTGTTTTGGTTTTTCGGAAGTGTTTGACGTGTAAGAGAAAAATTTAAATGGTTGGGAGAGGCCATGGGATGTAGAAATATTTTTTTCACATTTTACTTCCTTGTAAAAACAGGAAAATCGATAGGGATTTTTGTACGGATAAGTACCCAGTGAACGGTTCGTTTAGCTTTATATATTGTTCCGGGTGGGCGTTGTATTGGTTTTTCGCAAGTGTTAGACCTGTAAGAGAAAAATTTAAATGGTTGGGAAAGGCCATGGTATGTAGAAATATTTTTTTCACATTTACTTCCTTGTAAAAGCAGGTAAATCAATAGGGTTTTTCGTACGGATAAGTACCCAGTGAACGGTTCGTTTAGCTTTATATATTATTCCGGGTGGGCGTTGTATTGGTTTTTCGCAAGTGTTAGACCTGTAAGAGAAAAATTTAAATGGTTGGGAAAGGCCATGGGATGTAGAAATATTTTTTTCACATTTTACTTCCTTGTAAAAACAGGAAAATCAATAGGGATTTTCGTACGGATAAGTACCCAGTGAACCGTTCGTTTAGCTTTCTATATTGTTCCGGGTGGGCGTTGTATTGGTTTTTCGCAAGTGTTAGACATGTAAGAGAAAAATTTAAATGGTTGGGAAAGGCCATGGGATGTAGAAATATTTTTTTCACATTTTACTTCCTTGTAAAAACAGGAAAATCAATAGGGATTTTCGTACGGATATGTACCCAGTGAACGGTTCGTTTAGCTTTATATATTGTTCCGGGTGGGCGTTGTATTGGTTTTTCGGAAGCGTTAGACCTGTAAGAGGAAAATTTAAATGGTTGGGAAAGGCCATGGGATATAGAAATATTTTTTTCACATTTTATTTCCTTGTAAAAACAGGTAAATCAATAGGGTTTTTCGTACGGATAAGTGCCCAGTGAACGGTTCGTTTAGCTTTATATATTGTTCCGGGTGGGCGTTGTTTTGGTTTTTCGGAAGTGTTAGACCTGTAAGAGAAAAATTTAAAAGGTTGGGAAAGGCCATGGGATGTAGAAATATTTTTTTCACATTTTACTTCCTTGTAAAAACAGGAAAATCGATAGGGATTTTCGTACGGATAAGTACCCAGTGAACGGTTCGTTTATCTTTATATATTCTTCCGGGTGGGCGTTGTATTGGTTTTTCGGAAGTGTTAGACCTGTAAGAGAAAAATTTAAATGGTTGGGAAGGGCCATGGGATGTAGAAATATTTTTTTCACATTTACTTCCTTGTAAAAACAGGTAAATCAATAGGGTTTTTCGTACGGATACGTACCCAGTGAACAGTTCGTTTAGCTTTATATATTGTTCCGGGTGGGCGTTGTATTGTTTTTTCGGAAGTGTTAGACCTGTAAGAGAAAAATTTAAATGGTTGGGAAAGGCCATGGGATGTAGAAATATTTTTTTCACATTTTACTTCCTTGTAAAAACAGGTAAATCAATAGGGATTTTCGTACGGATAAGTGCCCAGTGAACGGTTCGTTTAGCTTTATATATTGTTCCGGGTGGGCGTTGTTTTGGTTTTTCGGAAGTGTTAGACCTGTAAGAGAAAAATTTAAATGGTTGGGAGAGGCCATGGGATGTAGAAATATTTTTTTCACATTTTACTTCCTTGTAAAAACAGGAAAATCAATAGGGATTTTTGTACGGATAAGTACCCAATGAACGGTTCGTTTAGCTTTATATATTGATCCTGGTGGGCGTTGTTTTGGTTTTTCGGAAGTGTTAGACCTGTAAGAGAAAAATTTAAATGGTTGGGAAAGGCCATGGGATGTAGAAATATTTTTTCACATTTTATTTCCTGGTAAAAACAGGAAAATCAATACTGATTTTCGTACGGAGAAGTACCCAGTGAACTGTTAGTTTAGCTTTATATATTATTCCGGGTGGGAGTTGTATTGGTTTTTCGGAAGTGTTAGACCTGTAAGAGAAAAATTTACATGGTTGGGAAAGGCCATGGGATGTAGAAATATTTTTTTCACATTTTACTTCCTTGTAAAAACAGGAAAATAAATAGGGATTTTTGTACGGATAAGTACCCAGTGAACGGTTCGTTTAGCTTTATATATTGTTCCTGGTGGGCGTTGTTTTGGTTTTTCGGAAGTGTTAGACCTGTAAGAGAAAAATTTAAATGGTTGGGAAAGGCCATGGGATGTAGAAATATTTTTTCACATTTTATTTCCTGGTAAAAACAGGTAAATCAATATTGATTTTCGTACGGATAAGTACCTAGTGAACGGTTCGTTTAGCTTTATATATTTTTCCGGGTGGGAGTTGTATTCGTTTTTCGCAAGTGTTAGACATGTAAGAGAAAAATTTAAATGGTTGGGAAAGGCCATGGGGTGTAGAAATATTTTTTTCACATTTACTTCCTTGTAAAAACAGGTAAATCAATAGGGTTTTTCGTACGGATAAGTACCCAGTGAACGTTTCGTTTAGCTTTATATATTGTTCCGGGTGGGCGTTGTATTGGTTTTTCGGAAGTGTTAGACCTGTAAGAGAAAAATTTAAATGGTTGGGAAAGGCCATGGGATGTAGAAATATTTTTTTCACATTTTATTTCCTTTTAAAAACAGGTAAATCAATAGGGATTTTCGTACGGATAAGTACCCAGTGAACGGTTCGTTTAGCTTTATATATTGTTCCGGGTGGACGTTATATCGGTTTTTCAGAAGTGTTAGACCTGTAAGAGAAAAATTTAAATGGTTGGGAAAGGCCATGGGATGTAGAAATATTTTTTTCACATTTTACTTCCTTGTAAAAACAGGAAAATCAATAGGGATTTTCGTACGGATATGTACCCAGTGAACGGTTCGTTTACCTTTATATATTGTTCCGGGTGGGCGTTGTATTGGTTTTTCGGAAGCGTTAGACCTGTAAGAGAAAAATTTAAAAGGTTGGGAAAGGCCATGGGATGTAGAAATATTTTTTTTCACATTTTACTTCCTTGTAAAAACAGGAAAATCGATAGGGATTTTCGTACGGATAAGTACCCAGTGAACGGTTCGTTTATCTTTATATATTCTTCCGGGTGGGCGTTGTATTGGTTTTTCGGAAGTGTTAGACCTATAAGAGAAAAATTTAAATGGTTGGGAAGGGCCATGGGATGTAGAAATATTTTTTTCACATTTACTTCCTTTTAAAAGCAGGTAAATAAATAGGGTTTTTCGTACGGATAAGTACCCAGTGAACGGTTCGTTTAGCTTTATATATTATTCCGGGTGGGCGTTGTATTGGTTTTTCGCAAGTGTTAGACCTGTAAGAGAAAAATTTAAATGGTTGGGAAAGGCCATGGGATGTAGAAATATTTTTTTCACATTTTACTTCCTTGTAAAAACAGGAAAATCAATAGGGATTTTCGTACGGATAAGTACCCAGTGAACCGTTCGTTTAGCTTTCTATATTGTTACGGGTGGGAGTTGTATTGGTTTTTCGCAAGTGTTAGACCTGTAAGAGAAAAATTTAAATGGTTGGGAAAGGCCATGGGATGTAGAAATATTTTTTTCACATTTTATTTCCTTGTAAATACAGGTAAATCGATAGGGATTTTCGTACGGATAAGTGCCCAGTGAACGGTTCTTTTAGCTTTATATATTGTTCCGGGTGGGCGTTGTTTTGGTTTTTCGGAAGTGTTAGACCTGTAAGAGAAAAATTTAAAAGGTTGGGAAAGGCCATGGGATGTAGAAATATTTTTTTCACATTTTACTTCCTTGTAAAAACAGGAAAATCAATAGGGATTTTCGTACGGATAAGTACCCAGTGAACGGTTCGTTTATCTTTTTATATTCTTCCGGGTGGGCGTTGTATTGGTTTTTCGGAAGTGTTAGACCTATAAGAGAAAAATTTAAATGGTTGGGAAGGGCCATGGGATGTAGAAATATTTTTTTCACATTTACTTCCTTGTAAAAGCAGGTAAATCAATAGGGTTTTTCGTACGGATAAGTACCCAGTGAACGGTTCGTTTACCTTTATATATTATTCCGGGTGGGCGTTGTATTGGTTTTTCGCAAGTGTTAGACCTGTAAGAGAAAAATTTAAATGGTTGGGAAAGGCCATGGGATGTAGAAATATTTTTTTCACATTTTACTTCCTTGTAAAAACAGGAAAATCAATAGGGATTATCGTACGGATAAGTACCCAGTGAACCGTTCGTTTAGCTTTCTATATTGTTACGGGTGGGAGTTGTTTTGGTTTTTCGCAAGTGTTAGACCTGTAAGAGAAAAATTTAAATGGTTGGGAAAGGCCATGCGATGTAGAAATATTTTTTTCACATTTTATTTCCTTTTAAAAACAGGTAAATCAATAGGGATTTTCGTACGGATAAGTACCCAGTGAACGGTTCGTTTATCTTTATATATTGTTCCGGGTGGGCGTTGTATTGGTTTTTCGGAAGTGTTAGACCTGTAAGAGAAAAATTTAAATGGTTGGGAAAGGCCATGGGATGTAGAAATATTTTTTTCACATTTTACTTCCTTGTAAAAACAGGAAAATCAATAGGGATTTTCGTACGGATATGTACCCAGTGAACGGTTCGTTTAGCTTTATATATTGTTCCGGGTGGGCGTTGTATTGGTTTTTCGGAAGCGTTAGACCTGTAAGAGAAAAATTTAAATGGTTGGGAAACGCCATGGGATGTAGAAATATTTTTTTCACATTTTATTTCCTTGTAAAAACAGGTAAATCAATAGGGTTTTTCGTACGGATAAGTGCCCAGTGAACGGTTCGTTTAGCTTTATATATTGTTCCGGGTGGGCGTTGTTTTGGTTTTTCGGAAGTGTTAGACCTGTAAGAGAAAAATTTAAAAGGTTGGGAAAGGCCATGGGATGTAGAAATATTTTTTTCACATTTTACTTCCTTGTAAAAACAGGAAAATCGATAGGGATTTTCGTACGGATAAGTGCCCAGTGAACGGTTTGTTTAGCTTTATATATTGTTCCGGGTGGGCGTTGTTTTGGTTTTTCAGAAGCGTTAGACCTGTAAGAGAAAAATTTAAATGGTTGGGAAAAGCCATGGGATGTAGAAATATTTTTTTCACATTTTATTTCCTTGTAAAAACAGGTAAATCAATAGGGATTTTCGTACGGATAAGTGCCGAGTGAACGGTTCATTTAGCTTTATATATTGTTCCGGGTGGGCGTTGTTTTGGTTTTTCGGAAGTGTTTGACCTGTAAGAGAAAAATTTAAATGGTTGGGAGAGGCCATGGGATGTAGAAATATTTTTTTCACATTTTACTTCCTTGTAAAAACAGGAAAATCGATAGGGATTTTTGTACGGATAAGTACCCAGTGAACGGTTCGTTTAGCTTTATATATTGTTCCGGGTGGGCGTTGTATTGGTTTTTCGCAAGTGTTAGACCTGTAAGAGAAAAATTTAAATGGTTGGGAAAGGCCATGGTATGTAGAAATATTTTTTTCACATTTACTTCCTTGTAAAAGCAGGTAAATCAATAGGGTTTTTCGTACGGATAAGTACCCAGTGAACGGTTCGTTTAGCTTTATATATTATTCCGGGTGGGCGTTGTATTGGTTTTTCGCAAGTGTTAGACCTGTAAGAGAAAAATTTAAATGGTTGGGAAAGGCCATGGGATGTAGAAATATTTTTTTCACATTTTACTTCCTTGTAAAAACAGGAAAATCAATAGGGATTTTCGTACGGATAAGTACCCAGTGAACCGTTCGTTTAGCTTTCTATATTGTTACGGGTGGGAGTTGTATTGGTTTTTCGCAAGTGTTAGACCTGTAAGAGAAAAATTTAAATGGTTGGGAAAGGCCATGGTATGTAGAAATATTTTTTTCACATTTTATTTCCTTGTAAATACAGGTAAATCGATAGGGATTTTCGTACGGATAAGTGCCCAGTGAACGGTTCTTTTAGCTTTATATATTGTTCCGGGTGGGCGTTGTTTTGGTTTTTCGGAAGTGTTAGACCTATAAGAGAAAAATTTAAATGGTTGGGAAAGGCCATGGGATGTAGAAATATTTTTTTCACATTTTACTTCCTTGTATAAACAGGAAAATCGATAGGGATTTTCGTACGGATAAGTACCCAGTGAACGGTTCGTTTATCTTTATATATTCTTCCGGGTGGGCGTTGTATTGGATTTTCGGAAGTGTAAGACCTGTAAGAGAAAAATTTAAATGGTTGGGAAAGGCCATGGGATGTAGAAATATCTTTTTTCACATTTACTTCCTTGTAAAAGCAGGTAAATCAATAGGGTTTTTCGTATGGATAAGTGCCCAGTGAACGGTTCGTTTAGCTTTATATATTGTTCCGGGTGGGCGTTGTTTTGGTTTTTCGGAAGTGTTAGACCTGTAAGAGAAAAATTTAAAAGGTTGGGAAAGGCTATGGGATGTAGAAATATTTTTTTCACATTTTACTTCCTTGTAAAAACAGGAAAATCGATAGGGATTTTCGTACGGATAAGTACCCAGTGAACGGTTCGTTTATCTTTATATATTCTTCCGGGTGGGCGTTGTATTGGTTTTTCGGAAGTGTTAGACGTGTAAGAGAAAAATTTATATGGTTGGGAAAGGCCATGGGATGTAGAAATATTTTTTTCACATTTACTTCCTTGTAAAAACAGGTAAATCAATAGGGTTTTTCGTACGGATACGTACCCAGTGAACGGTTCGTTTAGCTTTATATATTGTTCCGGGTGGGCGTTGTATTGGTTTTTCGGAAGTGTTAGAACTGTAAGAGAAAAATTTAAATGGTTGGGAAAGGCCATGCGATGTAGAAATATTTTTTTCACATTTTATTTCCTTTTAAAAACAGGTAAATCAATAGGGATTT
Organism: Paroedura picta; assembly: GCF_049243985.1. Taxonomy (NCBI): domain Eukaryota; kingdom Metazoa; phylum Chordata; class Lepidosauria; order Squamata; family Gekkonidae; genus Paroedura; species Paroedura picta. Next base: position 2,572,724 of record NW_027518620.1, on the reverse strand, counting down.
TCGTACGGATAAGTACCCAGTGAACGGTTCGTTTATCTTTATATATTGTTCCGGGTGGGCGTTGTATTGGTTTTTCGGAAGTGTTAGACCTGTAAGAGAAAAATTTAAATGGTTGGGAAAGGCCATGGGATGTAGAAATATTTTTTTCACATTTTACTTCCTTGTAAAAACAGGAAAATCAATAGGGATTTTCGTACGGATATGTACCCAGTGAACGGTTCGTTTAGCTTTATATATTGTTCCGGGTGGGCGTTGTATTGGTTTTTCGGAAGCGTTAGACCTGTAAGAGAAAAATTTAAATGGTTGGGAAACGCCATGGGATGTAGAAATATTTTTTTCACATTTTATTTCCTTGTAAAAACAGGTAAATCAATAGGGTTTTTCGTACGGATAAGTGCCCAGTGAACGGTTCGTTTAGCTTTATATATTGTTCCGGGTGGGCGTTGTTTTGGTTTTTCGGAAGTGTTAGACCTGTAAGAGAAAAATTTAAAAGGTTGGGAAAGGCCATGGGATGTAGAAATATTTTTTTCACATTTTACTTCCTTGTAAAAACAGGAAAATCGATAGGGATTTTCGTACGGATAAGTGCCCAGTGAACGGTTTGTTTAGCTTTATATATTGTTCCGGGTGGGCGTTGTTTTGGTTTTTCAGAAGCGTTAGACCTGTAAGAGAAAAATTTAAATGGTTGGGAAAGGCCATGGGATGTAGAAATATTTTTTTCACATTTTATTTCCTTGTAAAAACAGGTAAATCAATAGGGATTTTCGTACGGATAAGTGCCGAGTGAACGGTTCGTTTAGCTTTATATATTGTTCCGGGTGGGCGTTGTTTTGGTTTTTCGGAAGTGTTTGACCTGTAAGAGAAAAATTTAAATGGTTGGGAGAGGCCATGGGATGTAGAAATATTTTTTTCACATTTTACTTCCTTGTAAAAACAGGAAAATCGATAGGGATTTTTGTACGGATAAGTACCCAGTGAACGGTTCGTTTAGCTTTATATATTGTTCCGGGTGGGCGTTGTATTGGTTTTTCGCAAGTGTTAGACCTGTAAGAGAAAAATTTAAATGGTTGGGAAAGGCCATGGTATGTAGAAATATTTTTTTCACATTTACTTCCTTGTAAAAGCAGGTAAATCAATAGGGTTTTTCGTACGGATAAGTACCCAGTGAACGGTTCGTTTAGCTTTATATATTATTCCGGGTGGGCGTTGTATTGGTTTTTCGCAAGTGTTAGACCTGTAAGAGAAAAATTTAAATGGTTGGGAAAGGCCATGGGATGTAGAAATATTTTTTTTCACATTTTACTTCCTTGTAAAAACAGGAAAATCAATAGGGATTTTCGTACGGATAAGTACCCAGTGAACCGTTCGTTTAGCTTTCTATATTGTTCCGGGTGGGCGTTGTATTGGTTTTTCGCAAGTGTTAGACCTGTAAGAGAAAAATTTAAATGGTTGGGAAAGGCCATGGGATGTAGAAATATTTTTTTCACATTTTACTTCCTAGTAAAAACAGGAAAATCAATAGGGATTTTCGTACGGATATGTACCCAGTGAACGGTTCGTTTAGCTTTATATATTGTTCCGGGTGGGCGTTGTTTTGGTTTTTCGGAAGTGTTAGACCTGTAAGAGAAAAATTTAAATGGTTGGGAAAGGCCATGGGAAGTAGAAATATTTTTTTCACATTTTACTTCCTTGTAAAAACAGGAAAATCGATAGGGATTTTCGTACGGATAAGTACCCAGTGAACGGTTCGTTTATCTTTATATATTCTTCCGGGTGGGCGTTGTATTGGTTTTTCCGAAGTGTTAGACCTGTAAGAGAAAAATTTAAATGGTTGGGAAGGGCCATGGGATGTAGAAATATTTTTTTCACATTTACTTCCTTGTAAAAACAGGTAAATCAATAGGGTTTTTCGTACGGATACGTACCTAGTGAACGGTTCGTTTAGCTTTATATATTGTTCCGGGTGGGCGTTGTATTGTTTTTTCAGAAGTGTTAGACCTGTAAGAGAAAAATTTAAATGGTTGGGAAAGGCCATGGGATGTAGAAATATTTTTTTCACATTTTACTTCCTTGTAAAAACAGGTAAATCAATAGGGATTTTCGTACGGATAAGTGCCCAGTGAACGGTTCGTTTAGCTTTATATATTGTTCCGGGTGGGCGTTGTTTTGGTTTTTCGGAAGTGTTAGACCTGTAAGAGAAAAATTTAAATGGTTGGGAGAGGCCATGGGATGTAGAAATATTTTTTTCACATTTTACTTCCTTGTAAAAACAGGAAAATCAATAGGGATTTTTGTACGGATAAGTACCCAATGAACGGTTCGTTTAGCTTTATATATTGATCCTGGTGGGCGTTGTTTTGGTTTTTCGGAAGTGTTAGACCTGTAAGAGAAAAATTTAAATGGTTGGGAAAGGCCATGGGATGTAGAAATATTTTTTCACATTTTATTTCCTGGTAAAAACAGGAAAATCAATACTGATTTTCGTACGGATAAGTACCCAGTGAACTGTTCGTTTAGCTTTATATATTTTTCCGGGTGGGAGTTGTATTGGTTTTTCGGAAGTGTTAGACCTGTAAGAGAAAAATTTAAATGGTTGGGAAAGGCCATGGGATGTAGAAATATTTTTTTCACATTTTACTTCCTTGTAAAAACAGGAAAATCAATAGGGATTTTTGTACGGATAAGTACCCAGTGAACGGTTCGTTTAGCTTTATATATTGTTCCTGGTGGGCGTTGTTTTGGTTTTTCGGAAGTGTTAGACCTGTAAGATAAAAATTTAAATGGTTGGGAAAGGCCATGGGATGTAGAAATATTTTTTCACATTTTATTTCCTGGTAAAAACAGGTAAATCAATATTGATTTTCGTACGGATAAGTACCTAGTGAACGGTTCGTTTAGCTTTATATATTTTTCCGGGTGGGAGTTGTATTCGTTTTTCGCAAGTGTTAGACATGTAAGAGAAAAATTTAAATGGTTGGGAAAGGCCATGGGGTGTAGAAATATTTTTTTCACATTTACTTCCTTGTAAAAACAGGTAAATCAATAGGGTTTTTCGTACGGATAAGTACCCAGTGAACGGTTCGCTTAGCTTTATATATTGTTCCGGGTGGGCGTTGTATTGGTTTTTCGGAAGTGTTAGACCTGTAAGAGAAAAATTTAAATGGTTGGGAAAGGCCATGGGATGTAGAAATATTTTTTTCACATTTTATTTCCTTTTAAAAACAGGTAAATCAATAGGGATTTTTGTACGGATAAGTACCCAGTGAACGGTTCGTTTAGCTTTATATATTGTTCCGGGTGGACGTTGTATTGGTTTTTCAGAAGTGTTAGACCTGTAAGAGAAAAATTTAAATGGTTGGGAAAGGCCATGGGATGTAGAAATATTTTTTTCACATTTTACTTCCTTGTAAAAACATGAAAATCAATAGGGATTTTCGTACGGATATGTACCCAGTGAACGATTTGTTTAGCTTTATATATTGTTCCGGGTGGGCGTTGTATTGGTTTTTCGGAAGCGTTAGACCTGTAAGAGAAAAATTTAAATGGTTGGGAAAGGCCATGGGATGTAGAAATATTTTTTTCACATTTTATTTCCTTGTAAAAACAGGTAAATCAATAGGGATTTTTGTACGGATAAGTACCCAGTGAACGGTTCGTTTAGCTTTATATATTGTTCCTGGTGGGCGTTGTTTTGGTTTTTCGGAAGTGTTAGACCTGTAAGAGAAAAATTTAAATGGTTGGGAAAGGCCATGGGATGTAGAAATATTTTTTCACATTTTATTTCGTGGTAAAAACAGGTAAATCAATACTGATTTTCGTACAGATAAGTACCCAGTGAACGGTTCGTTTAGCTTTATATATTGTTCCTGGTGGGCGTTGTTTTGGTTTTTCGGAAGTGTAAGACCTGTAAGAGAAAAATTTAAATGGTTGGGAAAGGCCATGGGAAGTAGAAATATTTTTTTCACATTTTACTTCCTTGTAAAAACAGGAAAATCGATAGGGATTTTCGTACGGATAAGTACCCAGTGAACGGTTCGTTTATCTTTATATATTCTTCCGGGTGGGCGTTGTATTGGTTTTTCCGAAGTGTTAGACCTGTAAGAGAAAAATTTAAATGGTTGGGAAGGGCCATGGGATGTAGAAATATTTTTTTCACATTTACTTCCTTGTAAAAACAGGTAAATCAATAGGGTTTTTCGTACGGATACGTACCTAGTGAACGGTTCGTTTAGCTTTATATATTGTTCCGGGTGGGCGTTGTATTGTTTTTTCAGAAGTGTTAGACCTGTAAGAGAAAAATTTAAATGGTTGGGAAAGGCCATGGGATGTAGAAATATTTTTTTCACATTTTACTTCCTTGTAAAAACAGGTAAATCAATAGGGATTTTCGTACGGATAAGTGCCCAGTGAACGGTTCGTTTAGCTTTATATATTGTTCCGGGTGGGCGTTGTTTTGGTTTTTCGGAAGTGTTAGACCTGTAAGAGAAAAATTTAAATGGTTGGGAGAGGCCATGGGATGTAGAAATATTTTTTTCACATTTTACTTCCTTGTAAAAACAGGAAAATCAATAGGGATTTTTGTACGGATAAGTACCCAATGAACGGTTCGTTTAGCTTTATATATTGATCCTGGTGGGCGTTGTTTTGGTTTTTCGGAAGTGTTAGACCTGTAAGAGAAAAATTTAAATGGTTGGGAAAGGCCATGGGATGTAGAAATATTTTTTCACATTTTATTTCCTGGTAAAAACAGGAAAATCAATACTGATTTTCGTACAGATAAGTACCCAGTGAACGGTTCGTTTAGCTTTATATATTGTTCCTGGTGGGCGTTGTTTTGGTTTTTCGGAAGTGTAAGACCTGTAAGAGAAAAATTTAAATGGTTGGGAAAGGCCATGGGAAGTAGAAATATTTTTTTCACATTTTACTTCCTTGTAAAAACAGGAAAATCGATAGGGATTTTCGTACGGATAAGTACCCAGTGAACGGTTCGTTTATCTTTATATATTCTTCCGGGTGGGCGTTGTATTGGTTTTTCCGAAGTGTTAGACCTGTAAGAGAAAAATTTAAATGGTTGGGAAGGGCCATGGGATGTAGAAATATTTTTTTCACATTTACTTCCTTGTAAAAACAGGTAAATCAATAGGGTTTTTCGTACGGATACGTACCTAGTGAACGGTTCGTTTAGCTTTATATATTGTTCCGGGTGGGCGTTGTATTGTTTTTTCAGAAGTGTTAGACCTGTAAGAGAAAAATTTAAATGGTTGGGAAAGGCCATGGGATGTAGAAATATTTTTTTCACATTTTACTTCCTTGTAAAAACAGGTAAATCAATAGGGATTTTCGTACGGATAAGTGCCCAGTGAACGGTTCGTTTAGCTTTATATATTGTTCCGGGTGGGCGTTGTTTTGGTTTTTCGGAAGTGTTAGACCTGTAAGAGAAAAATTTAAATGGTTGGGAGAGGCCATGGGATGTAGAAATATTTTTTTCACATTTTACTTCCTTGTAAAAACAGGAAAATCAATAGGGATTTTTGTACGGATAAGTACCCAATGAACGGTTCGTTTAGCTTTATATATTGATCCTGGTGGGCGTTGTTTTGGTTTTTCGGAAGTGTTAGACCTGTAAGAGAAAAATTTAAATGGTTGGGAAAGGCCATGGGATGTAGAAATATTTTTTCACATTTTATTTCCTGGTAAAAACAGGAAAATCAATACTGATTTTCGTACGGATAAGTACCTAGTGAACGGTTCGTTTAGCTTTATATATTTTTCCGGGTGGGAGTTGTATTCGTTTTTCCAAGTGTTAGACATGTAAGAGAAAAATTTAAATGGTTGGGAAAGGCCATGGGGTGTAGAAATATTTTTTTCACATTTACTTCCTTGTAAAAACAGGTAAATCGATAGGGTTTTTCGTACGGATAAGTACCCAGTGAACGGTTCGCTTAGCTTTATATATTGTTCCGGGTGGGCGTTGTATTGGTTTTTCGGAAGTGTTAGACCTGTAAGAGAAAAATTTAAATGGTTGGGAAAGGCCATGGGATGTAGAAATATTTTTTTCACATTTTATTTCCTTTTAAAAACAGGTAAATCAATAGGGATTTTCGTACGGATAAGTACCCAGTGAACGGTTCGTTTAGCTTTATATATTGTTCCGGGTGGACGTTGTATTGGTTTTTCAGAAGTGTTAGACCTGTAAGAGAAAAATTTAAATGGTTGGGAAAGGCCATGGGAAGTAGAAATATTTTTTTCACATTTTACTTCCTTGTAAAAACAGGAAAATCGATAGGGATTTTCGTACGGATAAGTACCCAGTGAACGGTTCGTTTATCTTTATATATTCTTCCGGGTGGGCGTTGTATTGGTTTTTCCGAAGTGTTAGACCTGTAAGAGAAAAATTTAAATGGTTGGGAAGGGCCATGGGATGTAGAAATATTTTTTTCACATTTACTTCCTTGTAAAAACAGGTAAATCAATAGGGTTTTTCGTACGGATACGTACCTAGTGAACGGTTCGTTTAGCTTTATATATTGTTCCGGGTGGGCGTTGTATTGTTTTTTCAGAAGTGTTAGACCTGTAAGAGAAAAATTTAAATGGTTGGGAAAGGCCATGGGATGTAGAAATATTTTTTTCACATTTTACTTCCTTGTAAAAACAGGTAAATCAATAGGGATTTACGTACGGATAAGTGCCCAGTGAACGGTTCGTTTAGCTTTATATATTGTTCCGGGTGGGCGTTGTTTTGGTTTTTCGGAAGTGTTAGACCTGTAAGAGAAAAATTTAAATGGTTGGGAGAGGCCATGGGATGTAGAAATATTTTTTTCACATTTTACTTCCTTGTAAAAACAGGAAAATCAATAGGGATTTTTGTACGGATAAGTACCCAATGAACGGTTCGTTTAGCTTTATATATTGATCCTGGTGGGCGTTGTTTTGGTTTTTCGGAAGTGTTAGACCTGTAAGAGAAAAATTTAAATGGTTGGGAAAGGCCATGGGATGTAGAAATATTTTTTCACATTTTATTTCCTGGTAAAAACAGGAAAATCAATACTGATTTTCGTACGGATAAGTACCCAGTGAACTGTTCGTTTAGCTTTATATATTTTTCCGGGTGGGAGTTGTATTGGTTTTTCGGAAGTGTTAGACCTGTAAGAGAAAAATTTAAATGGTTGGGAAAGGCCATGGGATGTAGAAATATTTTTTTCACATTTTACTTCCTTGTAAAAACAGGAAAATCAATAGGGATTTTTGTACGGATAAGTACCCAGTGAACGGTTCGTTTAGCTTTATATATTGTTCCTGGTGGGCGTTGTTTTGGTTTTTCGGAAGTGTTAGACCTGTAAGATAAAAATTTAAATGGTTGGGAAAGGCCATGGGATGTAGAAATATTATTTCACATTTTATTTCCTGGTAAAAACAGGTAAATCAATATTGATTTTCGTACGGATAAGTACCTAGTGAACGGTTCGTTTAGCTTTATATATTTTTCCGGGTGGGAGTTGTATTCGTTTTTCGCAAGTGTTAGACATGTAAGAGAAAAATTTAAATGGTTGGGAAAGGCCATGGGGTGTAGAAATATTTTTTTCACATTTACTTCCTTGTAAAAACAGGTAAATCAATAGGGTTTTTCGTACGGATAAGTACCCAGTGAACGGTTCGCTTAGCTTTATATATTGTTCCGGGTGGGCGTTGTATTGGTTTTTCGGAAGTGTTAGACCTGTAAGAGAAAAATTTAAATGGTTGGGAAAGGCCATGGGATGTAGAAATATTTTTTTCACATTTTATTTCCTTTTAAAAACAGGTAAATCAATAGGGATTTTCGTACGGATAAGTACCCAGTGAACGGTTCGTTTAGCTTTATATATTGTTCCGGGTGGACGTTGTATTGGTTTTTCAGAAGTGTTAGACCTGTAAGAGAAAAATTTAAATGGTTGGGAAAGGCCATGGGATGTAGAAATATTTTTTTCACATTTTACTTCCTTGTAAAAACATGAAAATCAATAGGGATTTTCGTACGGATATGTACCCAGTGAACGATTTGTTTAGCTTTATATATTGTTCCGGGTGGGCGTTGTATTGGTTTTTCGGAAGCGTTAGACCTGTAAGAGAAAAATTTAAATGGTTGGGAAAAGCCATGGGATGTAGAAATATTTTTTTCACATTTTATTTCCTTGTAAAAACAGGTAAATCAATAGGGATTTTTGTACGGATAAGTACCCAGTGAACGGTTCGTTTAGCTTTATATATTGTTCCTGGTGGGCGTTGTTTTGGTTTTTCGGAAGTGTTAGACCTGTAAGAGAAAAATTTAAATGGTTGGGAAAGGCCATGGGATGTAGAAATATTTTTTCACATTTTATTTCGTGGTAAAAACAGGTAAATCAATACTGATTTTCGTACAGATAAGTACCCAGTGAACGGTTCGTTTAGCTTTATATATTGTTCCTGGTGGGCGTTGTTTTGGTTTTTCGGAAGTGTAAGACCTGTAAGAGAAAAATTTAAAAGGTTGGGAAAGGCTATGGGATGTAGAAATATTTTTTTCACATTTTACTTCCTTGTAAAAACAGGAAAATCGATAGGGATTTTCGTACGGATAAGTACCCAGTGAACGGTTCGTTTATCTTTATATATTCTTCCGGGTGGGCGTTGTATTGGTTTTTCGGAAGTGTTAGACCTGTAAGAGAAAAATTTATATGGTTGGGAAAGGCCATGGGATGTAGAAATATTTTTTTCACATTTACTTCCTTGTAAAAACAGGTAAATCAATAGGGTTTTTCGTACGGATACGTACCCAGTGAACGGTTCGTTTAGCTTTATATATTGTTCCGGGTGGGCGTTGTATTGGTTTTTCGGAAGTGTTAGAACTGTAAGAGAAAAATTTAAATGGTTGGGAAAGGCCATGCGATGTAGAAATATTTTTTTCACATTTTATTTCCTTTTAAAAACAGGTAAATCAATAGGGATTTTCGTACGGATAAGTACCCAGTGAACGGTTCGTTTATCTTTATATATTGTTCCGGGTGGGCGTTGTATTGGTTTTTCGGAAGTGTTAGACCTGTAAGAGAAAAATTTAAATGGTTGGGAAAGGCCATGGGATGTAGAAATATTTTTTTCACATTTTACTTCCTTGTAAAAACAGGAAAATCAATAGGGATTTTCGTACGGATATGTACCCAGTGAACGGTTCGTTTAGCTTTATATATTGTTCCGGGTGGGCGTTGTATTGGTTTTTCGGAAGCGTTAGACCTGTAAGAGAAAAATTTAAATGGTTGGGAAACGCCATGGGATGTAGAAATATTTTTTTCACATTTTATTTCCTTGTAAAAACAGGTAAATCAATAGGGTTTTTCGTACGGATAAGTGCCCAGTGAACGGTTCGTTTAGCTTTATATATTGTTCCGGGTGGGCGTTGTTTTGGTTTTTCGGAAGTGTTAGACCTGTAAGAGAAAAATTTAAAAGGTTGGGAAAGGCCATGGGATGTAGAAATATTTTTTTCACATTTTACTTCCTTGTAAAAACAGGAAAATCGATAGGGATTTTCGTACGGATAAGTGCCCAGTGAACGGTTTGTTTAGCTTTATATATTGTTCCGGGTGGGCGTTGTTTTGGTTTTTCAGAAGCGTTAGACCTGTAAGAGAAAAATTTAAATGGTTGGGAAAGGCCATGGGATGTAGAAATATTTTTTTCACATTTTATTTCCTTGTAAAAACAGGTAAATCAATAGGGATTTTCGTACGGATTAGTGCCGAGTGAACGGTTCGTTTAGCTTTATATATTGTTCCGGGTGGGCGTTGTTTTGGTTTTTCGGAAGTGTTTGACCTGTAAGAGAAAAATTTAAATGGTTGGGAGAGGCCATGGGATGTAGAAATATTTTTTTCACATTTTACTTCCTTGTAAAAACAGGAAAATCGATAGGGATTTTTGTACGGATAAGTACCCAGTGAACGGTTCGTTTAGCTTTATATATTGTTCCGGGTGGGCGTTGTATTGGTTTTTCGCAAGTGTTAGACCTGTAAGAGAAAAATTTAAATGGTTGGGAAAGGCCATGGTATGTAGAAATATTTTTTTCACATTTACTTCCTTGTAAAAGCAGGTAAATCAATAGGGTTTTTCGTACGGATAAGTACCCAGTGAACGGTTCGTTTAGCTTTATATGTTATTCCGGGTGGGCGTTGTATTGGTTTTTCGCAAGTGTTAGACCTGTAAGAGAAAAATTTAAATGGTTGGGAAAGGCCATGGGATGTAGAAATATTTTTTTCACATTTTACTTCCTTGTAAAAACAGGAAAATCAATAGGGATTTTCGTACGGATAAGTACCCAGTGAACCGTTCATTTAGCTTTCTATATTGTTACGGGTGGGAGTTGTATTGGTTTTTCGCAAGTGTTAGACCTGTAAGAGAAAAATTTAAATGGTTGGGAAAGGCCATGGTATGTAGAAATATTTTTTTCACATTTTATTTCCTTGTAAATACAGGTAAATCGATAGGGATTTTCGTACGGATAAGTGCCCAGTGAACGGTTCTTTTAGCTTTATATATTGTTCCGGGTGGGCGTTGTTTTGGTTTTTCGGAAGTGTTAGACCTATAAGAGAAAAATTTAAATGGTTGGGAAAGGCCATGGGATGTAGAAATATTTTTTTCACATTTTACTTCCTTGTATAAACAGGAAAATCGATAGGGATTTTCGTACGGATAAGTACCCAGTGAACGGTTCGTTTATCTTTATATATTCTTCCGGGTGGGCGTTGTATTGGATTTTCGGAAGTGTAAGACCTGTAAGAGAAAAATTTAAATGGTTGGGAAAGGCCATGGGATGTAGAAATATCTTTTTTCACATTTACTTCCTTGTAAAAGCAGGTAAATCAATAGGGTTTTTCGTACGGATAAGTGCCCAGTGAACGGTTCGTTTAGCTTTATATATTGTTCCGGGTGGGCGTTGTTTTGGTTTTTCGGAAGTGTTAGACCTGTAAGAGAAAAATTTAAAAGGTTGGGAAAGGCTATGGGATGTAGAAATATTTTTTTCACATTTTACTTCCTTGTATAAACAGGAAAATCGATAGGGATTTTCGTACGGATAAGTACCCAGTGAACGGTTCGTTTATCTTTATATATTCTTCCGGGTGGGCGTTGTATTGGTTTTTCGGAAGTGTTAGACCTGTAAGAGAAAAATTTATATGGTTGGGAAAGGCCATGGGATGTAGAAATATTTTTTTCACATTTACTTCCTTGTAAAAACAGGTAAATCAATATGGTTTTTCGTACGGATACGTACCCAGTGAACGGTTCGTTTAGCTTTATATATTGTTCCGGGTGGGCGTTGTATTGGTTTTTCGGAAGTGTTAGAACTGTAAGAGAAAAATTTAAATGGTTGGGAAAGGCCATGCGATGTAGAAATATTTTTTTCACATTTTATTTCCTTTTAAAAACAGGTAAATCAATAGGGATTTTCGTACGGATAAGTACCCAGTGAACGGTTCGTTTATCTTTATATATTGTTCCGGGTGGGCGTTGTATTGGTTTTTCGGAAGTGTTAGACCTGTAAGAGAAAAATTTAAATGGTTGGGAAAGGCCATGGGATGTAGAAATATTTTTTTCACATTTTACTTCCTTGTAAAAACAGGAAAATCAATAGGGATATTCGTACGGATATGTACCCAGTGAACGGTTCGTTTAGCTTTATATATTGTTCCGGGTGGGCGTTGTATTGGTTTTTCGGAAGCGTTAGACCTGTAAGAGAAAAATTTAAATGGTTGGGAAACGCCATGGGATGTAGAAATATTTTTTTCACATTTTATTTCCTTGTAAAAACAGGTAAATCAATAGGGTTTTTCGTACGGATAAGTGCCCAGTGAACGGTTCGTTTAGCTTTATATATTGTTCCGGGTGGGCGTTGTTTTGGTTTTTCAGAAGTGTTAGACCTGTAAGAGAAAAATTTAAAAGGTTGGGAAAGGCCATGGGATGTAGAAATATTTTTTTCACATTTTACTTCCTTGTAAAAACAGGAAAATCGATAGGGATTTTCGTACGGATAAGTGCCCAGTGAACGGTTCGTTTAGCTTTATATATTGTTCCGGGTGGGCGTTGTTTTGGTTTTTCGGAAGTGTTTGACCTGTAAGAGAAAAATTTAAATGGTTGGGAGAGGCCATGGGATGTAGAAATATTTTTTTCACATTTTACTTCCTTGTAAAAACAGGAAAATCGATAGGGATTTTTGTACGGATAAGTACCCAGTGAACGGTTCGTTTAGCTTTATATATTGTTCCGGGTGGGCGTTGTATTGGTTTTTCGCAAGTGTTAGACCTGTAAGAGAAAAATTTAAATGGTTGGGAAAGGCCATGGTATGTAGAAATATTTTTTTCACATTTACTTCCTTGTAAAAGCAGGTAAATCAATAGGGTTTTTCGTACGGATAAGTACCCAGTGAACGGTTCGTTTAGCTTTATATGTTATTCCGGGTGGGCGTTGTATTGGTTTTTCGCAAGTGTTAGACCTGTAAGAGAAAAATTTAAATGGTTGGGAAAGGCCATGGGATGTAGAAATATTTTTTTCACATTTTACTTCCTTGTAAAAACAGGAAAATCAATAGGGATTTTCGTACGGATAAGTACCCAGTGAACCGTTCGTTTAGCTTTCTATATTGTTACGGGTGGGAGTTGTATTGGTTTTTCGCAAGTGTTAGACCTGTAAGAGAAAAATTTAAATGGTTGGGAAAGGCCATGGTATGTAGAAATATTTTTTTCACATTTTATTTCCTTGTAAATACAGGTAAATCGATAGGGATTTTCGTACGGATAAGTGCCCAGTGAACGGTTCTTTTAGCTTTATATATTGTTGCGGGTGGGCGTTGTTTTGGTTTTTCGGAAGTGTTAGACCTATAAGAGAAAAATTTAAATGGTTGGGAAAGGCCATGGGATGTAGAAATATTTTTTTCACATTTTACTTCCTTGTATAAACAGGAAAATCGATAGGGATTTTCGTACGGATAAGTACCCAGTGAACGGTTCGTTTATCTTTATATATTCTTCCGGGTGGGCGTTGTATTGGATTTTCGGAAGTGTAAGACCTGTAAGAGAAAAATTTAAATGGTTGGGAAAGGCCATGGGATGTAGAAATATCTTTTTTCACATTTACTTCCTTGTAAAAGCAGGTAAATCAATAGGGTTTTTCGTACGGATAAGTGCCCAGTGAACGGTTCGTTTAGCTTTATATATTGTTCCGGGTGGGCGTTGTTTTGGTTTTTCGGAAGTGTTAGACCTGTAAGAGAAAAATTTAAAAGGTTGGGAAAGGCTATGGGATGTAGAAATATTTTTTTCACATTTTACTTCCTTGTAAAAACAGGAAAATCGATAGGGATTTTCGTACGGATAAGTACCCAGTGAACGGTTCGTTTATCTTTATATATTCTTCCGGGTGGGCGTTGTATTGGTTTTTCGGAAGTGTTAGACCTGTAAGAGAAAAATTTATATGGTTGGGAAAGGCCATGGGATGTAGAAATATTTTTTTCACATTTACTTCCTTGTAAAAACAGGTAAATCAATAGGGTTTTTCGTACGGATACGTACCCAGTGAACGGTTCGTTTAGCTTTATATATTGTTCCGGGTGGGCGTTGTATTGGTTTTTCGGAAGTGTTAGAACTGTAAGAGAAAAATTTAAATGGTTGGGAAAGGCCATGCGATGTAGAAATATTTTTTTCACATTTTATTTCCTTTTAAAAACAGGTAAATCAATAGGGATTTTCGTACGGATAAGTACCCAGTGAACGGTTCGTTTATCTTTATATATTGTTCCGGGTGGGCATTGTATTGGTTTTTCGGAAGTGTTAGACCTGTAAGAGAAAAATTTAAATGGTTGGGAAAGGCCATGGGATGTAGAAATATTTTTTTCACATTTTACTTCCTTGTAAAAACAGGAAAATCAATAGGGATATTCGTACGGATATGTACCCAGTGAACGGTTCGTTTAGCTTTATATATTGTTCCGGGTGGGCGTTGTATTGGTTTTTCGCAAGTGTTAGACCTGTAAGAGAAAAATTTAAATGGTTGGGAAACGCCATGGGATGTAGAAATATTTTTTTCACATTTTATTTCCTTGTAAAAACAGGTAAATCAATAGGGTTTTTCGTACGGATAAGTGCCCAGTGAACGGTTCGTTTAGCTTTATATATTGTTCCGGGTGGGCGTTGTTTTGGTTTTTCTGAAGTGTTAGACCTGTAAGAGAAAAATTTAAAAGGTTGGGAAAGGCCATGGGATGTAGAAATATTTTTTTCACATTTTACTTCCTTGTAAAAACAGGAAAATCGATAGGGATTTTCGTACGGATAAGTGCCCAGTGAACGGTTTGTTTAGCTTTATATATTGTTCCGGGTGGGCGTTGTTTTGGTTTTTCAGAAGCGTTAGACCTGTAAGAGAAAAATTTAAATGGTTGGGAAAGGCCATGGGATGTAGAAATATTTTTTTCACATTTTATTTCCTTGTAAAAACAGGTAAATCAATAGGGATTTTCGTACGGATAAGTGCCGAGTGAACGGTTCGTTTAGCTGTATATATTGTTCCGGGTGGGCGTTGTTTTGGTTTTTCGGAAGTGTTTGACCTGTAAGAGAAAAATTTAAATGGTTGGGAGAGGCCATGGGATGTAGAAATATTTTTTTCACATTTTACTTCCTTGTAAAAACAGGAAAATCGATAGGGATTTTTGTACGGATAAGTACCCGGTGAACGGTTCGTTTAGCTTTATATATTGTTCCGGGTGGGCGTTGTATTGGTTTTTCGCAAGTGTTAGACCTGTAAGAGAAAAATTTAAATGGTTGGGAAAGGCCATGGTATGTAGAAATATTTTTTTCACATTTACTTCCTTGTAAAAGCAGGTAAATCAATAGGGTTTTTCGTACGGATAAGTACCCAGTGAACGGTTCGTTTAGCTTTATATATTATTCCGGGTGGGCGTTGTATTGGTTTTTCGCAAGTGTTAGACCTGTAAGAGAAAAATTTAAATGGTTGGGAAAGGCCATGGGATGTAGAAATATTTTTTTTCACATTTTACTTCCTTGTAAAAACAGGAAAATCAATAGGGATTTTCGTACGGATAAGTACCCAGTGAACCGTTCGTTTAGCTTTCTATATTGTTCCGGGTGGGCGTTGTATTGGTTTTTCGCAAGTGTTAGACCTGTAAGAGAAAAATTTAAATGGTTGGGAAAGGCCATGGGATGTAGAAATATTTTTTTCACATTTTACTTCCTAGTAAAAACAGGAAAATCAATAGGGATTTTCGTACGGATATGTACCCAGTGAACGGTTCGTTTAGCTTTATATATTGTTCCGGGTGGGCGTTGTATTGGTTTTTCGGAAGCGTTAGACCTGTAAGAGGAAAATTTAAATGGTTGGGAAAGGCCATGGGATATAGAAATATTTTTTTCACATTTTATTTCCTTGTAAAAACAGGTAAATCAATAGGGTTTTTCGTACGGATAAGTGCCCAGTGAACGGTTCGTTTAGCTTTATATATTGTTCCGGGTGGGCGTTGTTTTGGTTTTTCGGAAGTGTTAGACCTGTAAGAGAAAAATTTAAAAGGTTGGGAAAGGCCATGGGAAGTAGAAATATTTTTTTCACATTTTACTTCCTTGTAAAAACAGGAAAATCGATAGGGATTTTCGTACGGATAAGTACCCAGTGAACGGTTCGTTTATCTTTATATATTCTTCCGGGTGGGCGTTGTATTGGTTTTTCCGAAGTGTTAGACCTGTAAGAGAAAAATTTAAATGGTTGGGAAGGGCCATGGGATGTAGAAATATTTTTTTCACATTTACTTCCTTGTAAAAACAGGTACATCAATAGGGTTTTTCGTACGGATACGTACCCAGTGAACGGTTCGTTTAGCTTTATATATGGTTCCGGGTGGGCGTTGTATTGTTTTTTCAGAAGTGTTAGACCTGTAAGAGAAAAATTTAAATGGTTGGGAAAGGCCATGGGATGTAGAAATATTTTTTTCACATTTTACTTCCTTGTAAAAACAGGTAAATCAATAGGGATTTTCGTACGGATAAGTGCCCAGTGAACGGTTCGTTTAGCTTTATATATTGTTCCGGGTGGGCGTTGTTTTGGTTTTTCGGAAGTGTTAGACCTGTAAGAGAAAAATTTAAATGGTTGGGAGAGGCCATGGGATGTAGAAATATTTTTTTCACATTTTACTTCCTTGTAAAAACAGGAAAATCAATAGGGATTTTTGTACGGATAAGTACCCAATGAACGGTTCGTTTAGCTTTATATATTGATCCTGGTGGGCGTTGTTTTGGTTTTTCGGAAGTGTTAGACCTGTAAGAGAAAAATTTAAATGGTTGGGAAAGGCCATGGGATGTAGAAATATTTTTTCACATTTTACTTCCTTGTAAAAACAGGAAAATCGATAGGGATTTTCGTACGGATAAGTACCCAGTGAACTGTTCGTTTAGCTTTATATATTTTTCCGGGTGGGAGTTGTATTGGTTTTTCGGAAGTGTTAGACCTGTAAGAGAAAAATTTAAATGGTTGGGAAAGGCCATGGGATGTAGAAATATTTTTTTCACATTTTACTTCCTTGTAAAAACAGGAAAATCAATAGGGATTTTTGTACGGATAAGTACCCAGTGAACGGTTCATTTAGCTTTATATATTGTTCCTGGTGGGCGTTGTTTTGGTTTTTCGGAAGTGTTAGACCTGTAAGAGAAAAATTTAAATGGTTGGGAAAGGCCATGGGATATAGAAATATTTTTTCACATTTTATTTCCTGGTAAAAACAGGTAAATCAATATTGATTTTCGTACGGATAAGTACCTAGTGAACGGTTCGTTTAGCTTTATATATTTTTCCGGGTGGGAGTTGTATTCGTTTTTCGCAAGTGTTAGACATGTAAGAGAAAAATTTAAATGGTTGGGAAAGGCCATGGGGTGTAGAAATATTTTTTTCACATTTACTTCCTTGTAAAAACAGGTAAATCAATAGGGTTTTTCGTACGGATAAGTACCCAGTGAACGTTTCGTTTAGCTTTATATATTGTTCCGGGTGGGCGTTGTATTGGTTTTTCGGAAGTGTTAGACCTGTAAGAGAAAAATTTAAATGGTTGGGAAAGGCCATGGGATGTAGAAATATTTTTTTCACATTTTATTTCCTTTTAAAAACAGGTAAATCAATAGGGATTTTCGTACGGATAAGTACCCAGTGAACGGTTCGTTTAGCTTTATATATTGTTCCGGGTGGACGTTGTATTGGTTTTTCAGAAGTGTTAGACCTGTAAGAGAAAAATTTAAATGGTTGGGAAAGGCCATGGGATGTAGAAATATTTTTTTCACATTTTACTTCCTTGTAAAAACATGAAAATCAATAGGGATTTTCGTACGGATATGTACCCAGTGAACGATTTGTTTAGCTTTATATATTGTTCCGGGTGGGCGTTGTATTGGTTTTTCGGAAGCGTTAGACCTGTAAGAGAAAAATTTAAATGGTTGGGAAAGGCCATGGGATGTAGAAATATTTTTTTCACATTTTATTTCCTTGTAAAAACAGGTAAATCAATAGGGATTTTTGTACGGATAAGTACCCAGTGAACGGTTCGTTTAGCTTTATATATTGTTCCTGGTGGGCGTTGTTTTGGTTTTTCGGAAGTGTTAGACCTGTAAGAGAAAAATTTAAATGGTTGGGAAAGGCCATGGGATGTAGAAATATTTTTTCACATTTTATTTCGTGGTAAAAACAGGTAAATCAATACTGATTTTCGTACAGATAAGTACCCAGTGAACGGTTCGTTTAGCTTTATATATTTTTCTGGGTGGGAGTTGTATTGGTTTTTCGCAAGTGTTAGACCTGTAAGAGAAAAATTTAAATGGTTGGGAAAGGCCATGGGATGTAGAAATATTTTTTTCACATTTTATTTCCTTGTAAAAACAGGTAAATCTATAGGGTTTTTCGTACGGATAAGTGCCCAGTGAACGGTTCGTTTAGCTTTACATATTGTTCTGAGTTGGCGTTGTTTTGGTTTTTCGGAAGTGTTACACCTGTAAGACAAAAATTAAAATGGTTTGGAAAGGCCATGGGATGTAGAAATATTTTTTTCACATTTTAGTTCCTTGTAAAAACAGGTAAAACAATACGGATTTTCGTACGGATAAGTACCCAGTGAACGGTTCGTTTAGCTTTATATATTGTTCCGGGTGGGCGTTGTATTGGTTTTTCGGAAGTGTTAGACCTGTAAGAGCCAAATTTAAATGGTTGGGAAAGGCCATGGGATGTAGAAATATTTTTTTCACATTTTACTTCCTTGTAAAAACCGGAAAATCAATAGTGATTTTCGTACGGATAACTACCCAGTGAACGGTTCGTTTAGCTTTATATATTGTTCCGGGTGGGCGTTGTATTGGTTTTTCGGAAGTGTTAGACCTGTAAGAGAAAAATTTAAATGGTTGGGAAAGACCATGGGATGTAGAAATATTTTTTTCACATTTTATTTTCTTGTAAAAACAGGTAAATCAATAGGGTTTTTCGTACGGATAAGTGCCCAGTGAACGGTTCGTTTAGCTTTATTTATTGTTCCGGGTGGGCGTCGTATTGGTTTTTCGGAAGTGTTAGACCTGTAAGAGAAAAATTTAAATGGTTGGGAAAGGCCATGGGATGTAGAAATTTTTTTTTCACATTTACTTCCTTGTAAAAACAGGTAAATCAATAGGGTTTTTCGTACGGATAAGTACCCAGTGAACGGTTCGTTTAGATTTATATATTGTTCCGGGTGGGCGTTGTATTCGTTTTTCGGAAGTGTTAGACCTGTAAGAGAAAAATTTAAATGGTTGGGAAAGGCCATGGGATGTAGAAATTTTTTTTTCACGTTTTACTTCCTTGTAAAAACAGGAAAATCAATGGGGATTTTCGTACGGATAAGTACCCAGTGAACCGTTCGTTTAGCTTTCTATATTGTTCCGGGTGGGCGTTGTATTGGTTTTTCGCAAGTGTTAGACCTGTAAGAGAAAAATTTAAATGGTTGGGAAAGGCCATGGGATGTAGAAATATTTTTTTCACATTTTATGGATAAGTACCCAGTGAACGGTTCGTTTATCTTTATATATTATCCGGTTGGGAGTTGTATTAGTTTTTCGGAAGTGTTACACCTGTAAGACAAAAATTAAAATGGTTTGGAAAGGCTATGGGATGTAGAAATATTTTTTTCACATTTTACTTCCTTGTAAAAACAGGTAAAACAATAGGGATTTTCGTACGGATAAGTACCCAGTGAACGGTTCGTTTAGCTTTATATATTGTTCCGGGTGGGCGTTGTATTGGTTTTTCGGAAGTGTTAGACCTGTAAGAGCAAAATTTAAATGGTTGGGAAAGGCCATGGGATGTAGAAATATTTTTTTCACATTTTACTTCCTTGTAAAAACCGGAAAATCAATAGTGATTTTCGTACGGATAAGTACCCAGTGAACGGTTCGTTTAGCTTTATATATTGTTCCGGGTGGGCGTTGTATTGGTTTTTCGGAAGTGTTAGACCTGTAAGAGAAAAATTTAAAAGGTTGGGAAAGGCCATGGGATGTAGAAATATTTTTTTCACATTTTATTTCCTTGTAAAAACAAGAAAATCGATAGGGATTTTCGTACGGATAAGTACCCAGTGAACGGTTCGTTTATCTTTACATATTCTTCCGGGTGGGCGTTGTATTGGTTTTTCGGAAGTGTTAGACCTGTAAGAGAAAAATTTAAATGGTTGGGAAGGGCCATGGGATGTAGAAATATTTTTTTCACATTTACTTCCTTGTAAAAACAGGTAAATCAATAGGGATTTTCGTACGGATATGTACCCAGTGAACGGTCCTTTATCTTTATATATTCTTCCGGGTGGGTGTTGTATTGGTTTTTCGGAAGTGTTAGACCTGTAAGAGAAAAATTTAAATGTTTGGGCAAGGCCATGGGATGTAGAAATATTTTTTTCACATTTACTTCCTTGTAAAAACAGGAAAATCAATAGGGATTTTCGTACGGATAAGTACCCAGTGAACGGTTCGTTTAGCTTTATATATTGTTCCGGGTGGGCGTTGTATTGGTTTTTCGGAAGTGTTAGACCTGTAAGAGAAAAATTTAAATGGTTGGGAAAGGCCATGGGATGTAGAAATATTTTTTTCACATTTACTTCCTTGTAAAAACAGGAAAATCGATAGGGATTTTCGTACGGATAAGTACCCAGTGACCGGTTCGTTTATCTTTATATATTCTTCCGGTTGGGCGTTGTATTGGTTTTTCTGAAGTGTTACACCTGTAAGAGAAAAATTTAAATGGTTTGGAAAGGCCATGGGATTTAGAAATATTTTTTCACATTTACTTCCTTGTAAAAACAGGTAAATCGATAGGGATTTTCGTACGGATAAGTACCCAGTGGACGGTTCGTTTATCTTTATATATTCTTCCGGGTGGGCGTTGTATTGGTGTTTCGGAAGTGTTAGACCTGTAAGAGAAAAATTTAAATGGTTGGGAAAGGCCATGGGATGTAGAAATATTTTTTTCACATTTACTTCCTTGTAAAAACAGGAAAATCGATAGGGATTTTCATACGGATAAGTACCCAGTGAACGGTTCCTTTATCTTTATATATACTTCCGGGTGGGCGTTGTATTGGTTTTTCTGAAGTGTTAGAATTGTAAGAGAAAAATTTAAATGGTTGGGAAAGGCCATGGGATATAGAAATATTTTTTTCACATTTACTTCCTTGTAAAAACAGAAAAATCAATAGGGATTTTCGTACGGATAAGTGCCCAGTGAACGGTTCGTTTAGCTTTATATATTGTTCCGGGTGGGCGTTGTTTTGGTTTTTCGGAAGTGTTAGACCTGTAAGAGAAAAATTTAAATGGTTGGGAAAGGCCATGGGATGTAGAAATATTTTTTTCACATTTTACTTCCTTGTAAATACAGGTAAATCAATAGTGATTTTCGTACGGATAAGTACCCAGTGAACGGTTCGTTTAGCTTTATATATTGTTCCGGGTGGGCGTTGTATTGGTTTTTCGGAAGTGTTAGACCTGTAAGAGAAAAATTTTAATGGTTGGGAAAGGCCATGGGATGTAGAAATAGTTTTTTCACATTTTACTTCCTTGTAAAAAGAGGAAAATAAATAGGGATTTTCGTACGGATAAGTACCCAGTGAACGGTTTGTTTAGCTTTATATATTGTTCCGGGTGGGCATTGTATTGGTTTTTCGGAAGTGTTAGACCTGTAAGAGAAAAATTTAAATGGTTGGGAAAGGCCATGGGATGTAGAAATATTTTTTTCACATTTTACTTCCTTGTAAAAAGAGGAAAATAAATAGGGTTTTTCGTACGGATAAATGCCCAGTGAACGGTTCATTTATCTTTATATATTCTTCCGGGTGGGCGTTGTATTGGTTTTTCGGAAGTGTTAGACCTGTAAGAGAAAAATTTAAATGGTTGGGAAAGGCCATGGGATGTAGAAATATTTTTTTCACATTTACTACCTTGTAAAAACAGGAAAATCGATAGGGATTTTCGTACGGATAAGTACCCAGTGAACGGTTCCTTTATCTTTATATATTCTTCCGTGTGGGCGTTGTATTGGTTTTTCGGAAGTGTTAGACCTGTAAGAGAAAAATTTAAATGTTTGGGAAAGGCCATGGGATGTAGAAATATTTTTTCACATTTACTTCCTTGTAAAAACAGGAAAATCAATAGGGATTTTCGTACGGATAAGTACCCAGTGAACGGTTCGTTTATCTTTATATATTGTTGAGGGTGGGCGTTGTATTGGTTTTTCGGAAGTGTTAGACCTGTAAGAGAAAAATTTAAATGGTTGGGAAAGGCCATGGGATGTAGAAATATTTTTTTCACATTTTACTTCCTTGTGAAAACAGGAAAATCGATAGGGATTTTCGTACGGATAAGTACCCAGTGAACGGTTCGTTTATCTTTATATATTCTTCCGGGTGGGCGTTGTATTGGTTTTTCGGAAGTGTTTGACCTGTAAGAGAAAAATTTAAATGGTTGGGAAAGGCCATGGGATGTAGAAATATTTTTTTCACATTTACTTCCTTGTAAAAACAGGAAAATCGATAGGGATTTTCATACGGATAAGTACCCAGTGAACCGTTCGTTTAGCTTTATATATTGTTCCTGGTGGGCATTGTATTGGTTTTTCGGAAGTGTTAGACCTGTAAGAGAAAAATTTAAACGGTTGGGAAAGGCCATGGGATGTAGAAATATTTTTTTCACATTTTACTTCCTTGTAAAAACAGGAAAATCAATAGGGATTTTCGTACGGATAAGTACCCAGTGAACGGTTCGTTTAGCTTTATATATTGTTCCGGGTGGGCGTTGTATTGGTTTTTCGGAAGTGTTAGACCTGTAAGAGAAAAATTTAAATGGTTGGGAAAGGCCATGGGATGTAGAAATATTTTTTTCACATTTTATTTCCTTGTAAAAACAGGTAAATCAATAGGGTTTTTCGTACGGATAAGTGCCCAGTGAACGGTTCGTTTAGCTTTATATATTGTTCCGGGTGGGCGTTGTTTTGGTTTTTCGGAAGTGTTAGACCTGTAAGAGAAAAATTTAAATGGTTGGGAAAGGCCATGGGATGTAGAAATATTTTTTTCACATTTTACTTCCTTGTAAATACAGGTAAATCGATAGTGATTTTCGTACGGATAAGTACCCAGTGAACGGTTCGTTTAGCTTTATATATTGTTCCGGGTGGGCGTTGTATTGGTTTTTCGGAAGTGTTAGACCTGTAAGAGAAAAATTTAAATGGTTGGGAAGGGCCATGGGATGTAGAAATATTTTTTTCACATTTACTTCCTTGTAAAAACAGGTAAATCAATAGGGTTTTTCGTACGGATACGTACCCAGTGAACGGTTCGTTTAGCTTTATATATTGTTCCGGGTGGGCGTTGTATTGTTTTTTCAGAAGTGTTAGACCTGTAAGAGAAAAATTTAAATGGTTGGGAAAGGCCATGGGATGTAGAAATATTTTTTTCACATTTTACTTCCTTGTAAAAACAGGTAAATCAATAGGGATTTTCGTACGGATAAGTGCCCAGTGAACGGTTCGTTTAGCTTTATATATTGTTCCGGGTGGGCGTTGTTTTGGTTTTTCGGAAGTGTTAGACCTGTAAGAGAAAAATTTAAATGGTTGGGAGAGGCCATGGGATGTAGAAATATTTTTTTCACATTTTACTTCCTTGTAAAAACAGGAAAATCAATAGGGATTTTTGTACGGATAAGTACCCAATGAACGGTTCGTTTAGCTTTATATATTGATCCTGGTGGGCGTTGTTTTGGTTTTTCGGAAGTGTTAGACCTGTAAGAGAAAAATTTAAATGGTTGGGAAAGGCCATGGGATGTAGAAATATTTTTTCACATTTTACTTCCTTGTAAAAACAGGAAAATCGATAGGGATTTTCGTACGGATAAGTACCCAGTGAACTGTTCGTTTAGCTTTATATATTTTTCCGGGTGGGAGTTGTATTGGTTTTTCGGAAGTGTTAGACCTGTAAGAGAAAAATTTAAATGGTTGGGAAAGGCCATGGGATGTAGAAATATTTTTTTCACATTTTACTTCCTTGTAAAAACAGGAAAATCAATAGGGATTTTTGTACGGATAAGTACCCAGTGAACGGTTCATTTAGCTTTATATATTGTTCCTGGTGGGCGTTGTTTTGGTTTTTCGGAAGTGTTAGACCTGTAAGAGAAAAATTTAAATGGTTGGGAAAGGCCATGGGATGTAGAAATATTTTTTCACATTTTATTTCCTGGTAAAAACAGGTAAATCAATATTGATTTTCGTACGGATAAGTACCTAGTGAACGGTTCGTTTAGCTTTATATATTTTTCCGGGTGGGAGTTGTATTCGTTTTTCGCAAGTGTTAGACATGTAAGAGAAAAATTTAAATGGTTGGGAAAGGCCATGGGGTGTAGAAATATTTTTTTCACATTTACTTCCTTGTAAAAACAGGTAAATCAATAGGGTTTTTCGTACGGATAAGTACCCAGTGAACGTTTCGTTTAGCTTTATATATTGTTCCGGGTGGGCGTTGTATTGGTTTTTCGGAAGTGTTAGACCTGTAAGAGAAAAATTTAAATGGTTGGGAAAGGCCATGGGATGTAGAAATATTTTTTTCACATTTTATTTCCTTTTAAAAACAGGTAAATCAATAGGGATTTTCGTACGGATAAGTACCCAGTGAACGGTTCGTTTAGCTTTATATATTGTTCCGGGTGGACGTTGTATTGGTTTTTCAGAAGTGTTAGACCTGTAAGAGAAAAATTTAAATGGTTGGGAAAGGCCATGGGATGTAGAAATATTTTTTTCACATTTTACTTCCTTGTAAAAAGAGGAAAATAAATAGGGTTTTTCGTACGGATAAATGCCCAGTGAACGGTTCATTTATCTTTATATATTCTTCCGGGTGGGCGTTGTATTGGTTTTTCGGAAGTGTTAGACCTGTAAGAGAAAAATTTAAATGGTTGGGAAAGGCCATGGGATGTAGAAATATTTTTTTCACATTTACTACCTTGTAAAAACAGGAAAATCGATAGGGATTTTCGTACGGATAAGTACCCAGTGAACGGTTCCTTTATCTTTATATATTCTTCCGTGTGGGCGTTGTATGGGTTTTTCGGAAGTGTTAGACCTGTAAGAGAAAAATTTAAATGTTTGGGAAAGGCCATGGGATGTAGAAATATTTTTTCACATTTACTTCCTTGTAAAAACAGGAAAATCAATAGGGATTTTCGTACGGATAAGTACCCAGTGAACGGTTCGTTTATCTTTATATATTGTTGAGGGTGGGCGTTGTATTGGTTTTTCGGAAGTGTTAGACCTGTAAGAGAAAAATTTAAATGGTTGGGAAAGGCCATGGGATGTAGAAATATTTTTTTCACATTTTACTTCCTTGTGAAAACAGGAAAATCGATAGGGATTTTCGTACGGATAAGTACCCAGTGAACGGTTCGTTTATCTTTATATATTCTTCCGGGTGGGCGTTGTATTGGTTTTTCGGAAGTGTTTGACCTGTAAGAGAAAAATTTAAATGGTTGGGAAAGGCCATGGGATGTAGAAATATTTTTTTCACATTTACTTCCTTGTAAAAACAGGAAAATCGATAGGGATTTTCATACGGATAAGTACCCAGTGAACGGTTCCTTTATCTTTATATATACTTCCGGGTGGGCGTTGTATTGGTTTTTCGGAAGTGTTAGACCTGTAAGAGAAAAATTTAAATGGTAGGGAAAGGCCATGGGATGTAGAAATATTTTTTTCACATTTACTTCCTTGTAAAAACAGGTAAATCAATAGGGTTTTTCGTACGGATAAGTACCCAGTGAACGGTTCGTTTATCTTTATATATTCTTCCGGGTGGGCGTTGTATTGGTTTTTCGGAAGTGTTTGACCTGTAAGAGAAAAATTTAAATGGTTGGGAAAGGCCATGGGATGTAGAAATATTTTTTTCACATTTACTTCCTTGTAAAAACAGGAAAATCGATAGGGATTTTCATACGGATAAGTACCCAGTGAACGGTTCCTTTATCTTTATATATACTTCCGGGTGGGCGTTGTATTGGTTTTTCGGAAGTGTTAGACCTGTAAGAGAAAAATTTAAATGGTAGGGAAAGGCCATGGGATGTAGAAATATTTTTTTCACATTTACTTCCTTGTAAAAACAGGTAAATCAATAGGGTTTTTCGTACGGATAAGTACCCAGTGAACCGTTCGTTTAGCTTTATATATTGTTCCTGGTGGGCATTGTATTGGTTTTTCGGAAGTGTTTGACCTGAAAGAGAAAAATTTAAATGGTTGGGAAAGGCCATGGGATGTAGAAATATTTTTTTCACATTTTACTTCCTTGTAAAAACAGGAAAATCAATAGGGATTTTTGTACGGATAAGTACCCAGTGAACGGTTCATTTAGCTTTATATATTGTTCCTGGTGGGCGTTGTTTTGGTTTTTCGGAAGTGTTAGACCTGTAAGAGAAAAATTTAAATGGTTGGGAAAGGCCATGGGATGTAGAAATATTTTTTCACATTTTATTTCCTGGTAAAAACAGGTAAATCAATATTGATTTTCGTACGGATAAGTACCCAGTGAACGGTTCGTTTAGCTTTATATATTTTTCCGGGTGGGAGTTGTATTCGTTTTTCGCAAGTGTTAGACATGTAAGAGAAAAATTTAAATGGTTGGGAAAGGCCATGGGGTGTAGAAATATTTTTTTCACATTTACTTCCTTGTAAAAACAGGTAAATCAATAGGGTTTTTCGTACGGATAAGTACCCAGTGAACGTTTCGTTTAGCTTTATATATTGTTCCGGGTGGGCGTTGTATTGGTTTTTCGGAAGTGTTAGACCTGTAAGAGAAAAATTTAAATGGTTGGGAAAGGCCATGGGATGTAGAAATATTTTTTTCACATTTTATTTCCTTTTAAAAACAGGTAAATCAATAGGGATTTTCGTACGGATAAGTACCCAGTGAACGGTTCGTTTAGCTTTATATATTGTTCCGGGTGGACGTTGTATTGGTTTTTCAGAAGTGTTAGACCTGTAAGAGAAAAATTTAAATGGTTGGGAAAGGCCATGGGATGTAGAAATATTTTTTTCACATTTTACTTCCTTGTAAAAACATGAAAATCAATAGGGATTTTCGTACGGATATGTACCCAGTGAACGATTTGTTTAGCTTTATATATTGTTCCGGGTGGGCGTTGTATTGGTTTTTCGGAAGCGTTAGACCTGTAAGAGAAAAATTTAAATGGTTGGGAAAGGCCATGGGATGTAGAAATATTTTTTTCACATTTTATTTCCTTGTAAAAACAGGTAAATCAATAGGGATTTTTGTACGGATAAGTACCCAGTGAACGGTTCGTTTAGCTTTATATATTGTTCCTGGTGGGCGTTGTTTTGGTTTTTCGGAAGTGTTAGACCTGTAAGAGAAAAATTTAAATGTTTGGGAAAGGCCATGGGATGTAGAAATATTTTTTCACATTTTATTTCGTGGTAAAAACAGGTAAATCAATACTGATTTTCGTACAGATAAGTACCCAGTGAACGGTTCGTTTAGCTTTATATATTTTTCTGGGTGGGAGTTGTATTGGTTTTTCGCAAGTGTTAGACCTGTAAGAGAAAAATTTAAATGGTTGGGAAAGGCCATGGGATGTAGAAATATTTTTTTCACATTTTATTTCCTTGTAAAAACAGGTAAATCAATAGGGTTTTTCGTACGGATAAGTGCCCAGTGAACGGTTCGTTTAGCTTTACATATTGTTCTGAGTTGGCGTTGTTTTGGTTTTTCGGAAGTGTTACACCTGTTAGACAAAAATTAAAATGGTTTGGAAAGGCCATGGGATGTAGAAATATTTTTTTCACATTTTAGTTCCTTGTAAAAACAGGTAAAACAATAGGGATTTTCGTACGGATAAGTACCCAGTGAACGGTTCGTTTAGCTTTATATATTGTTCCGGGTGGGCGTTGTATTGGTTTTTCGGAAGTGTTAGACCTGTAAGAGCAAAATTTAAATGGTTGGGAAAGGCCATGGGATGTAGAAATATTTTTTTCACATTTTACTTCCTTGTAAAAACCGGAAAATCAATAGTGATTTTCGTACGGATAACTACCCAGTGAACGGTTCGTTTAGCTTTATATATTGTTCCGGGTGGGCGTTGTATTGGTTTTTCGGAAGTGTTAGACCTGTAAGAGAAAAATTTAAATGGTTGGGAAAGACCATGGGATGTAGAAATATTTTTTTCACATTTTATTTCCTTGTAAAAACAGGTAAATCAATAGGGTTTTTCGTACGGATAAGTGCCCAGTGAACGGTTCGTTTAGCTTTATTTATTGTTCCGGGTGGGCGTCGTATTGGTTTTTCGGAAGTGTTAGACTTGTAAGAGAAAAATTTAAATGGTTGGGAAAGGCCATGGGATGTAGAAATATTTTTTGCACATTTTATTTCCTTGTAAAAACAGGTAAATCAATAGGGTTTTTGGTACGGATAAGTGCCCAGTGAACGGTTCGTTTAGCTTTATATATTGTTCCGGGTGGGCGTTGTTTCGGTTTTTCGCAAGTGTTAGACCTGTAAAAGAAAAATTTAAATAGTTGGGAAAGGCCATGGGATGTAGAAATATTTTTTTCACATTTTACTTCCTTTTAAAAACAGGAAAATCGATAGGGATTTTCGTACGGATAAGTACCCAGTGAACGGTTCGTTTAGATTTATATATTGTTCCGGGTGGGCGTTGTATTCGTTTTTCGGAAGTGTTAGACCTGTAAGAGAAAAATTTAAATGGTTGGGAAAGGCCATGGGATGTAGAAATTTTTTTTTCACATTTACTTCCTTGTAAAAACAGGTAAATCAATAGGGTTTTTCGTACGGATAAGTACCCAGTGAACGGTTCGTTTAGATTTATATATTGTTCCGGGTGGGCGTTGTATTCGTTTTTCGGAAGTGTTAGACCTGTAAGAGAAAAATTTAAATGGTTGGGAAAGGCCATGGGATGTAGAAATTTTTTTTTCACATTTTACTTCCTTGTAAAATCAGGAAAATCAATGGGGATTTTCGTACGGATAAGTACCCAGTGAACCGTTCGTTTAGCTTTCTATATTGTTCCGGGTGGGCGTTGTATTGGTTTTTCGCAAGTGTTAGACCTGTAAGAGAAAAATTTAAATGGTTGGGAAAGGCCATGGGATGTAGAAATATTTTTTTCACATTTTATGGATAAGTACCCAGTGAACGGTTCGTTTATCTTTATATATTATCCGGTTGGGCGTTGTATTAGTTTTTCGGAAGTGTTACACCTGTAAGACAAAAATTAAAATGGTTTGGAAAGGCTATGGGATGTAGAAATATTTTTTTCACATTTTACTTCCTTGTAAAAACAGGTAAAACAATAGGGATTTTCGTACGGATAAGTACCCAGTGAACGGTTCGTTTAGCTTTATATATTGTTCCGGGTGGGCGTTGTATTGGTTTTTCGGAAGTGTTAGACCTGTAAGAGCAAAATTTAAATGGTTGGGAAAGGCCATGGGATGTAGAAATATTTTTTTCACATTTTACTTCCTTGTAAAAACCGGAAAATCAATAGTGATTTTCGTACGGATAAGTACCCAGTGAACGGTTCGTTTAGCTTTATATATTGTTCCGGGTGGGCGTTGTTTCGGTTTTTCGCAAGTGTTAGACCTGTAAAAGAAAAATTTAAATAGTTGGGAAAGGCCATGGGATGTAGAAATATTTTTTTCACATTTTACTTCCTTTTAAAAACAGGAAAATCGATAGGGATTTTCGTACGGATAAGTACCCAGTGAACGGTTCGTTTAGATTTATATATTGTTCCGGGTGGGCGTTGTATTCGTTTTTCGGAAGTGTTAGACCTGTAAGAGAAAAATTTAAATGGTTGGGAAAGGCCATGGGATGTAGAAATTTTTTTTTCACATTTACTTCCTTGTAAAAACAGGTAAATCAATAGGGTTTTTCGTACGGATAAGTACCCAGTGAACGGTTCGTTTAGATTTATATATTGTTCCGGGTGGGCGTTGTATTCGTTTTTCGGAAGTGTTAGACCTGTAAGAGAAAAATTTAAATGGTTGGGAAAGGCCATGGGATGTAGAAATTTTTTTTTCACATTTTACTTCCTTGTAAAAACAGGAAAATCAATGGGGATTTTCGTACGGATAAGTACCCAGTGAACCGTTCGTTTAGCTTTCTATATTGTTCCGGGTGGGCGTTGTATTGGTTTTTCGCAAGTGTTAGACCTGTAAGAGAAAAATTTAAATGGTTGGGAAAGGCCATGGGATGTAGAAATATTTTTTTCACATTTTATGGATAAGTACCCAGTGAACGGTTCGTTTATCTTTATATATTATCCGGTTGGGCGTTGTATTAGTTTTTCGGAAGTGTTACACCTGTAAGACAAAAATTAAAATGGTTTGGAAAGGCTATGGGATGTAGAAATATTTTTTTCACATTTTACTTCCTTGTAAAAACAGGTAAAACAATAGGGATTTTCGTACGGATAAGTACCCAGTGAACGGTTCGTTTAGCTTTATATATTGTTCCGGGTGGGCGTTGTATTGGTTTTTCGGAAGTGTTAGACCTGTAAGAGCAAAATTTAAATGGTTGGGAAAGGCCATGGGATGTAGAAATATTTTTTTCACATTTTACTTCCTTGTAAAAACCGGAAAATCAATAGTGATTTTCGTACGGATAAGTACCCAGTGAACGGTTCGTTTAGCTTTATATATTGTTCCGGATGGGCGTTGTATTGGTATTTCGGAAGTGTTAGACCTGTAAGAGAAAAATTTAAAAGGTTGGGAAAGGCCATGGGATGTAGAAATATTTTTTTCACATTTTATTTCCTTGTAAAAACAAGAAAATCGATAGGGATTTTCGTACGGATAAGTACCCAGTGAACGGTTCGTTTATCTTTACATATTCTTCCGGGTGGGCGTTGTATTGGTTTTTCGGAAGTGTTAGACCTGTAAGAGAAAAATTTAAATGGTTGGGAAGGGCCATGGGGTGTAGAAATATTTTTTTCACATTTACTTCCTTGTAAAAACAGGTAAATCAATAGGGATTTTCGTACGGATATGTACCCAGTGAACGGTCCTTTATCTTTATATATTCTTCCGGGTGGGTGTTGTATTGGTTTTTCGGAAGTGTTAGACCTGTAAGAGAAAAATTTATATGTTTGGGCAAGGCCATGGGATGTAGAAATATTTTTTTCACATTTACTTCCTTGTAAAAACAGGAAAATCAATAGGGATTTTCGTACGGATAAGTACCCAGTGAACGGTTCGTTTAGCTTTATATATTGTTCCGGGTGGGCGTTGTATTGGTTTTTCGGAAGTGTTAGACCTGTAAGAGAAAAATTTAAATGGTTGGGAAAGGCCATGGGATGTAGAAATATTTTTTTCACATTTACTTCCTTGTAAAAACAGGAAAATCGATAGGGATTTTCGTACGGATAAGTACCCAGTGACCGGTTCGTTTATCTTTATATATTCTTCCGGTTGGGCGTTGTATTGGTTTTTCTGAAGTGTTACACCTGTAAGAGAAAAATTTAAATGGTTTGGAAAGGCCATGGGATTTAGAAATATTTTTTCACATTTACTTCCTTGTAAAAACAGGTAAATCGATAGGGATTTTCGTACGGATAAGTACCCAGTGGACGGTTCGTTTATCTTTATATATTCTTCCGGGTGGGCGTTGTATTGGTGTTTCGGAAGTGTTAGACCTGTAAGAGAAAAATTTAAATGGTTGGGAAAGGCCATGGGATGTAGAAATATTTTTTTCACATTTACTTCCTTGTAAAAACAGGAAAATCGATAGGGATTTTCATACGGATAAGTACCCAGTGAACGGTTCCTTTATCTTTATATATACTTCCGGGTGGGCGTTGTATTGGTTTTTCTGAAGTGTTAGAATTGTAAGAGAAAAATTTAAATGGTTGGGAAAGGCCATGGGATATAGAAATATTTTTTTCACATTTACTTCCTTGTAAAAACAGAAAAATCAATAGGGATTTTCGTACGGATAAGTACCCAGTGAACGGTTCGTTTAGCTTTATATATTGTTCCGGGTGGGAGTTGTATTGTTTTTTCGGAAGTGTTAGACCTGTAAGAGAAAAATTTAAATGGTTGGGAAAGGCCATGGGATGTAGAAATATTTTTTTCACATTTTACTTCCTTGTAAAAACAGGTAAATCAATAGGGTTTTTCGTACGGATAAGTGCCCAGTGAACGGTTCGTTTAGCTTTATATATTGTTCCGGGTGGGCGTTGTTTTGGTTTTTCGGAAGTGTTAGACCTGTAAGAGAAAAATTTAAATGGTTGGGAAAGGCCATGGGATGTAGAAATATTTTTTTCACATTTTACTTCCTTGTAAATACAGGTAAATCAATAGTGATTTTCGTACGGATAAGTACCCAGTGAACGGTTCGTTTAGCTTTATATATTGTTCCGGGTGGGCGTTGTATTGGTTTTTCGGAAGTGTTAGACCTGTAAGAGAAAAATTTTAATGGTTGGGAAAGGCCATGGGATGTAGAAATAGTTTTTTCACATTTTACTTCCTTGTAAAAAGAGGAAAATAAATAGGGATTTTCGTACGGATAAGTACCCAGTGAACGGTTTGTTTAGCTTTATATATTGTTCCGGGTGGGCATTGTATTGGTTTTTCGGAAGTGTTAGACCTGTAAGAGAAAAATTTAAATGGTTGGGAAAGGCCATGGGATGTAGAAATATTTTTTTCACATTTTACTTCCTTGTAAAAAGAGGAAAATAAATAGGGTTTTTCGTACGGATAAATGCCCAGTGAACGGTTCATTTATCTTTATATATTCTTCCGGGTGGGCGTTGTATTGGTTTTTCGGAAGTGTTAGACCTGTAAGAGAAAAATTTAAATGGTTGGGAAAGGCCATGGGATGTAGAAATATTTTTTTCACATTTACTACCTTGTAAAAACAGGAAAATCGATAGGGATTTTCGTACGGATAAGTACCCAGTGAACGGTTCCTTTATCTTTATATATTCTTCCGTGTGGGCGTTGTATTGGTTTTTCGGAAGTGTTAGACCTGTAAGAGAAAAATTTAAATGTTTGGGAAAGGCCATGGGATGTAGAAATATTTTTTCACATTTACTTCCTTGTAAAAACAGGAAAATCAATAGGGATTTTCGTACGGCTAAGTACCCAGTGAACGGTTCGTTTATCTTTATATATTGTTGAGGGTGGGCGTTGTATTGGTTTTTCGGAAGTGTTAGACCTGTAAGAGAAAAATTTAAATGGTTGGGAAAGGCCATGGGATGTAGAAATATTTTTTTCACATTTTACTTCCTTGTGAAAACAGGAAAATCGATAGGGATTTTCGTACGGATAAGTACCCAGTGAACGGTTCGTTTATCTTTATATATTCTTCCGGGTGGGCGTTGTATTGGTTTTTCGGAAGTGTTTGACCTGTAAGAGAAAAATTTAAATGGTTGGGAAAGGCCATGGGATGTAGAAATATTTTTTTCAGATTTACTTCCTTGTAAAAACAGGAAAATCGATAGGGATTTTCATACGGATAAGTACCCAGTGAACGGTTCCTTTATCTTTATATATACTTCCGGGTGGGCGTTGTATTGGTTTTTCGGAAGTGTTAGACCTGTAAGAGAAAAATTTAAATGGTAGGGAAAGGCCATGGGATGTAGAAATATTTTTTTCACATTTACTTCCTTGTAAAAACAGGTAAATCAATAGGGTTTTTCGTACGGATAAGTACCCAGTGAACCGTTCGTTTAGCTTTATATATTGTTCCTGGTGGGCATTGTATTGGTTTTTCGGAAGTGTTAGACCTGTAAGAGAAAAATTTAAACGGTTGGGAAAGGCCATGGGATGTAGAAATATTTTTTTTCACATTTTACTTCCTTGTAAAAACAGGAAAATCAATAGGGATTTTCGTACGGATAAGTACCCAGTGAACGGTTCGTTTAGCTTTATATATTGTTCCGGGTGGGCGTTGTATTGGTTTTTCGGAAGTGTTAGACCTGTAAGAGAAAAATTTAAATGGTTGGGAAAGGCCATGGGATGTAGAAATATTTTTTTCACATTTTATTTCCTTGTAAAAACAGGTAAATCAATAGGGTTTTTCGTACGGATAAGTGCCCAGTGAACGGTTCGTTTAGCTTTATATATTGTTCCGGGTGGGCGTTGTTTTGGTTTTTCGGAAGTGTTAGACCTGTAAGAGAAAAATTTAAATGGTTGGGAAAGGCCATGGGATGTAGAAATATTTTTTTCACATTTTACTTCCTTGTAAATACAGGTAAATCAATAGTGATTTTCGTACGGATAAGTACCCAGTGAACGGTTCGTTTAGCTTTATATATTGTTCCGGGTGGGCGTTGTATTGGTTTTTCGGAAGTGTTAGACCTGTAAGAGAAAAATTTAAATGGTTGGGAAAGGCCATGGGATGTAGAAATAGTTTTTTCACATTTTACTTCCTTGTAAAAAGAGGAAAATAAATAGGGATTTTCGTACGGATAAGTACCCAGTGAACGGTTCGTTTAGCTTTATATATTGTTCCGGGTGGGCGTTGTTTTGGTTTTTCGGAAGTGTTAGACCTGTAAGAGAAAAATTTAAATGGTTGGGAAAGGCCATGGGATGTAGAAATATTTTTTTCACATTTTACTTCCTTGTAAAAAGAGGAAAATAAATAGGGTTTTTCGTACGGATAAGTGCCCAGTGAACGGTTCATTTATCTTTATATATTCTTCCGGGTGGGCGTTGTATTGGTTTTTCGGAAGTGTTAGACCTGTAAGAGAAAAATTTAAACGGTTGGGAAAGGCCATGGGATGTAGAAATATTTTTTTCACATTTACTACCTTGTAAAAACAGGAAAATCGATAGGGATTTTCGTACGGATAAGTACCCAGTGAACGGTTCCTTTATCTTTATATATTCTTCCGGGTGGGCGTTGTATTGGTTTTTCGGAAGTGTTAGACCTGTAAGAGAAAAATTTAAATGTTTGGGAAAGGCCATGGGATGTAGAAATATTTTTTTCACATTTTACTTCCTTGTAAAAAGAGGAAAATAAATAGGGTTTTTCGTACGGATAAATGCCCAGTGAACGGTTCATTTATCTTTATATATTCTTCCGGGTGGGCTTTGTATTGGTTTTTCGGAAGTGTTAGACCTGTAAGAGAAAAATTTAAACGGTTGGGAAAGGCCATGGGATGTAGAAATATTTTTTTCACATTTACTTCCTTGTAAAAACAGGAAAATCGATAGGGATTTTCGTACGGATAAGTACCCAGTGAACGGTTCCTTTATCTTTATATATTCTTCCGGGTGGGCGTTGTATTGGTTTTTCGGAAGTGTTAGACCTGTAAGAGAAAAATTTAAATGTTTGGGAAAGGCCATGGGATGTAGAAATATTTTTTTCACATTTACTTCCTTGTAAAAACAGGAAAATCAATAGGGATTTTCGTACGGATAAGTACCCAGTGAACGGTTCGTTTAGCTTTATATATTGTTCCGGGTGGGCGTTGTATTGGTTTTTCGGAAGTGTTAGACCTGTAAGAGAAAAATTTAAATGGTTGGGAAAGGCCATGGGATGTAGAAATATTTTTTTCACATTTTACTTCCTTGTGAAAACAGGAAAATCGATAGGGATTTTCGTACGGATAAGTACCCAGTGAACGGTTCGTTTATCTTTATATATTCTTCCGGGTGGGCGTTGTATTGGTTTTTCGGAAGTGTTAGACCTGTAAGAGAAAAATATAAATGGTTGGGAAAGGCCATGGGATGTAGAAATATTTTTTTCACATTTACTCCCTTGTAAAAACAGGTAAATCGATAGGGTTTTTCGTACGGATAAGTGCCCAGTGAACGGTTCATTTATCTTTATATATTCTTCCGGGTGGGCGTTGTATTGGTTTTTCAGAAGTGTTAGACCTGTAAGAGAAAAATTTAAACGGTTGGGAAAGGCCATGGGATGTAGAAATATTTTTTTCACATTTTACTTCCTTGTAAATACAGGTAAATCAATAGTGATTTTCGTACGGATAAGTACCCAGTGAACGGTTCGTTTAGCTTTATATATTGTTCCGGGTGGGCGTTGTATTGGTTTTTCGGAAGTGTTAGACCTGTAAGAGAAAAATTTAAATGGTTGGGAAAGGCCATGGGATGTAGAAATATTTTTTTCACATTTACTTCCTTGTAAAAACCGGAAAATCGATAGGGATTTTCGTACGGATAAGTACCCAGTGACCGGTTCGTTTATCTTTATATATTCTTCTGGTTGGGCGTTGTATTGGTTTTTCTGAAGTGTTACACCTGTAAGAGAAAAATTTAAATGGTTTGGAAAGGCCATGGGATTTAGAAATATTTTTTCACATTTACTTCCTTGTAAAAACAGGTAAATCGATAGGGATTTTCGTACGGATAAGTACCCAGTGGACGGTTCGTTTATCTTTATATATTCTTCCGGGTGGGCGTTGTATTGGTGTTTCGGAAGTGTTAGACCTGTAAGAGAAAAATTTAAATTGTTGGGAAAGGCCATGGGATGTAGAAATATTTTTTTCACATTTACTTCCTTGTAAAAACAGGAAAATCGATAGGGATTTTCATACGGATAAGTACCCAGTGAACGGTTCCTTTATCTTTATATATACTTCCGGGTGGGCGTTGTATTGGTTTTTCTGAAGTGTTAGAATTGTAAGAGAAAAATTTAAATGGTTGGGAAAGGCCATGGGATATAGAAATATTTTTTTCACATTTACTTCCTTGTAAAAACAGAAAAATCAATAGGGATTTTCGTACGGATAAGTACCCAGTGAACGGTTCGTTTAGCTTTATATATTGTTCCGGGTGGGAGTTGTATTGTTTTTTCGGAAGTGTTAGACCTGTAAGAGAAAAATTTAAATGGTTGGGAAAGGCCATGGGATGTAGAAATATTTTTTTCACATTTTACTTCCTTGTAAAAACAGGTAAATCAATAGGGTTTTTCGTACGGATAAGTGCCCAGTGAACGGTTCGTTTAGCTTTATATATTGTTCCGGGTGGGCGTTGTTTTGGTTTTTCGGAAGTGTTAGACCTGTAAGAGAAAAATTTAAATGGTTGGGAAAGGCCATGGGATGTAGAAATATTTTTTTCACATTTTACTTCCTTGTAAATACAGGTAAATCAATAGTGATTTTCGTACGGATAAGTACCCAGTGAACGGTTCGTTTAGCTTTATATATTGTTCCGGGTGGGCGTTGTATTGGTTTTTCGGAAGTGTTAGACCTGTAAGAGAAAAATTTTAATGGTTGGGAAAGGCCATGGGATGTAGAAATAGTTTTTTCACATTTTACTTCCTTGTAAAAAGAGGAAAATAAATAGGGATTTTCGTACGGATAAGTACCCAGTGAACGGTTTGTTTAGCTTTATATATTGTTCCGGGTGGGCATTGTATTGGTTTTTCGGAAGTGTTAGACCTGTAAGAGAAAAATTTAAATGGTTGGGAAAGGCCATGGGATGTAGAAATATTTTTTTCACATTTTACTTCCTTGTAAAAAGAGGAAAATAAATAGGGTTTTTCGTACGGATAAATGCCCAGTGAACGGTTCATTTATCTTTATATATTCTTCCGGGTGGGCGTTGTATTGGTTTTTCGGAAGTGTTAGACCTGTAAGAGAAAAATTTAAATGGTTGGGAAAGGCCATGGGATGTAGAAATATTTTTTTCACATTTACTACCTTGTAAAAACAGGAAAATCGATAGGGATTTTCGTACGGATAAGTACCCAGTGAACGGTTCCTTTATCTTTATATATTCTTCCGTGTGGGCGTTGTATTGGTTTTTCGGAAGTGTTAGACCTGTAAGAGAAAAATTTAAATGTTTGGGAAAGGCCATGGGATGTAGAAATATTTTTTCACATTTACTTCCTTGTAAAAACAGGAAAATCAATAGGGATTTTCGTACGGATAAGTACCCAGTGAACGGTTCGTTTATCTTTATATATTGTTGAGGGTGGGCGTTGTATTGGTTTTTCGGAAGTGTTAGACCTGTAAGAGAAAAATTTAAATGGTTGGGAAAGGCCATGGGATGTAGAAATATTTTTTTCACATTTTACTTCCTTGTGAAAACAGGAAAATCGATAGGGATTTTCGTACGGATAAGTACCCAGTGAACGGTTCGTTTATCTTTATATATTCTTCCGGGTGGGCGTTGTATTGGTTTTTCGGAAGTGTTTGACCTGTAAGAGAAAAATTTAAATGGTTGGGAAAGGCCATGGGATGTAGAAATATTTTTTTCACATTTACTTCCTTGTAAAAACAGGAAAATCGATAGGGATTTTCATACGGATAAGTACCCAGTGAACGGTTCCTTTATCTTTATATATACTTCCGGGTGGGCGTTGTATTGGTTTTTCGGAAGTGTTAGACCTGTAAGAGAAAAATTTAAATGGTAGGGAAAGGCCATGGGATGTAGAAATATTTTTTTCACATTTACTTCCTTGTAAAAACAGGTAAATCAATAGGGTTTTTCGTACGGATAAGTACCCAGTGAACCGTTCGTTTAGCTTTATATATTGTTCCTGGTGGGCATTGTATTGGTTTTTCGGAAGTGTTAGACCTGTAAGAGAAAAATTTAAACGGTTGGGAAAGGCCATGGGATGTAGAAATATTTTTTTCACATTTTACTTCCTTGTAAAAACAGGAAAATCAATAGGGATTTTCGTACGGATAAGTACCCAGTGAACGGTTCGTTTAGCTTTATATATTGTTCCGGGTGGGCGTTGTATTGGTTTTTCGGAAGTGTTAGACCTGTAAGAGAAAAATTTAAATGGTTGGGAAAGGCCATGGGATGTAGAAATATTTTTTTCACATTTTATTTCCTTGTAAAAACAGGTAAATCAATAGGGTTTTTCGTACGGATAAGTGCCCAGTGAACGGTTCGTTTAGCTTTATATATTGTTCCGGGTGGGCGTTGTTTTGGTTTTTCGGAAGTGTTAGACCTGTAAGAGAAAAATTTAAATGGTTGGGAAAGGCCATGGGATGTAGAAATATTTTTTTCACATTTTACTTCCTTGTAAATACAGGTAAATCAATAGTGATTTTCGTACGGA
The DNA here is from genome assembly GCF_049243985.1 of Paroedura picta. Taxonomy (NCBI): domain Eukaryota; kingdom Metazoa; phylum Chordata; class Lepidosauria; order Squamata; family Gekkonidae; genus Paroedura; species Paroedura picta. The sequence goes on along the minus strand of NW_027518620.1, from coordinate 2,534,146 downwards.
TAAGTACCCAGTGAACGGTTCGTTTAGCTTTATATATTGTTCCGGGTGGGCGTTGTATTGGTTTTTCGGAAGTGTTAGACCTGTAAGAGAAAAATTTAAATGGTTGGGAAAGGCCATGGGATGTAGAAATAGTTTTTTCACATTTTACTTCCTTGTAAAAAGAGGAAAATAAATAGGGATTTTCGTACGGATAAGTACCCAGTGAACGGTTCGTTTAGCTTTATATATTGTTCCGGGTGGGCGTTGTATTGGTTTTTCGGAAGTGTTAGACCTGTAAGAGAAAAATTTAAATGGTTGGGAAAGGCCATGGGATGTAGAAATATTTTTTTCACATTTTACTTCCTTGTAAAAAGAGGAAAATAAATAGGGTTTTTCGTACGGATAAGTGCCCAGTGAACGGTTCATTTATCTTTATATATTCTTCCGGGTGGGCGTTGTATTGGTTTTTCGGAAGTGTTAGACCTGTAAGAGAAAAATTTAAATGGTTGGGAAAGGCCATGGGATGTAGAAATATTTTTTTCACATTTACTACCTTGTAAAAACAGGAAAATCGATAGGGATTTTCGTACGGATAAGTACCCAGTGAACGGTTCCTTTATCTTTATATATTCTTCCGGGTGGGCGTTGTATTGGTTTTTCGGAAGTGTTAGACCTGTAAGAGAAAAATTTAAATGTTTGGGAAAGGCCATGGGATGTAGAAATATTTTTTTCACATTTTACTTCCTTGTAAAAAGAGGAAAATAAATAGGGTTTTTCGTACGGATAAATGCCCAGTGAACGGTTCATTTATCTTTATATATTCTTCCGGGTGGGCTTTGTATTGGTTTTTCGGAAGTGTTAGACCTGTAAGAGAAAAATTTAAACGGTTGGGAAAGGCCATGGGATGTAGAAATATTTTTTTCACATTTACTACCTTGTAAAAACAGGAAAATCGATAGGGATTTTCGTACGGATAAGTACCCAGTGAACGGTTCCTTTATCTTTATATATTCTTCCGGGTGGGCGTTGTATTGGTTTTTCGGAAGTGTTAGACCTGTAAGAGAAAAATTTAAATGTTTGGGAAAGGCCATGGGATGTAGAAATATTTTTTTCACATTTACTTCCTTGTAAAAACAGGAAAATGAATAGGGATTTTCGTACGGATAAGTACCCAGTGAACGGTTCGTTTAGCTTTATATATTGTTCCGGGTGGGCGTTGTATTGGTTTTTCGGAAGTGTTAGACCTGTAAGAGAAAAATTTAAATGGTTGGGAAAGGCCATGGGATGTAGAAATATTTTTTTCACATTTTACTTCCTTGTGAAAACAGGAAAATCGATAGGGATTTTCGTACGGATAAGTACCCAGTGAACGGTTCGTTTATCTTTATATATTCTTCCGGGTGGGCGTTGTATTGGTTTTTCGGAAGTGTTAGACCTGTAAGAGAAAAATTTAAATGGTTGGGAAAGGCCATGGGATGTAGAAATATTTTTTTCACATTTACTCCCTTGTAAAAACAGGTAAATCGATAGGGTTTTTCGTACGGATAAGTGCCCAGTGAACGGTTCATTTATCTTTATATATTCTTCCGGGTGGGCGTTGTATTGGTTTTTCAGAAGTGTTAGACCTGTAAGAGAAAAATTTAAACGGTTGGGAAAGGCCATGGGATGTAGAAATATTTTTTTCACATTTACTACCTTGTAAAAACAGGAAAATCGATAGGGATTTTCGTACGGATAAGTACCCAGTGAACGGTTCCTTTATCTTTATATATTCTTCCGGGTGGGCGTTGTATTGGTTTTTCGGAAGTGTTAGACCTGTAAGAGAAAAATTTAAATGTTTGGGAAAGGCCATGGGATGTAGAAATATTTTTTTCACATTTTACTTCCTTGTAAAAAGAGGAAAATAAATAGGGTTTTTCGTACGGATAAATGCCCAGTGAACGGTTCATTTATCTTTATATATTCTTCCGGGTGGTCGTTGTATTGGTTTTTCGGAAGTGTTAGACCTGTAAGAGAAAAATTTAAACGGTTGGGAAAGGCCATGGGATGTAGAAATATTTTTTTCACATTTACTACCTTGTAAAAACAGGAAAATCGATAGGGATTTTCGTACGGATAAGTACCCAGTGAACGGTTCCTTTATCTTTATATATTCTTCCGGGTGGGCGTTGTATTGGTTTTTCGGAAGTGTTAGACCTGTAAGAGAAAAATTTAAATGTTTGGGAAAGGCCATGGGATGTAGAAATATTTTTTTCACATTTACTTCCTTGTAAAAACAGGAAAATCAATAGGGATTTTCGTACGGATAAGTACCCAGTGAACGGTTCGTTTAGCTTTATATATTGTTCCGGGTGGGCGTTGTATTGGTTTTTCGGAAGTGTTAGACCTGTAAGAGAAAAATTTAAATGGTTGGGAAAGGCCATGGGATGTAGAAATATTTTTTTCACATTTTACTTCCTTGTGAAAACAGGAAAATCGATAGGGATTTTCGTACGGATAAGTACCCAGTGAACGGTTCGTTTATCTTTATATATTCTTCCGGGTGGGCGTTGTATTGGTTTTTCGGAAGTGTTAGACCTGTAAGAGAAAAATTTAAATGGTTGGGAAAGGCCATGGGATGTAGAAATATTTTTTTCACATTTACTCCCTTGTAAAAACAGGTAAATCGATAGGGTTTTTCATACGGATAAGTGCCCAGTGAACGGTTCGTTTAGCTTTATATATTCTTCCGGGTGGGCGTTGTATTGGTTTTTCGGAAGTGTTAGACCTGTAAGAGAAAAATTTAAATGGTTGGGAAAGGCCATGGGATGTAGAAATATTTTTTTCACATTTACTTCCTTGTAAAAACAGGTAAATCAATAGGGTTTTTCGTACGGATAACTACCCAGTGAACGGTTCGTTTAGCTTTATATATTGTTCCGGGTGGGCGTTGTATTGGTTTTTCGGAAGTGTTAGACCTGTAAGAGAAAAATTTTAATGGTTGGGAAAGGCCATGGGATGTAGAAATAGTTTTTTCACATTTTACTTCCTTGTAAAAAGAGGAAAATAAATAGGGATTTTCGTACGGATAAGTACCCAGTGAACGGTTCATTTATCTTTATATATTCTTCCGGGTGGGCGTTGTATTGGTTTTTCGGAAGTGTTAGACCTGTAAGAGAAAAATTTAAATGGTTGGGAAAGGCCATGGGATGTAGAAATATTTTTTTCACATTTACTACCTTGTAAAAACAGGAAAATCGATAGGGATTTTCGTACGGATAAGTACCCAGTGAACGGTTCCTTTATCTTTATATATTCTTCCGTGTGGGCGTTGTATTGGTTTTTCGGAAGTGTTAGACCTGTAAGAGAAAAATTTAAATGTTTGGGAAAGGCCATGGGATGTAGAAATATTTTTTCACATTTACTTCCTTGTAAAAACAGGAAAATCAATAGGGATTTTCGTACGGATAAGTACCCAGTGAACGGTTCGTTTATCTTTATATATTGTTGAGGGTGGGCGTTGTATTGGTTTTTCGGAAGTGTTAGACCTGTAAGAGAAAAATTTAAACGGTTGGGAAAGGCCATGGGATGTAGAAATATTTTTTTCACATTTACTACCTTGTAAAAACAGGAAAATCGATAGGGATTTTCGTACGGATAAGTACCCAGTGAACGGTTCCTTTATCTTTATATATTCTTCCGGGTGGGCGTTGTATTGGTTTTTCGGAAGTGTTAGACCTGTAAGAGAAAAATTTAAATGTTTGGGAAAGGCCATGGGATGTAGAAATATTTTTTTCACATTTTACTTCCTTGTAAATACAGGTAAATCAATAGTGATTTTCGTACGGATAAGTACCCAGTGAACGGTTCGTTTAGCTTTATATATTGTTCCGGGTGGGCGTTGTATTGGTTTTTCGGAAGTGTTAGACCTGTAAGAGAAAAATTTAAATGGTTGGGAAAGGCCATGGGATGTAGAAATATTTTTTTCACATTTACTACCTTGTAAAAACAGGAAAATCGATAGGGATTTTCGTACGGATAAGTACCCAGTGAACGGTTCCTTTATCTTTATATATTCTTCCGGGTGGGCGTTGTATTGGTTTTTCGGAAGTGTTAGACCTGTAAGAGAAAAATTTAAATGTTTGGGAAAGGCCATGGGATGTAGAAATATTTTTTTCACATTTTACTTCCTTGTAAATACAGGTAAATCAATAGTGATTTTCGTACGGATAAGTACCCAGTGAACGGTTCGTTTAGCTTTATATATTGTTCCGGGTGGGCGTTGTATTGGTTTTTCGGAAGTGTTAGACCTGTAAGAGAAAAATTTAAATGGTTGGGAAAGGCCATGGGATGTAGAAATAGTTTTTTCACATTTTACTTCCTTGTAAAAAGAGGAAAATAAATAGGGATTTTCGTACGGATAAGTACCCAGTGAACGGTTCGTTTAGCTTTATATATTGTTCCGGGTGGGCGTTGTATTGATTTTTCGGAAGTGTTAGACCTGTAAGAGAAAAATTTAAATGGTTGGGAAAGGCCATGGGATGTAGAAATATTTTTTTCACATTTTACTTCCTTGTAAAAAGAGGAAAATAAATAGGGTTTTTCGTACGGATAAGTGCCCAGTGAACGGTTCATTTATCTTTATATATTCTTCCGGGTGGGCGTTGTATTGGTTTTTCGGAAGTGTTAGACCTGTAAGAGAAAAATTTAAACGGTTGGGAAAGGCCATGGGATGTAGAAATATTTTTTTCACATTTACTACCTTGTAAAAACAGGAAAATCGATAGGGATTTTCGTACGGATAAGTACCCAGTGAACGGTTCCTTTATCTTTATATATTCTTCCGGGTGGGCGTTGTATTGGTTTTTCGGAAGTGTTAGACCTGTAAGAGAAAAATTTAAATGTTTGGGAAAGGCCATGGGATGTAGAAATATTTTTTTCACATTTACTTCCTTGTAAAAACAGGAAAATCAATAGGGATTTTCGTACGGATAAGTACCCAGTGAACGGTTCGTTTAGCTTTATATATTGTTCCGGGTGGGCGTTGTATTGGTTTTTCGGAAGTGTTAGACCTGTAAGAGAAAAATTTAAATGGTTGGGAAAGGCCATGGGATGTAGAAATATTTTTTTCACATTTTACTTCCTTGTGAAAACAGGAAAATCGATAGGGATTTTCGTACGGATAAGTACCCAGTGAACGGTTCGTTTATCTTTATATATTCTTCCGGGTGGGCGTTGTATTGGTTTTTCGGAAGTGTTAGACCTGTAAGAGAAAAATTTAAATGGTTGGGAAAGGCCATGGGATGTAGAAATATTTTTTTCACATTTACTTCCTTGTAAAAACAGGAAAATCGATAGGGATTTTCGTACGGATAAGTACCCAGTGACCGGTTCGTTTATCTTTATATATTCTTCCGGTTGGGCGTTGTATTGGTTTTTCTGAAGTGTTACACCTGTAAGAGAAAAATTTAAATGGTTTGGAAAGGCCATGGGATTTAGAAATATTTTTTCACATTTACTTCCTTGTAAAAACAGGTAAATCGATAGGGATTTTCGTACGGATAAGTACCCAGTGAACGGTTTGTTTATCTTTATATATTCTTCCGGGTGGGCGTTGTATTGGTGTTTCGGAAGTGTTAGACCTGTAAGAGAAAAATTTAAATGGTTGGGAAAGGCCATGGGATGTAGAAATATTTTTTTCACATTTACTTCCTTGTAAAAACAGGAAAATCGATAGGGATTTTCATACGGATAAGTACCCAGTGAACGGTTCCTTTATCTTTATATATACTTCCGGGTGGGCGTTGTATTGGTTTTTCGGAAGTGTTAGACATGTAAGAGAAAAATTTAAATGGTTGGGAAAGGCCATGGGATATAGAAATATTTTTTTCACATTTACTTCCTTGTAAAAACAGAAAAATCAATAGGGATTTTCGTACGGATAAGTACCCAGTGAACGGTTCATTTAGCTTTATATATTCTTCCGGGTGGGCGTTGTATTGTTTTTTCGGAAGTGTTAGACATGTAAGAGAAAAATTGAAATGGTTAGGAAAGGCCATGGGATGTAGAAATATTTTTTTCACATTTTACTTCCTTGTAAAAACAGGTAAATCAATAGTGATTTTCGTACGGATAAGTACCCAGTAAACAGTTCGTTTAGCTTTATATATTGTTCCGGGTGGGCGTTGTATTGGTTTTTCGGAAGTGTTAGACCTGTAAGAGAAAAATTTAAATGGTTGGGAAAGGCCATGGGATGTAGAAATATTTTTTTCACATTTTATTTCCATTTAAAAACAGGTAAATCAATTGTGATTTTCGTACGGATAAGTACCCAGTGAACGGTTTGTTTAGCTTTATATATTCTTCTGGGTGGGCGTTGTATTGGTTTTTCGGAATTGTTAGACCTGTAAGAGAAAAATTGAAATGGTTGGGAAAGGCCATGGGATGTAGAAACATTTTTTTCACATTTACTTCCTTGTAAAAACAGGTAAATCAATAGGGTTTTTCGTACGGATAAGTACCCAGTGAACGGTTCGTTTAGCTTTATATATTGTTCCGGGTGGGCGTTGTATTGGTTTTTCGGAAGTGTTAGACTTGTAAGAGAAAAATTTAAATGGTTGGGAAAGGCCATGGGATGTAGAAATATTTTTTTTCACATTTTATTTCCTTGTAAAAACAGGTAAATCAATAGGGTTTTTCGTACGATTAAGTGACCAATGAACGGTTCGTTTAGCTTTATATATTGTTCTGGGTTGGCATTGTTTTGGTTTTTCGGAAGTGTTAGATCTGTAAGAGAAAAATTTAAATGGCTGGGAAAGGCCATGGGATGTAGAAATATTTTTTTCACATTTTACTTCCTTGTAAAAACAGGAAAATCGATAGGGATTTTCGTACGGATAAGTGCCCAGTGAACGGTTCGTTTAGCTTTATATATTCTTCCGGGTGGGCGTTGTATTGGTTTTTCGCAAGTGTTAGACCTGTAAGAGAAAAATTTAAATGGTTGGGAAAGGCCATGGGATGTAGAAATATTTTTTTCACATTTACTCCCTTGTAAATACAGGTAAATCGATAGGGTTTTTCATACGGATAAGTGCCCAGTGAACGGTTCGTTTAGCTTTATATATTCTTCCGGGTGGGCGTTGTATTGGTTTTTCGCAAGTGTTAGACCTGTAAGAGAAAAATTTAAATGGTTGGGAAAGGCCATGGGATGTAGAGATATTTTTTCACATTTACTTCCTTGTAAAAACAGGAAAATCGATAGGGATTTTCATACGGATAAGTACCCAGTGAACGGTTCCTTTATCTTTATATATACTTCCGGGTGGGCGTTGTATTGGTTTTTCGGAAGTGTTAGACCTGTAAGAGAAAAATTTAAATGGTTGGGAAAGGCCATGGGATATAGAAATATTTTTTTCACATTTACTTCCTTGTAAAAACAGAAAAATCTATAGGGATTTTCGTACGGATAAGTACCCAGTGAACGGTTCGTTTAGCTTTATATATTCTTCCGGGTGGGCGTTGTATTGTTTTTTCGGAAGTGTTAGACCTGTAAGAGAAAAATTGAAATGGTTAGGAAAGGCCATGGGATGTAGAAATATTTTTTTCACATTTTACTTCCTTGTAAAAACAGGTAAATCAATAGTGATTTTCGTACGGATAAGTACCCAGTAAACAGTTCGTTTAGCTTTAAATATTGTTCCGGGTGGGCGTTGTATTGGTTTTTCGGAAGTGTTAGACCTGTAAGAGAAAAATTTAAATGGTTGGGAAAGGCCATGGGATGTAGAAACATTTTTTTCACTTTTACTTCCTTGTAAAAACAGGTAAATCAATAGGGTTTTTCGTACGGATAAGTACCCAGTGAACGGTTCGTTTAGCTTTATATATTGTTCCGGGTGGGCGTTGTATTGGTTTTTCGGAAGTGTTAGACTTGTAAGAGAAAAATTTAAATGGTTGGGAAAGGCCATGGGATGTAGAAATATTTTTTTTCACATTTTATTTCCTTGTAAAAACAGGTAAATCAATAGGGTTTTTCGTACGATTAAGTGACCAATGAACGGTTCGTTTAGCTTTATATATTGTTCTGGGTTGGCATTGTTTTGGTTTTTCGGAAGTGTTAGACCTGTAAGAGAAAAATTTAAATGGCTGGGAAAGGCCATGGGATGTAGAAATATTTTTTTCACATTTTACTTCCTTGTAAAAACAGGAAAATCGATAGGGATTTTCGTACAGATAAGTGCCCAGTGAACGGTTCGTTTAGCTTTATATATTCTTCCGGGTGGGCGTTGTATTGGTTTTTCGCAAGTGTTAGACCTGTAAGAGAAAAATTTAAATGGTTGGGAAAGGCCATGGGATGTAGAAATATTTTTTTCACATTTACTCCCTTGTAAAAACAGGTAAATCGATAGGGTTTTTCATACGGATAAGTGCCCAGTGAACGGTTCGTTTAGCTTTATATATTCTTCCGGGTGGGCGTTGTATTGGTTTTTCGCAAGTGTTAGACCTGTAAGAGAAAAATTTAAATGGTTGGGAAAGGCCATGGGATGTAGAAATATTTTTTCACATTTACTTCCTTGTAAAAACAGGAAAATCGATAGGGATTTTCATACGGATAAGTACCCAGTGAACGGTTCCTTTATCTTTATATATACTTCCGGGTGGGCGTTGTATTGGTTTTTCGGAAGTGTTAGACCTGTAAGAGAAAAATTTAAATGGTTGGGAAAGGCCATGGGATATAGAAATATTTTTTTCACATTTACTTCCTTGTAAAAACAGAAAAATCAATAGGGATTTTCGTACGGATAAGTACCCAGTGAACGGTTCGTTTAGCTTTATATATTCTTCCGGGTGGGCGTTGTATTGTTTTTTCGGAAGTGTTAGACCTGTAAGAGAAAAATTGAAATGGTTAGGAAAGGCCATGGGATGTAGAAATATTTTTTTCACATTTTACTTCCTTGTAAAAACAGGTAAATCAATAGTGATTTTCGTACGGATAAGTACCCAGTAAACAGTTCGTTTAGCTTTATATATTGTTCCGGGTGGGCGTTGTATTGGTTTTTCGGAAGTGTTAGACCTGTAAGAGAAAAATTTAAATGGTTGGGAAAGGCCATGGGATGTAGAAATATTTTTTTCACATTTTATTTCCGTTTAAAAACAGGTAAATCAATTGTGATTTTCGTACGGATAAGTACCTAGTGAACGGTTTGTTTAGCTTTATATATTCTTCTGGGTGGGCGTTGTATTGGTTTTTCGGAAGTGTTAGACCTGTAAGAGAAAAATTGAAATGGTTGGGAAAGGCCATGGGATGTAGAAACATTTTTTTCACATTTACTTCCTTGTAAAAACAGGTAAATCAATAGGGTTTTTCGTACGGATAAGTGCCCAGTGAACGGTTCGTTTAGCTTTATATATTGTTCCGGGTGGACGTTGTTTTGGTTTTTCGAAAGTGTTAGACCTGTAAGAGAAAAATTTAAATGGTTGGGAAAGGCCATGGGATGTAGAAATATTTTTTTTCACATTTTATTTCCTTGTAAAAACAGGTAAATCAATAGGGTTTTTCGTACGATTAAGTGACCAGTGAACGGTTCGTTTAGCTTTATATATTGTTCTTGGTTGGCATTGTTTTGGTTTTTCGGAAGTGTTAGACCTGTAAGAGAAAAATTTAAATGGCTGGGAAAGGCCATGGGATGTAGCAAAACAGGAAAATCGATAGGGATTTTCGTACGGATAAGTGCCCAGTGAACGGTTCGTTTAGATTTATATATTCTTCCGGGTGGGCGTTGTATTGGTTATTCGCAAGTGTTAGACCTGTAAGAGAAAAATTTAAATGGTTGGGAAAGGCCATGGGATGTAGAAATATTTTTTTCACATTTACTCCCTTGTAAAAACAGGTAAATCAATAGGGTTTTTCGTACGGATAAGTGCCCAGTGAACGGTTCGTTTAGATTTATATATTCTTCCGGGTGGGCGTTGTATTGGTTATTCGCAAGTGTTAGACCTGTAAGAGAAAAATTGAAATGGTTGGGAAAGGCCATGGGATGTAGAAACATTTTTTTCACATTTACTTCCTTGTAAAAACAGGTAAATCAATAGGGTTTTTCGTACGGATAAATACCCAGTGAACGGTTCGTTTAGCTTTATATATTGTTCCGGGTGGGCGTTGTATTGGTTTTTCGGAAGTGTTAGACTTGTAAGAGAAAAATTTAAATGGTTGGGAAAGGCCATGGGATGTAGAAATATTTTTTTCACATTTTATTTCCTTGTAAAAACAGGTAAATCAATAGGGTTTTTCGTACGATTAAGTGACCAGTGAACGGTTCGTTTAGCTTTATATATTGTTCTGGGTGGGCGTTGTATTGGTTTTTCGGAAGTGTTAGACCTGTAAGAGAAAAATTTAAATGGTTGGGAAAGGCCATGGGATGTAGAAATATTTTTTTCACATTTACTTCCTTGTAAAAACAGGTAAATCAATAGGGTTTTTCGTACGGATAAGTACCCAGTGAACGGTTCGTTTAGCTTTATATATTGTTCCGGGTGGGCGTTGTATTGGTTTTTCGGAAGTGTTAGACCTGTAAGAGAAAAATTTAAATGGTTGGGAAAGGCCATGGGATGTAGAAATATTTTTTTCACATTTTATTTCCTTGTAAAAACAGGTAAATCAATAGGGTTTTTCGTACGGATAAGTGCCCAGTGAACGGTTCGTTTAGCTTTATATATTGTTCCGGGTGGGCGTTGTTTTGGTTTTTCGAAAGTGTTAGAACTGTAAGAGAAAAATTTAAATGGTTGGGAAAGGCCATGGGATGTAGAAATATTTTTTTCCACATTTTATTTCCTTGTAAAAACAGGTAAATCAATAGGGTTTTTCGTACGATTAAGTGACCAGTGAACGGTTCGTTTAGCTTTATATATTGTTCTGGGTTCGCATTGTTTTGGTTTTTCGGAAGTGTTAGACCTGTAAGAGAAAAATTTAAATGGCTGGGAAAGGCCATGGGATGTAGAAATATTTTTTTCACATTTTACTTCCTTGTAAAAACAGGAAAATCGATAGGGATTTTCGTACGGATAAGTGCCCAGTGAACGGTTCGTTTAGCTTTATATATTCTTCCGGGTGGGCGTTGTATTGGTTATTCGCAAGTGTTAGACCTGTAAGAGAAAAATTTAAATGGTTGGGAAAGGCCATGGGATGTAGAAATATTTTTTTCACATTTACTCCCTTGTAAAAACAGGTAAATCAATAGGGTTTTTCGTACGGATAAGTACCCAGTGAACGGTTCGTTTAGCTTTATATATTGTTCCGGGTGGGCGTTGTATTGGTTTTTCGCAAGTGTTAGACCTGTAAGAGAAAAATTTAAATGGTTGGGAAAGGCCATGGGATGTAGAAATATTTTTTTCACATTTTACTTCCTTGTGAAAACAGGAAAATCGATAGGGATTTTTGTACGGATAAGTACCCAGTGAACGGTTCGTTTATCTTTATATATTCTTCCGGGTGGGCGTTGTATGGGTTTTTCGGAAGTGTTAGACCTGTAAGAGAAAAATTTAAATGGTTGGGAAAGGCCATGGGATGTAGAAATATTTTTTTCACATTTACTTCCTTGTAAAAACAGGAAAATCGATAGGGATTTTCGTACGGATAAGTACCCAGTGACCGGTTCGTTTATCTTTATATATTCTTCCGGTTGGGCGTTGTATTGGTTTTTCGGAAGTGTTACACCTGTAAGAGAAAAATTTAAATGGTTTGGAAAGGCCATGGGATTTAGAAATATTTTTTCACATTTACTTCCTTGTAAAAACAGGTAAATCGATAGGGATTTTCGTACGGATAAGTACCCAGTGAACGGTTCGTTTATCTTTATATATTCTTCTGGGTGGGCGTTGTATTGGTGTTTCGGAAGTGTTAGACCTGTAAGAGAAAAATTTAAATGGTTGGGAAAGGCCATGGGATGTAGAAATATTTTTTTCACATTTACTTCCTTGTAAAAACAGGAAAATCAATAGGGATTTTCGTACGGATAAGTACCCAGTGAACGGTTCGTTTAGCTTTATATATTCTTCCGGGTGGGTTTGTATTGTTTTTTCGGAAGTGTTAGACCTGTAAGAGAAAAATTGAAATGGTTGGGAAAGGCCATGGGATGTAGAAATATTTTTTTCACATTTTATTTCCTTGTAAAAACAGGTAAATCAATAGGGTTTTTCGTACGATTAAGTGACCAGTGAACGGTTCGTTTAGCTTTATATATTGTTCTGGGTGGGCGTTGTATTGGTTTTTCGGAAGTGTTAGACCTGTAAGAGAAAAATTTAAATGGTTGGGAAAGGCCATGGGATGTAGAAATATTTTTTTCACATTTACTTCCTTGTAAAAACAGGTAAATCAATAGGGTTTTTCGTACGGATAAGTACCCAGTGAACGGTTCGTTTAGCTTTATATATTGTTCCGGGTGGGCGTTGTATTGGTTTTTCGGAAGTGTTAGACCTGTACGAGAAAAATTTACATGGTTGGGAAAGGCCATGGGATGTAGAAATATTTTTTTCACATTTTATTTCCTTGTAAAAACAGGTAAATCAATAGGGTTTTTCGTACGGATAAGTGCCCAGTGAACGGTTCGTTTAGCTTTATATATTGTTCCGGGTGGGCGTTGTTTTGGTTTTTCGAAAGTGTTAGACCTGTAAGAGAAAAATTTAAATGGTTGGGAAAGGCCATGGGATGTAGAAATATTTTTTTCACATTTTATTTCCTTGTAAAAACAGGTAAATCAATAGGGTTTTTCGTACGATTAAGTGACCAGTGAACGGTTCGTTTAGCTTTATATATTGTTCTGGGTTGGCATTGTTTTGGTTTTTCGGAAGTGTTAGACCTGTAAGAGAAAAATTTAAATGGCTGGGAAAGGCCATGGGATGTAGAAATATTTTTTTCACATTTTACTTCCTTGTAAAAACAGGAAAATCGATAGGGATTTTCGTACGGATAAGTGCCCAGTGAACGGTTCGTTTAGCTTTATATATTCTTCCGGGTGGGCGTTGTATTGGTTATTCGCAAGTGTTAGACCTGTAAGAGAAAAATTTAAATGGTTGGGAAAGGCCATGGGATGTAGAAATATTTTTTTCACATTTACTCCCTTGTAAAAACAGGTAAATCAATAGGGTTTTTCGTACGGATAAGTACCCAGTGAACGGTTCGTTTAGCTTTATATATTGTTCCGGGTGGGCGTTGTATTGGTTTTTCGCAAGTGTTAGACCTGTAAGAGAAAAATTTAAATGGTTGGGAAAGGCCATGGGATGTAGAAATATTTTTTTCACATTTACTTCCTTGTAAAAACAGGAAAATCGATAGGGATTTTCATACGGATAAGTGCCCAGTGAACGGTTCGTTTAGCTTTATATATTCTTCCGGGTGGGTGTTTTATTGGTTTTTCGCAAGTGTTAGACCTGTAAGAGAAAAATTGAAATGGTTGGGAAAGGCCATGGGATGTAGAAACATTTTTTTCACATTTACTTCCTTGTAAAAACAGGTAAATCAATAGGGTTTTTCGTACGGATAAATACCCAGTGAACGGTTCGTTTAGCTTTATATATTGTTCCGGGTGGGCGTTGTATTGGTTTTTCGGAAGTGTTAGACTTGTAAGAGAAAAATTTAAATGGTTGGGAAAGGCCATGGGATGTAGAAATATTTTTTTTCACATTTTATTTCCTTGTAAAAACAGGTAAATCAATAGGGTTTTTCGTACGATTAAGTGACCAGTGAACGGTTCGTTTAGCTTTATATATTGTTCTGGGTGGGCGTTGTATTGGTTTTTCGGAAGTGTTAGACCTGTAAGAGAAAAATTTAAATGGTTGGGAAAGGCCATGGGATGTAGAAATATTTTTTTCACATTTACTTCCTTGTAAAAACAGGTAAATCAATAGGGTTTTTCGTACGGATAAGTACCCAGTGAACGGTTCGTTTAGCTTTATATATTGTTCCGGGTGGGCGTTGTATTGGTTTTTCGGAAGTGTTAGACCTGTACGAGAAAAATTTAAATGGTTGGGAAAGGCCATGGGATGTAGAAATATTTTTTTCACATTTTATTTCCTTGTAAAAACAGGTAAATCAATAGGGTTTTTCGTACGGATAAGTGCCCAGTGAACGGTTCGTTTAGCTTTATATATTGTTCCGGGTGGGCGTTGTTTTGGTTTTTCGAAAGTGTTAGACCTGTAAGAGAAAAATTTAAATGGTTGGGAAAGGCCATGGGATGTAGAAATATTTTTTTCACATTTTATTTCCTTGTAAAAACAGGTAAATCAATAGGGTTTTTCGTACGATTAAGTGACCAGTGGACGGTTCGTTTAGCTTTATATATTGTTCTGGGTGGGCGTTGTATTGGTTTTTCGGAAGTGTTAGACCTGTAAGAGAAAAATTTAAATGGTTGGGAAAGGCCATGGGATGTAGAAATATTTTTTTCACATTTACTTCCTTGTAAAAACAGGTAAATCAATAGGGTTTTTCGTACGGATAAGTACCCAGTGAACGGTTCGTTTAGCTTTATATATTGTTCCGGGTGGGCGTTGTATTGGTTTTTCGGAAGTGTTAGACCTGTACGAGAAAAATTTAAATGGTTGGGAAAGGCCATGGGATGTAGAAATATTTTTTTCACATTTTATTTCCTTGTAAAAACAGGTAAATCAATAGGGTTTTTCGTACGGATAAGTGCCCAGTGAACGGTTCGTTTAGCTTTATATATTGTTCCGGGTGGGCGTTGTTTTGGTTTTTCGAAAGTGTTAGACCTGTAAGAGAAAAATTTAAATGGCTGGGAAAGGCCATGGGATGTAGAAATATTTTTTTCACATTTTACTTCCTTGTAAAAACAGGAAAATCGATAGGGATTTTCGTACGGATAAGTGCCCAGTGAACGGTTCGTTTAGCTTTATATATTCTTCCGGGTGGGCGTTGTATTGGTTATTCGCAAGTGTTAGACCTGTAAGAGAAAAATTTAAATGGTTGGGAAAGGCCATGGGATGTAGAAATATTTTTTTCACATTTACTCCCTTGTAAAAACAGGTAAATCAATAGGGTTTTTCGTACGGATAAGTACCCAGTGAACGGTTCGTTTAGCTTTATATATTGTTCCGGGTGGGCGTTGTATTGGTTTTTCGCAAGTGTTAGACCTGTAAGAGAAAAATTTAAATGGTTGGGAAAGGCCATGGGATGTAGAAATATTTTTTTCACATTTACTTCCTTGTAAAAACAGGAAAATCGATAGGGATTTTCGTACGGATAAGTGCCCAGTGAACGGTTCGTTTAGCTTTATATATTCTTCCGGGTGGGCGTTGTATTGGTTATTCGCAAGTGTTAGACCTGTAAGAGAAAAATTTAAATGGTTGGGAAAGGCCATGGGATGTAGAAATATTTTTTTCACATTTACTCCCTTGTAAAAACAGGTAAATCAATAGGGTTTTTCGTACGGATAAGTACCCAGTGAACGGTTCGTTTAGCTTTATATATTGTTCCGGGTGGGCGTTGTATTGGTTTTTCGCAAGTGTTAGACCTGTAAGAGAAAAATTTAAATGGTTGGGAAAGGCCATGGGATGTAGAAATATTTTTTTCACATTTACTTCCTTGTAAAAACAGGAAAATCGATAGGGATTTTCATACGGATAAGTGCCCAGTGAACGGTTCGTTTAGCTTTATATATTCTTCCGGGTGGGTGTTGTATTGGTTTTTCGCAAGTGTTAGACCTGTAAGAGAAAAATTGAAATGGTTGGGAAAGGCCATGGGATGTAGAAACATTTTTTTCACATTTACTTCCTTGTAAAAACAGGTAAATCAATAGGGTTTTTCGTACGGATAAATACCCAGTGAACGGTTCGTTTAGCTTTATATATTGTTCCGGGTGGGCGTTGTATTGGTTTTTCGGAAGTGTTAGACTTGTAAGAGAAAAATTTAAATGGTTGGGAAAGGCCATGGGATGTAGAAATATTTTTTTTCACATTTACTTCCTTGTAAAAATAGGTAAATCAATAGGGTTTTTCGTACGGATAAGTACTCAGTGAACGGTTCGTTTAGCTTTATATATTGTTCCGGGTGGGCGTTGTATTGGTTTTTCGGAAGTGTTAGACCTGTACGAGAAAAATTTAAATGGTTGGGAAAGGCCATGGGATGTAGAAATATTTTTTTCACATTTTATTTCCTTGTAAAAACAGGTAAATCAATAGGGTTTTTCGTACGGATAAGTGCCCAGTGAACGGTTCGTTTAGCTTTATATATTGTTCCGGGTGGGCGTTGTTTTGGTTTTTCGAAAGTGTTAGACCTGTAAGAGAAAAATTTAAATGGTTGGGAAAGGCCATGGGATGTAGAAATATTTTTTTCACATTTTATTTCCTTGTAAAAACAGGTAAATCAATAGGGTTTTTCGTACGATTAAGTGACCAGTGAACGGTTCGTTTAGCTTTATATATTGTTCTGGGTTGGCATTGTTTTGGTTTTTCGGAAGTGTTAGACCTGTAAGAGAAAAATTTAAATGGCTGGGAAAGGCCATGGGATGTAGAAATATTTTTTTCACATTTTACTTCCTTGTAAAAACAGGAAAATCGATAGGGATTTTCGTACGGATAAGTGCCCAGTGAACGGTTCGTTTAGCTTTATATATTCTTCCGGGTGGGCGTTGTATTGGTTATTCGCAAGTGTTAGACCTGTAAGAGAAAAATTTAAATGGTTGGGAAAGGCCATGGGATGTAGAAATATTTTTTTCACATTTACTCCCTTGTAAAAACAGGTAAATCAATAGGGTTTTTCGTACGGATAAGTACCCAGTGAACGGTTCGTTTAGCTTTATATATTGTTCCGGGTGGGCGTTGTATTGGTTTTTCGCAAGTGTTAGACCTGTAAGAGAAAAATTTAAATGGTTGGGAAAGGCCATGGGATGTAGAAATATTTTTTTCACATTTACTTCCTTGTAAAAACAGGAAAATCGATAGGGATTTTCATACGGATAAGTGCCCAGTGAACGGTTCGTTTAGCTTTATATATTCTTCCGGGTGGGTGTTGTATTGGTTTTTCGCAAGTGTTAGACCTGTAAGAGAAAAATTGAAATGGTTGGGAAAGGCCATGGGATGTAGAAACATTTTTTTCACATTTACTTCCTTGTAAAAACAGGTAAATCAATAGGGTTTTTCGTACGGATAAATACCCAGTGAACGGTTCGTTTAGCTTTATATATTGTTCCGGGTGGGCGTTGTATTGGTTTTTCGGAAGTGTTAGACCTGTAAGAGAAAAATTTAAATGGTTGGGAAAGGCCATGGGATGTAGAAATATTTTTTTCACATTTACTTCCTTGTAAAAACAGGTAAATCAATAGGGTTTTTCGTACGGATAAGTACCCAGTGAACGGTTCGTTTAGCTTTATATATTGTTCCGGGTGGGCGTTGTATTGGTTTTTCGGAAGTGTTAGACCTGTACGAGAAAAATTTAAATGGTTGGGAAAGGCCATGGGATGTAGAAATATTTTTTTCACATTTTATTTCCTTGTAAAAACAGGTAAATCAATAGGGTTTTTCGTACGGATAAGTGCCCAGTGAACGGTTCGTTTAGCTTTATATATTGTTCTGGGTTGGCATTGTTTTGGTTTTTCGGAAGTGTTAGACCTGTAAGAGAAAAATTTAAATGGCTGGGAAAGGCCATGGGATGTAGAAATATTTTTTTCACATTTTACTTCCTTGTAAAAACAGGAAAATCGATAGGGATTTTCGTACGGATAAGTGCCCAGTGAACGGTTCGTTTAGCTTTATATATTCTTCCGGGTGGGCGTTGTATTGGTTATTCGCAAGTGTTAGACCTGTATGAGAAAAATTTAAATGGTTGGGAAAGGCCATGGGATGTAGAAATATTTTTTTCACATTTACTCCCTTGTAAAAACAGGTAAATCAATAGGGTTTTTCGTACGCATAAGTACCCAGTGAACGGTTCGTTTAGCTTTATATATTGTTCCGGGTGGGCGTTGTATTGGTTTTTCGCAAGTGTTAGACCTGTAAGAGAAAAATTTAAATGGTTGGGAAAGGCCATGGGATGTAGAAATATTTTTTTCACATTTACTTCCTTGTAAAAACAGGAAAATCGATAGGGATTTTCATACGGATAAGTGCCCAGTGAACGGTTCGTTTAGCTTTATATATTCTTCCGGGTGGGTGTTGTATTGGTTTTTCGCAAGTGTTAGACCTGTAAGAGAAAAATTGAAATGGTTGGGAAAGGCCATGGGATGTAGAAACATTTTTTTCACATTTACTTCCTTGTAAAAACAGGTAAATCAATAGGGTTTTTCGTACGGATAAATACCCAGTGAACGGTTCGTTTAGCTTTATACATTGTTCCGGGTGGGCGTTGTATTGGTTTTTCGGAAGTGTTAGACTTGTAAGAGAAAAATTTAAATGGTTGGGAAAGGCCATGGGATGTAGAAATATTTTTTTTCACATTTTATTTCCTTGTAAAAACAGGTAAATCAATAGGGTTTTTCGTACGATTAAGTGACCAGTGAACGGTTCGTTTAGCTTTATATATTGTTCTGGGTGGGCGTTGTATGGGTTTTTCGGAAGTGTTAGACCTGTAAGAGAAAAATTTAAATGGTTGGGAAAGGCCATGGGATGTAGAAATATTTTTTTCACATTTACTTCCTTGTAAAAACAGGTAAATCAATAGGGTTTTTCGTACGGATAAGTACCCAGTGAACGGTTCGTTTAGCTTTATATATTGTTCCGGGTGGGCGTTGTATTGGTTTTTCGGAAGTGTTAGACCTGTAAGAGAAAAATTTAAATGGTTGGGAAAGGCCATGGGATGTAGAAATATTTTTTTCACATTTTATTTCCTTGTAAAAACAGGTAAATCAATAGGGTTTTTCGTACGGATAAGTGCCCAGTGAACGGTTCGTTTAGCTTTATATATTGTTCCGGGTGGGCGTTGTTTTGGTTTTTCGAAAGTGTTAGACCTGTAAGAGAAACATTTAAATGGTTGGGAAAGGCCATGGGATGTAGAAATATTTTTTCCACATTTTATTTCCTTGTAAAAACAGGTAAATCAATAGGGTTTTTCGTACGATTAAGTGACCAGTGAACGGTTCGTTTAGCTTTATATATTGTTCTGGGTTGGCATTGTTTTGGTTTTTCGGAAGTGTTAGACCTGTAAGAGAAAAATTTAAATGGCTGGGAAAGGCCATGGGATGTAGAAATATTTTTTTCACATTTTACTTCCTTGTAAAAACAGGAAAATCGATAGGGATTTTCGTACGGATAAGTGCCCAGTGAACGGTTCGTTTAGCTTTATATATTCTTCCGGGTGGGCGTTGTATTGGTTATTCGCAAGTGTTAGACCTGTAAGAGAAAAATGTAAATGGTTGGGAAAGGCCATGGGATGTAGAAATATTTTTTCACATTTACTCCCGTGTAAAAACAGGTAAATCAATAGGGTTTTTCGTACGGATAAGTGCCCAGTGAACGGTTCGTTTAGCTTTATATATTGTTCCGGGTGGGCGTTGTTTTGGTTTTTCGAAAGTGTTAGAACTGTAAGAGAAAAATTTAAATGGTTGGGAAAGGCCATGGGATGTAGAAATATTTTTTTCCACATTTTATTTCCTTGTAAAAACAGGTAAATCAATAGGGTTTTTCGTACGATTAAGTGACCAGTGAACGGTTCGTTTAGCTTTATATATTGTTCTGGGTTCGCATTGTTTTGGTTTTTCGGAAGTGTTAGACCTGTAAGAGAAAAATTTAAATGGCTGGGAAAGGCCATGGGATGTAGAAATATTTTTTTCACATTTTACTTCCTTGTAAAAACAGGAAAATCGATAGGGATTTTCGTACGGATAAGTGCCCAGTGAACGGTTCGTTTAGCTTTATATATTCTTCCGGGTGGGCGTTGTATTGGTTATTCGCAAGTGTTAGACCTGTAAGAGAAAAATTTAAATGGTTGGGAAAGGCCATGGGATGTAGAAATATTTTTTTCACATTTACTCCCTTGTAAAAACAGGTAAATCAATAGGGTTTTTCGTACGGATAAGTACCCAGTGAACGGTTCGTTTAGCTTTATATATTGTTCCGGGTGGGCGTTGTATTGGTTTTTCGCAAGTGTTAGACCTGTAAGAGAAAAATTTAAATGGTTGGGAAAGGCCATGGGATGTAGAAATATTTTTTTCACATTTTACTTCCTTGTGAAAACAGGAAAATCGATAGGGATTTTTGTACGGATAAGTACCCAGTGAACGGTTCGTTTATCTTTATATATTCTTCCGGGTGGGCGTTGTATGGGTTTTTCGGAAGTGTTAGACCTGTAAGAGAAAAATTTAAATGGTTGGGAAAGGCCATGGGATGTAGAAATATTTTTTTCACATTTACTTCCTTGTAAAAACAGGAAAATCGATAGGGATTTTCGTACGGATAAGTACCCAGTGACCGGTTCGTTTATCTTTATATATTCTTCCGGTTGGGCGTTGTATTGGTTTTTCGGAAGTGTTAGACCTGTAAGAGAAAAATTTAAATGGTTGGGAAAGGCCATGGGATGTAGAAATATATTTTTCACATTTTATTTCCGTTTAAAAACAGGTAAATCAATTGTGATTTTCGTACGGATAAGTACCCAGTGAACGGTTTGTTTAGCTTTATATATTCTTCTGGGTGGGCATTGTATTGGTTTTTCAGAAGTGTTAGACCTGTAAGAGAAAAATTGAAATGGTTGGGAAAGGCCATGGGATGTAGAAACATTTTTTTCACATTTACTTCCTTGTAAAAACAGGTAAATCAATAGGGTTTTTCGTACGGATAAATACCCAGTGAACGGTTCGTTTAGCTTTATATATTGTTCCGGGTGGGCGTTGTATTGGTTTTTCGGAAGTGTTAGACTTGTAAGAGAAAAATTTAAATGGTTGGGAAAGTCCATGGGATGTAGAAATATTTTTTTTCACATTTTATTTCCTTGTAAAAACAGGTAAATCAATAGGGTTTTTCGTACGATTAAGTGACCAGTGAACGGTTCGTTTAGCTTTATATATTGTTCTGGGTGGGCGTTGTATGGGTTTTTCGGAAGTGTTAGACCTGTAAGAGAAAAATTTAAATGGTTGGGAAAGGCCATGGGATGTAGAAATATTTTTTTCACATTTACTTCCTTGTAAAAACAGGTAAATCAATAGGGTTTTTCGTACGGAGAAGTGCCCAGTGAACGGTTCGTTTAGCTTTATATATTGTTCCGGGTGGGCATTGTTTTGGTTTTTCGAAAGTGTTAGACCTGTAAGAGAAAAATTTAAATGGTTGGGAAAGGCCATGGGATGTAGAAATATTTTTTTCACATTTTATTTCCTTGTAAAAACAGGTAAATCAATAGGGTTTTTCGTACGATTAAGTGACCAGTGAACGGTTCGTTTAGCTTTATATATTGTTCTGGGTTGGCATTGTTTTGGTTTTTCGGAAGTGTTAGACCTGTAAGAGAAAAATTTAAATGGCTGGGAAAGGCCATGGGATGTAGAAATATTTTTTTCACATTTTACTTCCTTGTAAAAACAGGAAAATCGATAGGGATTTTCGTACGGATAAGTGCCCAGTGAACGGTTCGTTTAGCTTTATATATTCTTCCGGGTGGGCGTTGTATTGGTTATTCGCAAGTGTTAGACCTGTAAGAGAAAAATTTAAATGGTTGGGAAAGGCCATGGGATGTAGAAATATTTTTTTCACATTTACTCCCTTGTAAAAACAGGTAAATCAATAGGGTTTTTCGTATGGATAAGTACCCAGTGAACGGTTCGTTTAGCTTTATATATTGTTCCGGGTGGGCGTTGTATTGGTTTTTCGCAAGTGTTAGACCTGTAAGAGAAAAATTGAAATGGTTGGGAAAGGCCATGGGATGTAGAAATATTTTTTTCACATTTACTTCCTTGTAAAAACAGGAAAATCGATAGGGATTTTCATACGGATAAGTGCCCAGTGAACGGTTCGTTTAGCTTTATATATTGTTCCGGGTGGGCGTTGTATTGGTTTTTCGGAAGTGTTAGACCTGTAAGAGAAAAATTTAAATGGTTGGGAAAGGCCATGGGATGTAGAAATATTTTTTTTCACATTTTATTTCCTTGTAAAAACAGGTAAATCAATAGGGTTTTTCGTACGATTAAGTGACCAGTGAACGGTTCATTTAGCTTTATATATTGTTCTGGGTGGGCGTTGTATTGGTTTTTCGGAAGTGTTAGACCTGTAAGAGAAAAATTTAAATGGTTGGGAAAGGCCATGGGATGTAGAAATATTTTTTTCACATTTACTTCCTTGTAAAAACAGGTAAATCAATAGGGTTTTTCGTACGGATAAGTACCCAGTGTACGGTTCGTTTAGCTTTATATATTGTTCCGGGTGGGCGTTGTATTGTTTTTTCGGAAGTGTTAGACCTGTAAGAGAAAAATTTAAATGGTTGGGAAAGGCCATGGGATGTAGAAATATTTTTTTCACATTTTATTTCCTTGTAAAAACAGGTAAATCAATAGGGTTTTTCGTACGGATAAGTGCCCAGTGAACGGTTCGTTTAGCTTTATATATTGTTCCGGGTGGGCGTTGTTTTGGTTTTTCGAAAGTGTTAGACCTGTAAGAGAAAAATTTAAATGGTTGGGAAAGGCCATGGGATGTAGAAATATTTTTTTCCACATTTTATTTCCTTGTAAAAACAGGTAAATCAATAGGGTTTTTCGTACGATTAAGTGACCAGTGAACGGTTCGTTTAGCTTTATATATTGTTCTGGGTTGGCATTGTTTTGGTTTTTCGGAAGTGTTAGACCTGTAAGAGAAAAATTTAAATGGCTGGGAAAGGCCATGGGA
This sequence comes from Paroedura picta, assembly GCF_049243985.1. Classification (NCBI taxonomy): domain Eukaryota; kingdom Metazoa; phylum Chordata; class Lepidosauria; order Squamata; family Gekkonidae; genus Paroedura; species Paroedura picta. Next base: position 2,511,385 of record NW_027518620.1, on the reverse strand, counting down.
TGTAGAAATATTTTTTTCACATTTTACTTCCTTGTAAAAACAGGAAAATCGATAGGGATTTTCGTACGGATAAGTGTCCAGTGAACGGTTCGTTTAGCTTTATATATTCTTCCGGGTGGGCGTTGTATTGGTTATTCGCAAGTGTTAGACCTGTAAGAGAAAAATTTAAATGGTTGGGAAAGGCCATGGGATGTAGAAATATTTTTTTCCACATTTTATTTCCTTGTAAAAACAGGTAAATCAATAGGGTTTTTCGTACGATTAAGTGACCAGTGAACGGTTCGTTTAGCTTTATATATTGTTCTGGGTTGGCATTGTTTTGGTTTTTCGGAAGTGTTAGACCTGTAAGAGAAAAATTTAAATGGCTGGGAAAGGCCATGGGATGTAGAAATATTTTTTTCACATTTTACTTCCTTGTAAAAACAGGAAAATCGATAGGGATTTTCGTACGGATAAGTGCCCAGTGAACGGTTCGTTTAGCTTTATATATTCTTCCGGGTGGGCGTTGTATTGGTTTTTCGGAAGTGTTAGACCTGTAAGAGAAAAATTTAAATGGTTGGGAAAGGCCATGGGATGTAGAAATATTTTTTTCACATTTACTCCCTTGTAAAAACAGGTAAATCAATAGGGTTTTTCGTACGGATAAGTACCCAGTGAACGGTTCGTTTAGCTTTATATATTGTTCCGGGTGGGCGTTGTATTGGTTTTTCGCAAGTGTTAGACCTGTAAGAGAAAAATTTAAATGGTTGGGAAAGGCCATGGGATGTAGAAATATTTTTTTCACATTTACTTCCTTGTAAAAACAGGTAAATCAATAGGGTTTTTCGTACGGATAAGTACCCAGTGAACGGTTTGTTTAGCTTTATATATTCTTCTGGGTGGGCGTTGTATTGGTTTTTCGGAAGTGTTAGACCTGTAAGAGAAAAATTGAAATGGTTGGGAAAGGCCATGGGATGTAGAAACATTTTTTTCACATTTACTTCCTTGTAAAAACAGGTAAATCAATAGGGTTTTTCGTACGGATAAATACCCAGTGAACGGTTCGTTTAGCTTTATATATTGTTCCGGGTGGGCGTTGTATTGGTTTTTCGGAAGTGTTAGACTTGTAAGAGAAAAATTTAAATGGTTGGGAAAGGCCATGGGATGTAGAAATTTTTTTTTTCACATTTTATTTCCTTGTAAAAACAGGTAAATCAATAGGGTTTTTCGTACGATTAAGTGACCAGTGAACGGTTCGTTTAGCTTTATATATTGTTCTGGGTTGGCATTGTTTTGGTTTTTCGGAAGTGTTAGACCTGTAAGAGAAAAATTTAAATGGTTGGGAAAGGCCATGGGATGTAGAAATATTTTTTTCACATTTTACTTCCTTGTGAAAACAGGAAAATCGATAGGGATTTTCGTACGGATAAGTACCCAGTGAACGGTTCGTTTATCTTTATATATTCTTCCGGGTGGGCGTTGTATTGGTTTTTCGGAAGTGTTAGACTTGTAAGAGAAAAATTTAAATGGTTGGGAAAGGCCATGGGATGTAGAAATATATTTTTCACATTTTATTTCCTTGTAAAAACAGGTAAATCAATAGGGTTTTTCGTACGATTAAGTGACCAGTGAACGGTTCGTTTAGCTTTATATATTGTTCTGGGTTGGCATTATTTTGGTTTTTCGGAAGTGTTTGACCTGTAAGAGAAAAATTTAAATGGTTGGGAAAGGCCATGGGATGTAGAAATATTTTTTTCACATTTTACTTCCTTGTGAAAACAGGAAAATCGATAGGGATTTTCGTACGGATAAGTACCCAGTGAACGGTTCGTTTATCTTTATATATTCTTCCGGGTGGGCGTTGTATTGGTTTTTCGGAAGTGTTAGACCTTTAAGAGAAAAATTTAAATGGTTGGGAAAGGCCATGGGATGTAGAAATATTTTTTTCACATTTACTTCCTTGTAAAAACAGGAAAATCGAAAGGGATTTTCGTACGGATAAGTACCCAGTGACCGGTTCGTTTATCTTTATATATTCTTCCGGTTGGGCGTTGTATTGGTTTTTCGGAAGTGATACACCTGTAAGAGAAAAATTTAAATGGTTTGGAAAGGCCATGGGATTTAGAAATATTTTTTCACATTTACTTCTTTGTAAAAACAGGTATATCGATAGGGATTTTCGTACGGATAAGTACCCAGTGAACGGTTCGTTTATCTTTATATATTCTTCCGGGTGGGCGTTGTATTGGTGTTTCGGAAGTGTTAGACCTGTAAGAGAAAAATTTAAATGGTTGGGAAAGGCCATGGGATGTAGAAATATTTTTTTCACATTTACTTCCTTGTAAAAACAGGAAAATCGATAGGTATTTTCATACGGATAAGTACCCAGTGAACGGTTCCTTTATCTTTATATATACTTCCGGGTGGGCGTTGTATTGGTTTTTCGGAATTGTTAGACCTGTAAGAGAAAAATTTAAATGGCTGGGAAAGGCCATGGGATGTAGAAATATTTTTTTCACATTTTACTTCCTTGTAAAAACAGGAAAATCGATAGGGATTTTCGTACGGATAAGTGCCCAGTGAACGGTTCGTTTAGCTTTATATATTCTTCCGGGTGGGCGTTGTATTGGTTTTTCGCAAGTGTTAGACCTGTAAGAGAAAAATTTAAATGGTTGGGAAAGGCCATGGGATGTAGAAATATTTTTTTCACATTTACTCCCTTGTAAAAACAGGTAAATCAATAGGGTTTTTCGTACGGATAAGTACCCAGTGAACGGTTCGTTTAGCTTTATATATTGTTCCGGGTGGGCGTTGTATTGGTTTTTCGCAAGTGTTAGACCTGTAAGAGAAAAATTTAAATGGTTGGGAAAGGCCATGGGATGTAGAAATATTTTTTTCACATTTACTTCCTTGTAAAAACAGGAAAATCGAAAGGGATTTTCGTACGGATAAGTACCCAGTGACCGGTTCGTTTATCTTTATATATTCTTCCGGTTGGGCGTTGTATTGGTTTTTCGGAAGTGATACACCTGTAAGAGAAAAATTTAAATGGTTTGGAAAGGCCATGGGATTTAGAAATATTTTTTCACATTTACTTCTTTGTAAAAACAGGTATATCGATAGGGATTTTCGTACGGATAAGTACCCAGTGAACGGTTCGTTTATCTTTATATGTTCTTCCGGGTGGGCGTTGTATTGGTGTTTCGGAAGTGTTAGACCTGTAAGAGAAAAATTTAAATGGTTGGGAAAGGCCATGGGATGTAGAAATATTTTTTTCACATTTACTTCCTTGTAAAAACAGGAAAATCGATAGGTATTTTCATACGGATAAGTACCCAGTGAACGGTTCCTTTATCTTTATATATACTTCCGGGTGGGCGTTGTATTGGTTTTTCGGAATTGTTAGACCTGTAAGAGAAAAATTTAAATGGCTGGGAAAGGCCATGGGATGTAGAAATATTTTTTTCACATTTTACTTCCTTGTAAAAACAGGAAAATCGATAGGGATTTTCGTACGGATAAGTGCCCAGTGAACGGTTCGTTTAGCTTTATATATTCTTCCGGGTGGGCGTTGTATTGGTTTTTCGCAAGTGTTAGACCTGTAAGAGAAAAATTTAAATGGTTGGGAAAGGCCATGGGATGTAGAAATATTTTTTTCACATTTACTCCCTTGTAAAAACAGGTAAATCAATAGGGTTTTTCGTACGGATAAGTACCCAGTGAACGGTTCGTTTAGCTTTATATATTGTTCCGGGTGGGCGTTGTATTGGTTTTTCGCAAGTGTTAGACCTGTAAGAGAAAAATTTAAATGGTTGGGAAAGGCCATGGGATGTAGAAATATTTTTTTCACATTTACTTCCTTGTAAAAACAGGAAAATCGATAGGGATTTTCGTACGGATAAGTACCCAGTGAACGGTTCGTTTATCTTTATATATTCTTCCGGGTGGGCGTTGTATTGGTTTTTCGGAAGTGTTAGACATGTAAGAGAAAAATTTAAATGGTTGGGAAAGGCCATGGGATGTAGAAATATTTTTTTCACATTTTACTTCCTTGTAAAAACAGGAAAATCGAAAGGGATTTTCGTACGGATAAGTACCCAGTGACCGGTTCGTTTATCTTTATATATTCTTCCGGGTGGGCGTTGTATTGGTTTTTCGGAAGTGTTAGACTTGTAAGAGAAAAATTTAAATGGTTGGGAAAGGCCATGGGATGTAGAAATATTTTTTTTCACATTTTATTTCCTTGTAAAAACAGGTAAATCAATAGGGTTTTTCGTACGATTAAGTGACCAGTGAACGGTTCGTTTAGCTTTATATATTGTTCTGGGTTGGCATTGTTTTGGTTTTTCGGAAGTGTTAGACCTGTAAGAGAAAAATTTAAATGGTTGGGAAAGGCCATGGGATGTAGAAATATTTTTTTCACATTTTACTTCCTTGTGAAAACAGGAAAATCGATAGGGATTTTCGTACGGATAAGTACCCAGTGAACGGTTCGTTTATCTTTATATATTCTTCCGGGTGGGCGTTGTATTGGTTTTTCGGAAGTGTTAGACTTGTAAGAGAAAAATTTAAATGGTTGGGAAAGGCCATGGGATGTAGAAATATTTTTTTCACATTTTATTTCCTTGTAAAAACAGGTAAATCAATAGGGTTTTTCGTACGATTAAGTGACCAGTGAACGGTTCGTTTAGCTTTATATATTGTTCTGGGTTGGCATTATTTTGGTTTTTCGGAAGTGTTTGACCTGTAAGAGAAAAATTTAAATGGTTGGGAAAGGCCATGGGATGTAGAAATATTTTTTTCACATTTTACTTCCTTGTGAAAACAGGAAAATCGATAGGGATTTTCGTACGGATAAGTACCTAGTGAACGGTTCGTTTATCTTTATATATTCTTCCGGGTGGGTGTTGTATTGGTTTTTCGGAAGTGTTAGACCTGTAAGAGAAAAATTTAAATGGTTGGGAAAGGCCATGGGATGTAGAAATATTTTTTTCACATTTTATTTCCTTGTAAAAACAGGTAAATCAATAGGGTTTTTCGTACGATTAAGTGACCAGTGAACGGTTCGTTTAGCTTTATATATTGTTCTGGGTTGGCATTGTTCTGGTTTTTCGGAAGTGTTAGACCTGTAAGAGAAAAATTTAAATGGTTGGGAAAGGCCATGGGATGTAGAAATATTTTTTTCACATTTTACTTCCTTGTAAAAACAGGAAAATCAATTGGGATTTTCGTACGGATAAGTACCCAGTGAACGGTTCGTTTAGCTTTATATATTGTTCCGGGTGGGCGTTGTATTGGTTTTTCGGAAGTGTTAGACCTGTAAGAGAAAAATTTAAATGGTTGGGAAAGGCCATGGGATGTAGAAATATTTTTTTCACATTTTATTTCCTTGTAAAAACAGGTAAATCAATAGGGTTTTTCGTACGGATAAGTGCCCAGTGAACGGTTCGTTTAGCTTTATATATTGTTCCGGGTGGGCGTTGTTTCGGTTTTTCGAAAGTGTTAGACCTGTAAGAGAAAAATTTAAATGGTTGGGAAAGGCCATGGGATGTAGAAATATTTTTTTCACATTTTACTTCCTTGTGAAAACAGGAAAATCGATAGGGATTTTCGTACGGATAAGTACCCAGTGAACGCTTCGTTTATCTTTATATATTCTTCCGGGTGGGCGTTGTATTGGTTTTTCGGAAGTGTTAGACCTGTAAGAGAAAAATTTAAATGGTTGGGAAAGGCCATGGGATGTAGAAATATTTTTTTCACATTTACTTCCTTGTAAAAACAGGAAAATCGATAGGGATTTTCATACGGATAAGTGCCCAGTGAACGGTTCGTTTAGCTTTATATATTCTTCCGGGTGGGCGTTGTATTGGTTTTTCGCAAGGTTTAGACCTGTAAGAGAAAAATTTAAATGGTTGGGAAAGGCCATGGGAGGTAGAAATATTTTTTTCACATGTAAAGGTAAAGGTAAAGGTATCCCCTGTGCAAGCACCGAGTCATGTCTGACCCTTGGGGTGACGCCCTCCAGCGTTTTCATGGCAGACTCAATACGGGGTGGTTTGCCAGTGCCTTCCCCAGTCATGACCGTTTACCCCCCAGCAGCAAGCTGGGTACTCATTTTACCGACCTCGGAACGATGGAAGGCTGAGTCAACCTTGAGCCGGCTGCTGGGATCGAACTCCCAGCCTTATGGGCAAAGCTTTCAGACGGCTGCCTTACCACTCTGGGCCACAAGAGGCTCATATTTTCACATTTTCACATTTACTTCCTTGTAAAAACAGGTAAATCAATAGGGTTTTTCGTACGGATAAATACCCAGTGAACGGTTCGTTTAGCTTTATATATTGTTCCGGGTGGGCGTTGTATTGGTTTTTCGGAAGTGTTAGACCTGTAAGAGAAAAATTTAAATGGTTGGGAAAGGCCATGGGATGTAGATATATTTTTTTCACATTTTATTTCCTTGTAAAAACAGGTAAATCAATAGGGTTTTTCGTACGGATAAGTGCCCAGTGAACGGTTCGTTTAGCTTTATATATTGTTCCGGGTGGGCGTTGTTTTGGTTTTTCGAAAGTGTTAGACATGTAAGAGAAAAATTTAAATGGTTGGGAAAGGCCATGGGATGTAGAAATATTTTTTTCACATTTTACTTCCTTGTGAAAACAGGAAAATCGATAGGGTTTTTCGTACGGATAAGTGCCCAGTGAACGGTTCGTTTAGCTTTATATATTGTTCCGGGTGGGCGTTGTTTTGGTTTTTCGAAAGTGGTAGACCTGTAAGAGAAAAATTTAAATGGTTGGGAAAGGCCATGGGATGTAGAAATATTTTTTTCACATTTTACTTCCTTGTGAAAACAGGAAAATCGATAGGGATTTTCGTACGGATAAGTACCCAGTGAACAGTTCGTTTAGCTTTATATATTGTTCCGAGTGGGCGTTGTATTGGTTTTTCGGAAGTGTTAGACCCGTAAGAGAAAAATTTAAATGGTTGGGAAAGGCCATGGGATGTAGAAATATTTTTTTCACATTTTATTTCCGTTTAAAAACAGGTAAATCAATTGTGATTTTCGTACGGATAAGTACCCAGTGAACGGTTTGTTTAGCTTTATATATTCTTCTGGGTGGGCGTTGTATTGGTTTTTCGGAAGTGTTAGACCTGTAAGAGAAAAATTGAAATGGTTGGGAAAGGCCATGGGATGTAGAAACATTTTTTTCACATTTACTTCCTTGTAAAAACAGGTAAATCAATAGGGTTTTTCGTACGGATAAGTACCCAGTGAACGGTTCGTTTAGCTTTATATATTGTTCCGGGTGGGCGTTGTATTGGTTTTTCGGAAGTGTTAGACTTGTAAGAGAAAAATTTAAATGGTTGGGAAAGGCCATGGGATGTAGAAATATTTTTTTCACATTTTACTTCCTTGTAAAAACAGGAAAATCGATAGGGTTTTTCGTACGATTAAGTGACCAGTGAACGGTTCGTTTAGCTTTATATATTGTTCAGGGTTGGCATTGTTTTGGTTTTTCGGAAGTGTTAGACCTGTAAGAGAAAAATTTAAATGGTTGGGAAAGGCCATGGGATGTAAAAATATTTTTTTCACATTTTACTTCCTTGTGAAAACAGGAAAATCGATAGGGATTTTCGTACGGATAAGTACCCAGTGAACGGTTCGTTTATCTTTATATATTCTTCCGGGTGGGCGTTGTATTGGTTTTTCGGAAGTGTTAGACCTGTAAGAGAAAAATTTAAATGGTTGGGAAAGGCCATGGGATGTAGAAATATTTTTTTCACATTTACTTCCTTGTAAAAACAGGAAAATCGATAGGGATTTTCGTACGGATAAGTACCCAGTGACCGGTTCGTTTATCTTTATATATTCTTCCGGGTGGGCATTGTATTGGTTTTTCGGAAGTGTTAGACCTGTAAGAGAAAAATTTAAATGGTTTGGAAAGGCCATGGGATTTAGAAATATTTTTTTCACATTTTACTTCCTTGTAAAAACAGGTAAATCAATAGGGATTTTCGTACAGATAAGTACCCAGTGAACGGTTCGTTTAGCTTTATATATTGTTCCTGGTGGGCGTTGTATTGGTTTTTCGCATGTGTTAGACCTGTAAGAGAAAAATATAAATGGTTGGGAAAGGCCATGGGATGTAGAAATATTTTTTTCACATTTTACTTCCTTGTAAAAACAGGAAAATCGATAGGGATGTTCGTACGGATAAGTACCCAGTGAACGTTTAGTATATCTTTATATATTCTTCCGGGTGAGCGTTGTTTTGGTTTTTCGGAAGTGTTAGACCTGAAAGAGAAAAATTTAAATGGTTGGGAAAGGCCATGGGATGTAGAAATATTTTTTTCACATTTACTTCCTTGTAAAAACAGGTAAATCAATAGGGTTTTTCGTACGGTTAAGTACCCAGTGAACGGTTCGTTTAGCTTTATATATTGTTCCGGGTGGGCATTGTATTGGTTTTTCAGAAGTGTTAGACCTGTAAGAGAAAAATTTAAATGGTTGGGAAAGGCCATGGGATGTAGAAATATTTTTTTCACATTTTACTTCCTTGTGAAAACAGGAAAATCGATAGGGTTTTTCGTACGGATAAGTGCCCAGTGAACGGTTCGTTTAGCTTTATATATTGTTCCGGGTGGGCGTTGTTTTGGTTTTTCGAAAGTGTTAGACCTGTAAGAGAAAAATTTAAATGGTTGGGAAAGGCCATGGGATGTAGAAATATTTTTTTCACATTTTACTTCCTTGTGAAAACAGGAAAATCGATAGGGATTTTCGTACGGATAAGTACCCAGTGAACAGTTCGTTTAGCTTTATATATTGTTCCGAGTGGGCGTTGTATTGGTTTTTCGGAAGTGTTAGACCCGTAAGAGAAAAATTTAAATGGTTGGGAAAGGCCATGGGATGTAGAAATATTTTTTTCACATTTTATTTCCGTTTAAAAACAGGTAAATCAATTGTGATTTTCGTACGGATAAGTACCCAGTGAACGGTTTGTTTAGCTTTATATATTCTTCTGGGTGGGCGTTGTATTGGTTTTTCGGAAGTGTTAGACCTGTAAGAGAAAAATTGAAATGGTTGGGAAAGGCCATGGGATGTAGAAACATTTTTTTCACATTTACTTCCTTGTAAAAACAGGTAAATCTATAGGGTTTTTCGTACGGATAAGTACCCAGTGAACGGTTCGTTTAGCTTTATATATTGTTCCGGGTGGGCGTTGTATTGGTTTTTCGGAAGTGTTAGACTTGTAAGAGAAAAATTTAAATGGTTGGGAAAGGCCATGGGATGTAGAAATATTTTTTTCACATTTTACTTCCTTGTAAAAACAGGAAAATCGATAGGGTTTTTCGTACGATTAAGTGACCAGTGAACGGTTCGTTTAGCTTTATATATTGTTCAGGGTTGGCATTGTTTTGGTTTTTCGGAAGTGTTAGACCTGTAAGAGAAAAATTTAAATGGTTGGGAAAGGCCATGGGATGTAGAAATATTTTTTTCACATTTTACTTCCTTGTGAAAACAGGAAAATCGATAGGGATTTTCGTACGGATAAGTACCCAGTGAACGGTTCGTTTATCTTTATATATTCTTCCGGGTGGGCGTTGTATTGGTTTTTCGGAAGGGTTAGACCTGTAAGAGAAAAATTTAAATGGTTGGGAAAGGCCATGGGATGTAGAAATATTTTTTTCACATTTACTTCCTTGTAAAAACAGGAAAATCGATAGGGATTTTCGTACGGATAAGTACCCAGTGACCGGTTCGTTTATCTTTATATATTCTTCCGGGTGGGCATTGTATTGGTTTTTCGGAAGTGTTAGACCTGTAAGAGAAAAATTTAAATGGTTTGGAAAGGCCATGGGATTTAGAAATATTTTTTTCACATTTTACTTCCTTGTAAAAACAGGTAAATCAATAGGGATTTTCGTACAGATAAGTACCCAGTGAACGGTTCGTTTAGCTTTATATATTGTTCCTGGTGGGCGTTGTATTGGTTTTTCGCATGTGTTAGACCTGTAAGAGAAAAATATAAATGGTTGGGAAAGGCCATGGGATGTAGAAATATTTTTTTCACATTTTACTTCCTTGTAAAAACAGGAAAATCGATAGGGATGTTCGTACGGATAAGTACCCAGTGAACGTTTAGTATATCTTTATATATTCTTCCGGGTGAGCGTTGTTTTGGTTTTTCGGAAGTGTTAGACCTGAAAGAGAAAAATTTAAATGGTTGGGAAAGGCCATGGGATGTAGAAATATTTTTTTCACATTTACTTCCTTGTAAAAACAGGTAAATCAATAGGGTTTTTCGTACGGTTAAGTACCCAGTGAACGGTTCGTTTAGCTTTATATATTGTTCCGGGTGGGCATTGTATTGGTTTTTCAGAAGTGTTAGACCTGTAAGAGAAAAATTTAAATGGTTGGGAAAGGCCATGGGATGTAGAAATATTTTTTTCACATTTACTTCCTTGTAAAAACAGGTAAATCAATAGGGTTTTTCGTACGGATAAGTACCCAGTGAACGGTTCCTTTATCTTTATATATACTTCCGGGTGGGCGTTGTATTGGTTTTTCGGAATTGTTAGACCTGTAAGAGAAAAATTTAAATGGCTGGGAAAGGCCATGGGATGTAGAAATATTTTTTTCACATTTTAATTCCTTGTAAAAACAGGAAAATCGATAGGGATTTTCGTACGGATAAGTGCCCAGTGAACGGTTCGTTTAGCTTTATATATTCTTCCGGGTGGGCGTTGTATTGGTTTTTCGCAAGTGTTAGACCTGTAAGAGAAAAATTTAAATGGTTGGGAAAGGCCATGGGATGTAGAAATATTTTTTTCACATTTACTCCCTTGTAAAAACAGGTAAATCAATAGGGTTTTTTGTACGGATAAGTACCCAGTGAACGGTTCGTTTAGGTTTATATATTGTTCCGGGTGGGCGTTGTATTGGTTTTTCGCAAGTGTTAGACCTGTAAGAGAAAAATTTAAATGGTTGGGAAAGGCCATGGGATGTAGAAATATTTTTTTCACATTTACTTCCTTGTAAAAACAGGAAAATCGATAGGGATTTTCATACGGATAAGTGCCCAGTGAACGGTTCGTTTAGCTTTATATATTCTTCCGGGTGGGCGTTGTATTGGTTTTTCGCAAGTGTTAGACCTGTAAGAGAAAAATTTAAATGGTTGGGAAAGGCCATGGGAGGTAGAAATATTTTTTTCACATGTAAAGGTAAAGGTAAAGGTATCCCCTGTGCAAGCACCGAGTCATGTCTGACCCTTGGGGTGACGCCCTCCAGCGTTTTCATGGCAGACTCAATACGGGGTGGTTTGCCAGTGCCTTCCCCAGTCATGACCGTTTACCCCCCAGCAGCAAGCTGGGTACTCATTTTACCGACCTCGGAAGGATGGAAGGCTGAGTCAATCTTGAGCCGGCTGCTGGGATCGAACTCCCAGCCTTATGGGCAAAGCTTTCAGACGGCTGCCTTACCACTCTGGGCCACAAGAGGCTCATATTTTCACATTTTCACATTTACTTCCTTGTAAAAACAGGTAAATCAATAGGATTTTTCGTACGGATAAATACCCAGTGAACGGTTCGTTTAGCTTTATATATTGTTCCGGGTGGGCGTTGTATTGGTTTTTCGGAAGTGTTAGACCTGTAAGAGAAAAATTTAAATGGTTGGGAAAGGCCATGGGATGTAGAAATATTTTTTTCACATTTTATTTCCTTGTAAAAACAGGTAAATCAATAGGGTTTTTCATACGGATAAGTGCCCAGTGAACGGTTCGTTTAGCTTTATATATTGTTCCGGGTGGGCGTTGTTTTGGTTTTTCGAAAGTGTTAGACCTGTAAGAGAAAAATTTAAATGGTTGGGAAAGGCCATGGGATGTAGAAATATTTTTTTCACATTTTACTTCCTTGTGAAAACAGTAAAATCGATAGGGATTTTCGTACGGATAAGTACCCAGTGAACAGTTCGTTTAGCTTTATATATTGTTCCGAGTGGGCGTTGTATTGGTTTTTCGGAAGTGTTAGACCCGTAAGAGAAAAATTTAAATGATTGGGAAAGGCCGTGGGATGTAGAAATATTTTTTTCACATTTTATTTCCGTTTAAAAACAGGTAAATCAATTGTGATTTTCGTACGGATAAGTACCCAGTGAACGGTTTGTTTAGCTTTATATATTCTTCTGGGTGGGCGTTGTATTGGTTTTTCGGAAGTGTTACACCTGTAAGAGAAAAATTGAAAGGGTTGGGAAAGGCCATGGGATGTAGAAACATTTTTTTCACATTTACTTCCTTGTAAAAACAGGTAAATCAATAGGGTTTTTCGTACGGATAAGTACCCAGTGAATGGTTCGTTTAGCTTTATATATTGTTCCGGGTGGGCGTTGTATTGGTTTTTCGGAAGTGTTAGACTTGTAAGAGAAAAATTTAAATGGTTGGGAAAGGCCATGGGATGTAGAAATATTTTTTTTCACATTTTATTTCCTTGTAAAAACAGGTAAATCATTAGGGTTTTTCGTACGATTAAGTAACCAGTGAACGGTTCGTTTAGCTTTATATATTGTTCTGGGTTGGCATTGTTTTGGTTTTTCGGAAGTGTTAGACCTGTAAGAGAAAAATTTAAATGGCTGGGAAAGGCCATGGGATGTAGAAATATTTTTTTCACATTTTACTTCCTTGTAAAAACAGGAAAATCGATAGGGATTTTCGTACGGATAAGTGCCCAGTGAACGGTTCGTTTAGCTTTATATATTGTTCCGGGTGGGCGTTGTATTGGTTTTTCGGAAGTGTTAGACCTGTAAGAGAAAAATTTAAATGGTTGGGAAAGGCCATGGGATGTAGAAATATTTTTTTCACATTTTACTTCCTTGTAAAAACAGGAAAATCAATTGGGATTTTCGTACGGATAAGTGCCCAGTGAACGGTTCGTTTAGCTTTATATATTGTTCCGGGTGGGCGTTGTTTCGGTTTTTCGAAAGTGTTAGACCTGTAAGAGAAAAATTTAAATGGTTGGGAAAGGCCATGGGATGTAGAAATATTTTTTTCACATTTTACTTCCTTGTGAAAACAGGAAAATCGATAGGGATTTTCGTACGGATAAGTACCCAGTGAACGGTTCGTTTATCTTTATATATTCTTCCGGGTAGGCGTTGTATTGTTTTTTCGGAAGTGTTAGACCTGTAAGAGAAAAATTTAAATGGTTGGGAAAGGCCATGGGATGTAGAAATATTTTTTCCACATTTACTTCCTTGTAAAAACAGGAAAATCGATAGGGATTTTCGTACGGATAAGTACCCAGTGACCGGTTCGTTTATCTTTATATATTCTTCCGGGTGGGCATTGTATTGGTTTTTCGGAAGTGTTAGACCTGTAAGAGAAAAATTTAAATGGTTTGGAAAGGCCATGGGATTTAGAAATATTTTTTTCACATTTTACTTCCTTGTAAAAACAGGTAAATCAATAGGGATTTTCGTACGGATAAGTACCCAGTGAACGGTTCGTTTAGCTTTATATATTGTTCCTGGTGGGCGTTGTATTGGTTTTTCGCATGTGTTAGACCTGTAAGATAAAAATATAAATGGTTGGGAAAGGCCATGGGATGTAGAAATATTTTTTTCACATTTTACTTCCTTGTAAAAACAGGAAAATCGATAGGGATGTTCGTACGGATAAGTACCCAGTGAACGGTTAGTATATCTTTATATATTCTTCCGGGTGAGCGTTGTTTTGGTTTTTCGGAAGTGTTAGACCTGAAAGAGAAAAATTTAAATGGTTGGGAAAGGCCATGGGATGTAGAAATATTTTTTTCATATTTACTTCCTTGTAAAAACAGGTAAATCAATAGGGTTTTTCGTACGGATAAGTACCCAGTGAACGGTTCGTTTAGCTTTATATATTGTTCCGGGTGGGCATTGTATTGGTTTTTCGGAAGTGTTAGACCTGTAAGAGAAAAATTTAAATGGTTGGGAAAGGCCATGGGATGTAGAAATATTTTTTTCACATTTTACTTCCTTGTGAAATCAGGAAAATCGATAGGGATTTTCCTACGGATAAGTACCCAGTGAACGGTTCGTTTATCTTTATATATTCTTCCGGGTGGGCGTTGTATTGGTTTTTCGGAAGTGTTAGACCTGTAAGAGAAAAATTTAAATGGTTGGGAAAGGCCATGGGATGTAGAAATATTTTTTTCACATTTACTTCCTTGTAAAAACAGGAAAATCGATAGGGATTTTCATACGGATAAGTACCCAGTGAATGGTTCGTTTATCTTTATATATTCTTCCGGGTGGGCATTGTATTGGTTTTTCGGAAGTGTTACACCTGTAAGAGAAAAATTTAAATGGTTTGGAAAGGCCATGGGATTTAGAAATATTTTTTTCACATTTTGCTTCCTTGTAAAAACAGGTAAATCCATAGGGATTTTCGTACGGATAAGTAACCAGTGAACGGTTCGTTTAGCTTTATATATTGTTCCTGGTGGGCGTTGTATTGGTTTTTCGCATGTGTTAGACCTGTAAGAGAAAAATATAAATGGTTGGGAAAGGCCATGGGATGTAGAAATATCTTTTTCACATTTTACTTCCTTGTAAAAACAGGAAAATCGATAGGGATGTTCGTACGGATAAGTACCCAGTGAACGGTTAGTATATCTTTATATATTCTTCCGGGTGGGCGTTGTATTGGTTTTTCGGAAGTGTTACACCTGTAAGAGAAAAATTTAAATGGTTTGGAAAGGCCATAAGATTTAGAATTTTTTTTTCACATTTTACTTCCTTGTAAAAACAGGTAAATCAATAGGGATTTTCGTACGGATAAGTACCCAGTGAACGGTTCGTTTAGCTTTATATATTGTTCCGGGTGAGCGTTGTATTGGTTTTTCGGAAGTGTTAGACCTGTAAGAGAAAAATTTAAATGGTTGGGAAAGGCCATGGGATGTAGATATATTATTTTCACATTTACTTCCTTGTAAAAACAGGTAAATCAATAGGGTTTTTCGTACGGATAAGTACCCAGTGAACGGTTCGTTTAGCTTTATATATTGTTCCGGGTGGGCGTCGTATTGATTTTTCGGAAGTGTTAGACCAGTAAGAGAAAAATTTAAATGATTGGGAAAGGCCATGGGATGTAGAAATATTTTTTTCACATTTTACTTCCTTGTAAAAACAGGAAAATCAATAAGGATTTTCGTACGGATAAGTACCCTGTGAACGGTTCGTTTAGCTTTATATATTGTTCCGGGTGGGCGTTGTATTGGTTTTTCGGAAGTGTTAAACCTGTAAGGGAAAAATTTAAATGGTTGGGAAAGGCCATGGGATGTAGAAATATTTTTTTCACATTTTATTTCCTTGTAAAAACAGGTAAATCAATAGGGTTTTTCGTACGGATAAGTACCCTGTGAACGGTTCGTTTAGCTTTATATATTGTTCCGGGTGGGCGTTGTATTGGTTTTTCGGAAGTGTTAAACCTATAAGAGAAAAATTTAAATGGTTGGGAAAGGCCATGGGATGTAGAAATATTTTTTTCACATTTTGCTTCCTTGTAAAAACAGGTAAATCCATAGGGATTTTCGTACGGATAAGTAACCAGTGAACGGTTCGTTTAGCTTTATATATTGTTCCTGGTGGGCGTTGTATTGGTTTTTCGCATGTGTTAGACCTGTAAGAGAAAAATATAAATGGTTGGGAAAGGCCATGGGATGTAGAAATATTTTTTTCACATTTTACTTCCTTGTAAAAACAGGAAAATCGATAGGGATGTTCGTACGGATAAGTACCCAGTGAACGGTTAGTATATCTTTATATATTCTTCCGGGTGGGCGTTGTATTGGTTTTTCGGAAGTGTTACACCTGTAAGAGAAAAATTTAAATGGTTTGGAAAGGCCATAAGATTTAGAATTTTTTTTTCACATTTTACTTCCTTGTAAAAACAGGTAAATCAATAGGGATTTTCGTACGGATAAGTACCCAGTGAACGGTTCGTTTAGCTTTATATATTGTTCCGGGTGAGCGTTGTATTGGTTTTTCGGAAGTGTTAGACCTGTAAGAGAAAAATTTAAATGGTTGGGAAAGGCCATGGGATGTAGATATATTATTTTCACATTTACTTCCTTGTAAAAACAGGTAAATCAATAGGGTTTTTCGTACGGATAAGTACCCAGTGAACGGTTCGTTTAGCTTTATATATTGTTCCGGGTGGGCGTCGTATTGATTTTTCGGAAGTGTTAGACCAGTAAGAGAAAAATTTAAATGATTGGGAAAGGCCATGGGATGTAGAAATATTTTTTTCACATTTTACTTCCTTGTAAAAACAGGAAAATCAATAAGGATTTTCGTACGGATAAGTACCCTGTGAACGGTTCGTTTAGCTTTATATATTGTTCCGGGTGGGCGTTGTATTGGTTTTTCGGAAGTGTTAAACCTGTAAGGGAAAAATTTAAATGGTTGGGAAAGGCCATGGGATGTAGAAATATTTTTTTCACTTTTTATTTCCTTGTAAAAACAGGTAAATCAATAGGGTTTTTCGTATGGATAAGTACCCTGTGAACGGTTCGTTTAGCTTTATATATTGTTCCGGGTGGGCGTTGTATTGGTTTTTCGGAAGTGTTAAACCTATAAGAGAAAAATTTAAATGGTTGGGAAAGGCCATGGGATGTAGAAATATTTTTTTCACATTTTATTTCCTTGTAAAAACAGGTAAATCAATAGGGATTTTCGTACGGATAAGTACCCAGTGAACGGTTCGTTTAGCTTTATATATTGTTCCTGTTGGGCGTTGTATTGGTTTTTCGCATGTGTTAGACCTGTAAGAGAAAAATATAAATGGTTGGGAAAGGCCATGGGATGTAGAAATATTTTTTTCACATTTTACTTCCTTGTAAAAACAGGAAAATCGATAAGGATGTTCGTACGGATCAGTACCCAGTGAACGGTTAGTATATCTTTATATATTCTTCCGGGTGAGCGTTGTTTTGGTTTTTCGGAAGTGTTAGACCTGAAAGAGAAAAATTTAAATGGTTGGGAAAGGCCATGGGATGTAGAAATATTTTTTTCACATTTACTTCCTTGTAAAAACAGGTAAATCAATATGGTTTTTCGTACGGATAAGTACCCAGTGAACGGTTCGTTTAGCTTTATATATTGTTCCGGGTGGGCATTGTATTGGTTTTTCGGAAGTGTTAGACCTGTAAGAGAAAAATTTAAATGGTTGGGAAAGGCCATGGGATGTAGAAATATTTTTTTCACATTTTACTTCCTTGTGAAATCAGGAAAATCGATAGGGATTTTCGTACGGATAAGTACCCAGTGAACGGTTCGTTTATCTTTATATATTCTTCCGGGTGGGCATTGTATTGGTTTTTCGGAAGTGTTACACCTGTAAGAGAAAAATTTAAATGGTTTGGAAAGGCCATGGGATTTAGAAATATTTTTTTCACATTTTGCTTCCTTGTAAAAACAGGTAAATCCATAGAGATTTTCGTACGGATAAGTAACCAGTGAACGGTTCGTTTAGCTTTATATATTGTTCTTGGTGGGCGTTGTATTGGTTTTTCGCATGTGTTAGACCTGTAAGAGAAAAATATAAATGGTTGGGAAAGGCCATGGGATGTAGAAATATTTTTTTCACATTTTACTTCCTTGTAAAAACAGGAAAATCGATAGGGATGTTCGTACGGATAAGTACCCAGTGAACGTTTAGTATATCTTTATATATTCTTCCGGGTGGGCGTTGTATTGGTTTTTCGGAAGTGTTACACCTGTAAGAGAAAAATTTAAATGGTTTGGAAAGGCCATAAGATTTAGAAATTTTTTTTTCACATTTTACTTCCTTGTAAAAACAGGTAAATCAATAGGGTTTTTCGTACGGATAAGTACCCAGTGAACGGTTCGTTTAGCTTTATATATTGTTACGGGTGGGCGTCGTATTGATTTTTCGGAAGTGTTAGACGAGTAAGAGAAAAATTTAAATGATTGGGAAATGCCATGGGATGTAGAAATATTTTTTTCACATTTTACTTCCTTGTAAAAACAGGAAAATCAATAAGGATTTTCGTACGGATAAGTACCCTGTGAACGGTTCGTTTAGCTTTATATATTGTTCCGGGTGGGCGTTGTATTGGTTTTTCGGAAGTGTTAAACCTGTAAGGGAAAAATTTAAATGGTTGGGAAAGGCCATGGGATGTAGAAATATTTTTTTCACATTTTATTTCCTTGTAAAAACAGGTAAATCAATAGGGTTTTTCGTACGGATAAGTACCCTGTGAACGGTTCGTTTAGCTTTATATATTGTTCCGGGTGGGCGTTGTATTGGTTTTTCGGAAGTGTTAAACCTGTAAGAGAAAAATTTAAATGGTTGGGAAAGGCCATGGGATGTAGAAATATTTTTTTCACATTTTATTTCCTTGTAAAAACAGGTAAATCAATAGGGTCTTTCGTACGGATAAGTGCCCAGTGAACGGTTCGTTTAGCTTTATATATTGTTCCGGGTGAGCGTTGTTTTGGTTTTTCGGAAGTGTTAGACCTGAAAGAGAAAAATTTAAATGGTTGGGAAAGGCCATGGGATGTAGAAATATTTCTTTCACATTTTACTTCCTTGTAAAAACAGGAAAATCAATAAGGATTTTCGTACGGATAAGTACCCTGTGAACGGTTCGTTTAGCTTTATATATTGTTCCGGGTGAGCGTTGTATTGGTTTTTCGGAAGTGTTAAACCTGTAAGAGAAAAATTTAAATGGTTGGGAAAGGCCATGGGATGTAGAAATATATTTTTCACATTTTATATCCTTGTAAAAACAGGTAAATCAATAGGGTTTTTCGAACGGATAAGTGCCCAGTGAACGGTTCGTTTAGCTTTATATATTGTTCCGGGTGAGCGTTGTTTTGGTTTTTCGGAAGTGTTAGACCTGAAAGAGAAAAATTTAAATGGTTGGGAAAGGCCATGGGATGTAGAAATATTTTTTTCACATTTACTTCCTTGTAAAAACAGGTAAATCAATAGGGTTTTTCGTACGGATAAGTACCCAGTGAACGGTTCGTTTAGCTTTATATATTGTTCCGGGTGGGCATTGTATTGGTTTTTCGGAAGTGTTAGACCTGTAAGAGAAAAATTTAAATGGTTGGGAAAGGCCATGGGATGTAGAAATATTTTTTTCACATTTTACTTCCTTGTGAAATCAGGAAAATCGATAGGGATTTTCGTACGGATAAGTACCCAGTGAACGGTTCGTTTATCTTTATATATTGTTCCGGGTGGGCGTTGTATTGGTTTTTCGGAAGTGTTAGACCTGTAAGAGAAAAATTTAAATGGCTGGGAAAGGCCATGGGATGTAGAAATATTTTTTTCACATTTTACTTCCTTGTGAAAACAGGAAAATCAATAGGGATTTTCGAACGGATAAGTACCCAGTGAACGGTTCGTTTATCTTTATATATTCTTCCGGGTGGGCGTTGTATTGGTTTTTCGGAACTGTTAGACCTGTAAGAGAAAAATTTAAATGGTTGGGAAAGGCCATGGGATGTAGAAATATTTTTTTCACATTTACTTCCTTGTAAAAACAGGAAAATCGATAGGGATTTTCGTACGGATAAGTACCCAGTGAACGGTTCGTTTATCTTTATATATTCTTCCGGGTGGGCGTTGTATTGGTTTTTCGGAAGTGTTAAACCTGTAAGAGAAAAATTTAAATGGTTTGGAAAGGCCATGGGATTTAGAAATATTTTTTTCACATTTTACTTCCTTGTAAAAACAGGTAAATCAATAGGGATTTTCGTACGGATAAGTACCCAGTGAACGGTTCGTTTAGCTTTATATATTGTTCCGGGTTGGCGTTGTATTGGTTTTTCGCATGTGTTAGACCTGTAAGAGAAAAATTTAAATGGTTGGGAAAGGCCATGGGATGTAGAAATATTTTTTTCACATTTTACTTCCTTGTAAAAACAGGTAAATCAATAGTGATTTTCGTACGGATAAGTACCCAGTGAACGGTTCGTTTAGCTTTATATATTTTTCCGGGTGAGCGTTGTATGGGTTTTTCGGAAGTGTTAGACATGTAAGAGAAAAATTTAAATGGTTGGAAAAGGCCATGGGATGTAGGAATATTTTTTTTCACATTTACTTCCTTGTAAAAACAGGTAAATCAATAGGGATTTCGTATGGATAAATACCCAGTGAACGGTTCGTTTAGCTTTTTATATTGTTCCGGGTGGGCGTTGTATTCGTTTTTCAGAAGTGTTAGACCTGTAAGAGGAAAATTTAAATGGTTGGGAAAGGCCATAGTATGTAGAAATATTTTTTTCACATTTTATTTCCTTTCAAAAACAGGTAAATCAATAGGGATTTTCGTACGGATAAGTACCCAGTGAACGGTTCGTTTAGATTTATATATTGTTCCGGGTGGGCATTGTATTGGTTTTTCGGAAATGTTAGACCTGTAAGAGAAAAATTTAAATGGTTTGGAAATGCCATGGGATGTAGAAATATTTTTTTCACATTTTACTTCCTTGTAAAAACAGGAAAATCAATTGTGATTTTCGTACGGATATGTAACCAGTGAACGGTTCGTTTAGCTTTATATATTCTTCCGGGTGGGCCTTTTATTGGTTTTTCGGAAGTGTTAGACCTGTAAGAGAAAAATTTAAATGGTTGGGAAAGGCCATGGGATGTAGAAATTTTTTTTTCACATTTACTTCCTTGTAAAAACAGGTAAATCAATAGGGATTTTCGTACGGATAAGTACCCAGTGAACGGTTCGTTTAGCTTTATATATTGTTACGGGTGGGCGTCGTATTGATTTTTCGGAAGTGTTAGACCAGTAAGAGAAAAATTTAAATGATTGGGAAATGCCATGGGATGTAGAAATATTTTTTTCACATTTTACTTCCTTGTAAAAACAGGAAAATCAATAAGGATTTTCGTACGGATAAGTACCCTGTGAACGGTTCGTTTAGCTTTATATATTGTTCCGGGTGGGCGTTGTATTGGTTTTTCGGAAGTGTTAAACCTGTAAGGGAAAAATTTAAATGGTTGGGAAAGGCCATGGGATGTAGAAATATTTTTTTCACATTTTATTTCCTTGTAAAAACAGGTAAATCAATAGGGTTTTTCGTACGGATAAGTACCCTGTGAACGGTTCGTTTAGCTTTATATATTGTTCCGGGTGGGCGTTGTATTGGTTTTTCGGAAGTGTTAAACCTGTAAGAGAAAAATTTAAATGGTTGGGAAAGGCCATGGGATGTAGAAATATTTTTTTCACATTTTATTTCCTTGTAAAAACAGGTAAATCAATAGGGTTTTTCGTACGGATAAGTGCCCAGTGAACGGTTCGTTTAGCTTTATATATTGTTCCGGGTGAGCGTTGTTTTGGTTTTTCGGAAGTGTTAGACCTGAAAGAGAAAAATTTAAATGGTTGGGAAAGGCCATGGGATGTAGAAATATTTCTTTCACATTTTACTTCCTTGTAAAAACAGGAAAATCAATAAGGATTTTCGTACGGATAAGTACCCTGTGAACGGTTCGTTTAGCTTTATATATTGTTCCGGGTGAGCGTTGTATTGGTTTTTCGGAAGTGTTAAACCTGTAAGAGAAAAATTTAAATGGTTGGGAAAGGCCATGGGATGTAGAAATATATTTTTCACATTTTATTTCCTTGTAAAAACAGGTAAATCAATAGGGTTTTTCGAACGGATAAGTGCCCAGTGAACGGTTCGTTTAGCTTTATATATTGTTCCGGGTGAGCGTTGTTTTGGTTTTTCGGAAGTGTTAGACCTGAAAGAGAAAAATTTAAATGGTTGGGAAAGGCCATGGGATGTAGAAATATTTTTTTCACATTTACTTCCTTGTAAAAACAGGTAAATCAATAGGGTTTTTCGTACGGATAAGTACCCAGTGAACGGTTCGTTTAGCTTTATATATTGTTCCGGGTGGGCATTGTATTGGTTTTTCGGAAGTGTTAGACCTGTAAGAGAAAAATTTAAATGGTTGGGAAAGGCCATGGGATGTAGAAATATTTTTTTCACATTTTACTTCCTTGTGAAATCAGGAAAATCGATAGGGATTTTCGTACGGATAAGTACCCAGTGAACGGTTCGTTTATCTTTATATATTGTTCCGGGTGGGCGTTGTATTGGTTTTTCGGAAGTGTTAGACCTGTAAGAGAAAAATTTAAATGGCTGGGAAAGGCCATGGGATGTAGAAATATTTTTTTCACATTTTACTTCCTTGTGAAAACAGGAAAATCAATAGGGATTTTCGAACGGATAAGTACCCAGTGAACGGTTCGTTTATCTTTATATATTCTTCCGGGTGGGCGTTGTATTGGTTTTTCGGAACTGTTAGACCTGTAAGAGAAAAATTTAAATGGTTGGGAAAGGCCATGGGATGTAGAAATATTTTTTTCACATTTACTTCCTTGTAAAAACAGGAAAATCGATAGGGATTTTCGTACGGATAAGTACCCAGTGAACGGTTCGTTTATCTTTATATATTCTTCCGGGTGGGCGTTGTATTGGTTTTTCGGAAGTGTTAAACCTGTAAGAGAAAAATTTAAATGGTTTGGAAAGGCCATGGGATTTAGAAATATTTTTTTCACATTTTACTTCCTTGTAAAAACAGGTAAATCAATAGGGATTTTCGTACGGATAAGTACCCAGTGAACGGTTCGTTTAGCTTTATATATTGTTCCGGGTTGGCGTTGTATTGGTTTTTCGCATGTGTTAGACCTGTAAGAGAAAAATTTAAATGGTTGGGAAAGGCCATGGGATGTAGAAATATTTTTTTCACATTTTATTTCCTTTCAAAAACAGGTAAATCAATAGGGATTTTCGTACGGATAAGTACCCAGTGAACGGTTCGTTTAGATTTATATATTGTTCCGGGTGGGCATTGTATTGGTTTTTCGGAAATGTTAGACCTGTAAGAGAAAAATTTAAATGGTTTGGAAATGCCATGGGATGTAGAAATATTTTTTTCACATTTTACTTCCTTGTAAAAACAGGAAAATCAATTGTGATTTTCGTACGGATATGTAACCAGTGAACGGTTCGTTTAGCTTTATATATTCTTCCGGGTGGGCCTTTTATTGGTTTTTCGGAAGTGTTAGACCTGTAAGAGAAAAATTTAAATGGTTGGGAAAGGCCATGGGATGTAGAAATTTTTTTTTCACATTTACTTCCTTGTAAAAACAGGTAAATCAATAGGGATTTTCGTACGGATAAGTACCCAGTGAACGGTTCGTTTAGCTTTATATATTGTTACGGGTGGGCGTCGTATTGATTTTTCGGAAGTGTTAGACCAGTAAGAGAAAAATTTAAATGATTGGGAAATGCCATGGGATGTAGAAATATTTTTTTCACATTTTACTTCCTTGTAAAAACAGGAAAATCAATAAGGATTTTCGTACGGATAAGTACCCTGTGAACGGTTCGTTTAGCTTTATATATTGTTCCGGGTGGGCGTTGTATTGGTTTTTCGGAAGTGTTAAACCTGTAAGGGAAAAATTTAAATGGTTGGGAAAGGCCATGGGATGTAGAAATATTTTTTTCACATTTTATTTCCTTGTAAAAACAGGTAAATCAATAGGGTTTTTCGTACGGATAAGTACCCTGTGAACGGTTCGTTTAGCTTTATATATTGTTCCGGGTGGGCGTTGTATTGGTTTTTCGGAAGTGTTAAACCTGTAAGAGAAAAATTTAAATGGTTGGGAAAGGCCATGGGATGTAGAAATATTTTTTTCACATTTTATTTCCTTGTAAAAACAGGTAAATCAATAGGGTTTTTCGTACGGATAAGTGCCCAGTGAACGGTTCGTTTAGCTTTATATATTGTTCCGGGTGAGCGTTGTTTTGGTTTTTCGGAAGTGTTAGACCTGAAAGAGAAAAATTTAAATGGTTGGGAAAGGCCATGGGATGTAGAAATATTTCTTTCACATTTTACTTCCTTGTAAAAACAGGAAAATCAATAAGGATTTTCGTACGGATAAGTACCCTGTGAACGGTTCGTTTAGCTTTATATATTGTTCCGGGTGAGCGTTGTATTGGTTTTTCGGAAGTGTTAAACCTGTAAGAGAAAAATTTAAATGGTTGGGAAAGGCCATGGGATGTAGAAATATATTTTTCACATTTTATTTCCTTGTAAAAACAGGTAAATCAATAGGGTTTTTCGAACGGATAAGTGCCCAGTGAACGGTTCGTTTAGCTTTATATATTGTTCCGGGTGAGCGTTGTTTTGGTTTTTCGGAAGTGTTAGACCTGAAAGAGAAAAATTTAAATGGTTGGGAAAGGCCATGGGATGTAGAAATATTTTTTTCACATTTACTTCCTTGTAAAAACAGGTAAATCAATAGGGTTTTTCGTACGGATAAGTACCCAGTGAACGGTTCGTTTAGCTTTATATATTGTTCCGGGTGGGCATTGTATTGGTTTTTCGGAAGTGTTAGACCTGTAAGAGAAAAATTTAAATGGTTGGGAAAGGCCATGGGATGTAGAAATATTTTTTTCACATTTTACTTCCTTGTGAAATCAGGAAAATCGATAGGGATTTTCGTACGGATAAGTACCCAGTGAACGGTTCGTTTATCTTTATATATTCTTCCGGGTGGGCATTGTATTGGTTTTTCGGAAGTGTTAGACCTGTAAGAGAAAAATTTAAATGGTTGGGAAAGGCCATGGGATGTAGAAATATTTTTTTCACATTTACTTCCTTGTAAAAACAGGAAAATCGATAGGGATTTTCGTACGGATAAGTACCCAGTGAACGGTTCGTTTATCTTTATATATTGTTCCGGGTGGGCGTTGTATTGGTTTTTCGGAAGTGTTAGACCTGTAAGAGAAAAATTTAAATGGCTGGGAAAGGCCATGGGATGTAGAAATATTTTTTTCACATTTTACTTCCTTGTGAAAACAGGAAAATCGATAGGGATTTTCGAACGGATAAGTACCCAGTGAACGGTTCGTTTATCTTTATATATTCTTCCGGGTGGGCGTTGTATTGGTTTTTCGGAACTGTTAGACCTGTAAGAGAAAAATTTAAATGGTTGGGAAAGGCCATGGGATGTAGAAATATTTTTTTCACATTTACTTCCTTGTAAAAACAGGAAAATCGATAGGGATTTTCGTACGGATAAGTACCCAGTGAACGGTTCGTTTATCTTTATATATTCTTCCGGGTGGGCGTTGTATTGGTTTTTCGGAAGTGTTAAACCTGTAAGAGAAAAATTTAAATGGTTTGGAAAGGCCATGGGATTTAGAAATATTTTTTTCACATTTTACTTCCTTGTAAAAACAGGTAAATCAATAGGGATTTTCGTACGGATAAGTACCCAGTGAACGGTTCGTTTAGCTTTATATATTGTTCCGGGTTGGCGTTGTATTGGTTTTTCGCATGTGTTAGACCTGTAAGAGAAAAATTTAAATGGTTGGGAAAGGCCATGGGATGTAGAAATATTTTTTTCACATTTTACTTCCTTGTAAAAACAGGTAAATCAATAGTGATTTTCGTACGGATAAGTACCCAGTGAACGGTTCGTTTAGCTTTATATATTTTTCCGGGTGAGCGTTGTATGGGTTTTTCGGAAGTGTTAGACATGTAAGAGAAAAATTTAAATGGTTGGAAAAGGCCATGGGATGTAGGAATATTTTTTTTCACATTTACTTCCTTGTAAAAACAGGTAAATCAATAGGGATTTCGTATGGATAAATACCCAGTGAACGGTTCGTTTAGCTTTTTATATTGTTCCGGGTGGGCGTTGTATTCGTTTTTCAGAAGTGTTAGACCTGTAAGAGGAAAATTTAAATGGTTGGGAAAGGCCATAGTATGTAGAAATATTTTTTTCACATTTTATTTCCTTTCAAAAACAGGTAAATCAATAGGGATTTTCGTACGGATAAGTACCCAGTGAACGGTTCGTTTAGATTTATATATTGTTCCGGGTGGGCATTGTATTGGTTTTTCGGAAATGTTAGACCTGTAAGAGAAAAATTTAAATGGTTTGGAAATGCCATGGGATGTAGAAATATTTTTTTCAAATTTTACTTCCTTGTAAAAACAGGAAAATCAATTGTGATTTTCGTACGGATATGTAACCAGTGAACGGTTCGTTTAGCTTTATATATTCTTCCGGGTGGGCCTTTTATTGGTTTTTCGGAAGTGTTAGACCTGTAAGAGAAAAATTTAAATGGTTGGGAAAGGCCATGGGATGTAGAAATTTTTTTTTCACATTTACTTCCTTGTAAAAACAGGTAAATCAATAGGGATTTTCGTACGGATAAGTACCCAGTGAACGGTTCGTTTAGCTTTATATATTGTTCCGGGTGAGCGTTGTATTGGTTTTTCGGAAGTGTTAGACCTGTAAGAGAAAAATTTAAATGGTTGGGAAATGCCATGGGATGTAGAAATATTATTTTCACATTTACTTCCTTGTAAAAACAGGTAAATCAATAGGGTTTTTCGTACGGATAAGTACCCAGTGAACGGTTCGTTTAGCTTTATATATTGTTCCGGGTGGGCGTCGTATTGGTTTTTCGGAAGTGTTAGACCAGTAAGAGAAAAATTTAAATGATTGGGAAAGGCCATGGGATGTAGAAATATTTTTTTCACATTTTACTTCCTTGTAAAAACAGGAAAATCAGTAAGGATTTTCGTACGGATAAGTACCCTGTGAACGGTTCGTTTAGCTTTATATATTGTTCAGGGTGGGCGTTGTATTGGTTTTTCGGAAGTGTTAAACCTGTAAGAGAAAAATTTAAATGGTTGGGAAAGGCCATGGGATGTAGAAATATTTTTTTCACATTTTACTTCCTTGTAAAAACAGGAAAATCAATTGTGATTTTCGTACGGATAAGTACCCAGTGAACGGTTCGTTTAGCTTTATATATTCTTCCGGGTGGGCCTTTTATTGGTTTTTCGGAAGTGTTAGACCTGTAAGAGAAAAATTTAAATGGTTGGGAAAGGCCATGGGATGTAGAAATTTTTTTTTCACATTTACTTCCTTGTAAAAACAGGTAAATCAATAGGGATTTTCGTACGGATAAGTACCCAGTGAACGGTTCGTTTAGCTTTATATATTGTTCCGGGTGAGCGTTGTATTGGTTTTTCGGAAGTGTTAGACCTGTAAGAGAAAAATTTAAATGGTTGGGAAATGCCATGGGATGTAGAAATATTATTTTCACATTTACTTCCTTGTAAAAACAGGTAAATCAATAGGGTTTTTCGTACGGATAAGTACCCAGTGAACGGTTCGTTTAGCTTTATATATTGTTCCGGGTGGGCGTCGTATTGGTTTTTCGGAAGTGTTAGACCAGTAAGAGAAAAATTTAAATGATTGGGAAAGGCCATGGGATGTAGAAATATTTTTTTCACATTTTACTTCCTTGTAAAAACAGGAAAATCAATAAGGATTTTCGTACGGATAAGTACCCTGTGAACGGTTCGGTTAGCTTTATATATTGTTCAGGGTGGGCGTTGTATTGGTTTTTCGGAAGTGTTAAACCTGTAAGAGAAAAATTTAAATGGTTGGGAAAGGCCATGGGATGTAGAAATATTTTTTTCACATTTTATTTCCTTGTAAGAACAGGTAAATCAATAGGGTTTTTCGTACGGATAAGTACCCTGTGAACGGTTCGTTTAGCTTTATATATTGTTCCGGGTGGGCGTTGTATTGGTTTTTCGGAAGTGTTAAACCTGTAAGAGAAAAATTTAAATGGTTGGGAAAGGCCATGGGATGTAGAAATATTTTTTTCACATTTTATTTCCTTGTAAAAACAGGTAAATCAATAGGGTTTTTCGTACGGATAAGTACCCAGTGAACGGTTCGTTTAGCTTTATATATTGTTCCGGGTGGGCTTTGTTTTGGTTTTTCCGAAGTGTTAGACCTGTAAGAGAAAAATTTAAATGGTTGGGAAAGGCCATGGGATGTAGAAATATTTTTTTCACATTTTACTTCCTTGTGAAAACAGGAAAATCGATAGGGATTTTCTTACGGATAAGTACCCAGTGAACGGTTCGTTTATCTTTATATATTGTTCCGGGTGAGCGTTGTATTGGTTTTTCGGAAGTGTTAGACCTGTAAGAGAAAAATTTAAATGGTTGGGAAAGGCCATGGGATGTAGAAATATTTTTTTCACATTTACTTCCTTTTAAAAACAGGAAAATCGATAGGGATTTTCGTACGGATAAGTACCCAGTGAACGGTTCGTTTATCTTTATATATTCTTCCGGGTGGGCATTGTATTGGTTTTTCGGAAGTGTTACACATGTAAGAGAAAAATTTAAATGGTTGGGAAAGGCCATGGGATGTAGAAATATTTTTTTCACATTTTTCTTACTTGTAAAAACAGGTAAATCAATAGTGATTTTCGTACGGATAAGTACCCAGTGAACGGTTCGTTTATCTTTATATATTGTTCCGGGTGAGCGTTGTAGTGGTTTTTCGGAAGTGTTAGACCTGTAAGAGAAAAATTTAAATGGTTGGGAAAGGCCATGGGATGTAGAAATATTTTTTTTCACATTTACTTCCTTTTAAAAACAGGAAAATCGATAGGGATTTTCGTACGGATAAGTACCCAGTGAACGGTTCGTTTATCTTTATATATTCTTCCGGGTGGGCATTGTATTGGTTTTTCGGAAGTGTTACACATGTAAGAGAAAAATTTAAATGGTTGGGAAAGGCCATGGGATGTAGAAATATTTTTTTCACATTTTACTTCCTTGTAAAAACAGGTAAATCAATAGTGATTTTCGTACGGATAAGTACCCAGTGAACGGTTCGTTTATCTTTATATATTGTTCCGGGTGAGCGTTGTAGTGGTTTTTCGGAAGTGTTAGACCTGTAAGAGAAAAATTTAAATGGTTGGAAAAGGCCATGGGATGTAGAAATATTTTTTTCACATTTACTTCCTTGTAAAAACAGGTAAATCAATAGGGATTTCGTACGGATAAATACCCAGTGAACGGTTCGTTTAGCTTTATATATTGTTCCGGGTGGGCGTTGTATTGGTTTTTCAGAAGTGTTAGACCTGTAAGAGGAAAATTTAAATGGTTGGGAAAGGCCATAGGATGTAGAAATATTTTTTTCACATTTTATTTCCTTTCAAAAACAGGTAAATCAATAGGGATTTTCGTACGGATAAGGACCCAGTGAACGGTTCGTTTAGCTTTATATATTGTTCCGGGTGGGCGTTGTATTGGTTTTTCGGAAGTGTTAGACCTGTAAGAGGAAAATTTAAATGGTTGGGAAAGGCCATAGGATGTAGAAATATTTTTTTCACATTTTATTTCCTTTCAAAAACAGGTAAATCAATAGGGATTTTCGTACGGATAAGTACCCAGTGAACGGTTCGTTTAGCTTTATATATTGTTCCGGGTGGGCGTTGTATTGGTTTTTCGGAAGTGTTAGACCTGTAAGAGAAAAATTTAAATGGTTGGGAAATGCCATGGGATGTAGAAATATTTTTTTCACATTTTACTTCCTTGTAAAAACAGGAAAATCAATTGTGATTTTCGTACGGATAAGTACCCAGTGAACGGTTCGTTTAGCTTTATATATTCT
The DNA here is from genome assembly GCF_049243985.1 of Paroedura picta. Classification (NCBI taxonomy): domain Eukaryota; kingdom Metazoa; phylum Chordata; class Lepidosauria; order Squamata; family Gekkonidae; genus Paroedura; species Paroedura picta. Next base: position 2,481,871 of record NW_027518620.1, on the reverse strand, counting down.
TCCGGGTGGGCGTTGTATTGGTTTTTCGGAAGTGTTAGACCTGTAAGAGAAAAATTTAAATGGTTGGGAAAGGCCATGGGATGTAGAAATATTTTTTTCACATTTACTTCCTTGTAAAAACAGGTAAATCAATAGGGTTTTTCGTACGGATAAGTACCCAGTGAACGGTTCGTTTAGCTTTATATATTGTTCCGGGTGGGCGTTGTATTGGTTTTTCGGAAGTGTTAGACCTGTAAGAGAAAAATTTAAATGGCTGGGAAAGGCCATGGGATGTAGAAATATTTTTTTCACATTTTACTTCCTTGTGAAAACAGGAAAATCGATAGGGATTTTCGAACGGATAAGTACCCAGTGAACGGTTCGTTTATCTTTATATATTCTTCCGGGTGGGCGTTGTATTGGTTTTTTGGAAGTGTTAGACCTGTAAGAGAAAAATTTAAATGGTTGGGAAAGGCCATGGGATGTAGAAATATTTTTTTCACATTTTTCTTACTTGTAAAAACAGGTAAATCAATAGTGATTTTCGTACGGATAAGTACCCAGTGAACGGTTCGTTTATCTTTATATATTGTTCCGGGTGAGCGTTGTAGTGGTTTTTCGGAAGTGTTAGACCTGTAAGAGAAAAATTTAAATGGTTGGGAAAGGCCATGGGATGTAGAAATATTTTTTTTCACATTTACTTCCTTTTAAAAACAGGAAAATCGATAGGGATTTTCGTACGGATAAGTACCCAGTGAACGGTTCGTTTATCTTTATATATTCTTCCGGGTGGGCATTGTATTGGTTTTTCGGAAGTGTTACACATGTAAGAGAAAAATTTAAATGGTTGGGAAAGGCCATGGGATGTAGAAATATTTTTTTCACATTTTACTTCCTTGTAAAAACAGGTAAATCAATAGTGATTTTCGTACGGATAAGTACCCAGTGAACGGTTCGTTTATCTTTATATATTGTTCCGGGTGAGCGTTGTAGTGGTTTTTCGGAAGTGTTAGACCTGTAAGAGAAAAATTTAAATGGTTGGAAAAGGCCATGGGATGTAGAAATATTTTTTTCACATTTACTTCCTTGTAAAAACAGGTAAATCAATAGGGATTTCGTACGGATAAATACCCAGTGAACGGTTCGTTTAGCTTTATATATTGTTCCGGGTGGGCGTTGTATTGGTTTTTCAGAAGTGTTAGACCTGTAAGAGGAAAATTTAAATGGTTGGGAAAGGCCATAGGATGTAGAAATATTTTTTTCACATTTTATTTCCTTTCAAAAACAGGTAAATCAATAGGGATTTTCGTACGGATAAGGACCCAGTGAACGGTTCGTTTAGCTTTATATATTGTTCCGGGTGGGCGTTGTATTGGTTTTTCGGAAGTGTTAGACCTGTAAGAGGAAAATTTAAATGGTTGGGAAAGGCCATAGGATGTAGAAATATTTTTTTCACATTTTATTTCCTTTCAAAAACAGGTAAATCAATAGGGATTTTCGTACGGATAAGTACCCAGTGAACGGTTCGTTTAGCTTTATATATTGTTCCGGGTGGGCGTTGTATTGGTTTTTCGGAAGTGTTAGACCTGTAAGAGAAAAATTTAAATGGTTGGGAAATGCCATGGGATGTAGAAATATTTTTTTCACATTTTACTTCCTTGTAAAAACAGGAAAATCAATTGTGATTTTCGTACGGATAAGTACCCAGTGAACGGTTCGTTTAGCTTTATATATTCTTCCGGGTGGGCGTTGTATTGGTTTTTCGGAAGTGTTAGACCTGTAAGAGAAAAATTTAAATGGTTGGGAAAGGCCATGGGATGTAGAAATATTTTTTTCACATTTACTTCCTTGTAAAAACAGGTAAATCAATAGGGTTTTTCGTACGGATAAGTACCCAGTGAACGGTTCGTTTAGCTTTATATATTGTTCCGGGTGGGCGTTGTATTGGTTTTTCGGAAGTGTTAGACCTGTAAGAGAAAAATTTAAATGGCTGGGAAAGGCCATGGGATGTAGAAATATTTTTTTCACATTTTACTTCCTTGTGAAAACAGGAAAATCGATAGGGATTTTCGAACGGATAAGTACCCAGTGAACGGTTCGTTTATCTTTATATATTCTTCCGGGTGGGCGTTGTATTGGTTTTTTGGAAGTGTTAGACCTGTAAGAGAAAAATTTAAATGGTTGGGAAAGGCCATGGTATGTAGAAATATTTTTTTCACATTTACTTCCTTGTAAAAACAGGTAAATTATTAGGGATTTTCGTACGGATAAGTACCCAGTGAACGGTTCGTTTAGTTTTATATATTGTTCCGGGTGGGCGTTGTATTGGTTTTTCGGAAGTGTTAGACCTGTAAGAGAAAAATTTAAATGGTTGGGAAATGCCATGGGATGTAGAAATATTTTTTTCACATTTTACTTCCTTGTAAAAACAGGAAAATCAATTGTGATTTTCGTACGGATAAGTACCCAGTGAACGGTTCGTTTAGCTTTATATATTCTTCCGGGTGGGCGTTGTATTGGTTTTTCGGAAGTGTTAGACGTCTAAGAGAAAAATTTAAATGGTTGGGAAAGGCCATGGGATGTAGAAATATTTTTTTCACATTTACTTCCTTGTAAAAACAGGTAAATCAATAGGGTTTTTCGTACGGATAAGTACCCAGTGAACGGTTCGTTTATCTTTATATATTGTTCCGGGTGGGCGTTGTATTGGTTTTTCGGAAGTGTTAGACCTGTAAGAGAAAAATTTAAATGGCTGGGAAAGGCCATGGTATGTAGAAATATTTTTTTCACATTTTACTTCCTTGTGAAAACAGGAAAATCGATAGGGATTTTCGAACGGATAAGTACCCAGTGAACGGTTCGTTTATCTTTATATATTCTTCCGGGTGGGCGTTGTATTGTTTTTTCGGAAGTGTTAGACCTGTAAGAGAAAAATTTAAATGGTTGGGAAAGGCCATGGGATGTAGAAATATTTTTTTCACATTTACTTCCTTGTAAAAACAGGAAAATCGATAGGGATTTTCGTACGGATAAGTACCCAGTGAACGGGTCGTTTATCTTTATATATTCTTCCGGGTGGTCATTGTATTGGTTTTTCGGAAGTGTTACACATGTAAGAGAAAAATTTAAATGGTTGGGAAAGGCCATAGGATGTAGAAATATTTTTTTCACATTTACTTCCTTGTAAAAACAGGTAAATCAATAGGGATTTCGTACGGATAAATACCCAGTGAACGGTTCGTTTAGCTTTATATATTGTTCCGGGTGGGCGTTGTATTGGTTTTTCAGAAGTGTTAGACCTGTAAGAGGAAAATTTAAATGGTTGGGAAAGGCCATAGGATGTAGAAATATTTTTTTCACATTTTATTTCCTTTCAAAAACAGGTAAATCAATAGGGATTTTCGTACGGATAAGTACCCAGTGAACGGTTCGTTTAGCTTTATATATTGTTCCGGGTGGGCGTTGTATTGGTTTTTCGGAAGTATTAGACCTGTAAGAGAAAAATTTAAATGGTTTGGAAATGCCATGGGATGTAGAAATATTTTTTTCACATTTTACTTCCTTGTAAAAACAGGAAAATCAATTGTGATTTTCGTACGGATAAGTACCCAGTGAACGGTTCGTTTAGCTTTATATATTCTTCCGGGTGGGCGTTGTATTGGTTTTTCGGAAGTGTTAGACCTGTAAGAGAAAAATTTAAATGGTTGGAAAAGGCCATGGGATGTAGGAATATTTTTTTCACATTTACTTCCTTGTAAAAACAGGTAAATCAATAGGGTTTTTCGTACGGATAAGTACCCAGTGAACGGTTCGTTTATCTTTATATATTGTTCCGGGTGAGCGTTGTATTGGTTTTTCGGAAGTGTTAGACCTGTAAGAGAAAAATTTAAATGGTTGGAAAAGGCCATGGGATGTAGACATATTTTTTTTCACATTTACTTCCTTGTAAAAACAGGTAAATCAATAGGGATTTCGTATGGATAAATACCCAGTGAACGGTTCGTTTAGCTTTTTATATTGTTCCGGGTGGGCGTTGTATTCGTTTTTCAGAAGTGTTAGACCTGTAAGAGGAAAATTTAAATGGTTGGGAAATGCCATAGGATGTAGAAATATTTTTTTCACATTTTATTTCCTTTCAAAAACAGGTAAATCAATAGGGATTTTCGTACGGATAAGTACCCAGTGAACGGTTCGTTTAGCTTTATATATTGTTCCGGGTGGGCATTGTATTGGTTTTTCGGAAATGTTAGACCTGTAAGAGAAAAATTTAAATGGTTTGGAAATGCCATGGGATGTAGAAATATTTTTTTCACATTTTACTTCCTTGTAAAAACAGGAAAATCAATTGTGATTTTCGTACGGATATGTAACCAGTGAACGGTTCGTTTAGCTTTATATATTCTTCCGGGTGGGCCTTTTATTGGTTTTTCGGAAGTGTTAGACCTGTAAGAGAAAAATTTAAATGGTTGGGAAAGGCCATGGGATGTAGAAATTTTTTTTTCACATTTTACTTCCTTGTAAAAACAGGAAAATCAATTGTGATTTTCGTACGGATATGTAACCAGTGAACGGTTCGTTTAGCTTTATATATTCTTCCGGGTGGGCCTTTTATTGGTTTTTCGGAAGTGTTAGACCTGTAAGAGAAAAATTTAAATGGTTGGGAAAGGCCATGGGATGTAGAAATTTTTTTTTCACATTTACTTCCTTGTAAAAACAGGTAAATCAATAGGGATTTTCGTACGGATAAGTACCCAGTGAACGGTTCGTTTAGCTTTATATATTGTTCCAGGTGAGCGTTGTATTGGTTTTTCGGAAGTGTTAGACCTGTAAGAGAAAAATTTAAATGGTTGGGAAATGCCATGGGATGTAGAAATATTATTTTCACATTTACTTCCTTGTAAAAACAGGTAAATCAATAGGGTTTTTCGTACGGATAAGTACCCAGTGAACGGTTCGTTTAGCTTTATATATTGTTCCGGGTGGGCGTCGTATTGGTTTTTCGGAAGTGTTAGACCAGTAAGAGAAAAATTTAAATGATTGGGAAAGGCCATGGGATGTAGAAATATTTTTTTCACATTTTACTTCCTTGTAAAAACAGGAAAATCAGTAAGGATTTTCGTACGGATAAGTACCCTGTGAACGGTTCGTTTAGCTTTATATATTGTTCCGGGTGGGCGTTGTATTGGTTTTTCGGAAGTGTTAGACCTGTAAGAGGAAAATTTAAATGGTTGGGAAAGGCCATAGGATGTAGAAATATTTTTTTCACATTTTATTTCCTTTCAAAAACAGGTAAATCAATAGGGATTTTCGTACGGATAAGTACCCAGTGAACGGTTCGTTTAGCTTTATATATTGTTCCGGGTGGGCGTTGTATTGGTTTTTCGGAAGTGTTAGACCTGTAAGAGAAAAATTTAAATGGTTGGGAAATGCCATGGGATGTAGAAATATTTTTTTCACATTTTACTTCCTTGTAAAAACAGGAAAATCAATTGTGATTTTCGTACGGATAAGTACCCAGTGAACGGTTCGTTTAGCTTTATATATTCTTCCGGGTGGGCGTTGTATTGGTTTTTCGGAAGTGTTAGACCTGTAAGAGAAAAATTTAAATGGTTGGGAAAGGCCATGGGATGTAGAAATATTTTTTTCACATTTACTTCCTTGTAAAAACAGGTAAATCAATAGGGTTTTTCGTACGGATAAGTACCCAGTGAACGGTTCGTTTAGCTTTATATATTGTTCCGGGTGGGCGTTGTATTGGTTTTTCGGAAGTGTTAGACCTGTAAGAGAAAAATTTAAATGGCTGGGAAAGGCCATGGGATGTAGAAATATTTTTTTCACATTTTACTTCCTTGTGAAAACAGGAAAATCGATAGGGATTTTCGAACGGATAAGTACCCAGTGAACGGTTCGTTTATCTTTATATATTCTTCCGGGTGGGCGTTGTATTGGTTTTTTGGAAGTGTTAGACCTGTAAGAGAAAAATTTAAATGGTTGGGAAAGGCCATGGGATGTAGAAATATTTTTTTCACATTTTTCTTACTTGTAAAAACAGGTAAATCAATAGTGATTTTCGTACGGATAAGTACCCAGTGAACGGTTCGTTTATCTTTATATATTGTTCCGGGTGAGCGTTGTAGTGGTTTTTCGGAAGTGTTAGACCTGTAAGAGAAAAATTTAAATGGTTGGGAAAGGCCATGGGATGTAGAAATATTTTTTTTCACATTTACTTCCTTTTAAAAACAGGAAAATCGATAGGGATTTTCGTACGGATAAGTACCCAGTGAACGGTTCGTTTATCTTTATATATTCTTCCGGGTGGGCATTGTATTGGTTTTTCGGAAGTGTTACACATGTAAGAGAAAAATTTAAATGGTTGGGAAAGGCCATGGGATGTAGAAATATTTTTTTCACATTTTACTTCCTTGTAAAAACAGGTAAATCAATAGTGATTTTCGTACGGATAAGTACCCAGTGAACGGTTCGTTTATCTTTATATATTGTTCCGGGTGAGCGTTGTAGTGGTTTTTCGGAAGTGTTAGACCTGTAAGAGAAAAATTTAAATGGTTGGAAAAGGCCATGGGATGTAGAAATATTTTTTTCACATTTACTTCCTTGTAAAAACAGGTAAATCAATAGGGATTTCGTACGGATAAATACCCAGTGAACGGTTCGTTTAGCTTTATATATTGTTCCGGGTGGGCGTTGTATTGGTTTTTCAGAAGTGTTAGACCTGTAAGAGGAAAATTTAAATGGTTGGGAAAGGCCATAGGATGTAGAAATATTTTTTTCACATTTTATTTCCTTTCAAAAACAGGTAAATCAATAGGGATTTTCGTACGGATAAGGACCCAGTGAACGGTTCGTTTAGCTTTATATATTGTTCCGGGTGGGCGTTGTATTGGTTTTTCGGAAGTGTTAGACCTGTAAGAGGAAAATTTAAATGGTTGGGAAAGGCCATAGGATGTAGAAATATTTTTTTCACATTTTATTTCCTTTCAAAAACAGGTAAATCAATAGGGATTTTCGTACGGATAAGTACCCAGTGAACGGTTCGTTTAGCTTTATATATTGTTCCGGGTGGGCGTTGTATTGGTTTTTCGGAAGTGTTAGACCTGTAAGAGAAAAATTTAAATGGTTGGGAAATGCCATGGGATGTAGAAATATTTTTTTCACATTTTACTTCCTTGTAAAAACAGGAAAATCAATTGTGATTTTCGTACGGATAAGTACCCAGTGAACGGTTCGTTTAGCTTTATATATTCTTCCGGGTGGGCGTTGTATTGGTTTTTCGGAAGTGTTAGACCTGTAAGAGAAAAATTTAAATGGTTGGGAAAGGCCATGGGATGTAGAAATATTTTTTTCACATTTACTTCCTTGTAAAAACAGGTAAATCAATAGGGTTTTTCGTACGGATAAGTACCCAGTGAACGGTTCGTTTAGCTTTATATATTGTTCCGGGTGGGCGTTGTATTGGTTTTTCGGAAGTGTTAGACCTGTAAGAGAAAAATTTAAATGGCTGGGAAAGGCCATGGGATGTAGAAATATTTTTTTCACATTTTACTTCCTTGTGAAAACAGGAAAATCGATAGGGATTTTCGAACGGATAAGTACCCAGTGAACGGTTCGTTTATCTTTATATATTCTTCCGGGTGGGCGTTGTATTGGTTTTTTGGAAGTGTTAGACCTGTAAGAGAAAAATTTAAATGGTTGGGAAAGGCCATGGTATGTAGAAATATTTTTTTCACATTTACTTCCTTGTAAAAACAGGTAAATTATTAGGGATTTTCGTACGGATAAGTACCCAGTGAACGGTTCGTTTAGTTTTATATATTGTTCCGGGTGGGCGTTGTATTGGTTTTTCGGAAGTGTTAGACCTGTAAGAGAAAAATTTAAATGGTTGGGAAATGCCATGGGATGTAGAAATATTTTTTTCACATTTTACTTCCTTGTAAAAACAGGAAAATCAATTGTGATTTTCGTACGGATAAGTACCCAGTGAACGGTTCGTTTAGCTTTATATATTCTTCCGGGTGGGCGTTGTATTGGTTTTTCGGAAGTGTTAGACGTCTAAGAGAAAAATTTAAATGGTTGGGAAAGGCCATGGGATGTAGAAATATTTTTTTCACATTTACTTCCTTGTAAAAACAGGTAAATCAATAGGGTTTTTCGTACGGATAAGTACCCAGTGAACGGTTCGTTTATCTTTATATATTGTTCCGGGTGGGCGTTGTATTGGTTTTTCGGAAGTGTTAGACCTGTAAGAGAAAAATTTAAATGGCTGGGAAAGGCCATGGTATGTAGAAATATTTTTTTCACATTTTACTTCCTTGTGAAAACAGGAAAATCGATAGGGATTTTCGAACGGATAAGTACCCAGTGAACGGTTCGTTTATCTTTATATATTCTTCCGGGTGGGCGTTGTATTGTTTTTTCGGAAGTGTTAGACCTGTAAGAGAAAAATTTAAATGGTTGGGAAAGGCCATGGGATGTAGAAATATTTTTTTCACATTTACTTCCTTGTAAAAACAGGAAAATCGATAGGGATTTTCGTACGGATAAGTACCCAGTGAACGGGTCGTTTATCTTTATATATTCTTCCGGGTGGGCATTGTATTGGTTTTTCGGAAGTGTTACACATGTAAGAGAAAAATTTAAATGGTTGGGAAAGGCCATAGGATGTAGAAATATTTTTTTCACATTTACTTCCTTGTAAAAACAGGTAAATCAATAGGGATTTCGTACGGATAAATACCCAGTGAACGGTTCGTTTAGCTTTATATATTGTTCCGGGTGGGCGTTGTATTGGTTTTTCAGAAGTGTTAGACCTGTAAGAGGAAAATTTAAATGGTTGGGAAAGGCCATAGGATGTAGAAATATTTTTTTCACATTTTATTTCCTTTCAAAAACAGGTAAATCAATAGGGATTTTCGTACGGATAAGTACCCAGTGAACGGTTCGTTTAGCTTTATATATTGTTCCGGGTGGGCGTTGTATTGGTTTTTCGGAAGTATTAGACCTGTAAGAGAAAAATTTAAATGGTTTGGAAATGCCATGGGATGTAGAAATATTTTTTTCACATTTTACTTCCTTGTAAAAACAGGAAAATCAATTGTGATTTTCGTACGGATAAGTACCCAGTGAACGGTTCGTTTAGCTTTATATATTCTTCCGGGTGGGCGTTGTATTGGTTTTTCGGAAGTGTTAGACCTGTAAGAGAAAAATTTAAATGGTTGGAAAAGGCCATGGGATGTAGGAATATTTTTTTCACATTTACTTCCTTGTAAAAACAGGTAAATCAATAGGGTTTTTCGTACGGATAAGTACCCAGTGAACGGTTCGTTTATCTTTATATATTGTTCCGGGTGAGCGTTGTATTGGTTTTTCGGAAGTGTTAGACCTGTAAGAGAAAAATTTAAATGGTTGGAAAAGGCCATGGGATGTAGACATATTTTTTTTCACATTTACTTCCTTGTAAAAACAGGTAAATCAATAGGGATTTCGTATGGATAAATACCCAGTGAACGGTTCGTTTAGCTTTTTATATTGTTCCGGGTGGGCGTTGTATTCGTTTTTCAGAAGTGTTAGACCTGTAAGAGGAAAATTTAAATGGTTGGGAAATGCCATAGGATGTAGAAATATTTTTTTCACATTTTATTTCCTTTCAAAAACAGGTAAATCAATAGGGATTTTCGTACGGATAAGTACCCAGTGAACGGTTCGTTTAGCTTTATATATTGTTCCGGGTGGGCATTGTATTGGTTTTTCGGAAATGTTAGACCTGTAAGAGAAAAATTTAAATGGTTTGGAAATGCCATGGGATGTAGAAATATTTTTTTCACATTTTACTTCCTTGTAAAAACAGGAAAATCAATTGTGATTTTCGTACGGATATGTAACCAGTGAACGGTTCGTTTAGCTTTATATATTCTTCCGGGTGGGCCTTTTATTGGTTTTTCGGAAGTGTTAGACCTGTAAGAGAAAAATTTAAATGGTTGGGAAAGGCCATGGGATGTAGAAATTTTTTTTTCACATTTTACTTCCTTGTAAAAACAGGAAAATCAATTGTGATTTTCGTACGGATATGTAACCAGTGAACGGTTCGTTTAGCTTTATATATTCTTCCGGGTGGGCCTTTTATTGGTTTTTCGGAAGTGTTAGACCTGTAAGAGAAAAATTTAAATGGTTGGGAAAGGCCATGGGATGTAGAAATTTTTTTTTCACATTTACTTCCTTGTAAAAACAGGTAAATCAATAGGGATTTTCGTACGGATAAGTACCCAGTGAACGGTTCGTTTAGCTTTATATATTGTTCCGGGTGAGCGTTGTATTGGTTTTTCGGAAGTGTTAGACCTGTAAGAGAAAAATTTAAATGGTTGGGAAATGCCATGGGATGTAGAAATATTATTTTCACATTTACTTCCTTGTAAAAACAGGTAAATCAATAGGGTTTTTCGTACGGATAAGTACCCAGTGAACGGTTCGTTTAGCTTTATATATTGTTCCGGGTGGGCGTCGTATTGGTTTTTCGGAAGTGTTAGACCAGTAAGAGAAAAATTTAAATGATTGGGAAAGGCCATGGGATGTAGAAATATTTTTTTCACATTTTACTTCCTTGTAAAAACAGGAAAATCAGTAAGGATTTTCGTACGGATAAGTACCCTGTGAACGGTTCGTTTAGCTTTATATATTGTTCAGGGTGGGCGTTGTATTGGTTTTTCGGAAGTGTTAAACCTGTAAGAGAAAAATTTAAATGGTTGGGAAAGGCCATGGGATGTAGAAATATTTTTTTCACATTTTACTTCCTTGTAAAAACAGGAAAATCAATTGTGATTTTCGTACGGATAAGTACCCAGTGAACGGTTCGTTTAGCTTCATATATTCTTCCGGGTGGGCCTTTTATTGGTTTTTCGGAAGTGTTAGACCTGTAAGAGAAAAATTTAAATGGTTGGGAAAGGCCATGGGATGTAGAAATTTTTTTTTCACATTTACTTCCTTGTAAAAACAGGTAAATCAATAGGGATTTTCGTACGGATAAGTACCCAGTGAACGGTTCGTTTAGCTTTATATATTGTTCCGGGTGAGCGTTGTATTGGTTTTTCGGAAGTGTTAGACCTGTAAGAGAAAAATTTAAATGGTTGGGAAATGCCATGGGATGTAGAAATATTATTTTCACATTTACTTCCTTGTAAAAACAGGTAAATCAATAGGGTTTTTCGTACGGATAAGTACCCAGTGAACGGTTCGTTTAGCTTTATATATTGTTCCGGGTGGGCGTCGTATTGGTTTTTCGGAAGTGTTAGACCAGTAAGAGAAAAATTTAAATGATTGGGAAAGGCCATGGGATGTAGAAATATTTTTTTCACATTTTACTTCCTTGTAAAAACAGGAAAATCAATAAGGATTTTCGTACGGATAAGTACCCTGTGAACGGTTCGTTTAGCTTTATATATTGTTCAGGGTGGGCGTTGTATTGGTTTTTCGGAAGTGTTAAACCTGTAAGAGAAAAATTTAAATGGTTGGGAAAGGCCATGGGATGTAGAAATATTTTTTTCACATTTTATTTCCTTGTAAAAACAGGTAAATCAATAGGGTTTTTCGTACGGATAAGTACCCTGTGAACGGTTCGTTTAGCTTTATATATTGTTCCGGGTGGGCGTTGTATTGGTTTTTCGGAAGTGTTAAACCTGTAAGAGAAAAATTTAAATGGTTGGGAAAGGCCATGGGATGTAGAAATATTTTTTTCACATTTTATTTCCTTGTAAAAACAGGTAAATCAATAGGGTTTTTCGTACGGATAAGTACCCAGTGAACGGTTCGTTTAGCTTTATATATTGTTCCGGGTGGGCTTTGTTTTGGTTTTTCCGAAGTGTTAGACCTGTAAGAGAAAAATTTAAATGGTTGGGAAAGGCCATGGGATGTAGAAATATTTTTTTCACATTTTACTTCCTTGTGAAAACAGGAAAATCGATAGGGATTTTCTTACGGATAAGTACCCAGTGAACGGTTCGTTTATCTTTATATATTGTTCCGGGTGAGCGTTGTATTGGTTTTTCGGAAGTGTTAGACCTGTAAGAGAAAAATTTAAATGGTTGGGAAAGGCCATGGGATGTAGAAATATTTTTTTTCACATTTACTTCCTTTTAAAAACAGGAAAATCGATAGGGATTTTCGTACGGATAAGTACCCAGTGAACGGTTCGTTTATCTTTATATATTCTTCCGGGTGGGCATTGTATTGGTTTTTCGGAAGTGTTACACATGTAAGAGAAAAATTTAAATGGTTGGGAAAGGCCATGGGATGTAGAAATATTTTTTTCACATTTTACTTCCTTGTAAAAACAGGTAAATCAATAGTGATTTTCGTACGGATAAGTACCCAGTGAATGGTTCGTTTATCTTTATATATTGTTCCGGGTGAGCGTTGTAGTGGTTTTTCGGAAGTGTTAGACCTGTAAGAGAAAAATTTAAATGGTTGGAAAAGGCCATGGGATGTAGAAATATTTTTTTCACATTTACTTCCTTGTAAAAACAGGTAAATCAATAGGGATTTCGTACGGATAAATACCCAGTGAACGGTTCGTTTAGCTTTATATATTGTTCCGGGTGGGCGTTGTATTGGTTTTTCAGAAGTGTTAGACCTGTAAGAGGAAAATTTAAATGGTTGGGAAAGGCCATAGGATGTAGAAATATTTTTTTCACATTTTATTTCCTTTCAAAAACAGGTAAATCAATAGGGATTTTCGTACGGATAAGGACCCAGTGAACGGTTCGTTTAGCTTTATATATTGTTCCGGGTGGGCGTTGTATTGGTTTTTCGGAAGTGTTAGACCTGTAAGAGGAAAATTTAAATGGTTGGGAAAGGCCATAGGATGTAGAAATATTTTTTTCACATTTTATTTCCTTTCAAAAACAGGTAAATCAATAGGGATTTTCGTACGGATAAGTACCCAGTGAACGGTTCGTTTAGCTTTATATATTGTTCCGGGTGGGCGTTGTATTGGTTTTTCGGAAGTGTTAGACCTGTAAGAGAAAAATTTAAATGGTTGGGAAATGCCATGGGATGTAGAAATATTTTTTTCACATTTTACTTCCTTGTAAAAACAGGAAAATCAATTGTGATTTTCGTACGGATAAGTACCCAGTGAACGGTTCGTTTAGCTTTATATATTCTTCCGGGTGGGCGTTGTATTGGTTTTTCGGAAGTGTTAGACCTGTAAGAGAAAAATTTAAATGGTTGGGAAAGGCCATGGGATGTAGAAATATTTTTTTCACATTTACTTCCTTGTAAAAACAGGTAAATCAATAGGGTTTTTCGTACGGATAAGTACCCAGTGAACGGTTCGTTTAGCTTTATAAATTGTTCCGGGTGGGCGTTGTATTGGTTTTTCGGAAGTGTTAGACCTGTAAGAGAAAAATTTAAATGGCTGGGAAAGGCCATGGGATGTAGAAATATTTTTTTCACATTTTACTTCCTTGTGAAAACAGGAAAATCGATAGGGATTTTCGAACGGATAAGTACCCAGTGAACGGTTCGTTTATCTTTATATATTCTTCCGGGTGGGCGTTGTATTGGTTTTTCGGAAGTGTTAGACCTGTAAGAGAAAAATTTAAATGGTTGGGAAAGGCCATGGTATGTAGAAATATTTTTTTCACATTTATTTCCTTGTAAAAACAGGTAAATTATTAGGGATTTTCGTACGGATAAGTACCCAGTGAACGGTTCGTTTAGCTTTATATATTGTTCCGGGTGGGCGTTGTATTGGTTTTTCGGACGTGTTAGACCTGTAAGAGAAAAATTTAAATGGTTGGGAAATGCCATGGGATGTAGAAATATTTTTTTCACATTTTACTTCCTTGTAAAAACAGGAAAATCAATTGTGATTTTCGTACGGATAAGTACCCAGTGAACGGTTCGTTTAGCTTTATATATTCTTCCGGGTGGGCGTTGTATTGGTTTTTCGGAAGTGTTAGACGTCTAAGAGAAAAATTTAAATGGTTGGGAAAGGCCATGGGATGTAGAAATATTTTTTTCACATTTACTTCCTTGTAAAAACAGGTAAATCAATAGGGTTTTTCGTACGGATAAGTACCCAGTGAACGGTTCGTTTATCTTTATATATTCTTCCGGGTGGGCGTTGTATTGTTTTTTCGGAAGTGTTAGACCTGTAAGAGAAAAATTTAAATGGTTGGGAAAGGCCATGGGATGTAGAAATATTTTTTTCACATTTACTTCCTTGTAAAAACAGGAAAATAGATAGGGATTTTCGTACGGATAAGTACCCAGTGAACGGTTCGTTTATCTTTATATATTCTTCCGGGTGGGCGTTGTATTGGTTTTTCGGAAGTGTTAGACCTGTAAGAGAAAAATTTAAATGGTTGGGAAAGGCCATGGGATGTAGAAATATTTTTTTTCACATTTACTTCCTTTTAAAAACAGGAAAATCGATAGGGATTTTCGTACGGATAAGTACCCAGTGAACGGGTCGTTTATCTTTATATATTCTTCCGGGTGGGCATTGTATTGGTTTTTCGGAAGTGTTACACATGTAAGAGAAAAATTTAAATGGTTGGGAAAGGCCATGGGATGTAGAAATATTTTTTTCACATTTTACTTCCTTGTAAAAACAGGAAAATCAATTGTGATTTTCGTACGGATAAGTACCCAGTGAACGGTTCGTTTAGCTTTATATATTCTTCCGGGTGGGCGTTGTATTGGTTTTTCGGAAGTGTTAGACCTGTAAGAGAAAAATTTAAATGGTTGGGAAAGGCCATGGGATGTAGAAATATTTTTTTCACATTTACTTCCTTGTAAAAACAGGTAAATCAATAGGGTTTTTCGTACGGATAAGTACCCAGTGAACGGTTCGTTTAGCTTTATAAATTGTTCCGGGTGGGCGTTGTATTGGTTTTTCGGAAGTGTTAGACCTGTAAGAGAAAAATTTAAATGGCTGGGAAAGGCCATGGGATGTAGAAATATTTTTTTCACATTTTACTTCCTTGTGAAAACAGGAAAATCGATAGGGATTTTCGAACGGATAAGTACCCAGTGAACGGTTCGTTTATCTTTATATATTCTTCCGGGTGGGCGTTGTATTGGTTTTTCGGAAGTGTTAGACCTGTAAGAGAAAAATTTAAATGGTTGGGAAAGGCCATGGTATGTAGAAATATTTTTTTCACATTTATTTCCTTGTAAAAACAGGTAAATTATTAGGGATTTTCGTACGGATAAGTACCCAGTGAACGGTTCGTTTAGCTTTATATATTGTTCCGGGTGGGCGTTGTATTGGTTTTTCGGACGTGTTAGACCTGTAAGAGAAAAATTTAAATGGTTGGGAAATGCCATGGGATGTAGAAATGTTTTTTTCACATTTTACTTCCTTGTAAAAACAGGAAAATCAATTGTGATTTTCGTACGGATAAGTACCCAGTGAACGGTTCGTTTAGCTTTATATATTCTTCCGGGTGGGCGTTGTATTGGTTTTTCGGAAGTGTTAGACGTCTAAGAGAAAAATTTAAATGGTTGGGAAAGGCCATGGGATGTAGAAATATTTTTTTCACATTTACTTCCTTGTAAAAACAGGTAAATCAATAGGGTTTTTCGTACGGATAAGTACCCAGTGAACGGTTCGTTTAGCTTTATATATTGTTCCGGGTGGGCGTTGTATTGGTTTTTCGGAAGTGTTAGACCTGTAAGAGAAAAATTTAAATGGCTGGGAAAGGCCATGGGATGTAGAAATATTTTTTTCACATTTTACTTCCTTGTGAAAACAGGAAAATCGATAGGGATTTTCGAACGGATAAGTACCCAGTGAACGGTTCGTTTATCTTTATATATTCTTCCGGGTGGGCGTTGTATTGTTTTTTCGGAAGTGTTAGACCTGTAAGAGAAAAATTTAAATGGTTGGGAAAGGCCATGGGATGTAGAAATATTTTTTTCACATTTACTACCTTGTAAAAACAGGAAAATAGATAGGGATTTTCGTACGGATAAGTACCCAGTGAACGGTTCGTTTATCTTTATATATTCTTCCGGGTGGGCGTTGTATTGGTTTTTCGGAAGTGTTAGACCTGTAAGAGAAAAATTTAAATGGTTGGGAAAGGCCATGGGATGTAGAAATATTTTTTTTCACATTTACTTCCTTTTAAAAACAGGAAAATCGATAGGGATTTTCGTACGGATAAGTACCCAGTGAACGGGTCGTTTATCTTTATATATTCTTCCGGGTGGGCATTGTATTGGTTTTTCGGAAGTGTTACACATGTAAGAGAAAAATTTAAATGGTTGGGAAAGGCCATTGGATGTAGAAATATTTTTTTCACATTTTACTTCCTTGTAAAAACAGGTAAATCAATAGTGATTTTCGTACGGATAAGTACCCAGTGAACGGTTCGTTTATCTTTATATATTGTTCCGGGTGAGCGTTGTATTTGTTTTTCGGAAGTGTTAGACCTGTAAGAGAAAAATTTAAATGGTTGGAAAAGGCCATGGGATGTAGAAATATTTTTTTCACATTTACTTCCTTGTAAAAACAGGTAAATCAAAAGGGATTTCGTACGGATAAATACCCAGTGAACGGTTCGTTTAGCTTTATATATTGTTCCGGGTGGGCGTTGTATTGGTTTTTCAGAAGTGTTAGACCTGTAAGAGGAAAATTTAAATGGTTGGGAAAGGCCATAGGATGTAGAAATATTTTTTTCACATTTTATTTCCTTTCAAAAACAGGTAAATCAATAGGGATTTTCGTACGGATAAGTACCCAGTGAACGGTTCGTTTAGCTTTATATATTGTTCCGGGTGGGCGTTGTATTGGTTTTTCGGAAGTATTAGACCTGTAAGAGAAAAATTTAAATGGTTTGGAAATGCCATGGGATGTAGAAATATTTTTTTCACATTTTACTTCCTTGTAAAAACAGGAAAATCAAATGTGATTTTCGTACGGATAAGTACCCAGTGAACGGTTCGTTTAGCTTTATATATTCTTCCGGGTGGGCGTTGTATTGGTTTTTCGGAAGTGTTAGACCTGTAAGAGAAAAATTTAAATGGTTGGGAAAGGTCATGGGATGTAGAAATATTTTTTTCACATTTACTTCCTTGTAAAAACAGGTAAATCAATAGGGTTTTTCGTACGCATAAGTACCCAGTGAACGGTTCGTTTAGCTTTATATATTGTTCCGGGTGGGCATTGTATTGGTTTTTCGGAAATGTTAGACCTGTAAGAGAAAAATTTAAATGGCTGGGAAAGGCCATGGGATGTAGAAAATTTTTTTTCACATTTTACTTCCTTTTGAAAACAGGAAAATCGATAGGGATTTTCGAACGGATAAGTACCCAGTGAACGGTTCGTTTATCTTTATATATTCTTCTGGGTGGGCGTTGTATTGGTTTTTCGGAAGTGTTAGACCTGTAAGAGAAAAATTTAAATGGTTGGAAAAGGCCATGGGATGTAGAAATATTTTTTTCACATTTACTTCCTTGTAAAAACAGGTAAATCAATAGGGATTTCGTACGGATAAATACCCAGTGAACGGTTCGTTTAGCTTTATATATTGTTCCGGGTGGGCGTTGTATTGGTTTTTCAGAAGTGTTAGACCTGTAAGAGGAAAATTTAAATGGTTGGGAAAGGCCATAGGATGTAGAAATATTTTTTTCACATTTTATTTCCTTTCAAAAACAGGTAAATCAATAGGGATTTTCGTACGGATAAGTACCCAGTGAACGGTTCGTTTAGCTTAATATATTGTTCCGGGTGGGCGTTGTATTGGTTTTTCGGAAGTGTTAGACCTGTAAGAGAAAAATTTAAATGGTTGGGAAATGCCATGGGATGTAGAAATATTTTTTTCACATTTTACTTCCTTGTAAAAACAGGAAAATCAATTGTGATTTTCGTACGGATAAGTACCCAGTGAACGGTTCGTTTAGCTTTATATATTCTTCCGGGTGGGCGTTGTATTGGTTTTTCGGAAGTGTTAGACCTGTAAGAGAAAAATTTAAATGGTTGGGAAAGGTCATGGGATGTAGAAATATTTTTTTCACATTTACTTCCTTGTAAAAACAGGTAAATCAATAGGGATTTCGTACGGATAAATACCCAGTGATCGGTTCGTTTAGCTTTATATATTGTTCCGGGTGGGCGTTGTATTGGTTTTTCAGAAGTGTTAGACCTGTAAGAGGAAAATTTAAATGGTTGGGAAAGGCCATAGGATGTAGAAATATTTTTTTCACATTTTATTTCCTTTCAAAAACAGGTAAATCAATAGGGATTTTCATACGGATAAGTACCCAGTGAACGGTTCGTTTAGCTTTATATATTGTTCCGGGTGGGCGTTGTATTGGTTTTTCAGAAGTGTTAGACCTGTAAGAGAAAAATTTAAATGGTTGGGAAAGGCCATGGGATGTAGAAATATTTTTTTCACATTTACTTCCTTGTAAAAACAGGTAAATCAATAGGGATTTTCGTACGGATAAGTACCCAGTGAACGGTTCATTTAGCTTTATATATTGATCCAGGTGGGCGTTGTATTGGTTTTTCAGAAGTGTTAGACCTGTAAGAGAAAAATTTAAATGGTTGGGAAAGGCCATGGGATGTAGAAATATTTTTTTCACATTTTACTTCCTTGTGAAAACAGGAAAATCGATAGGGATTTTCGTACGGATATGTACCCAGTGAACAGTTCGTTTATCTTTATATATTCTTCCGGGTGGGCGTTGTATTGGTTTTTCGGAAGTGTTAGACCTGTAAGATAAAAATTTAAATGGTTGGGAAAGGCCATGGGATGTAGAAATATTTTTTTCACATTTACTTCCTTGTAAAAACAGGAAAATCGATAGGGATTTTCGTACGGATAAGTACCCAGTGAACGGTTCGTTTATCTTTATATATTCTTCCGGGTGGGCGTTGTATTGGTTTTTCGGAAGTGTTAGACCTGTAAGAGAAAAATTTAAATGGTTGGGAAAGGCCATGGGATGTAGAAATATTTTTTTTAACATTTTATTTCCTTGTAAAAACAGGAAAATCGATAGGGATTTTCGTACGGATAAGTACCCAGTGAACGGTTTGTTTATCTTTATATATTCTTCCGGGTGGGCGTTGTATTGGTTTTTCGGAAGTGTTAGACCTGTAAGAGAAAAATTTAAATGGCTGGGAAAGGCCATGGGATGTAGAAATATTTTTTTCACATTTTACTTCCTTGTGAAAACAAGAAAATCGATAGGGATTTTCGAACGGATAAGTACCCAGTGAACGGTTCGTTTATCTTTATATATTCTTCTGGGTGGGCGTTGTATTGGTTTTTCGGAAGTGTTAGACCTGTAAGAGAAAAATTTAAATGGTTGGAAAAGGCCATGGGATGTAGAAATATTTTTTTCACATTTACTTCCTTGTAAAAACAGGTAAATCAATAGGGATTTCGTACGGATAAATACCCAGTGAACGGTTCGTTTAGCTTTATATATTGTTCCGGGTGGGCGTTGTATTGGTTTTTCAGAAGTGTTAGACCTGTAAGAGGAAAATTTAAATGGTTGGGAAAGGCCATAGGATGTAGAAATATTTTTTTCACATTTTATTTCCTTTCAAAAACAGGTAAATCAATAGGGATTCTCGTACGGATAAGTACCCAGTGAACGGTTCGTTTAGCTTTATATATTGTTCCGGGTGGGCGTTGTATTGGTTTTTCGGAAGTGTTAGACCTGTAAGAGAAAAATTTAAATGGTTGGGAAAGGCCATGGGATGTAGAAATATTTTTTTCACATTTACTTCCTTGTAAAAACAGGTAAATCAATAGGGATTTTCGTACGGATAAGTACCCAGTGAACGGTTCGTTTAGCTTTATATATTGTTCCGGGTGGGCGTTGTATTGGTTTTTCGGAAGTGTTAGACCTGTAAGAGAAAAATTTAAATGGTTGGGAAAGGCCATGGGATGTAGAAATATTTTTTTCACATTTTACTTCCTTGTGAAAACAGGAAAATCGATAGGGATTTTCGTACGGATATGTACCCAGTGAACAGTTCGTTTATCTTTATATATTCTTCCGGGTGGGCGTTGTATTGGTTTTTCGGAAGTGTTAGACCTGTAAGAGAAAAATTTAAATGGTTGGGAAAGGCCATGGGATGTAGAAATATTTTTTTCACATTTACTTCCTTGTAAAAACAGGAAAATCGATAGGGATTTTCGTACGGATAAGTACCCAGTGAACGGTTCGTTTATCTTTATATATTCTTCCGGGTGGGCGTTGTATTGGTTTTTCGGAAGTGTTAGACCTGTAAGAGAAAAATTTAAATGGTTGGGAAAGGCCATGGGATGTAGAAATATTTTTTTCACATTTTATTTCCTTGTAAAAACAGGAAAATCGATAGGGATTTTCGTACGGATAAGTACCCAGTGAACGGTTCGTTTATCTTTATATATTCTTCCGGGTGGGCATTGTATTGGTTTTTCGGAAGTGTTACACCTGTAAGAGAAAAATTTAAATGGTTTGGAAAGGCCATGGGATTTAGAAATATTTTTTTCACATTTTACTTCCTTGTAAAAACAGGTAAATCAATAGTGATTTTCGTACGGATAAGTACCCAGTGAACGGTTCGTTTAGCTTTATATATTGTTCCGGGTGAGCGTTGTATTAGTTTTTCGGAAGTGTTAGACCTGTAAGAGAAAAAAATTTAAATGGTTGGGAAAGGCCATGGGATGTAGAAATATTTTTTTCACATTTACTTCCTTGTAAAAACAGGAAAATCGATAGGGATTTTCGTACGGATAAGTACCCAGTGAACGGTTCGTTTATCTTTATATATTCTTCCGGGTGGGCATTATATTGGTTTTTTGGAAGTGTTACACCTGTAAGAGAAAAATTTAAATGGTTTGGAAAGGCCATGGGATTTAGAAATATTTTTTTCACATTTTACTTCCTTGTAAAAACAGGAAAATCAATAGGGATTTTCGTACGGATAAGTACCCTGTGAACGGTTCGTTTAGCTTTATATATTGTTCCGGGTGGGCGTTGTTTTGGTTTTTCGGAAGTGTTAGACCTGTAAGAGAAAAATTTAAATGGTTGGGAAAGGCCATGGGATGTAGAAATATTTTTTTCACATTTTACTTCCTTGTGAAAACATGAAAATCGATAGGGATTTTCGTACGGATATGTACCCAGTGAACAGTTCGTTTATCTTTATATATTCTTCCGGGTGGGCGTTGTATTGGTTTTTCGGAAGTGTTAGACCTGTAAGAGAAAAATTTAAATGGTTGGGAAAGGCCATGGGATGTAGAAATATTTTTTTCACATTTACTTCCTTGTAAAAACAGGAAAATCGATAGGGATTTTCGTACGGATAAGTACCCAGTGAACGGTTCGTTTATCTTTATATATTCTTCCGGGTGGGCGTTGTATTGGTTTTTCGGAAGTGTTAGACCTGTAAGAGAAAAATTTAAATGGTTGGGAAAGGCCATGGGATGTAGAAATATTTTTTTCACATTTTAATTCCTTGTGAAAACAGGAAAATCGATAGGGATTTTCGTACGGATAAGTACCCATTGAACGGTTCGTTTATCTTTATATATTCTTCCGGGTGGGCGTTGTATTGGTTTTTCGGAAGTGTTAGACCTGTAAGAGAAAAATTTAAATGGTTGGGAAAGGCCATGGGATGTAGAAATATTTTTTTCACATTTACTTCCTTGTAAAAACAGGAAAATCGATAGGGATTTTCGTACGGATAAGTACCCAGTGAACGGTTCGTTTATCTTTATATATTCTTCCGGGTGGGCATTGTATTGGTTTTTCGGAAGTGTTACACCTGTAAGAGAAAAATTTAAATGGTTTGGAAAGGCCATGGGATTTAGAAATATTTTTTTCACATTTTACTTCCTTGTAAAAACAGGTAAATCAATAGTGATTTTCGTACGGATAAGTACCCAGTGAACGGTTCGTTTAGCTTTATATATTGTTCCGGGTGAGCGTTGTATTAGTTTTTCGGAAGTGTTAGACCTGTAAGAGAAAAATTTAAATGGTTGGGAAAGGCCATGGGATGTAGAAATATTTTTTTCACATTTACTTCCTTGTAAAAACAGGAAAATCGATAGGGATTTTCGTATGGATAAGTACCCAGTGAACGGTTCGTTTATCTTTATATATTCTTCCGGGTGGGCGTTGTATTGGTTTTTCGGAAGTGTTAGACCTGTAAGAGAAAAATTTAAATGGTTGGGAAAGGCCATGGGATGTAGAAATATTTTTTTCACATTTACTTCCTTGTAAAAACAGGAAAATCGATAGGGATTTTCGTACGGATAAGTACCCAGTGAACGGTTCGTTTATCTTTATATATTCTTCCGGGTGGGCGTTGTATTGGTTTTTCAGAAGTGTTAGACCAGTAAGAGAAAAATTTAAATGGTTGGGAAAGGCCATGGGATGTAGAAATATTTTTTTCACATTTACTTCCTTGTAAAAACAGGTAAATCAATAGGGTTTTTCATACGGATAAGTACCCAGTGAACGGTTCGTTTAGCTTTATATATTGTTCCGGGTGGGCGTCGTATTGGTTTTTCGGAGGTGTTAGACCTGTAAGAGAAAAATTTAAAATATTGGGAAAGGCCATGGGATGTAGAAATATTTTTTTCACATTTTACTTCCTTGTAAAAACAGGAAAATCAATAAGGATTTTCGTACGGATAAGTACCCAGTGAACGGTTCGTTTACCTTTATATATTGTTCCGGGTGGTCGTTGTATTGGTTTTTCGGAGGTGTTAGACCTGTAAGAGAAAAATTTAAAATATTGGGAAAGGCCATGGGATGTAGAAATATTTTTTTCACATTTTACTTCCTTGTAAAAACAGGAAAATCAATAAGGATTTTCGTACGGATAAGTACCCAGTGAACGGTTCGTTTATCTTTATATATTCTTCCGGGTGGGCGTTGTATTGGTTTTTCGGAAGTGTTAGACCTGTAAGAGAAAAATTTAAATGGTTGGGAAAGGCCATGGGATGTAGAAATATTTTTTTCACATTTACTTCCTTGTAAAAACAGGAAAATCGATAGGGATTTTCGTACGGATAAGTACCCAGTGAACGGTTCGTTTATCTTTATATATTCTTCCGGGTGGGCGTTGTATTGGTTTTTCAGAAGTGTTAGACCAGTAAGAGAAAAATTTAAATGGTTGGGAAAGGCCATGGGATGTAGAAATATTTTTTTCACATTTACTTCCTTGTAAAAACAGGTAAATCAATAGGGTTTTTCATACGGATAAGTACCCAGTGAACGGTTCGTTTAGCTTTATATATTGTTCCGGGTGGGCGTCGTATTGGTTTTTCGGAGGTGTTAGACCTGTAAGAGAAAAATTTAAAATATTGGGAAAGGCCATGGGATGTAGAAATATTTTTTTCACATTTTACTTCCTTGTAAAAACAGGAAAATCAATAAGGATTTTCGTACGGATAAGTACCCAGTGAACGGTTCGTTTACCTTTATATATTGTTCCGGGTGGGCGTTGTATTGGTTTTTCGGAGGTGTTAGACCTGTAAGAGAAAAATTTAAAATATTGGGAAAGGCCATGGGATGTAGAAATATTTTTTTCACATTTTACTTCCTTGTAAAAACAGGAAAATCAATAAGGATTTTCGTACGGATAAGTACCCTGTGAACGGTTCGTTTAGCTTTATATATTGTTCGGGGTTGGCGTTGTATTGGTTTTTCGGAAGTGTTAAACCTGTAAGAGAAAAATTTAAATGGTTGGGAAAGGCCATGGGATGTAGAAATATTTTTTTCACATTTTATTTCCTTGTAAAAACAGGTAAATCAATAGGGTTTTTCATACGGATAAGTGCCCAGTGAACGGTTCGTTTAGCGTTATATATTGTTCCGGGTGAGCGTTGTTTTGGTTTTTCGGAAGTGTTAGACCTGAAAGAGAAAAATTTAAATGGTTGGGAAAGGCCATTGGATGTAGAAATATTTTTTTCACATTTTACTTCCTTGTAAAAATAGGAAAATCGATAGGGATTTTCGTACGGATAAGTACCCAGTGAACGGTTCCTTTAGCTTTATATATTCTTCCGGGTGGGCGTTGTATTGTTTTTTTGGAAGTGTTAGACCTGTAAGAGAAAAATTTAAATGGTTGGGAAAGGCCATGGGATGTAGAAATATTTTTTTCACATTTACTTCCTTGTAAAAATAGGTAAATCAATAGGGTTTTTCGTACGGATAAGTACCCAGTGAACGGTTCGTTTATCTTTATATATTCTTCCGGGTGGGCGTTGTATTGGTTTTTCGGAAGTGTTAGACCTGTAAGAGAAAAATTTAAATGGTTGGGAAAGGCCATGGGATGTAGAAATATTTTTTTCACATTTACTTCCTTGTAAAAACAGGAAAATCGATAGGGATTTTCGTACGGATAAGTACCCAGTGAACGGTTCGTTTATCTTTATATATTCTTCCGGGTGGGCGTTGTATTGGTTTTTCAGAAGTGTTAGACCTGTAAGAGAAAAATTTAAATGGTTGGGAAAGGCCATGGGATGTAGAAATATTTTTTTCACATTTACTTCCTTGTAAAAACAGGTAAATCAATAGGGTTTTTCGTACGGATAAGTACCCAGTGAACGGTTCGTTTAGCTTTATATATTGTTCCGGGTGGGCGTCGTATTGGTTTTTCGGAGGTGTTAGACCTGTAAGAGAAAAATTTAAAATATTGGGAAAGGCCATGGGATGTAGAAATATTTTTTTCACATTTTACTTCCTTGTAAAAACAGGAAAATCAATAAGGATTTTCGTACGGATAAGTACCCAGTGAACGGTTCGTTTACCTTTATATATTGTTCCGGGTGGGCGTTGTATTGGTTTTTCGGAGGTGTTAGACCTGTAAGAGAAAAATTTAAAATATTGGGAAAGGCCATGGGATGTAGAAATATTTTTTTCACATTTTACTTCCTTGTAAAAACAGGAAAATCAATAAGGATTTTCGTACGGATAAGTACCCTGTGAACGGTTCGTTTAGCTTTATATATTGTTCAGGGTGGGCGTTGTATTGGTTTTTCGGAAGTGTTAAACCTGTAAGAGAAAAATTTAAATGGTTGGGAAAGGCCATGGGATGTAGAAATATTTTTTTCACATTTTATTTCCTTGTAAAAACAGGTAAATCAATAGGGTTTTTCATACGGATAAGTGCCCAGTGAACGGTTCGTTTAGCTTTATATATTGTTCCGGGTGAGCGTTGTTTTGGTTTTTCGGAAGTGTTAGACCTGAAAGAGAAAAATTTAAATGGTTGGGAAAGGCCATTGGATGTAGAAATATTTTTTTCACATTTTACTTCCTTGTAAAAATAGGAAAATCGATAGGGATTTTCGTACGGATAAGTACCCAGTGAACGGTTCCTTTAGCTTTATATATTCTTCCGGGTGGGCGTTGTATTGTTTTTTCGGAAGTGTTAGACCTGTAAGAGAAAAATTTAAATGGTTGGGAAAGGCCATGGGATGTAGAAATATTTTTTTCACATTTACTTCCTTGTAAAAACAGGTAAATCAATAGGGTTTTTCGTACGGATAAGTACCCAGTGAACGGTTCGTTTATCTTTATATATTCTTCCGGGTGGGCGTTGTATTGGTTTTTCGGAAGTGTTAGACCTGTAAGAGAAAAATTTAAATGGTTGGGAAAGGCCATGGGATGTAGAAATATTTTTTTCACATTTACTTCCTTGTAAAAACAGGAAAATCGATAGGGATTTTCGTACGGATAAGTACCCAGTGAACGGTTCGTTTATCTTTATATATTCTTCCGGGTGGGCGTTGTATTGGTTTTTCAGAAGTGTTAGACCTGTAAGAGAAAAATTTAAATGGTTGGGAAAGGCCATGGGATGTAGAAATATTTTTTTCACATTTACTTCCTTGTAAAAACAGGTAAATCAATAGGGTTTTTCGTACGGATAAGTACCCAGTGAACGGTTCGTTTAGCTTTATATATTGTTCCGGGTGGGCGTCGTATTGGTTTTTCGGAGGTGTTAGACCTGTAAGAGAAAAATTTAAAATATTGGGAAAGGCCATGGGATGTAGAAATATTTTTTTCACATTTTACTTCCTTGTAAAAACAGGAAAATCAATAAGGATTTTCGTACGGATAAGTACCCAGTGAACGGTTCGTTTACCTTTATATATTGTTCCGGGTGGGCGTTGTATTGGTTTTTCGGAGGTGTTAGACCTGTAAGAGAAAAATTTAAAATATTGGGAAAGGCCATGGGATGTAGAAATATTTTTTTCACATTTTACTTCCTTGTAAAAACAGGAAAATCAATAAGGATTTTCGTACGGATAAGTACCCTGTGAACGGTTCGTTTAGCTTTATATATTGTTCGGGGTGGGCGTTGTATTGGTTTTTCGGAAGTGTTAAACCTGTAAGAGAAAAATTTAAATGGTTGGGAAAGGCCATGGGATGTAGAAATATTTTTTCCACATTTTATTTCCTTGTAAAAACAGGTAAATCAATAGGGTTTTTCATACGGATAAGTGCCCAGTGAACGGTTCGTTTAGCTTTATATATTGTTCCGGGTGAGCGTTGTTTTGGTTTTTCGGAAGTGTTAGACCTGAAAGAGAAAAATTTAAATGGTTGGAAAAGGCCATTGGATGTAGAAATATTTTTTTCACATTTTACTTCCTTGTAAAAATAGGAAAATCGATAGGGATTTTCGTACGGATAAGTACCCAGTGAACGGTTCCTTTAGCTTTATATATTCTTCCGGGTGGGCGTTATATTGTTTTTTCGGAAGTGTTAGACCTGTAAGAGAAAAATTTAAATGGTTGGGAAAGGCCATGGGATGTAGAAATATTTTTTTCACATTTACTTCCTTGTAAAAACAGGTAAATCAATAGGGTTTTTCGTACGGATAAGTACCCAGTGAACGGTTCATTTAGCTTTATATATTCTTCCGGGTGGGCGTTGTATTGGTTTTTCGGAAGTGTTAGACCTGTAAGAGAAAAATTTAAATGGTTGGGAAAGGCCATGGGATGTAGAAATATTTTTTTCACATTTTACTTCCTTGTAAAAACAGGAAAATCGATAGGGATTTTCGTACGGATAAGTACCCAGTGAACGGTTCGTTTAGCTTTATATATTGTTTCGGGTGGGCGTTGTATTGGTTTTTCGGAAGTGTTAGACATAAAAGAGAAAAATTTAAATGGTTGGGAAAGGCCATGGGATGTAGAAATATTTTTTTCACATTTACTTCCTTGTAAAAACAGGTAAATCATTAGGGATTTCGTACGGATAAGTACCCAGTGAACGGTTCGTTTATCTTTATATATTCTTCCGGGTGGGCGTCGTATTGGTTTTTCAGAAGTGTTAGACCTGTAAGAGAAAAATTTAAATGGTTGGGAAAGGCCATGGGATGTAGAAATATTTTTTTCACATTTACTTCCTTGTAAAAACAGGAAAATCGATAGGGATTTTCGTACGGATAAGTACCCAGTGAACGGTTCGTTTATCTTTATATATTCTTCCGGGTGGGCATTGTATTGGTTTTTCGGAAGTGTTACACCTGTAAGAGAAAAATTTAAATGGTTTGGAAAGGCCATGGGATTTAGAAATATTTTTTTCACATTTTACTTCCTTGTAAAAACAGGTAAATCAATAGTGATTTTCGTACGGATAAGTACCCAGTGAACGGTTCGTTTAGCTTTATATATTGTTCCGGGTGAGCGTTGTATTAGTGTTTTGGAAGTGTTAGACCTGTAAGAGAAAAATTTAAATGGTTGGGAAAGGCCATGGGATGTAGAAATATTTTTTTCACATTTACTTCCTTGTAAAAACAGGAAAATCGATAGGGATTTTCGTATGGATAAGTACCCAGTGAACGGTTCGTTTATCTTTATATATTCTTCCGGGTGGGCGTTGTATTGGTTTTTCGGAAGTGTTAGACCTGTAAGAGAAAAATTTAAATGGTTGGGAAAGGCCATGGGATGTAGAAATATTTTTTTCACATTTACTTCCTTGTAAAAACAGGAAAATCGATAGGGATTTTCGTACGGATAAGTACCCAGTGAACGGTTCGTTTATCTTTATATATTCTTCCGGGTGGGCGTTGTATTGGTTTTTCAGAAGTGTTAGACCTGTAAGAGAAAAATTTAAATGGTTGGGAAAGGCCATGGGATGTAGAAATATTTTTTTCACATTTACTTCCTTGTAAAAACAGGTAAATCAATAGGGTTTTTCGTACGGATAAGTACCCAGTGAACGGTTCGTTTAGCTTTATATATTGTTCCGGGTGGGCGTCGTATTGGTTTTTCGGAGGTGTTAGACCTGTAAGAGAAAAATTTAAAATATTGGGAAAGGCCATGGGATGTAGAAATATTTTTTTCACATTTTACTTCCTTGTAAAAACAGGAAAATCAATAAGGATTTTCGTACGGATAAGTACCCAGTGAACGGTTCGTTTACCTTTATATATTGTTCCGGGTGGGCGTTGTATTGGTTTTTCGGAGGTGTTAGACCTGTAAGAGAAAAATTTAAAATATTGGGAAAGGCCATGGGATGTAGAAATATTTTTTTCACATTTTACTTCCTTGTAAAAACAGGAAAATCAATAAGGATTTTCGTACGGATAAGTACCCTGTGAACGGTTCGTTTAGCTTTATATATTGTTCGGGGTGGGCGTTGTATTGGTTTTTCGGAAGTGTTAAACCTGTAAGAGAAAAATTTAAATGGTTGGGAAAGGCCATGGGATGTAGAAATATTTTTTTCACATTTTATTTCCTTGTAAAAACAGGTAAATCAATAGGGTTTTTCATACGGATAAGTGCCCAGTGAACGGTTCGTTTAGCTTTATATATTGTTCCGGGTGAGCGTTGTTTTGGTTTTTCGGAAGTGTTAGACCTGAAAGAGAAAAATTTAAATGGTTGGGAAAGGCCATTGGATGTAGAAATATTTTTTTCACATTTTACTTCCTTGTAAAAATAGGAAAATCGATAGGGATTTTCGTACGGATAAGTACCCAGTGAATGGTTCCTTTAGCTTTATATATTCTTCCGGGTGGGCGTTGTATTGTTTTTTCAGAAGTGTTAGACCTGAAAGAGAAAAATTTAAAAGGTTGGGAAAGGCCATTGGATGTAGAAATATTTTTTTCACATTTTACTTCCTTGTAAAAATAGGAAAATCGATAGGGATTTTCGTACGGATAAGTACCCAGTGAACGGTTCCTTTAGCTTTATATATTCTTCCGGGTGGGCGTTGTATTGTTTTTTCGGAAGTGTTAGACCTGTAAGAGAAAAATTTAAATGGTTGGGAAAGGCCATGGGATGTAGAAATATTTTTTTCACATTTACTTCCTTGTAAAAACAGGTAAATCAATAGGGTTTTTCGTACGGATAAGTACCCAGTGAACGGTTCGTTTATCTTTATATATTCTTCCGGGTGGGCGTTGTATTGGTTTTTCGGAAGTGTTAGACCTGTAAGAGAAAAATTTAAATGGTTGGGAAAGGCCATGGGATGTAGAAATATTTTTTTCACATTTACTTCCTTGTAAAAACAGGAAAATCGATAGGGATTTTCGTACGGATAAGTACCCAGTGAACGGTTCGTTTATCTTTATATATTCTTCCGGGTGGGCGTTGTATTGGTTTTTCAGAAGTGTTAGACCTGTAAGAGAAAAATTTAAATGGTTGGGAAAGGCCATGGGATGTAGAAATATTTTTTTCACATTTACTTCCTTGTAAAAACAGGTAAATCAATAGGGTTTTTCGTACGGATAAGTACCCAGTGAACGGTTCGTTTAGCTTTATATATTGTTCCGGGTGGGCGTCGTATTGGTTTTTCGGAGGTGTTAGACCTGTAAGAGAAAAATTTAAAATATTGGGAAAGGCCATGGGATGTAGAAATATTTTTTTCACATTTTACTTCCTTGTAAAAACAGGAAAATCAATAAGGATTTTCGTACGGATAAGTACCCTGTGAACGGTTCGTTTAGCTTTATATATTGTTCGGGGTGGGCGTTGTATTGGTTTTTCAGAAGTGTTAAACCTGTAAGAGAAAAATTTAAATGGTTGGGAAAGGCCATGGGATGTAGAAATATTTTTGCCACATTTTATTTCCTTGTAAAAACAGGTAAATCAATAGGGTTTTTCATACGGATAAGTGCCCAGTGAACGGTTCGTTTAGCTTTATATATTGTTCTGGGTGAGCGTTGTTTTGGTTTTTCGGAAGTGTTAGACCTGAAAGAGAAAAATTTAAATGGTTGGGAAAGGCCATTGGATGTAGAAATATTTTTTTCACATTTTATTTCCTTGTAAAAATAGGAAAATCGATAGGGATTTTCGTACGGATAAGTACCCAGTGAACGGTTCCTTTAGCTTTATATATTCTTCCGGGTGGGCGTTGTATTGTTTTTTCGGAAGTGTTAGACCTGTAAGAGAAAAATTTAAATGGTTGGGAAAGGCCATGGGATGTAGAAATATTTTTTTCACATTTACTTCCTTGTAAAAACAGGGAAATCAATAGGGTTTTTCGTACGGATAAGTACCCAGTGAACGGTTCATTTAGCTTTATATATTCTTCCGGGTGGGCGTTGTATTGGTTTTTCGGAAGTGTTAGACCTGTAAGAGAAAAATTTAAATGGTTGGGAAAGGCCATGGGATGTAGAAATATTTTTTTCACATTTTACTTCCTTGTAAAAACAGGAAAATCGATAGGGATTTTCGTACGGATAAGTACCCAGTGAACGGTTCGTTTAGCTTTATATATTGTTTCGGGTGGGCTTTGTATTGGTTTTTCGGAAGTGTTAGACATAAAAGAGAAAAATTTAAATGGTTGGGAAAGGCCATGGGATGTAGAAATATTTTTTTCACATTTACTTCCTTGTAAAAACAGGTAAATCAATAGGGATTTCGTACGGATAAGTACCCAGTGAACGGTTCGTTTATCTTTATATATTCTTCCGGGTGGGCATTATATTGGTTTTTTGGAAGTGTTACACCTGTAAGAGAAAAATTTAAATGGTTTGGAAAGGCCATGGGATTTAGAAATATTTTTTTCACATTTTACTTCCTTGTAAAAACAGGAAAATCAATAGGGATTTTCGTACGGATAAGTACCCTGTGAACGGTTCGTTTAGCTTTATATATTGTTCCGGGTGGGCGTTGTTTTGGTTTTTCGGAAGTGTTAGACCTGTAAGAGAAAAATTTAAATGGTTGGGAAAGGCCATGGGATGTAGAAATATTTTTTTCACATTTTACTTCCTTGTGAAAACATGAAAATCGATAGGGATTTTCGTACGGATATGTACCCAGTGAACAGTTCGTTTATCTTTATATATTCTTCCGGGTGGGCGTTGTATTGGTTTTTCGGAAGTGTTAGACCTGTAAGAGAAAAATTTAAATGGTTGGGAAAGGCCATGGGATGTAGAAATATTTTTTTCACATTTACTTCCTTGTAAAAACAGGAAAATCGATAGGGATTTTCGTACGGATAAGTACCCAGTGAACGGTTCGTTTATCTTTATATATTCTTCCGGGTGGGCGTTGTATTGGTTTTTCGGAAGTGTTAGACCTGTAAGAGAAAAATTTAAATGGTTGGGAAAGGCCATGGGATGTAGAAATATTTTTTTCACATTTTAATTCCTTGTGAAAACAGGAAAATCGATAGGGATTTTCGTACGGATAAGTACCCAGTGAACGGTTCGTTTATCTTTATATATTCTTCCGGGTGGGCATTGTATTGGTTTTTCGGAAGTGTTACACCTGTAAGAGAAAAATTTAAATGGTTTGGAAAGGCCATGGGATTTAGAAATATTTTTTTCACATTTTACTTCCTTGTAAAAACAGGTAAATCAATAGTGATTTTCGTACGGATAAGTACCCAGTGAACGGTTCGTTTAGCTTTATATATTGTTCCGGGTGAGCGTTGTATTAGTTTTTCGGCAGTGTTAGACCTGTAAGAGAAAAATTTAAATGGTTGGGAAAGGCCATGGGATGTAGAAATATTTTTTTCACATTTACTTCCTTGTAAAAACAGGAAAATCGATAGGGATTTTCGTATGGATAAGTACCCAGTGAACGGTTCGTTTATCTTTATATATTCTTCCGGGTGGGCGTTGTATTGGTTTTTCGGAAGTGTTAGACCTGTAAGAGAAAAATTTAAATGGTTGGGAAAGGCCATGGGATGTAGAAATATTTTTTTCACATTTACTTCCTTGTAAAAACAGGAAAATCGATAGGGATTTTCGTACGGATAAGTACCCAGTGAACGGTTCGTTTATCTTTATATATTCTTCCGGGTGGGCGTTGTATTGGTTTTTCAGAAGTGTTAGACCTGTAAGAGAAAAATTTAAATGGTTGGGAAAGGCCATGGGATGTAGAAATAATTTTTTCACATTTACTTCCTTGTAAAAACAGGTAAATCAATAGGGTTTTTCGTACGGATAAGTACCCAGTGAACGGTTCGTTTAGCTTTATATATTGTTCCGGGTGGGCGTCGTATTGGTTTTTCGGAGGTGTTAGACCTGTAAGAGAAAAATTTAAAATATTGGGAAAGGCCATGGGATGTAGAAATATTTTTTTCACATTTTACTTCCTTGTAAAAACAGGAAAATCAATAAGGATTTTCGTACGGATAAGTACCCAGTGAACGGTTCGTTTACCTTTATATATTGTTCCGGGTGGGCGTTGTATTGGTTTTTCGGAGGTGTTAGACCTGTAAGAGAAAAATTTAAAATATTGGGAAAGGCCATGGGATGTAGAAATATTTTTTTCACATTTTACTTCCTTGTAAAAACAGGAAAATCAATAAGGATTTTCGTACGGATAAGTACCCAGTGAACGGTTCGTTTACCTTTATATATTGTTCCGGGTGGGCGTTGTATTGGTTTTTCGGAGGTGTTAGACCTGTAAGAGAAAAATTTAAAATATTGGGAAAGGCCATGGGATGTAGAAATATTTTTTTCACATTTTACTTCCTTGTAAAAACAGGAAAATCAATAAGGATTTTCATACGGATAAGTACCCTGTGAACGGTTCGTTTAGCTTTATATATTGTTCGGGGTGGGCGTTGTATTGGTTTTTCGGAAGTGTTAGACCTGTAAGAGAAAAATTTAAATGGTTGGGAAAGGCCATGGGATGTAGAAATATTTTTTCCACATTTTAATTCCTTGTGAAAACAGGAAAATCGATAGGGATTTTCGTACGGATAAGTACCCATTGAACGGTTCGTTTATCTTTATATATTCTTCCGGGTGGGCGTTGTATTGGTTTTTCGGAAGTGTTAGACCTGTAAGAGAAAAATTTAAATGGTTGGGAAAGGCCATGGGATGTAGAAATATTTTTTTCACATTTACTTCCTTGTAAAAACAGGAAAATCGATAGGGATTTTCGTACGGATAAGTACCCAGTGAACGGTTCGTTTATCTTTATATATTCTTCCGGGTGGGCGTTGTATTGGTTTTTCGGAAGTGTTAGACCTGTAAGAGAAAAATTTAAATGGTTGGGAAAGGCCATGGGATGTAGAAATATTTTTTTCACATTTACTTCCTTGTAAAAACAGGAAAATCGATAGGGATTTTCGTACGGATAAGTACCCAGTGAACGGTTCGTTTATCTTTATATATTCTTCCGGGTGGGCGTTGTATTGGTTTTTCAGAAGTGTTAGACCTGTAAGAGAAAAATTTAAATGGTTGGGAAAGGCCATGGGATGTAGAAATATTTTTTTCACATTTACTTCCTTGTAAAAACAGGTAAATCAATAGGGTTTTTCGTACGGATAAGTACCCAGTGAACGGTTCGTTTAGCTTTATATATTGTTCCGGGTGGGCGTCGTATTGGTTTTTCGGAGGTGTTAGACCTGTAAGAGAAAAATTTAAAATATTGGGAAAGGCCATGGGATGTAGAAATATTTTTTTCACATTTTACTTCCTTGTAAAAACAGGAAAATCAATAAGGATTTTCGTACGGATAAGTACCCAGTGAACGGTTCGTTTACCTTTATATATTGTTCCGGGTGGGCGTTGTATTGGTTTTTCGGAGGTGTTAGACCTGTAAGAGAAAAATTTAAAATATTGGGAAAGGCCATGGGATGTAGAAATATTTTTTTCACATTTTACTTCCTTGTAAAAACAGGAAAATCAATAAGGATTTTCGTACGGATAAGTACCCTGTGAACGGTTCGTTTAGCTTTATATATTGTTCGGGGTGGGCGTTGTATTGGTTTTTCGGAAGTGTTAAACCTGTAAGAGAAAAATTTAAATGGTTGGGAAAGGCCATGGGATGTAGAAATATTTTTTTCACATTTACTTCCTTGTAAAAACAGGAAAATCGATAGGGATTTTCGTATGGATAAGTACCCAGTGAACGGTTCGTTTATCTTTATATATTCTTCCGAGTGGGCGTTGTATTGGTTTTTCGGAAGTGTTAGACGTGTAAGAGAAAAATTTAAATGGTTGGGAAAGGCCATGGGATGTAGAAATATTTTTTTCACATTTACTTCCTTGTAAAAACAGGAAAATCGATAGGGATTTTCGTACGGATAAGTACCCAGTGAACGGTTCGTTTATCTTTATATATTCTTCCGGGTGGGCGTTGTATTGGTTTTTCAGAAGTGTTAGACCTGTAAGAGAAAAATTTAAATGGTTGGGAAAGGCCATGGGATGTAGAAATATTTTTTTCACATTTACTTCCTTGTAAAAACAGGTAAATCAATAGGGTTTTTCGTACGGATAAGTACCCAGTGAACGGTTCGTTTAGCTTTATATATTGTTCCGGGTGGGCGTCGTATTGGTTTTTCGGAGGTGTTAGACCTGTAAGAGAAAAATTTAAAATATTGGGAAAGGCCATGGGATGTAGAAATATTTTTTTCACATTTTACTTCCTTGGAAAAACAGGAAAATCAATAAGGATTTTCGTACGGATAAGTACCCAGTGAACGGTTCGTTTACCTTTATATATTGTTCCGGGTGGGCGTTGTATTGGTTTTTCGGAGGTGTTAGACCTGTAAGAGAAAAATTTAAAATATTGGGAAAGGCCATGGGATGTAGAAATATTTTTTTCACATTTTACTTCCTTGTAAAAACAGGAAAATCAATAAGGATTTTCGTACGGATAAGTACCCTGTGAACGGTTCGTTTAGCTTTATATATTGTTCGGGGTGGGCGTTGTATTGGTTTTTCGGAAGTGTTAAACCTGTAAGAGAAAAATTTAAATGGTTGGGAAAGGCCATGGGATGTAGAAATATTTTTTTCACATTTTATTTCCTTGTAAAAACAGGTAAATCAATAGGGTTTTTCATACGGATAAGTGCCCAGTGAACGGTTCGTTTAGCTTTATATATTGTTCCGGGTGAGCGTTGTTTTGGTTTTTCGGAAGTGTTAGACCTGAAAGAGAAAAATTTAAATGGTTGGGAAAGGCCATTGGATGTAGAAATATTTTTTTCACATTTACTTCCTTGTAAAAACAGGTAAATCAATAGGGATTTCGTACGGATAAGTACCCAGTGAACGGTTCGTTTATCTTTATATATTCTTCCGGGTGGGCATTATATTGGTTTTTTGGAAGTGTTACACCTGTAAGAGAAAAATTTAAATGGTTTGGAAAGGCCATGGGATTTAGAAATATTTTTTTCACATTTTACTTCCTTGTAAAAACAGGAAAATCAATAGGGATTTTCGTACGGATAAGTACCCTGTGAACGGTTCGTTTAGCTTTATATATTGTTCCGGGTGGGCGTTGTTTTGGTTTTTCGGAAGTGTTAGACCTGTAAGAGAAAAATTTACATGGTTGGGAAAGGCCATGGGATGTAGAAATATTTTTTTCACATTTTACTTCCTTGTGAAAACATGAAAATCGATAGGGATTTTCGTACGGATATGTACCCAGTGAACAGTTCGTTTATCTTTATATATTCTTCCGGGTGGGCGTTGTATTGGTTTTTCGGAAGTGTTAGACCTGTAAGAGAAAAATTTAAATGGTTGGGAAAGGCCATGGGATGTAGAAATATTTTTTTCACATTTACTTCCTTGTAAAAACAGGAAAATCGATAGGGATTTTCGTACGGATAAGTACCCAGTGAACGGTTCGTTTATCTTTATATATTCTTCCGGGTGGGCGTTGTATTGGTTTTTCGGAAGTGTTAGACCTGTAAGAGAAAAATTTAAATGGTTGGGAAAGGCCATGGGATGTAGAAATATTTTTTTCACATTTTAATTCCTTGTGAAAACAGGAAAATCGATAGGGATTTTCGTACGGATAAGTACCCATTGAACGGTTCGTTTATCTTTATATATTCTTCCGGGTGGGCGTTGTATTGGTTTTTCGGAAGTGTTAGACCTGTAAGAGAAAAATTTAAATGGTTGGGAAAGGCCATGGGATGTAGAAATATTTTTTTCACATTTACTTCCTTGTAAAAACAGGAAAATCGATAGAGATTTTCGTACGGATAAGTACCCAGTGAACGGTTCGTTTATCTTTATATATTCTTCCGGGTGGGCATTGTATTGGTTTTTCGGAAGTGTTACACCTGTAAGAGAAAAATTTAAATGGTTTGGAAAGGCCATGGGATTTAGAAATATTTTTTTCACATTTTACTTCCTTGTAAAAACAGGTAAATCAATAGTGATTTTCGTACGGATAAGTACCCAGTGAACGGTTCGTTTAGCTTTATATATTGTTCCGGGTGAGCGTTGTATTAGTTTTTCGGAAGTGTTAGACCTGTAAGAGAAAAATTTAAATGGTTGGGAAAGGCCATGGGATGTAGAAATATTTTTTTCACATTTACTTCCTTGTAAAAACAGGAAAATCGATAGGGATTTTCGTACGGATAAGTACCCAGTGAACGGTTCGTTTATCTTTATATATTCTTCCGGGTGGGCGTTGTATTGGTTTTTCAGAAGTGTTAGACCTGTAAGAGAAAAATTTAAATGGTTGGGAAAGGCCATGGGATGTAGAAATATTTTT
Source organism: Paroedura picta (assembly GCF_049243985.1). Lineage (NCBI taxonomy): Eukaryota > Metazoa > Chordata > Lepidosauria > Squamata > Gekkonidae > Paroedura > Paroedura picta. The sequence continues at coordinate 2,445,002 of NW_027518620.1, read as the reverse complement.
TTCACATTTACTTCCTTGTAAAAACAGGTAAATCAATAGGGTTTTTCGTACGGATAAGTACCCAGTGAACGGTTCGTTTAGCTTTATATATTGTTCCGGGTGGGCGTCGTATTGGTTTTTCGGAGGTGTTAGACCTGTAAGAGAAAAATTTAAAATATTGGGAAAGGCCATGGGATGTAGAAATATTTTTTTCACATTTTATTTCCTTGTAAAAACAGGTAAATCAATAGGGTTTTTCATACGGATAAGTGCCCAGTGAACGGTTCGTTTAGCTTTATATATTGTTCCGGGTGAGCGTTGTTTTGGTTTTTCGGAAGTGTTAGACCTGAAAGAGAAAAATTTAAATGGTTGGGAAAGGCCATTGGATGTAGAAATATTTTTTTCACATTTTACTTCCTTGTAAAAATAGGAAAATCGATAGGGATTTTCGTACGGATAAGTACCCAGTGAATGGTTCCTTTAGCTTTATATATTCTTCCGTGTGGGCGTTGTATTGTTTTTTCAGAAGTGTTAGACCTGTAAGAGAAAAATTTAAATGGTTGGGAAAGGCCATGGGATGTAGAAATATTTTTTTCACATTTACTTCCTTGTAAAAACAGGTAAATCAATAGGGTTTTTCGTACGGATAAGTACCCAGTGAACGGTTCATTTAGCTTTATATATTCTTCCGGGTGGGCGTTGTATTGGTTTTTCGGAAGTGTTAGACCTGTAAGAGAAAAATTTAAATGGTTGGGAAAGGCCATGGGATGTAGAAATATTTTTTTCACATTTTACTTCCTTGTAAAAACAGGAAAATCGATAGGGATTTTCGTACGGATAAGTACCCAGTGAACGGTTCGTTTAGCTTTATATATTGTTTCGGGTGGGCGTTGTATTGGTTTTTCGGAAGTGTTAGACATAAAAGAGAAAAATTTAAATGGTTGGGAAAGGCCATGGGATGTAGAAATATTTTTTTCACATTTACTTCCTTGTAAAAACAGGTAAATCAATAGGGATTTCGTACGGATAAGTACCCAGTGAACGGTTCGTTAAGCTTTATATATTGTTCCGGGTGGGCGTTGTATTGGTTTTTCGGAAGTGTTAGACCTGTAAGAGAAAAATTTAAATGGTTGGGAAAGGCCATGGGATGTAGAAATATTTTTTTCACATTTTATTTCCTTTCAAAAACACGTATATCAATAGGGATTTTCGTACGGATAAGTACCCAGTGAACGGTTCGTTTAGCTTTATATATTGTTCCGGGTGGGCGTTGTATTGGTTTTTCGGATGTGTTAGACCTGAAAGAGAAAAATTTAAATGGTTGGGAAAGGCCATGGGATGTAGAAATATTTTTTTCACATTTTAATTCCTTGTGAACACAGGAAAATCGATAGGGATTTTCGTACGGATAAGTACCCAGTGAACGGTTCGTTTATCTTTATATATTCTTCCGGGTGGGTGTTGTATTGGTTTTTCGGAAGTTTTTGACCTGAAAGAGAAAAATTTAAATGGTTGGGAAAGGCCATGGGATGTAGAAATATTTTTTTCACATTTTACTTCCTTGTAAAAACAGGAAAATCGATAGGGATTTTCGTACGGATAAGTACCCAGTGAACGGTTCGTTTAGCTTTATATATTGTTCCTGGTGGGCGTTGTATGGGTTTTTCGCATGTGTTAGACCTGTAAGAGAAAAATTTAAATGGTTGGGAAAGGCCATGGGATGTAGAAATATTTTTTTCACATTTTACTTCCTTGTAAAAACAGGTAAATCAATAGTGATTTTCGTACGGATAAGTACCCAGTGAACGGTTCGTTTAGCTTTATATATTCTTCCTGGTGGGCGTTGTATTGGTTTTTCAGAAGTGTTAGACCTGTAAGAGAAAAATTTAAATGGTTGGGAAAGGCCATGGGATGTAGAAATATTTTTTTCACATTTTATTTCCTTGTAAAAACAGGTAAATCAATAGGGTTTTTCGTACGGATAAGTACCCAGTGAACGGTTCATTTAGCTTTATATATTGTTCCGGGTGGGCGGTGTTTTGGTTTTTCGGAAGTGTTAGACTTGTAAGAGAAAAATTTAAATGGTTGGGAAAGGCCATGGGATGTAGAAATATTTTTTTTCACATTTTACTTCCTTGTAAAAACAGGAAAATCGAGAGGGATTTTCGTACGGATAAGTACCCAGTGAACGGTTCGTTTATCTTTATATATTCTTCCGGGTGGGCGTTGTATTGGTTTTTCGGAAGTGTTAGACCTGTAAGAGAAAAATTTAAATGGTTGGGAAAGGCCATGGGATGTAGAAATATTTTTTTCACATTTTAATTCCTTGTGAACACAGGAAAATCGATAGGGATTTTCGTACGGATAAGTACCCAGTGAACGGTTCGTTTATCTTTATATATTCTTCCGGGTGGGCGTTGTATTGGTTTTTCGGAAGTGTTTGACCTGAAAGAGAAAAATTTAAATGGTTGGGAAAGGCCATGGGATGTAGAAATATTTTTTTCACATTTTACTTCCTTGTAAAAACAGGAAAATCGATAGGGATTTTCGTACGGATAAGTACCCAGTGAACGGTTCGTTTAGCTTTATATATTGTTCCTGGTGGGCGTTGTATGGGTTTTTCGCATGTGTTAGACCTGTAAGAGAAAAATTTAAATGGTTGGGAAAGGCCATGGGATGTAGAAATATTTTTTTCACATTTTACTTCCTTGTAAAAACAGGAAAATCGATAGGGATTTTCGTACGGATAAGTACCCAGTGAATGGTTCGTTTACCTTTATATATTTTTCCGGGTGGGCGTTGTATTGGTTTTTCAGAAGTGTTAGACCTGTAAGAGAAAAATTTAAATGGTTGGGAAAGGCCATGGGATGTAGAAATATTTTTTTCACATTTTATTTCCTTGTAAAAACAGGTAAATCAATAGGGTTTTTCGTACGGATAAGTACCCAGTGAACGGTTCATTTAGCTTTATATATTGTTCCGGGTGGGCGGTGTTTTCGTTTTTCGGAAGTGTTAGACTTGTAAGAGAAAAATTTAAATGGTTGGGAAAGGCCATGGGATGTAGAAATATTTTTTTTCACATTTTACTTCCTTGTAAAAACAGGAAAATCGATAGGGATTTTCGTACGGATAAGTACCCAGTGAACGGTTCGTTTATCTTTATATATTCTTCCGGGTGGGTGTTGTATTGGTTTTTCGGAAGTGTTACACCTGTAAGAGAAAAATTTAAATGGTTTGGAAAGGCCATGGGATTTAGAAATTTTTTTTCCACATTTTACTTCCTTGTAAAAACAGGTAAATCAATAGGGATTTTCGTACGGATAAGTACCCAGTGAACGGTTCGTTTAGCATTATATATTGTTCCGGGTGAGCGTTGTATTGGTTTTTCGGAAGTATTAGACCTGTAAGATAAAAATTGAAATGGTTGGGAAAGGCCATGGGATGTAGAAATATTTTTTTCACATTTTACTTCCTTGTAAAAACAGGAAAATCAATAAGGATTTTCGTACGGATAAGTACCCTGTGAACGGTTCGTTTAGCTTTATATATTGTTCGGGGTGGGCGTTGTATTGGTTTTTCGGAAGTGTTAAACCTGTAAGAGAAAAATTTAAATGGTTGGGAAAGGCCATGGGATGTAGAAATATTTTTTTCACATTTTATTTCCTTGTAAAAACAGGTAAATCAATAGGGTTTTTCATACGGATAAGTGCCCAGTGAACGGTTCGTTTAGCTTTATATATTGTTCCGGGTGAGCGTTGTTTTGGTTTTTCGGAAGTGTTAGACCTGAAAGAGAAAAATTTAAATGGTTGGGAAAGGCCATTGGATGTAGAAATATTTTTTTCACATATACTTCCTTGTAAAAACAGGTAAATCAATAGGGATTTCGTACGGATAAGTACCCAGTGAACGGTTCGTTTATCTTTATATATTCTTCCGGGTGGGCATTATATTGGTTTTTTGGAAGTGTTACACCTGTAAGAGAAAAATTTAAATGGTTTGGAAAGGCCATGGGATTTAGAAATATTTTTTTCACATTTTACTTCCTTGTAAAAACAGGAAAATCAATAGGGATTTTCGTACGGATAAGTACCCTGTGAACGGTTCGTTTATCTTTATATATTCTTCCGGGTGGGCATTGTATTGGTTTTTCGGAAGTGTTACACCTGTAAGAGAAAAATTTAAATGGTTGGGAAAGGCCATGGGATGTAGAAATATTTTTTTCACATTTACTTCCTTGTAAAAACAGGAAAATCGATAGGGATTTTCGTACGGATAAGTACCCAGTGAACGGTTCGTTTATCTTTATATATTCTTCCGGGTGGGCGTTGTATTGGTTTTTCAGAAGTGTTAGACCTGTAAGAGAAAAATTTAAATGGTTGGGAAAGGCCATGGGATGTAGAAATATTTTTTTCACATTTACTTCCTTGTAAAAACAGGTAAATCAATAGGGTTTTTCGTACGGATAAGTACCCAGTGAACGGTTCGTTTAGCTTTATATATTGTTCCGGGTGGGCGTCGTATTGGTTTTTCGGAGGTGTTAGACCTGTAAGAGAAAAATTTCAAATATTGGGAAAGGCCATGGGATGTAGAAATATTTTTTTCACATTTTATTTCCTTGTAAAAACAGGTAAATCAATAGGGTTTTTCATACGGATAAGTGCCCAGTGAACGGTTCGTTTAGCTTTATATATTGTTCCGGGTGAGCGTTGTTTTGGTTTTTCGGAAGTGTTAGACCTGAAAGAGAAAAATTTAAATGGTTGGGAAAGGCCATTGGATGTAGAAATATTTTTTTCACATTTTACTTCCTTGTAAAAATAGGAAAATCGATAGGGATTTTCGTACGGATAAGTACCCAGTGAATGGTTCCTTTAGCTTTATATATTCTTCCGTGTGGGCGTTGTATTGTTTTTTCAGAAGTGTTAGACCTGTAAGAGAAAAATTTAAATGGTTGGGAAAGGCCATGGGATGTAGAAATATTTTTTTCACATTTACTTCCTTGTAAAAACAGGTAAATCAATAGGGTTTTTCGTACGGATAAGTACCCAGTGAACGGTTCATTTAGCTTTATATATTCTTCCGGGTGGGCGTTGTATTGGTTTTTCGGAAGTGTTAGACCTGTAAGAGAAAAATTTAAATGGTTGGGAAAGGCCATGGGATGTAGAAATATTTTTTTCACATTTTACTTCCTTGTAAAAACAGGAAAATCGATAGGGATTTTCGTACGGATAAGTACCCAGTGAACGCTTCGTTTAGCTTTATATATTGTTTCGGGTGGGCGTTGTATTGGTTTTTCGGAAGTGTTAGACATAAAAGAGAAAAATTTAAATGGTTGGGAAAGGCCATGGGATGTAGAAATATTTTTTTCACATTTACTTCCTTGTAAAAACAGGTAAATCAATAGGGATTTCGTACGGATAAGTACCCAGTGAACGGTTCGTTAAGCTTTATATATTGTTCCGGGTGGGCGTTGTATTGGTTTTTCGGAAGTGTTAGACCTGTAAGAGAAAAATTTAAATGGTTGGGAAAGGCCATGGGATGTAGAAATATTTTTTTCACATTTTATTTCCTTTCAAAAACACGTATATCAATAGGGATTTTCGTACGGATAAGTACCCAGTGAACGGTTCGTTTAGCTTTATATATTGTTCCGGGTGGGCGTTGTATTGGTTTTTCGGATGTGTTAGACCTGAAAGAGAAAAATTTAAATGGTTGGGAAAGGCCATGGGATGTAGAAATATTTTTTTCACATTTTAATTCCTTGTGAACACAGGAAAATCGATAGGGATTTTCGTACGGATAAGTACCCAGTGAACGGTTCGTTTATCTTTATATATTCTTCCGGGTGGGTGTTGTATTGGTTTTTCGGAAGTTTTTGACCTGAAAGAGAAAAATTTAAATGGTTGGGAAAGGCCATGGGATGTAGAAATATTTTTTTCACATTTTACTTCCTTGTAAAAACAGGAAAATCGATAGGGATTTTCGTACGGATAAGTACCCAGTGAACGGTTCGTTTAGCTTTATATATTGTTCCTGGTGGGCGTTGTATGGGTTTTTCGCATGTGTTAGACCTGTAAGAGAAAAATTTAAATGGTTGGGAAAGGCCATGGGATGTAGAAATATTTTTTTCACATTTTACTTCCTTGTAAAAACAGGTAAATCAATAGTGATTTTCGTACGGATAAGTACCCAGTGAACGGTTCGTTTAGCTTTATATATTCTTCCTGGTGGGCGTTGTATTGGTTTTTCAGAAGTGTTAGACCTGTAAGAGAAAAATTTAAATGGTTGGGAAAGGCCATGGGATGTAGAAATATTTTTTTCACATTTTATTTCCTTGTAAAAACAGGTAAATCAATAGGGTTTTTCGTACGGATAAGTACCCAGTGAACGGTTCATTTAGCTTTATATATTGTTCCGGGTGGGCGGTGTTTTGGTTTTTCGGAAGTGTTAGACTTGTAAGAGAAAAATTTAAATGGTTGGGAAAGGCCATGGGATGTAGAAATATTTTTTTTCACATTTTACTTCCTTGTAAAAACAGGAAAATCGAGAGGGATTTTCGTACGGATAAGTACCCAGTGAACGGTTCGTTTATCTTTATATATTCTTCCGGGTGGGCGTTGTATTGGTTTTTCGGAAGTGTTAGACCTGTAAGAGAAAAATTTAAATGGTTGGGAAAGGCCATGGGATGTAGAAATATTTTTTTCACATTTTAATTCCTTGTGAACACAGGAAAATCGATAGGGATTTTCGTACGGATAAGTACCCAGTGAACGGTTCGTTTATCTTTATATATTCTTCCGGGTGGGCGTTGTATTGGTTTTTCGGAAGTGTTTGACCTGAAAGAGAAAAATTTAAATGGTTGGGAAAGGCCATGGGATGTAGAAATATTTTTTTCACATTTTACTTCCTTGTAAAAACAGGAAAATCGATAGGGATTTTCGTACGGATAAGTACCCAGTGAACGGTTCGTTTAGCTTTATATATTGTTCCTGGTGGGCGTTGTATGGGTTTTTCGCATGTGTTAGACCTGTAAGAGAAAAATTTTAATGGTTGGGAAAGGCCATGGGATGTAGAAATATTTTTTTCACATTTTACTTCCTTGTAAAAACAGGTAAATCAATAGTGATTTTCGTACGGATAAGTACCCAGTGAACGGTTCGTTTAGCTTTATATATTCTTCCTGGTGGGCGTTGTATTGGTTTTTCAGAAGTGTTAGACCTGTAAGAGAAAAATTTAAATGGTTGGGAAAGGCCATGGGATGTAGAAATATTTTTTTCACATTTACTTCCTTGTAAAAACAGGAAAATCGATAGGGATTTTCGTACGGATAAGTACCCAGTGAATGGTTCGTTTACCTTTATATATTTTTCCGGGTGGGCGTTGTATTGGTTTTTCGGAAGTGTTAGACCTGTAAGAGAAAAATTTAAATGGTTGGGAAAGGCCATGGGATGTAGAAATATTTTTTTCACATTTTATTTCCTTGTAAAAACAGGTAAATCAATAGGGTTTTTCGTACGGATAAGTACCCAGTGAACGGTTCATTTAGCTTTATATATTGTTCCGGGTGGGCGGTGTTTTCGTTTTTCGGAAGTGTTAGACTTGTAAGAGAAAAATTTAAATGGTTGGGAAAGGCCATGGGATGTAGAAATATTTTTTTTCACATTTTACTTCCTTGTAAAAACAGGAAAATCGATAGGGATTTTCGTACGGATAAGTACCCAGTGAACGGTTCGTTTATCTTTATATATTCTTCCGGGTGGGTGTTGTATTGGTTTTTCGGAAGTGTTACACCTGTAAGAGAAAAATTTAAATGGTTTGGAAAGGCCATGGGATTTAGAAATTTTTTTTCCACATTTTACTTCCTTGTAAAAACAGGTAAATCAATAGGGATTTTCGTACGGATAAGTACCCAGTGAACGGTTCGTTTAGCATTATATATTGTTCCGGGTGAGCGTTGTATTGGTTTTTCGGAAGTATTAGACCTGTAAGATAAAAATTGAAATGGTTGGGAAAGGCCATGGGATGTAGAAATATTTTTTTCACATTTTACTTCCTTGTAAAAACAGGAAAATCAATAAGGATTTTCGTACGGATAAGTACCCTGTGAACGGTTCGTTTAGCTTTATATATTGTTCGGGGTGGGCGTTGTATTGGTTTTTCGGAAGTGTTAAACCTGTAAGAGAAAAATTTAAATGGTTGGGAAAGGCCATGGGATGTAGAAATATTTTTTTCACATTTTATTTCCTTGTAAAAACAGGTAAATCAATAGGGTTTTTCATACGGATAAGTGCCCAGTGAACGGTTCGTTTAGCTTTATATATTGTTCCGGGTGAGCGTTGTTTTGGTTTTTCGGAAGTGTTAGACCTGAAAGAGAAAAATTTAAATGGTTGGGAAAGGCCATTGGATGTAGAAATATTTTTTTCACATATACTTCCTTGTAAAAACAGGTAAATCAATAGGGATTTCGTACGGATAAGTACCCAGTGAACGGTTCGTTTATCTTTATATATTCTTCCGGGTGGGCATTATATTGGTTTTTTGGAAGTGTTACACCTGTAAGAGAAAAATTTAAATGGTTTGGAAAGGCCATGGGATTTAGAAATATTTTTTTCACATTTTACTTCCTTGTAAAAACAGGAAAATCAATAGGGATTTTCGTACGGATAAGTACCCTGTGAACGGTTCGTTTAGCTTTATATATTGTTCCGGGTGGGCGTTGTTTTGGTTTTTCGGAAGTGTTAGACCTGTAAGAGAAAAATTTAAATGGTTGGGAAAGGCCATGGGATGTAGAAATATTTTTTTCACATTTTACTTCCTTGTGAAAACATGAAAATCGATAGGGATTTTCGTACGGATATGTACCCAGTGAACAGTTCGTTTATCTTTATATATTCTTCCGGGTGGGCGTTGTATTGGTTTTTCGGAAGTGTTAGACCTGTAAGAGAAAAATTTAAATGGTTGGGAAAGGCCATGGGATGTAGAAATATTTTTTTCACATTTACTTCCTTGTAAAAACAGGAAAATCGATAGGGATTTTCGTACGGATAAGTACCCAGTGAACGGTTCGTTTATCTTTATATATTCTTCCGGGTGGGCGTTGTATTGGTTTTTCGGAAGTGTTAGACCTGTAAGAGAAAAATTTAAATGGTTGGGAAAGGCCATGGGATGTAGAAATATTTTTTTCACAATTTAATTCCTTGTGAAAACAGGAAAATCGATAGGGATTTTCGTACGGTTAAGTACCCATTGAACGGTTCGTTTATCTTTATATATTCTTCCGGGTGGGCGTTGTATTGGTTTTTCGGAAGTGTTAGACCTGTAAGAGAAAAATTTAAATGGTTGGGAAAGGCCATGGGATGTAGAAATATTTTTTTCACATTTACTTCCTTGTAAAAACAGGAAAATCGATAGGGATTTTCGTACGGATAAGTACCCAGTGAACGGTTCGTTTATCTTTATATATTCTTCCGGGTGGGCATTGTATTGGTTTTTCGGAAGTGTTACACCTGTAAGAGAAAAATTTAAATGGTTTGGAAAGGCCATGGGATTTAGAAATATTTTTTTCACATTTTACTTCCTTGTAAAAACAGGTAAATCAATAGTGATTTTCGTACGGATAAGTACCCAGTGAACGGTTCGTTTAGCTTTATATATTGTTCCGGGTGAGCGTTGTATTAGTTTTTCGGAAGTGTTAGACCTGTAAGAGAAAAATTTAAATGGTTTGGAAAGGCCATGGGATTTAGAAATTTTTTTTCCACATTTTACTTCCTTGTAAAAACAGGTAAATCAATAGGGATTTTCGTACGGATAAGTACCCAGTGAACGGTTCGTTTAGCATTATATATTGTTCCGGGTGAGCGTTGTATTGGTTTTTCGGAAGTATTAGACCTGTAAGATAAAAATTGAAATGGTTGGGAATGGCCATGGGATGTAGAAATATTTTTTTCACATTTTACTTCCTTGTAAAAACAGGAAAATCAATAAGGATTTTCGTACGGATAAGTACCCTGTGAACGGTTCGTTTAGCTTTATATATTGTTCGGGGTGGGCGTTGTATTGGTTTTTCGGAAGTGTTAAACCTGTAAGAGAAAAATTTAAATGGTTGGGAAAGGCCATGGGATGTAGAAATATTTTTTTCACATTTTATTTCCTTGTAAAAACAGGTAAATCAATAGGGTTTTTCATACGGATAAGTGCCCAGTGAACGGTTCGTTTAGCTTTATATATTGTTCCGGGTGAGCGTTGTTTTGGTTTTTCGGAAGTGTTAGACCTGAAAGAGAAAAATTTAAATGGTTGGGAAAGGCCATTGGATGTAGAAATATTTTTTTCACATTTACTTCCTTGTAAAAACAGGTAAATCAATAGGGATTTCGTACGGATAAGTACCCAGTGAACGGTTCGTTTATCTTTATATATTCTTCCGGGTGGGCATTATATTGGTTTTTTGGAAGTGTTACACCTGTAAGAGAAAAATTTAAAGGGTTTGGAAAGGCCATGGGATTTAGAAATATTTTTTTCACATTTTACTTCCTTGTAAAAACAGGAAAATCAATAGGGATTTTCGTACGGATAAGTACCCTATGAACGGTTCGTTTAGCTTTATATATTGTTCCGGGTGGACGTTGTTTTGGTTTTTCGGAAGTGTTAGACCTGTAAGAGAAAAATTTAAATGGTTGGGAAAGGCCATGGGATGTAGAAATATTTTTTTCACATTTTACTTCCTTGTGAAAACATGAAAATCGATAGGGATTTTCGTACGGATATGTACCCAGTGAACAGTTCGTTTATCTTTATATATTCTTCCGGGTGGGCGTTGTATTGGTTTTTCGGAAGTGTTAGACCTGTAAGAGAAAAATTTAAATGGTTGGGAAAGGCCATGGGATGTAGAAATATTTTTTTCACATTTACTTCCTTGTAAAAACAGGAAAATCGATAGGGATTTTCGTACGGATAAGTACCCAGTGAACGGTTCGTTTATCTTTATATATTCTTCCGGGTGGGCGTTGTATTGGTTTTTCGGAAGTGTTAGACCTGTAAGAGAAAAATTTAAATGGTTGGGAAAGGCCATGGGATGTAGAAATATTTTTTTCACAATTTAATTCCTTGTGAAAACAGGAAAATCGATAGGGATTTTCGTACGGATAAGTACCCATTGAACGGTTCGTTTATCTTTATATATTCTTCCGGGTGGGCGTTGTATTGGTTTTTCGGAAGTGTTAGACCTGTAAGAGAAAAATTTAAATGGTTGGGAAAGGCCATGGGATGTAGAAATATTTTTTTCACATTTACTTCCTTGTAAAAACAGGAAAATCGATAGGGATTTTCGTACGGATAAGTACCCAGTGAACGGTTCGTTTATCTTTATATATTCTACCGGGTGGGCATTGTATTGGTTTTTCGGAAGTGTTACACCTGTAAGAGAAAAATTTAAATGGTTTGGAAAGGCCATGGGATTTAGAAATATTTTTTTCACATTTTACTTCCTTGTAAAAACAGGTAAATCAATAGTGATTTTCGTACGGATAAGTACCCAGTGAACGGTTCGTTTAGTTTATATATTGTTCCGGGTGAGTGTTGTATTAGTTTTTCGGAAGTGTTAGACCTGTAAGAGAAAAATTTAAATGGTTGGGAAAGGCCATGGGATGTAGAAATATTTTTTTCACATTTACTTCCTTGTAAAAACAGGAAAATCGATAGGGATTTTCGTATGGATAAGTACCCAGTGAACGGTTCGTTTATCTTTATATATTCTTCCGGGTGGGCGTTGTATTGGTTTTTCGGAAGTGTTAGACCTGTAAGAGAAAAATTTAAATGGTTGGGAAAGGCCATGGGATGTAGAAATATTTTTTTCACATTTACTTCCTTGTAAAAACAGGAAAATCGATAGGGATTTTCGTACGGATAAGTACCCAGTGAACGGTTCGTTTATCTTTATATATTCTTCCGGGTGGGCGTTGTATTGGTTTTTCAGAAGTGTTAGACCTGTAAGAGAAAAATTTAAATGGTTGGGAAAGGCCATGGGATGTAGAAATATTTTTTTCACATTTACTTCCTTGTAAAAACAGGTAAATCAATAGGGTTTTTCGTACGGATAAGTACCCAGTGAACGGTTCGTTTAGCTTTATATATTGTTCCGGGTGGGCGTCGTATTGGTTTTTCGGAGGTGTTAGACCTTTAAGAGAATAATTTAAAATATTGGGAAAGGCCATGGGATGTAGAAATATTTTTTTCACATTTTACTTCCTTGTAAAAACAGGAAAATCAATAAGGATTTTCGTACGGATAAGTACCCAGTGAACGGTTCGTTTACCTTTATATATTGTTCCGGGTGGGCGTTGTATTGGTTTTTCGGAGGTGTTAGACCTGTAAGAGAAAAATTTAAAATATTGGGAAAGGCCATGGGATGTAGAAATATTTTTTTCACATTTTACTTCCTTGTAAAAACAGGAAAATCAATAAGGATTTTCGTACGGATAAGTACCCTGTGAACGGTTCGTTTAGCTTTATATATTGTTCGGGGTGGGCGTTGTATTGGTTTTTCGGAAGTGTTAAACCTGTAAGAGAAAAATTTAAATGGTTGGGAAAGGCCATGGGATGTAGAAATATTTTTTTCACATTTTATTTCCTTGTAAAAACAGGTAAATCAATAGGGTTTTTCATACGGATAAGTGCCCAGTGAACGGTTCGTTTAGCTTTATATATTGTTCCGGGTGGGCGTTGTTTTGGTTTTTCGGAAGTGTTAGACCTGAAAGAGAAAAATTTAAATGGTTGGGAAAGGCCATTGGATGTAGAAATATTTTTTTCACATTTTACTTCCTTGTAAAAATAGGAAAATCGATAGGGATTTTCGTACGGATAAGTACCCAGTGAATGGTTCCTTTAGCTTTATATATTCTTCCGGGTGGGCGTTGTATTGTTTTTTCAGAAGTGTTAGACCTGTAAGAGAAAAATTTAAATGGTTGGGAAAGGCCATGGGATGTAGAAATATTTTTTTCACATTTACTTCCTTGTAAAAACAGGTAAATCAATAGGGTTTTTCGTACGGATAAGTACCCAGTGAACGGTTCGTTTAGCTTTATATATTGTTCCGGGTGGGCGTCGTATTGGTTTTTCGGAGGTGTTAGACCTGTAAGAGAATAATTTAAAATATTGGGAAAGGCCATGGGATGTAGAAATATTTTTTTCACATTTTACTTCCTTGTAAAAACAGGAAAATCAATAAGGATTTTCGTACGGATAAGTACCCAGTGAACGGTTCGTTTACCTTTATATATTGTTCCGGGTGGGCGTCGTATTGGTTTTTCGGAGGTGTTAGACCTGTAAGAGAAAAATTTAAATGGTTGGGAAAGGCCATGGGATGTAGAAATATTTTTTTCACAATTTAATTCCTTGTGAAAACAGGAAAATCGATAGGGATTTTCGTACGGATAAGTACCCATTGAACGGTTCGTTTATCTTTATATATTCTTCCGGGTGGGCGTTGTATTGGTTTTTCGGAAGTGTTAGACCTGTAAGAGAAAAATTTAAATGGTTGGGAAAGGCCATGGGATGTAGAAATATTTTTTTCACATTTACTTCCTTGTAAAAACAGGAAAATCGATAGGGATTTTCGTACGGATAAGTACCCAGTGAACGGTTCGTTTATCTTTATATATTCTTCCGGGTGGGCATTGTATTGGTTTTTCGGAAGTGTTACACCTGTAAGAGAAAAATTTAAATGGTTTGGAAAGGCCATGGGATTTAGAAATATTTTTTTCACATTTTACTTCCTTGTAAAAACAGGTAAATCAATAGTGATTTTCGTACGGATAAGTACCCAGTGAACGGTTCGTTTAGCTTTATATATTGTTCCGGGTGAGCGTTGTATTAGTTTTTCGGAAGTGTTAGACCTGTAAGAGAAAAATTTAAATGGTTGGGAAAGGCCATGGGATGTAGAAATATTTTTTTCACATTTACTTCCTTGTAAAAACAGGAAAATCGATAGGGATTTTCGTATGGATAAGTACCCAGTGAACGGTTCGTTTATCTTTATATATTCTTCCGGGTGGGCGTTGTATTGGTTTTTCGGAAGTGTTAGACCTGTAAGAGAAAAATTTAAATGGTTGGGAAAGGCCATGGGATGTAGAAATATTTTTTCACATTTACTTCCTTGTAAAAACAGGAAAATCGATAGGGATTTTCGTACGGATAAGTACCCAGTGATCGGTTCGTTTATCTTTATATATTCTTCCGGGTGGGCGTTGTATTGGTTTTTCAGAAGTGTTAGACCTGTAAGAGAAAAATTTAAATGGTTGGGAAAGGCCATGGGATGTAGAAATATTTTTTTCACATTTACTTCCTTGTAAAAACAGGTAAATCAATAGGGTTTTTCGTACGGATAAGTACCCAGTGAACGGTTCGTTTAGCTTTATATATTGTTCCAGGTGGGCGTCGTATTGGTTTTTCGGAGGTGTTAGACCTGTAAGAGAAAAATTTAAAATATTGGGAAAGGCCATGGGATGTAGAAATATTTTTTTCACATTTTACTTCCTTGTAAAAACAGGAAAATCAATAAGGATTTTCGTACGGATAAGTACCCAGTGAACGGTTCGTTTACCTTTATATATTGTTCCGGGTGGGCGTTGTATTGGTTTTTCGGAGGTGTTAGACCTGTAAGAGAAAAATTTAAAATATTGGGAAAGGCCATGGGATGTAGAAATATTTTTTTCACATTTTACTTCCTTGTAAAAACAGGAAAATCAATAAGGATTTTCGTACGGATAAGTACCCTGTGAACGGTTCGTTTAGCTTTATATATTGTTCGGGGTGGGCGTTGTATTGGTTTTTCGGAAGTGTTAAACCTGTAAGAGAAAAATTTAAATGGTTGGGAAAGGCCATGGGATGTAGAAATATTTTTTTCACATTTTATTTCCTTGTAAAAACAGGTAAATCAATAGGGTTTTTCATACGGATAAGTGCCCAGTGAACGGTTCGTTTAGCTTTATATATTGTTCCGGGTGAGCGTTGTTTTGGTTTTTCGGAAGTGTTAGACCTGAAAGAGAAAAATTTAAATGGTTGGGAAAGGCCATTGGATGTAGAAATATTTTTTTCACATTTTACTTCCTTGTAAAAATAGGAAAATCGATAGGGATTTTCGTACGGATAAGTACCCAGTGAATGGTTCTTTTAGCTTTATATATTCTTCCGGGTGGGCGTTGTATTGTTTTTTCAGAAGTGTTAGACCTGTAAGAGAAAAATTTAAATGGTTGGGAAAGGCCATGGGATGTAGAAATATTTTTTTCACATTTACTTCCTTGTAAAAACAGGAAAATCGATAGGGATTTTCGTACGGATAAGTACCCAGTGAACGGTTCGTTTATCTTTATATATTCTTCCGGGTGGGCATTGTATTGGTTTTTCGGAAGTGTTACACCTGTAAGAGAAAAATTTAAATGGTTTGGAAAGGCCATGGGATTTAGAAATATTTTTTTCACATTTTACTTCCTTGTAAGAACAGGTAAATCAATAGTGATTTTCGTACGGATAAGTACCCAGTGAACGGTTCGTTTAGCTTTATATATTGTTCCGGGTGAGTGTTGTATTAGTTTTTCGGAAGTGTTAGACCTGTAAGAGAAAAATTTAAATGGTTGGGAAAGGCCATGGGATGTAGAAATATTTTTTTCACATTTACTTCCTTGTAAAAACAGGAAAATCGATAGGGATTTTCGTATGGATAAGTACCCAGTGAACGGTTCGTTTATCTTTATATATTCTTCCGGGTGGGCGTTGTATTGGTTTTTCGGAAGTGTTAGACCTGTAAGAGAAAAATTTAAATGGTTGGGAAAGGCCATGGGATGTAGAAATATTTTTTTCACATTTACTTCCTTGTAAAAACAGGAAAATCGATAGGGATTTTCGTACGGATAAGTACCCAGTGAACGGTTCGTTTATCTTTATATATTCTTCCGGGTGGGCGTTGTATTGGTTTTTCAGAAGTGTTAGACCTGTAAGAGAAAAATTTAAATGGTTGGGAAAGGCCATGGGATGTAGAAATATTTTTTTCACATTTACTTCCTTGTAAAAACAGGTAAATCAATAAGGATTTTCGTACGGATAAGTACCCAGTGAACGGTTCGTTTACCTTTATATATTGTTCCGGGTGGGCGTTGTATTGGTTTTTCGGAGGTGTTAGACCTGTAAGAGAAAAATTTAAAATATTGGGAAAGGCCATGGGATGTAGAAATATTTTTTTCACATTTTACTTCCTTGTAAAAACAGGAAAATCAATAAGGATTTTCGTACGGATAAGTACCCTGTGAACGGTTCGTTTAGCTTTATATATTGTTCGGGGTGGGCGTTGTATTGGTTTTTCGGAAGTGTTAAACCTGTAAGAGAAAAATTTAAATGGTTGGGAAAGGCCATGGGATGTAGAAATATTTTTTTCACATTTTATTTCCTTGTAAAAACAGGTAAATCAATAGGGTTTTATATACGGATAAGTGCCCAGTGAACGGTTCGTTTAGCTTTATATATTGTTCCGGGTGGGCGTTGTTTTGGTTTTTCGGAAGTGTTAGACCTGAAAGAGAAAAATTTAAATGGTTGGGAAAGGCCATTGGATGTAGAAATATTTTTTTCACATTTTACTTCCTTGTAAAAATAGGAAAATCGATAGGGATTTTCGTACGGATAAGTACCCAGTGAATGGTTCCTTTAGCTTTATATATTCTTCCGGGTGGGCGTTGTATTGTTTTTTCAGAAGTGTTAGACCTGTAAGAGAAAAATTTAAATGGTTGGGAAAGGCCATGGGATGTAGAAATATTTTTTTCACATTTACTTCCTTGTAAAAACAGGTAAATCAATAGGGTTTTTCGTACGGATAAGTACCCAGTGAACGGTTCGTTTAGCTTTATATATTGTTCCGGGTGGGCGTCGTATTGGTTTTTCGGAGGTGTTAGACCTGTAAGAGAATAATTTAAAATATTGGGAAAGGCCATGGGATGTAGAAATATTTTTTTCACATTTTACTTCCTTGTAAAAACAGGAAAATCAATAAGGATTTTCGTACGGATAAGTACCCAGTGAACGGTTCGTTTACCTTTATATATTGTTCCGGGTGGGCGTCGTATTGGTTTTTCGGTGGTGTTAGACCTGTAAGAGAAAAATTTAAATGGTTGGGAAAGTCCATGGGATGTAGAAATATTTTTTTCACAATTTAATTCCTTGTGAAAACAGGAAAATCGATAGGGATTTTCGTACGGATAAGTACCCATTGAACGGTTCGTTTATCTTTATATATTCTTCCGGGTGGGCGTTGTATTGGTTTTTCGGAAGTGTTAGACCTGTAAGAGAAAAATTTAAATGGTTGGGAAAGGCCATGGGATGTAGAAATATTTTTTTCACATTTACTTCCTTGTAAAAACAGGAAAATCGATAGGGATTTTCGTACGGATAAGTACCCAGTGAACGGTTCGTTTATCTTTATATATTCTTCCGGGTGGGCATTGTATTGGTTTTTCGGAAGTGTTACACCTGTAAGAGAAAAATTTAAATGGTTTGGAAAGGCCATGGGATTTAGAAATATTTTTTTCACATTTTACTTCCTTGTAAAAACAGGTAAATCAATAGTGATTTTCGTACGGATAAGTACCCAGTGAACGGTTCGTTTAGCTTTATATATTGTTCCGGGTGAGCGTTGTATTAGTTTTTCGGAAGTGTTAGACCTGTAAGAGAAAAATTTAAATGGTTGGGAAAGGCCATGGGATGTAGAAATATTTTTTTCACATTTACTTCCTTGTAAAAACAGGAAAATCGATAGGGATTTTCGTATGGATAAGTACCCAGTGAACGGTTCGTTTATCTTTATATATTCTTCCGGGTGGGCGTTGTATTGGTTTTTCGGAAGTGTTAGACCTGTAAGAGAAAAATTTAAATGGTTGGGAAAGGCCATGGGATGTAGAAATATTTTTTTCACATTTACTTCCTTGTAAAAACAGGAAAATCGATAGGGATTTTCGTACGGATAAGTACCAAGTGAACGGTTCGTTTATCTTTATATATTCTTCCGGGTGGGCGTTGTATTGGTTTTTCAGAAGTGTTAGACCTGTAAGAGAAAAATTTAAATGGTTGGGAAAGGCCATGGGATGTAGAAATATTTTTTTCACATTTACTTCCTTGTAAAAACAGGTAAATCAATAGGGTTTTTCGTACGGATAAGTACCCAGTGAACGGTTCGTTTAGCTTTATATATTGTTCCAGGTGGGCGTCGTATTGGTTTTTCGGAGGTGTTAGACCTGTAAGAGAAAAATTTAAAATATTGGGAAAGGCCATGGGATGTAGAAATATTTTTTTCACATTTTACTTCCTTGTAAAAACAGGAAAATCAATAAGGATTTTCGTACGGATAAGTACCCAGTGAACGGTTCGTTTACCTTTATATATTGTTCCGGGTGGGCGTTGTATTGGTTTTTCGGAGGTGTTAGACCTGTAAGAGAAAAATTTAAAATATTGGGAAAGGCCATGGGATGTAGAAATATTTTTTTCACATTTTACTTCCTTGTAAAAACAGGAAAATCAATAAGGATTTTCGTACGGATAAGTACCCTGTGAACGGTTCGTTTAGCTTGATATATTGTTCGGGGTGGGCGTTGTATTGGTTTTTCGGAAGTGTTAAACCTGTAAGAGAAAAATTTAAATGGTTGGGAAAGGCCATGGGATGTAGAAATATTTTTTTCACATTTTATTTCCTTGTAAAAACAGGTAAATCAATAGGGTTTTTCATACGGATAAGTGCCCAGTGAACGGTTCGTTTAGCTTTATATATTGTTCCGGGTGAGCGTTGTTTTGGTTTTTCGGAAGTGTTAGACCTGTAAGAGAAAAATTTAAATGGTTGGGAAAGGCCATGGGATGTAGAAATATTTTTTTCACATTTTACTTCCTTGTAAAAATAGGAAAATCGATAGGGATTTTCGTACGGATAAGTACCCAGTGAATGGTTCCTTTAGCTTTATATATTCTTCCGGGTGGGCGTTGTATTGTTTTTTCAGAAGTGTTAGACCTGTAAGAGAAAAATTTAAATGGTTGGGAAAGGCCATGGGATGTAGAAATATTTTTTTCACATTTACTTCCTTGTAAAAACAGGTAAATCAATAGGGTTTTTCGTACGGATAAGTACCCAGTGAACGGTTCATTTAGCTTTATATATTCTTCCGGGTGGGCGTTGTATTGGTTTTTCGGAAGTGTTAGACCTGTAAGAGAAAAATTTAAATGGTTGGGAAAGGCCATGGGATGTAGAAATATTTTTTTTCACATTTTACTTCCTTGTAAAAACAGGAAAATCGATAGGGATTTTCGTACGGATAAGTACCCAGTGAACGGTTCGTTTAGCTTTATATATTGTTTCGGGTGGGCGTTGTATTGGTTTTTCGGAAGTGTTAGACATAAAAGAGAAAAATTTAAATGGTTGGGAAAGGCCATGGGATGTAGAAATATTTTTTTCACATTTACTTCCTTGTAAAAACAGGTAAATCAATAGGGATTTCGTACGGATAAGTACCCAGTGAACGGTTCGTTTAGCTTTATATATTGTTCCGGGTGGGCGTTGTATTGGTTTTTCGGAAGTGTTAGACCTGTAAGAGAAAAATTTAAATGGTTGGGAAAGGCCATGGGATGTAGAAATATTTTTTTCACATTTTATTTCCTTTCAAAAACACGTATATCAATAGGGATTTTCGTACGGATAAGTACCCAGTGAACGGTTCGTTTAGCTTTATATATTGTTCCGGGTGGGCGTTGTATTGGTTTTTCGGATGTGTTAGACCTGAAAGAGAAAAATTTAAATGGTTGGGAAAGGCCATGGGATGTAGAAATATTTTTTTCACATTTTACTTCCTTGTAAAAACAGGAAAATCGATAGGGATTTTCGTACGGATAAGTACCCAGTGAAAGGTTCGTTTAGCTTTATATATTCTTCCGGGTGGGCGTTGTATTGTTTTTTCGGAAGTGTTAGACATGTAAGAGAAAAATTTAAATGGTTGGGAAAGGCCATGGGATGTAGAAATATTTTTTTCACATTTACTTCCTTGTAAAAACAGGTAAATCAATAGGGTTTTTCGTACGGATAAGTACCCAGTGAACGGTTCGTTTAGCTTTATATATTGTTCCGGGTGGGCATTGTATTGGTTTTTCGGAAGTGTTAGACCTGTAAGAGAAAAATTTAAATGGTTGGGAAAGGCCATGGGATGTAGAAATATTTTTTTCACATTTTAATTCCTTATGAACACAGGAAAATCGATAGGGATTTATGTACGGATAAGTACCCAGTGAACGGTTCGTTTATCTTTATATATTCTTCCGGGTGGGCGTTGTATTGGTTTTTCGGAAGTTTTTGACCTGAAAGAGAAAAATTTAAATGGTTGGGAAAGGCCATGGGATGTAGAAATATTTTTTTCACATTTTACTTCCTTGTAAAAACAGGAAAATCGATAGGGATTTTCGTACGGATAAGTACCCAGTGAACGGTTCGTTTAGCTTTATATATTGTTCCTGGTGGGCGTTGTATGGGTTTTTCGCATGTGTTAGACCTGTAAGAGAAAAATTTAAATGGTTGGGAAAGGCCATGGGATGTAGAAATATTTTTTTCACATTTTACTTCCTTGTAAAAACAGGTAAATCAATAGTGATTTTCGTACGGATAAGTACCCAGTGAACGGTTCGTTTAGCTTTATATATTCTTCCTGGTGGGCGTTGTATTGGTTTTTCAGAAGTGTTAGACCTGTAAGAGAAAAATTTAAATGGTTGGGAAAGGCCATGGGATGTAGAAATATTTTTTTCACATTTTATTTCCTTGTAAAAACAGGTAAATCAATAGGGTTTTTCGTACGGATAAGTACCCAGTGAACGGTTCATTTAGCTTTATATATTGTTCCGGGTGGGCGGTGTTTTGGTTTTTCGGAAGTGTTAGACTTGTAAGAGAAAAATTTAAATGGTTGGGAAAGGCCATGGGATGTAGAAATATTTTTTTTCACATTTTACTTCCTTGTAAAAACAGGAAAATCGAGAGGGATTTTCGTACGGATAAGTACCCAGTGAACGGTTCGTTTATCTTTATATATTCTTCCGGGTGGGCGTTGTATTGGTTTTTCGGAAGTGTTAGACCTGTAAGAGAAAAATTTAAATGGTTGGGAAAGGCCATGGGATGTAGAAATATTTTTTTCACATTTTAATTCCTTGTGAACACAGGAAAATCGATAGGGATTTTCGTACGGATAAGTACCCAGTGAACGGTTCGTTTATCTTTATATATTCTTCCGGGTGGGCGTTGTATTGGTTTTTCGGAAGTGTTTGACCTGAAAGAGAAAAATTTAAATGGTTGGGAAAGGCCATGGGATGTAGAAATATTTTTTTCACATTTTACTTCCTTGTAAAAACAGGAAAATCGATAGGGATTTTCGTACGGATAAGTACCCAGTGAACGGTTCGTTTAGCTTTATATATTGTTCCTGGTGGGCGTTGTATGGGTTTTTCGCATGTGTTAGACCTGTAAGAGAAAAATTTAAATGGTTGGGAAAGGCCATGGGATGTAGAAATATTTTTTTCACATTTTACTTCCTTGTAAAAACAGGTAAATCAATAGTGATTTTCGTACGGATAAGTACCCAGTGAATGGTTCGTTTAGCTTTATATATTCTTCCTGGTGGGCGTTGTATTGGTTTTTCAGAAGTGTTAGACCTGTAAGAGAAAAATTTAAATGGTTGGGAAAGGCCATGGGATGTAGAAATATTTTTTTCACATTTACTTCCTTGTAAAAACAGGAAAATCGATAGGGATTTTCGTACGGATAAGTACCCAGTGAATGGTTCGTTTACCTTTATATATTTTTCCGGGTGGGCGTTGTATTGGTTTTTCGGAAGTGTTAGACCTGTAAGAGAAAAATTTAAATGGTTGGGAAATGCCATGGGATGTAGAAATATTTTTTTCACATTTTATTTCCTTGTAAAAACAGGTAAATCAATAGGGTTTTTCGTACGGATAAGTACCCAGTGAACGGTTCATTTAGCTTTATATATTGTTCCGGGTGGGCGGTGTTTTGGTTTTTCGGAAGTGTTAGACTTGTAAGAGAAAAATTTAAATGGTTGGGAAAGGCCATGGGATGTAGAAATATTTTTTTTCACATTTTACTTCCTTGTAAAAACAGGAAAATCGATAGGGATTTTCGTACGGATAAGTACCCAGTGAACGGTTCGTTTATCTTTATATATTCTTCCGGGTGGGTGTTGTATTGGTTTTTCGGAAGTGTTACACCTGTAAGAGAAAAATTTAAATGGTTTGGAAAGGCCATGGGATTTAGAAATTTTTTTTCCACATTTTACTTCCTTGTAAAAACAGGTAAATCAATAGGGATTTTCGTACGGATAAGTACCCAGTGAACGGTTCGTTTAGCATTATATATTGTTCCGGGTGAGCGTTGTATTGGTTTTTCGGAAGTATTAGACCTGTAAGATAAAAATTGAAATGGTTGGGAAAGGCCATGGGATGTAGAAATATTTTTTTCACATTTTACTTCCTTGTAAAAACAGGAAAATCAATAAGGATTTTCGTACGGATAAGTACCCTGCGAACGGTTCGTTTAGCTTTATATATTGTTCGGGGTGGGCGTTGTATTGGTTTTTCGGAAGTGTTAAACCTGTAAGAGAAAAATTTAAATGGTTGGGAAAGGCCATGGGATGTAGAAATATTTTTTTCACATTTTATTTCCTTGTAAAAACAGGTAAATCAATAGGGTTTTTCATACGGATAAGTGCCCAGTGAACGGTTCGTTTAGCTTTATATATTGTTCCGGGTGGGCGTTGTTTTGGTTTTTCGGAAGTGTTAGACCTGTAAGAGAAAAATTTAAATGGTTGGGAAAGGCCATGGGATGTAGAAATATTTTTTTCACATTTTACTTCCTTGTGAAAACATGAAAATCGATAGGGATTTTCGTACGGATATGTACCTAGTGAACAGTTCGTTTATCTTTATATATTCTTCCGGGTGGGCGTTGTATTGGTTTTTCGGAAGTGTTAGACCTGTAAGAGAAAAATTTAAATGGTTGGGAAAGGCCATGGGATGTAGAAATATTTTTTTCACATTTACTTCCTTGTAAAAACAGGAAAATCGATAGGGATTTTCGTACGGATAAGTACCCAGTGAACGGTTCGTTTATCTTTATATATTCTTCCGGGTGGGCGTTGTATTGGTTTTTCGGAAGTGTTAGACCTGTAAGAGAAAAATTTAAATGGTTGGGAAAGGCCATGGGATGTAGAAATATTTTTTTCACATTTTAATTCCTTGTGAAAACAGGAAAATCGATAGGGATTTTCGTACGGATAAGTACCCATTGAACGGTTCGTTTATCTTTATATATTCTTCCGGGTGGGCGTTGTATTGGTTTTTCGGAAGTGTTAGACCTGTAAGAGAAAAATTTAAATGGTTGGGAAAGGCCATGGGATGTAGAAATATTTTTTTCACATTTACTTCCTTGTAAAAACAGGAAAATCGATAGGGATTTTCGTACGGATAAGTACCCAGTGAACGGTTCGTTTATCTTTATATATTCTTCCGGGTGGGCATTGTATTGGTTTTTCGGAAGTGTTACACCTGTAAGAGAAAAATTTAAATGGTTTGGAAAGGCCATGGGATTTAGAAATATTTTTTTCACATTTTACTTCCTTGTAAAAACAGGTAAATCAATAGTGATTTTCGTACGGATAAGTACCCAGTGAACGGTTCGTTTAGCTTTATATATTGTTCCGGGTGAGCGTTGTATTAGTTTTTCGGAAGTGTTAGACCTGTAAGAGAAAAATTTAAATGGTTGGGAAAGGCCATGGGATGTAGAAATATTTTTTTCACATTTTATTTCCTTGTAAAAACAGGTAAATCAATAGGGTTTTTCGTACGGATAAGTACCCAGTGAACGGTTCGTTTAGCTTTATATATTGTTCCGGGTGGGCGTTGTTTTGGTTTTTCGGAAGTGTTAGACCTGTAAGAGAAAAATTTAAATGGTTGGGAAAGGCCATGGGATGTAGAAATATTTTTTCACATTTTACTTCCTTGTAAAAACAGGAAAATCGATAGGGATTTTCGTATGGATAAGTACCCAGTGAACGGTTAGTTTATCTTTATATATTCTTCCGGGTGGGCGTTGGATTGGTTTTTCGGAAGTGTTACACCTGTAAGAGAAAAATTTAAATGGTTTGGAAAGGCCATGGGATTTAGAAATTTTTTTTCACATTTTACTTCCTTGTAAAAACAGGAAAATCGATAGGGATTTTCGTATGGATAAGTACCCAGTGAACGGTTCGTTTAGCTTTATATATTGTTCCGGGTGAGCGTTGTATTGGTTTTTCGGAAGTTTTAGACCTGTAAGAGAAAGATTTAAAAGGTTGGGAAAGGCCATGGGATGTAGAAATATTATTTTCACATTTACTTTCTTGTAAAAACAGGTAAATCAGTAGGGATTTTCGTACGGATAAGTACCCAGTGAACGGTTCGTTTAGCTTTATATATGTTCCGGGTGGGCGTCGTATTGGTTTTTCGCATGTGTTAGACCTGTAAGAGAAAAATTTAAATGATTGGGAAAGGCCATGGGATGTAGAAATATTTTTTTCACTTTTTACTTCCTTGTAAAAACAGGAAAATCAATAAGGATTTTCGTACGGATAAATACCCTGTGAACGGTTCGTTTAGCTTTATATATTGTTCCGTGTGGGCGTTGTATTGGTTTTTCGGAAGTGTTAAACCTGTAAGAGAAAAATTTAAATGGTTGGGAATGGCCATGGGATGTAGAAATATTTTTTTTCACATTTACTTCCTTGTAAAAACAGGTAAATCAATAGGGTTTTTCGTACGGATAAGTACCCAGTGAACAGTTCGTTTAGCTTTATATATTGTTCCGGGTGGGCGTCGTATTGGTTTTTCGCATGTGTTAGACCTTTAAGAGAAAAATTTAAATGATTGGGAAAGGCCATGGGATGTAGAAATATTTTTTTCACATTTTACTTCCTTGTAAAAACAGGAAAATCAATAAGGATTTTCGTACGGATAAGTACCCTGTGAACGGTTCGTTTAGCTTTATATATTGTTCCGGGTGGGCGTTGTATTGGTTTTTCGGAAGTGTTAAACCTGTAAGAGAAAAATTTAAATGGTTGGGAAAGGCCATGGGATGTAGAAATATTTTTTTCACATTTTATTTCCTTGTAAAAACAGGTAAATCAATAGGGTTTTTCGTACGGATAAGTGCCCAGTGAACGGTTCGTTTCGCTTTATATATTGTTCCGGGTGAGCGTTGTTTAGGTTTTTCGGAAGTGTTAGACCTGAAAGAGAAAAATTTAAATGGTTGGGAAAGGCCATGGGATGTAGAAATATTTTTTTCACATTTTACTTCCTTGTAAAAACAGGAAAATCTATAGGGATTTACGTACGGATAAGTACCCAGTGAACGGTTCGTTTAGCTTTATATATTCTTCCGGGTGGGCGTTGTATTGTTTTTTCGGAAGTGTTAGACCTGTAAGAGAAAAATTTAAATGGTTGGGAAAGGCCATGGGATGTAGAAATATTTTTTTCACATTTTACTTCCTTGTAAAAACAGGAAAATCGATAGGGATTTTCGTACGGATAAGTACCCAGTGAACGGTTCGTTTAGCTTTATATATTCTTCTGGGTGGGCGTTGTATTGTTTTTTCGGAAGTGTTAGACCTGTAAGAGAAAAATTTAAATGGTTGGGAAAGGCCATGGGATGTAGAAATATTTTTTTCACATTTACTTCCTTGTAAAAACAGGTAAATCAATAGGGTTTTTCGTACGGATAAGTACCCAGTGAACGGTTCGTTTAGCTTTATATATTGTTCCGGGTGGGCATTGTATTGGTTTTTCGGAAGTGTTAGACCTGTAAGAGAAAAATTTAAATGGTTGGGAAAGGCCATGGGATGTAGAAATATTTTTTTCACGTTTTAATTACTTTTTTCACATTTTATTTCCTTTCAAAAACACGTATATCAATAGGGATTTTCGTACGGATAAGTACCCAGTGAACGGTTCGTTTAGCTTTATATATTGTTCCGGGTGGGCGTTGTATTGGTTTTTCGGATGTGTTAGACCTGAAAGAGAAAAATTGAAATGGTTGGGAAAGGCCATGGGATGTAGAAATATTTTTTTCACATTTACTTCCTTGTAAAAACAGGTAAATCAATAGGGTTTTTCGTACGGATAAGTACCCAGTGAACGGTTCGTTTAGCTTTATATATTGTTCCGGGTGGGCGTTGTTTTGGTTTTTCGGAAGTGTTAGACCTGTAAGAGAAAAATTTAAATGGTTGGGAAAGGCCATGGGATGTAGAAATATTTTTTCACATTTTACTTCCTTGTAAAAACAGGAAAATCGATAGGGATTTTCGTATGGATAAGTACCCAGTGAACGGTTAGTTTATCTTTATATATTCTTCCGGGTGGGCGTTGGATTGGTTTTTCGGAAGTGTTACACCTGTAAGAGAAAAATTTAAATGGTTTGGAAAGGCCATGGGATTTAGAAATTTTTTTTTCACATTTTACTTCCTTGTAAAAACAGGAAAATCGATAGGGATTTTCGTACGGATAAGTACCCAGTGAACGGTTCGTTTAGCTTTATATATTGTTCCGGGTGAGCGTTGTATTGGTTTTTCGGAAGTTTTAGACCTGTAAGAGAAAGATTTAAAAGGTTGGGAAAGGCCATGGGATGTAGAAATATTATTTTCACATTTACTTTCTTGTAAAAACAGGTAAATCAGTAGGGATTTTCGTACGGATAAGTACCCAGTGAACGGTTCGTTTAGCTTTATATATTGTTCCGGGTGGGCGTCGTATTGGTTTTTCGCATGTGTTAGACCTGTAAGAGAAAAATTTAAATGATTGGGAAAGGCCATGGGATGTAGAAATATTTTTTTCACTTTTTACTTCCTTGTAAAAACAGGAAAATCAATAAGGATTTTCGTACGGATAAATACCCTGTGAACGGTTCGTTTAGCTTTATATATTGTTCCGTGTGGGCGTTGTATTGGTTTTTCGGAAGTGTTAAACCTGTAAGAGAAAAATTTAAATGGTTGGGAAAGGCCATGGGATGTAGAAATATTTTTTTTCACATTTACTTCCTTGTAAAAACAGGTAAATCAATAGGGTTTTTCGTACGGATAAGTACCCAGTGAACAGTTCGTTTAGCTTTATATATTGTTCCGGGTGGGCGTCGTATTGGTTTTTCGCATGTGTTAGACCTTTAAGAGAAAAATTTAAATGATTGGGAAAGGCCATGGGATGTAGAAATATTTTTTTCACATTTTACTTCCTTGTAAAAACAGGAAAATCAATAAGGATTTTCGTACGGATAAGTACCCTGTGAACGGTTCGTTTAGCTTTATATATTGTTCCGGGTGGGCGTTGTATTGGTTTTTCGGAAGTGTTAAACCTGTAAGAGAAAAATTTAAATGGTTGGGAAAGGCCATGGGATGTAGAAATATTTTTTTCACATTTTATTTCCTTGTAAAAACAGGTAAATCAATAGGGTTTTTCGTACGGATAAGTGCCCAGTGAACGGTTCGTTTCGCTTTATATATTGTTCCGGGTGAGCGTTGTTTAGGTTTTTCGGAAGTGTTAGACCTGAAAGAGAAAAATTTAAATGGTTGGGAAAGGCCATGGGATGTAGAAATATTCTTTTCACATTTTACTTCCTTGTAAAAACAGGAAAATCTATAGGGATTTACGTACGGATAAGTACCCAGTGAACGGTTCGTTTAGCTTTATATATTCTTCCGGGTGGGCGTTGTATTGTTTTTTCGGAAGTGTTAGACCTGTAAGAGAAAAATTTAAATGGTTGGGAAAGGCCATGGGATGTAGAAATATTTTTTTCACATTTTACTTCCTTGTAAAAACAGGAAAATCGATAGGGATTTTCGTACGGATAAGTCCCCAGTGAACGGTTCGTTTAGCTTTATATATTCTTCTGGGTGGGCGTTGTATTGTTTTTTCGGAAGTGTTAGACCTGTAAGAGAAAAATTTAAATGGTTGGGAAAGGCCATGGGATGTAGAAATATTTTTTTCACATTTACTTCCTTGTAAAAACAGGTAAATCAATAGGGTTTTTCGTACGGATAAGTACCCAGTGAACGGTTCGTTTAGCTTTATATATTGTTCCGGGTGGGCATTGTATTGGTTTTTCGGAAGTGTTAGACCTGTAAGAGAAAAATTTAAATGGTTGGGAAAGGCCATGGGATGTAGAAATATTTTTTTCACGTTTTAATTACTTGTGAAAACAGGAAAATCGATAGGGATTTTCGTACGGATAAGTACCCAGTGAACGGTTCGTTTATCTTTATATATTCTTCCGGGTGGGCGTTGTTTTGTTTTTTTGGAAGTGTTAGTCCTTTAAGAGAAAAATTTAAATGGTTGGGAAAGGCCATGGGATGTAGAAATATTTTTTTCACATTTACTTCCTTGTAAAAATAGGAAAATCGATAGGGATTTTCGTACGGATAAGTACCCAGTGAACGGTTCGTTTAGCTTTATATATTGTTCCTGGTGGGCATTGTATTGGTTTTTCGGAGGTGTTAGACCTGTAAGAGAAAAATTTAAATGGTTGGGAAAGGCCATGGGATGTAGAAATATTTTTTTCACATTTTATTTCCTTGTAAAAACAGGTAAATCAATAGGGTTTTTCGTACGGATAAGTACCCAGTGAACGGTTCGTTTAGCTTTATATATTCTTCCGGCTGGGCGTTGTATTGTTTTTTCGGAAGTGTTAGACCTGTAAGAGAAAAATTTAAATGGTTGGGAAAGGCCATGGGATGTAGAAATATTTTTTTCACATTTTACTTCCTTGTAAAAACAGGAAAATCGATAGGGATTTTCGTACGGATAAATACCCTGTGAACGGTTCGTTTAGCTTTATATATTGTTCCGTGTGGGCGTTGTATTGGTTTTTCGGAAGTGTTAAACCTGTAAGAGAAAAATTTAAATGGTTGGGAAAGGCCATGGGATGTAGAAATATTTTTTTTCACATTTACTTCCTTGTAAAAACAGGTAAATCAATAGGGTTTTTCGTACGGATAAGTACCCAGTGAACAGTTCGTTTAGCTTTATATATTGTTCCGGGTGGGCGTCGTATTGGTTTTTCGCATGTGTTAGACCTTTAAGAGAAAAATTTAAATGATTGGGAAAGGCCATGGGATGTAGAAATATTTTTTTCACATTTTACTTCCTTGTAAAAACAGGAAAATCAATAAGGATTTTCGTACGGATAAGTACCCTGTGAACGGTTCGTTTAGCTTTATATATTGTTCCGGGTGGGCGTTGTATTGGTTTTTCGGAAGTGTTAAACCTGTAAGAGAAAAATTTAAATGGTTGGGAAAGGCCATGGGATGTAGAAATATTTTTTTCACATTTTATTTCCTTGTAAAAACAGGTAAATCAATAGGGTTTTTCGTACGGATAAGTGCCCAGTGAACGGTTCGTTTCGCTTTATATATTGTTCCGGGTGAGCGTTGTTTAGGTTTTTCGGAAGTGTTAGACCTGAAAGAGAAAAATTTAAATGGTTGGGAAAGGCCATGGGATGTAGAAATATTTTTTTCACATTTTACTTCCTTGTAAAAACAGGAAAATCTATAGGGATTTACGTACGGATAAGTACCCAGTGAACGGTTCGTTTAGCTTTATATATTCTTCCGGGTGGGCGTTGTATTGTTTTTTCGGAAGTGTTAGACCTGTAAGAGAAAAATTTAAATGGTTGGGAAAGGCCATGGGATGTAGAAATATTTTTTTCACATTTTACTTCCTTGTAAAAACAGGAAAATCGATAGGGATTTTCGTACGGATAAGTACCCAGTGAACGGTTCGTTTAGCTTTATATATTCTTCTGGGTGGGCGTTGTATTGTTTTTTCGGAAGTGTTAGACCTGTAAGAGAAAAATTTAAATGGTTGGGAAAGGCCATGGGATGTAGAAATATTTTTTTCACATTTACTTCCTTGTAAAAACAGGTAAATCAATAGGGTTTTTCGTACGGATAAGTACCCAGTGAACGGTTCGTTTAGCTTTATATATTGTTCCGGGTGGGCATTGTATTGGTTTTTCGGAAGTGTTAGACCTGTAAGAGAAAAATTTAAATGGTTGGGAAAGGCCATGGGATGTAGAAATATTTTTTTCACGTTTTAATTACTTGTGAAAACAGGAAAATCGATAGGGATTTTCGTACGGATAAGTACCCAGTGAACGGTTCGTTTATCTTTATATATTCTTCCGGGTGGGCGTTGTTTTGTTTTTTTGGAAGTGTTAGTCCTTTAAGAGAAAAATTTAAATGGTTGGGAAAGGCCATGGGATGTAGAAATATTTTTTTCACATTTACTTCCTTGTAAAAATAGGAAAATCGATAGGGATTTTCGTACGGATAAGTACCCAGTGAACGGTTCGTTTAGCTTTATATATTGTTCCTGGTGGGCATTGTATTGGTTTTTCGGAGGTGTTAGACCTGTAAGAGAAAAATTTAAATGGTTGGGAAAGGCCATGGGATGTAGAAATATTTTTTTCACATTTTATTTCCTTGTAAAAACAGGTAAATCAATAGGGTTTTTCGTACGGATAAGTACCCAGTGAACGGTTCGTTTAGCTTTATATATTCTTCCGGCTGGGCGTTGTATTGTTTTTTCGGAAGTGTTAGACCTGTAAGAGAAAAATTTAAATGGTTGGGAAAGGCCATGGGATGTAGAAATATTTTTTTCACATTTTACTTCCTTGTAAAAACAGGAAAATCGATAGGGATTTTCGTACGGATAAGTACCCAGTGAACGGTTCGTTTAGCTTTATATATTCTTCTGGGTGGGCGTTGTATTGTTTTTTCGGAAGTGTTAGACCTGTAAGAGAAAAATTTAAATGGTTGGGAAAGGCCATGGGATGTAGAAATATTTTTTTCACATTTTACTTCCTTGTAAAAACAGGTAAATCAATAGGGATTTTCGTACGGATAAGTACCCAGTGAACGGTTCGTTTAGCTTTATATATTCTTCTGGGTGGGCGTTGTATTGTTTTTTCGGAAGTGTTAGACCTGTAAGAGAAAAATTTAAATGGTTGGGAAAGGCCATGGGATGTAGAAATATTTTTTTCACATTTACTTCCTTGTAAAAACAGGTAAATCAATAGGGTTTTTCGTACGGATAAGTACCCAGTGAACGGTTCGTTTAGCTTTATATATTGTTCCGGGTGGGCATTGTATTGGTTTTTCGGAAGTGTTAGACCTGTAAGAGAAAAATTTAAATGGTTGGGAAAGGCCATGGGATGTAGAAATATTTTTTTCACATTTTAATTCCTTGTGAAATCAGGAAAATCGATAGGGATTTTCGTACGGATAAGTACCCAGTGAACGGTTCGTTTATCTTTATATATTCTTCCGGGTGGGCGTTGTTTTGGTTTTTTGGAAGTGTTAGACCTTTAAGAGAAAAATTTAAATGGTTGGGAAAGGCCATGGGATGTAGAAATATTTTTTTCACATTTACTTCCTTGTAAAAATAGGAAAATCGATAGGGATTTTCGTACGGATAAGTACCCAGTGAAAGGTTCGTTTATCTTTATATATACTTCCGGGTGGGCATTGTATTGGTTTTTCGGAAGAGTTACACCTGTAAGAGAAAAATTTAAATGGTTTGGAAAGGCCATGGGATTTAGAAATATTTTTTTCACATTTTACTTCCTTGTAAAAACAGGTAAATCAATAGGGATTTTCGTACGGATAAGTACCCAGTGAACGGTTCGTTTAGCTTTATATATTGTTCCTGGTGGGCGTTGTATTGGTTTTTCGCATGTGTTAGACCTGTAGGAGAAAAATTTAAATGGTTGGGAAAGGCCATGGGATGTAGAAATATTTTTTTCACATTTTATTTCCTTGTAAAAACAGGTAAATCAATAGGGTTTTTCGTAGGTATAAGTACCCAGTGAACGGTTCGTTTAGCTTTATATATTCTTCCGGGTGGGCGTTGTATTGTTTTTTCGGAAGTGTTAGACCTGTAAGAGAAAAATTTAAATGGTTGGGAAAGGCCATGGGATGTAGAAATATTTTTTTCACATTTTAATTCCTTGTGAAAGCAGGAAAATCGATAGGGATTTTCGTACGGATAAGTACCCAGTGAACGGTTCGTTTATCTTTATATATTCTTCCGGGTGGGCGTTGTTTTGGTTTTTTGGAAGTGTTAGACCTTTAAGAGAAAAATTTAAATGGTTGGGAAAGGCCATGGGATGTAGAAATATTTTTTTCACATTTACTTCCTTGTAAAAACAGGAAAATCGATAGGGATTTTCGTACGGATAAGTACCCAGTGAACGGTTCGTTTATCTTTATATATTCTTCCGGGTGGGCATTGTATTGGTTTTTCGGAAGTGTTACACCTGTAAGAGAAAAATTTAAATGGTTTGGAAAGGCCATGGGATTTAGAAATATTTTTTTCACATTTTACTTCCTTGTAAAAACAGGTAAATCAATAGGGATTTTCGTACGGATAAGTACCCAGTGAACGGTTCGTTTAGCTTTATATATTGTTCCTGGTAGGCGTTGTATTGGTTTTTCGCATGTGTTAGACCTGTAAGAGAAAAATTTAAATGGTTGGGAAAGGCCATGGGTTGTAGAAATATTTTTTTCACATTTTATTTCCTTTCAAAAACAGGTAAATCAATAGGGATTTTCGTACGGATAAGTACCCAGTGAACGGTTCGTTTAGCTTTATATATTCTTCCGGGTGGGCATTGTATTGGTTTTTCGGAAGTGTTACACCTGTAAGAGAAAAATTTAAATGGTTGGGAAAGGCCATGGGATGTAGAGATATTTTTTTCACATTTACTTCCTTGTAAAAACAGGTAAATCAATAGGGATTTCGTACGGATAAGTACCCAGTGAACGGTTTGTTTAGCTTTATATATTGTTACGGGTGGGCGTTGTATTGGTTTTTCGCATGTGTTAGACCTGTAAGAGAAAAATTTAAATGGTTGGGAAAGGCCATGGGATGTAGAAATATTTTTTTCACATTTTACTTCCTTGTAAAAACAGGTAAATCAATAGTGATTTTCTTACGGATAAGTACCCAGTGAACGGTTCGTTTAGCTTTATATATTGTTCCGGGTGAGCGTTGTATTGGTTTTTCGGAAGTGTTAGACCTGTAAGAGAAAAATTTAAATGGTTGGGAAAGGCCATGGGATGTAGAAATATTTTTTTCACATTTACTTCCTTGTAAAAACAGGTAAATCAATAGGGATTTCGTACGGATAAGTACCCAGTGAACGGTTCGTTTAGCTTTATATATTGTTCTGGGTGGGCGTTGTATTGGTTTTTCGGAAGTGTTAGACCTGTAAGAGAAAAATTTAAATGGTTGGGAAAGGCCATGGGATGTAGAAATATTTTTTTCACATTTTATTTCCTTTCAAAAACAGGTAAATCAATAGGGATTTTCGTAAGGATAAGTACCGAGTGAACGGTTCGTTTAGCTTTATATATTCTTCCGGGTGGGCGTTGTATAGGTTTTTCGGAAGTGTTAGACCTGTAAGAGAAAAATTTAAATGGTTGGGAAAGGCCATGGGATGTAGAAATATTTTTTTCACATTTACTTCCTTGTAAAAACAGGAAAATCCATAGGGATTTTCGTACGGATAAGTACCCAGTGAACGGTTCGTTTACCTTTATATATTCTTCCGGGTGGGCATTGTATTGGTTTTTCGGTTAGTGTTACACCTGTAAGAGAAAAATTTAAATGGTTTGGAAAGGCCATGGGATTTAGAAATATTTTTTTCACATTTTACTTCCTTGTAAAAACAGGTAAATCAATAGGGATTTTCGTACGGATAAGTACCCAGTGAACGTTTCGTTTAGCTTTATATATTGTTCCGGGTGAGCGTTGTATTGGTTTTTCGGAAGTGTTAGACCTGTAAGAGAAAAATTTAAATGGTTGGGAAAGGCCATGGGATGTAGAAATATTTTTTTCACATTTACTTCCTTGTAAAAACAGGTAAATCAATAGGGATTTCGTACGGATAAATATCCAGTGAACGGTTCGTTTAGCTTTATATATTGTTCCGGGTGGGCGTTGTATTGGTTTTTCGGAAGTGTTAGACCTGTAAGAGAAAAATTTAAATGGTTGGGAAAGGCCATGGGATGTAGAAATATTTTTTTCACATTTTATTTCCTTTCAAAAACAGGTAAATCAATAGGGATTTTCGTACGGATAAGTACCCAGTGAACGGTTCGTTTAGCTTTATATATTCTTCCGGGTGGGCGTTGTATTGGTTTTTCGGAAGTGTTAGACCTGTAAGAGAAAAATGTAAATGGTTGGGAAAGGCCATGGGATGTAGAAATATTTTTTTCACATTTACTTCCTTGTAAAAACAGGAAAATCGATAGGGATTTTCGTACGGATAAGTACCCAGTGAACGGTTCGTTTACCTTTATATATTCTTCCGGGTGGGCATTGTATTGGTTTTTCGGAAGTGTCACACCTGTAAGAGAAAAATTTAAATGGTTTGGAAAGGCCATGGGATTTAGAAATATTTTTTTCACATTTTACTTCCTTGTAAAAACAGGTAAATCAATAGGGATTTTCGTACGGATAAGTACCCAGTGAACGGTTCGTTTAGCTTTATATATTGTTCCGGGTGAGCGTTGTATTGGTTTTTCGGAAGTGTTAGACCTGTAAGAGAAAAATTTAAATGGTTGGGAAAGGCCATGGGATGTAGAAATATTTTTTTCACATTTACTTCCTTGTAAAAACAGGTAAATCAATAGGGATTTCGTACGGATAAGTACCCAGTGAACGGTTCGTTTAGCTTTATATATTGTTCCGGGTGGGCGTTGTATTGGTTTTTTGGAAGTGTTAGACCTGTAAGAGAAAAATGTAAATGGTTGGGAAAGGCCATGGGATGTAGAAATATTTTTTTCACATTTTATTTCCTTTCAAATACAGGTAAATCAATAGGGATTTTCGTACGGATAAGTACCCAGTGAACGGTTCGTTTAGGTTTATATATTCTTCCGGGTGGGCGTTGTATTGGTTTTTAGGAAGTGTTAGACCTGTAAGAGAAAAATTTAAATGGTTGGGAAAGGCCATGGGATGTAGAAATATTTTTTTCACATTTACTTCCTTGTAAAAACAGGAAAATCGATAGGGATTTTCGTACGGATACGTACCCAGTGAACGGTTCGTTTACCTTTATATATTCTTCCGGGTGGGCATTGTATTGTTTTTTCGGAAGTGTTACACCTGTAAGAGAAAAATTTAAATGGTTTGGAAAGGCCATGGGATTTAGAAATATTTTTTTCACATTTACTTCCTTGTAAAAACAGGTAAATCAATAGTGATTTCGTACGGATAAGTACCCAGTGAATGGTTCGTTTAGCTTTATATATTCTTCCGGGTGGGCGTTGTATTGGTTTTTCGGAAGTGTTAGACCTGTAAGAGAAAAATTTAAATGGTTGGGAAAGGCCATGGGATGTAGAAATATTTTTTTCACATCTTATTTCCTTTCAAAAACAGGTAAATCAATAGGGATTTTCGTACGGATAAGTACCCAGTGAACGGTTCGTTTAGCTTTATATATTCTTCCGGGTGGGCGTTGTATAGGTTTTTCGGAAGTGTTAGACCTGTAAGAGAAAAATTTAAAGGGTTGGGAAAGGCCATGGGATGTAGAAATATTTTTTTCACATTTACTTCCTTGTAAAAACAGGAAAATCGATAGGGATTTTCGTACGGATAAGTACCCAGTGAACGGTTCGTTTACCTTTATATATTCTTCCGGGTGGGCATTGTATTGGTTTTTCGGTTAGTGTTACACCTGTAAGAGAAAAATTTAAATGGTTTGGAAAGGCCATGGGATTTAGAAATATTTTTTTCACATTTTACTTCCTTGTGAAAACAGGTAAATCAATAGGGATTTTCGTACGGATAAGTACCCAGTGAACGTTTCGTTTAGCTTTATATATTGTTCCGGGTGAGCGTTGTATTGGTTTTTCGGAAGTGTTAGACCTGTAAGAGAACAATTTAAATGGTTGGGAAAGGCCATGGGATGTAGAAATATTTTTTTCACATTTACTTCCTTGTAAAAACAGGTAAATCAATAGGGATTTCGTACGGATAAGTACCCAGTGAACGGTTCGTTTAGCTTTATATATTGTTCCGGGTGAGCGTTGTATTGGTTTTTCAGAAGTGTTAGACCTGTAAGAGAACAATTTAAATGGTTGGGAAAGGCCATGGGATGTAGAAATATTTTTTTCACATTTACTTCCTTGTAAAAACAGGTAAATCAATAGGGATTTCGTACGGATAAGTACCCAGTGAACGGTTCGTTTAGCTTTATACATTCTTCCGGGTGGGCGTTGTATTGGTTTTTCGGAAGTGTTAGACCTGTAAGAGAAAAATTTAAATGGTTGGGAAAGGCCATGGGATGTAGAAATATTTTTTTCACATTTTATTTCCTTTCAAAAACAGATAAATCAATAGGGATTTCGTACTGATAAGTACCCAGTGAACGGTTCATTTAGCTTTATATATTGTTCCGGGTGGGCGTTGTATTGGTTTTTCGCATGTGTTAGACCTGTAAGAGAAAAATTTAAATGGTTGGGAAAGGCCATGGGATGTAGAAATATTTTTTTCACATTTTACTTCCTTGTAAAAACAGTTAAATCAATAATGATTTTCGTACGGATAAGTACCCAGTGAACGGTTCGTTTAGCTTTATATATTGTTCCGGGTGAGCGTTGTATTGGTTTTTCGGAAGTGTTAGACCTGTAAGAGAAAAATTTAAATGGTTGGGAAAGGCCATGGGATGTAGAAATATTTTTTTCACATTTACTTCCTTGTAAAAACAGGTAAATCAATAGGGATTTCGTACGGATAAGTACCCAGTGAACGGTTCGTTTAGCTTTATATATTGTTCCGGGTGGGCGTTGTATTGGTTTTTCGGAAGTGTTAGACCTGTAAGAGAAAAATTTAAATGGTTGGGAAAGGCCATGGGATGTAGAAATATTTTTTTCACATTTTATTTCCTTTCAAATACAGGTAAATCAATAGGGATTTTCGTACGGATAAGTACCCAGTGAACGGTTCGTTTAGCTTTATATATTGTTCCGCTGGGCGTTGTATTGGTTTTTCGGAAGTGTTAGACCTGTAAGAGAAAAATTTAAATGGTTGGGAAAGGCCATGGGATGTAGAAATATTTTTTTCACATTTACTTCCTTGTAAAAACAGGAAAATCGATAGGGATTTTCGTACGGATAAGTACCCAGTGAACGGTTCGTTTACCTTTATATATTCTTCCGGGTGGGCATTGTATTGGTTTTTCGGAAGTGTTACACCTGTAAGAGAAAAATTTAAATGGTTTGGAAAGGCCATGGGATTTAGAAATATTTTTTTCACATTTTACTTCCTTGTAAAAACAGGTAAATCAATAGGGATTTTCGTACGGATAAGTACCCAGTGAACGGTTCGTTTAGCTTTATATATTGTTCCGGGTGAGCGTTGTATTGGTTTTTCGGAAGTGTTAGACCTGTAAGAGAAAAATTTAAATGGTTGGGAAAGGCCATGGGATGTAGAAATATTTTTTTCACATTTACTTCATTGTAAAAACAGGTAAATCAATTGGGATTTCGTACGGATAAGTACCTAGTGAACGGTTCGTTTATCTTTATATATTCTTCCGGGTGGGCGTTGTATTGGATTTTCGGAAGTGGTAGAGCTGTAAGAGAAAAATTTAAATGGTTGGGAAAGGCCATGGGATGTAGAAATATTTTTTTCACATTTTACTTCCTTGTAAAAACAGGAAAATCGATAGGGATTTTCGTACGGATAAGTACCTAGTGAACGGTTCGTTTATCTTTATATATTCTTCCGGGTGGGCGTTGTATTGGATTTTCGGAAGTGGTAGAGCTGTAAGAGAAAAATTTAAATGGTTGGGAAAGGCCATGGGATGTAGAAATATTTTTTTCACATTTTACTTCCTTGTAAAAACAGGAAAATCGATAGGGATTTTCGTACGGATAAGTACCTAGTGAACGGTTCGTTTATCTTTATATATTCTTCCGGGTGGGCGTTGTATTGGATTTTCGGAAGTGGTAGAGCTGTAAGAGAAAAATTTAAATGGTTGGGAAAGGCCATGGGATGTAGAAATATTTTTTTCACATTTACTTCCTTGTAAAAACAGGTAAATCAATAGGGTTTTTCGTACGGATAAGTGCCCAGTGACCGGTTCGTTTAGCTTTATATATTGTTCCGGGTGGGCGTTGTTTTGGTTTTTCGGAAGTGTTAGACCTGTAAGAGAAAAATTTAAATGGTTGGGAAAGGCCATGGGATGTAGAAATATTTTTTTCACATTTTACTTCCTTGTAAAAACAGGAAAATCGATAGGGATTTTCGTACGGATAAGTACCTAGTGAACGGTTCGTTTATCTTTATATATTCTTCCGGGTGGGCGTTGTATTGGATTTTCGGAAGTGGTAGAGCTGTAAGAGAAAAAATTAAATGGTTGGGAAAGGCCATGGGATGTAGAAATATTTTTTTCACATTTTATTTCCATGTAAAAACAGGTAAATCAATAGGGTTTTTCGTACGGATAAGTGCCCAGTGAACGGTTCGTTTAGCTTTATATATTGTTCCGGGTGGGCATTGTTTAGGTTTTTCGGAAGTGTTAGACCTGTAAGAGAAAAATTTAAATGGTTGGGAAAGGCCATGGGATGTAGAAATATTTTTTTCACATTTTATTTCCTTGTAAAAACAGGTAAATCAATAGGGTTTTTCGTACGGATAAGTGCCCAGTGAACGGTTCGTTTAGCTTTATATATTGTTCCGGGTGGGCGTTGTTTTGGTTTTTCGGAAGTGTTAGACCTGTAAGAGAAAAATTTAAATGGTTGGGAAAGGCCATGGGATGTAGAAATATTTTTTTCACATTTTACTTCCTTGTAAAATCAGGAAAATCGATAGGGATTTTCGTACGGATAAGTACCTAGTGAACGGTTCGTTTATCTTTATATATTCTTCCGGGTGGGCGTTGTATTGGATTTTCGGAAGTGGTAGAGCTGTAAGAGAAAAATTTAAATGGTTGGGAAAGGCCATGGGATGTAGAAATATTTTTTTCACATTTACTTCCTTGTAAAAACAGGTAAATCAATAGGGTTTTTCGTACGGATAAGTGCCCAGTGACCGGTTCGTTTAGCTTTATATATTGTTCCGGGTGGGCGTTGTTTTGGTTTTTCGGAAGTGTTAGACCTGTAAGAGAAAAATTTAAATGGTTGGGAAAGGCCATGGGATGTAGAAATATTTTTTTCACATTTTACTTCCTTGTAAAAACAGGAAAATCGATATGGATTTTCGTACGGATATGTACCCAGTGAACGGTTCGTTTATCTTTATATATTCTTCCGGGTAGGCGTTGTATTGGTTTTTCGGAAGTGTTAGACCTGTAAGAGAAAAATTTAAATGGTTGGGAAAGGCCATGGGATGTAGAAATATTTTTTTCACATTTACTTCCTTGTAAAAACAGGTAAATCAATAGGGTTTTTCGTACGGATAAGTACCCAGTGAACGGTTCGTTTAGCTTTATATATTGTTCCGGGTGGGCATTGTTTAGGTTTCTCGGAAGTGTTAGACCTGTAAGAGAAAAATTTAAATGGTTGGGAAAGGCCATGGGATGTAGAAATATTTTTTTCACATTTTATTTCCTTTTAAAAACAGGTAAATCGATAGGGATTTTCGTACGGATAAGTACCAAGTGAACGGTTCGTTTAGCTTTATATATTGTTCCGGGTGGGCTTTGTATTGGTTTTTCGGAAGTGTTAGACCTGTAAGAGAAAAATTTAAATGGTTGGGAAATGCCATGGGATATAGAAATATTTTTTTCACAATTTACTTCCTTGTAAAAACAGTAAAATCAATAGGGATTTTCGTACGGATATGTACCCAGTGAACGGTTCGTTTAGCTTTATATATTGTTCCGGGTGGGCGTTGTATTGGTTTTTCGGAAGTGTTATACCTGTAAGAGAAAAATTTAAATGGTTGGGAAAGGCCATGGGATGTAGAAATATTTTTTTCACATTTTATTTCCTTGTAAAAACAGGTAAATCAATGGGGTTTTTCGTACGGATAAGTGCCCAGTGAACGGTTCGTTTAGCTTTATATATTGTTCCGGGTGGGCATTGTTTAGGTTTCTCGGAAGTGTTAGACCTGTAAGAGAAAAATTTAAATGGTTGGGAAAGGCCATAGGATGTAGAAATATTTTTTTCACATTTTACTTCCTTGTAAAAACAGGAAAATCGATATGGATTTTCGTACGGATAAGTACCCAGTGAACGGTTCGTTTAATTTAAATGGTTGGGAAAGGCCATGGGATGTAGAAATATTTTTTTCACATTTTATTTCCTTGTAAAAACAGGTAAATCGATAGGGATTTTCGTACGGATAAGTGCCCAGTGAACGGTTCGTTTAGCTTTATATATTGTTCCGGGTGGGCGTTGTATTGGTTTTTCGGAAGTGTTAGGCCTGTAAGAGAAAAATTTAAATGGTTGGGAAAGGCCATGGGATGTAGAAATATTTTTTTCACATTTATTTCCTTGTAAAAACAGGTAAATCAATAGGGTTTTTCGTACGGATAAGTGCCCAGTGAACGGTTCGTTTAGCTTTATATATTGTTCTGGGTGGGCGTTGTTTTGGTTTTTCGGAAGTGTTAGACCTGTAAGAGAAAAATTTAAATGGTTGGGAAAGGCCATGGGATGTAGAAATATTTTTTTCACATTTTATTTCCTTGTAAAAACAGGTAAATCAGTAGGGTTTTTCGTACGGATAAGTGCCCAGTGAACGGTTCGTTTATCTTTATATATTCTTCCGGGTGGGCGTTGTATTGGATTTTCGGAAGTGGTAGAGCTGTAAGAGAAAAATTTAAATGGTTGGGAAAGGCCATGGGATGTAGAAATATTTTTTTCACATTTACTTTCTTGTAAAAAAAGGTAAATCAATAGGGTTTTTCGTACGGATAAGTACCCAGTGAACGGTTCGTTTAGCTTTATATATTGTTCCGGGTGGGCGTTGTATTGGTTTTTCGGAAGTGTTAGACCTGTAAGAGAAAAATTTAAATGGTTGGGAAAGGCCATGGGATGTAGAAATATTTTTTTCACATTTTACTTCCTTGTAAAAACAGGTAAATCAATAGGGATTTTCGTATGGATAAGTACCAAGTGAACGGTTCGTTTAGCTTTATATATTGTTCCGGGTGGGCGTTGTATTGGTTTTTCGGAAGTGTTAGACCTGGAAGAGAAAAATTTAAATGGTTGGGAAATGCCATGGGATATAGAAATATTTTTTTCACAATTTACTTCCTTGTAAAAACAGGAAAATCAATAGGGATTTTCGTACGGATATGTACCCAGTGAACGGTTCGTTTAGCTTTATATATTGTTCCGGGTGGGCGTTGTATTGGTTTTTCGTAAGTGTTAGACCTGTAAGAGAAAAATTTAAATGGTTGGGAAAGGCCATGGGATGTAGAAATATTTTTTTCATATTTTATTTCCATGTAAAAACAGGTAAATCAATAGGGTTTTTCGTACAGATAAGTGCCCAGTGAACGGTTCGTTTAGCTTTATATATTGTTCCGGGTGGGCATTGTTTAGGTTTTTCGGAAGTGTTAGACCTGTAAGAGAAAAATTTAAATGGTTGGGAAAGGCCATGGGATGTAGAAATATTTTTTTCACATTTTATTTCCTTGTAAAAACAGGTAAATCAATAGGGTTTTTCGTACGGATAAGTGCCCAGTGAACGGTTCGTTTAGCTTTATATATTGTTCCGGGTGGGCGTTGTTTTGGTTTTTCGGAAGTGTTAGACCTGTAAGAGAAAAATTTAAATGGTTGGGAAAGGCCATGGGATGTAGAAATATTTTTTTCACATTTTACTTCCTTGTAAAAACAGGAAAATCGATAGGGATTTTCGTACGGATAAGTACCTAGTGAACGGTTCGTTTATCTTTATATATTCTTCTGGGTGGGCGTTGTATTGGATTTTCGGAAGTGGTAGACCTGTAAGAGAAAAATGTAAATGGTTGGGAAAGGCCATGGGATGTAGAAATATTTTTTTCACATTTTATTTCCTTTTAAAAACAGGTAAATCAATAGGGATTTTCGTACGGATAAGTACCAAG
Source organism: Paroedura picta (assembly GCF_049243985.1). Lineage (NCBI taxonomy): Eukaryota > Metazoa > Chordata > Lepidosauria > Squamata > Gekkonidae > Paroedura > Paroedura picta. The sequence continues at coordinate 2,402,854 of NW_027518620.1, read as the reverse complement.
TGAACGGTTCGTTTAGCTTTATATATTGTTCCGGGTGGGCGTTGTATTGGTTTTTCGGAAGTGTTAGACCTGTAAGAGAAAAATTTAAATGGTTGGGAAATGCCATGGGATATAGAAATATTTTTTTCACAATTTACTTCCTTGTAAAAACAGTAAAATCAATAGGGATTTTCGTACGGATATGTACCCAGTGAACGGTTCGTTTAGCTTTATATATTGTTCCGGGTGGGCGTTGTATTGGTTTTTCGGAAGTGTTAGACCTGTAAGAGAAAAATTTAAATGGTTGGGAAAGGCCATGGGATGTAGAAATATTTTTTTCACATTTTATTTCCTTGTAAAAACAGGTAAATCAATGGGGTTTTTCGTACGGATAAGTGCCCAGTGAACGGTTCGTTTAGCTTTATATATTGTTCCGGGTGGGCATTGTTTAGGTTTCTCGGAAGTGTTAGACCTGTAAGAGAAAAATTTAAATGGTTGGGAAAGGCCATAGGATGTAGAAATATTTTTTTCACATTTTACTTCCTTGTAAAAACAGGAAAATCGATATGGATTTTCGTACGGATAAGTACCCAGTGAACGGTTCGTTTAATTTAAATGGTTGGGAAAGGCCATGGGATGTAGAAATATTTTTTTCACATTTTATTTCCTTGTAAAAACAGGTAAATCGATAGGGATTTTCGTACGGATAAGTGCCCAGTGAACGGTTCGTTTAGCTTTATATATTGTTCCGGGTGGGCGTTGTATTGGTTTTTCGGAAGTGTTAGGCCTGTAAGAGAAAAATTTAAATGGTTGGGAAAGGCCATGGGATGTAGAAATATTTTTTTCACATTTTATTTCCTTGTAAAAACAGGTAAATCAGTAGGGTTTTTCGTACGGATAAGTGCCCAGTGAACGGTTCGTTTATCTTTATATATTCTTCCGGGTGGGCGTTGTATTGGATTTTCGGAAGTGGTAGAGCTGTAAGAGAAAAATTTAAATGGTTGGGAAAGGCCATGGGATGTAGAAATATTTTTTTCACATTTACTTTCTTGTAAAAAAAGGTAAATCAATAGGGTTTTTCGTACGGATAAGTACCCAGTGAACGGTTCGTTTAGCTTTATATATTGTTCCGGGTGGGCGTTGTATTGGTTTTTCGGAAGTGTTAGACCTGTAAGAGAAAAATTTAAATGGTTGGGAAAGGCCATGGGATGTAGAAATATTTTTTTCACATTTTACTTCCTTGTAAAAACAGGTAAATCAATAGGGATTTTCGTATGGATAAGTACCAAGTGAACGGTTCGTTTAGCTTTATATATTGTTCCGGGTGGGCGTTGTATTGGTTTTTCGGAAGTGTTAGACCTGGAAGAGAAAAATTTAAATGGTTGGGAAATGCCATGGGATATAGAAATATTTTTTTCACAATTTACTTCCTTGTAAAAACAGGAAAATCAATAGGGATTTTCGTACGGATATGTACCCAGTGAACGGTTCGTTTAGCTTTATATATTGTTCCGGGTGGGCGTTGTATTGGTTTTTCGGAAGTGTTAGACCTGTAAGAGAAAAATTTAAATGGTTGGGAAAGGCCATGGGATGTAGAAATATTTTTTTCATATTTTATTTCCATGTAAAAACAGGTAAATCAATAGGGTTTTTCGTACAGATAAGTGCACAGTGAACGGTTCGTTTAGCTTTATATATTGTTCCGGGTGGGCATTGTTTAGGTTTTTCGGAAGTGTTAGACCTGTAAGAGAAAAATTTAAATGGTTGGGAAAGGCCATGGGATGTAGAAATATTTTTTTCACATTTTATTTCCTTTTAAAAACAGGTAAATCAATAGGGTTTTTCGTACGGATAGGTGCCCAGTGAACGGTTCGTTTAGCTTTATATATTGTTCCGGGTGGGCGTTGTATTGGTTTTTCGGAAGTGTTAGACCTGTAAGAGAAAAATTTAAATGGTTGGGAAAGGCCATGGGATGTAGAAATATTTTTTTCACATTTTATTTCCTTGTAAAAACAGGTAAATCAATAGGGATTTTCGTACGGATAAGTACCAAGTGAACGGTTCGTTTAGCTTTATATATTGTTCCGGGTGGGCGTTGTTTTGGTTTTTCGGAAGTGTTAGACCTGTAAGAGAAAAATTTAAATGGTTGGGAAAGGCCATGGGATGTAGAAATAATTTTTTTCACATTTTACTTCTTTGTAAAAACAGGAAAATCGATAGGGATTTTCGTACGGATAAGTACCCAGTGAACGGTTCGTTTAGCTTTATATATTGTTCCGGGTGGGCGTTGTATTGGTTTTTCGGAAGTGTTAGACCTGTAAGAGAAAAATTTAAATGGTTGGGAAAGGCCATGGGATGTAGAAATATTTTTTTCACATTTTACTTCCTTGTAAAAACAGGTAAATCAATAGGGATTTTCGTATGGATAAGTACCAAGTGAACGGTTCGTTTAGCTTTATATATTGTTCCGGGTGGGCGTTGTATTGGTTTTTCGGAAGTGTTAGACCTGGAAGAGAAAAATTTAAATGGTTGGGAAATGCCATGGGATATAGAAATATTTTTTTCACAATTTACTTCCTTGTAAAAACAGGAAAATCAATAGGGATTTTCGTACGGATATGTACCCAGTGAACGGTTCGTTTAGCTTTATATATTGTTCCGGGTGGGCGTTGTATTGGTTTTTCGGAAGTGTTAGACCTGTAAGAGAAAAATTTAAATGGTTGGGAAAGGCCATGGGATGTAGAAATATTTTTTTCATATTTTATTTCCATGTAAAAACAGGTAAATCAATAGGGTTTTTCGTACAGATAAGTGCACAGTGAACGGTTCGTTTAGCTTTATATATTGTTCCGGGTGGGCATTGTTTAGGTTTTTC